>NC_092714.1:113724583-114332183 GCF_047496885.1 Scyliorhinus torazame
GTTTCATTCAAAATGTTACTACAGTGCTCAGACCATTAAAACATTTGTGTTACTGGCTGTGAGCAAAATATTAAAAATAAATTGAGCCAGTAAAAAGAATCTCTTGCACAAATATTTTGGTTATTTGAACTCAGTATTGTGTGTGCGTAAGTTGATATAGGTCTGTGCCACATGTCATAGTCTTGACAGATCTACAGGGAAAAATAGTTGGAGTCTATTAGGTCTTATGAGATGTATTAAACGAGGGGTGTGCCGAACAAACTTATTGATTCATGTCCAGACAGAGTGGAACAAGTGGAAGCTACTTCGCGGGGTGTATGATAAGATCATTCAGATATGATTTATGGCTGTAGTGCAAACTCCTAACATCTAACTTGAAATTGTAAATGGGATTTGATGTGTTGGGTGTTCTGGATCACATACAGGTCAACAACACTTGAAGTAGTGCAACACTATTTTATTAAAAGGTTAACTATTTAAACATACTTGAACTGTGGGTAAATATGATACTAGCTTTAACTAAAGATCTTTGCCCTGTCCTGACCAGTTGATGCACTCAGCACATGGTGACTGTCTGTGTTGCAGGCTGTGAGCTCTGTGCTCCTAGCTAGCTGCTACTCGAATGAGCGGGAACTCTGATGCCCCCTGTCTTTATAGAGCGTGTGCTCTCACTGGTGATTGGCTGCGGTGTTGTGTATGTTGATTGGTCCCACTATGTGTCCATCAGTGTGTGTCTGCACCATGATATACTGGTGTATATTATGGCACCCCCCCTTTTATCTAAAAAAATGTGCCTGCGTGACAATAAATAGTGTGTGGTGAATGTTCCTGACTACGTGTGTGTGAAATATTTACAGGACTACGTACATAAAACTAAGCTATTTACATGGGAAGGTGCCTGGTGCAGAAAAAAAAACTGTCTCACACAATTAACGAGATGAACACGATATACAAACCACTTGAACGATTAAACGGAAGAACAGAACAGACCAGAGAGTCCATTAGTGCACAAAGTTCACAAATTGAGTCTCTGAGATGGGCAATGAATTCTGGTTGACCGTCAGGGTGGCATACCACTCATCGTCTGGATCGATGCTGTATAACGACAGCAGCTGGTGTCTTTGCTTCGGGACAGCCTGTTTTTCGTTACGACACCGACTCGAAAAGGCGCCTTCGGGTCCTGGGTGTCACTGCTGTGTGGGAGGTCGGAATCGGACTCGGTGACCATGGGTTGAATTGCCCGAACATTCCTGCGAGGCTGGCTGAAGCGATATGAATTGGAAGGCTGAGCTGCTCGACAGCAGGCAGCATAGTGGCCAAGTCTTCCACATCGTAGGCATTGTCGAGAATTTGCGGGCCATTGCCGCTTTAAATGGGCGGAGCCACAGTTGCTGCATGTCGTTACGTCAGCACGTTTGCTGCGCCACCGCGCATGCGCGGTGCAGTCATGCGTGGTGCGCGCCTGCGCATTACGTTCCTCCACGTCGCCGTCCCTTCGTTTGGTGCGTACAAGCGCGAGAGTCCGCGAAAAGTGCGCGAAATGGCCGCCCTCATCCAGGCTGAGGCCCTGGAGGTGCTCAATCACTTGGACCCGTTCCACCTCGTGGGGACCTTGCCGCACCGTTTCAGCCGCTTGTATATGGGAGTACCGACTGGTGGCATTTTCATGTAGGACACAGGTCTCAATGGCGGTCGCTAGGGTGAGTTGCTTTACTTTGAGGAGCTGCTGACGTAGGGGGTCCGACTGAACTCCGAAAACGATCTGGTCGCGTATCATGGAGTCGGTGGTGGGCCCGTAGCTGCAAGATTGCGCAAGGATGCGGAGATGCGTTAGAAAGGATTGGAAAGGTTCGTCCTTACCCTGCAAACGCTGCTGGAACACGTAGCGTTCGAAACTTTCATTCACCTCTACGCTGCAGTGAGTGTCAAATTTGAGGAAAACCATTTGGAACTTCGTCTTGTCTTCGTCATCTACAAAGGTGAGAGAGTTGAAAATGTGGATGGCATGGTCCCCGGCCGTGGAGAGGAGAAGAGCAATCTTTCTGGTGTCCGAGGCGCCCTCCTTGTCCGTGGCTTCGAGGAAGAGCTGGAAGTGCTGTTTGAAAATCTTCCAGTTGGCCCCGAGGTTGCCGGCGATGCGGAGCGGCGGCGGCGGTGGGCAGATGTTGTCCATGTTGCAGGATGACGGAATGCTGGCGGAAGGCAGATCGCTTGCAGGTAGGTCTAAGAAGTGCCAGTATGCAACCACTGCTAGTATCATGATGTGTTGGGTGTTCTGGATCACATACAGGTCACTAACACTTGAAGTAGTGCAACACTATTTTATTGAAAGGTTAACTATTTAAACATACTTGAACTGTGGGTAAATACGATATTAGCTTTAACGAAAAACCTTTGCCTTGTCCTCACCAATTGATGCACTCAGCACATGGTGAATGTCTGTGTTGCAGGCTGTGAGCTCTGTGCTCCTAGCTAGCTGCTACTCGAATGAGCGGGAACTCTGATGCCCCCTGTCTTTATAGTGCATGTGCTCGCATTGGTGATTGGCTACGGTGTTGTGTATGTTGATTGGTCCCACTGTGTGTCCATCAGTGTGTGTCTGCACCATGATATACTGGTGTATATTATGACAGGATTATTCAGTAGTTAGATAAGAAACAGAAATTACCGGCTGCGAGCAGCAGATTTCCTCTAGGATTCTTTCTTGGGTTCCCAGTGGCTCATGCTTATTAATAACTTCTAGAATCGAAAGTAGAATGTTTAAGCATGTGAATGGTGCATGGGAAAGCGACGAGCTTATTGCAAATATGTCAATGCAAAAAGATTTACAGTCTTTTCACAACTGTGAAGTCTAATATTAGTTTAAATAAAGTAAGCAGTGGCAAAAGTTCTGTAACACCAGATAATCTGATTAATAAAATGTGAATAGCAAACACTGAATCACTAACGTTGAAAGTATACTCCCATCTTCTAAACCACTGGTAAGTTGAACCGGAGGCAGTGTCCAATTGAAGGTGACGGTGCATTGCAAAGACGTCCTATCAGGAAACGTGTTACCAGTATTGCAACTATCTAGTTCATCATCCATTTGTTTTAGAGTATAAGTTTTAGTTTTAGGAATTAAAAATTTAAGTATAGAAAAAATGGGGGCATCTAATTAAGAAACTATAAGCAACCGTGAAGTAAATGCAATTTGAACAAATTTGGAGTTAATTACATTTAAAAACTAACTTGTGCTTGTCATACAAAATCAAAGTTGATAACCTAAAAATCTCAAACAATGGGTGACCCATTTCTGGATCTCTTGGTTGAGACAGTGGGTGGGATTCTCCGTTTCGGAGACTAAAGGTTCTCCGATTTTGAGGAGCAAGTGATTAGTTTTACAATAAAAAGTTGCCGCCGTCCCCGCACCGATGCTTCGCCCTGTGGGGGGCTAGCAGCCACGCCACGTAAAGCCCTTTACCTGCAGACACGGATGAAGAATTGCTGAGTCCGTGGCCGCGCATGTACACAGCGGCGAACTGCGGCGCTGTATAACATGGCGCCTGCCGTGCGCGGACCCGGCCTGCCAGATAGTGCCCACCTCGCCCGGAACATCCCCCACCTGTCCCCCCAGACCCCGCTGAAGCCCCCCCAGCCAGCGGAATGACTCCCCCCCCGCCCCCCGACTGTGGCGGTGCTGGACACAGTCCGCAGCCTCCACACGAGGTCCCCAGAAACTGAGGGGACACGCGACCAACAACGTCGGGAAGTCGGCCCATGGAGGGGCAGAGCATCATGGGAGAACCTCAGGTGATAGAACATAGAACGATACAGCGCAGTACAGGCCCTTCGGCCCACGATGTTGCACCGAAACAAAAGCCATCTAACCTACACTATGCCATTATCACCCATATGCTTATCCAATAAACTTTTAAATGCCCTCAATGTTGGCGAGTTCACTACTGTTGCAGGTAGGGCATTCCACGGCCTCGCCACTCTTTGTGTAAAGGACCTACCTCTGACCTCTGTCCTATATCTATTACCCCTCAGTTTAAAGCTATGTCCCCTCGTGCCAGCCATTTCCATCCGCGGGAGAAGGCTCTCACTGTCCACCCTATCTAACGCCCTGATCACAGGAAGACAACCCTGCTTCTGTACTCGAATCCTCTCACAATGAATGTCAGCATACCATTTGCCTTCGTTTTGTATGCCTCTATTAAGTCTCCTCTTAACCTTCTTCTCTCCAACGAAAACAACCTCAAGTCCCTCAGCCTTTCCTCATAAGATTTTCCCTCCATACCAGGCAACATCCTGGTAAATCTCCTCTGCACCCGCTCCAAAGCCTCCACGTCCTTCCTATAATGCGGTGACCAGAACTGTACGCAATACTCCAAATGCCGCCGTACCAGAGTTTTGTACAGCTGCAACATGGCCTCCTGACTCCGGAACTCAATCCCTCTACCAATAAAGGCCAACACTCCATAGGCCTTCTTCACAACCCTATCAACCTGGGTGGCAACTTTCAGGGATCTATGTACATGGACGCCTAGATCCCTCTGCTCATCCACACTTCCAAGAACTTTACCATTAGCCAAATATTCCGCATTCCTGTTATTCCTTCCAAAGTGAATCACCTCACACTTCTCTACATTAAACTCCATTTCCCACCTCTCAGCCCAGCTCTGCAGCTTATCTATGTCCCTCTGTAACCTGCTACATCCTTCTACACTATCGACAACACCACCGACTTTAGTGTCGTCTGCAAATTTACTCACCCACCCTTCTGCGCCTTCCTCTAGGTCATTGATAAAAATGACAAACAGCAACGGCCCCAGAACAGATCCTTGTGGTACGCCACTTGTAACTGAACTCCATTCTGAACATTTCCCATCAACCACCACTGATGTCCTGAGGCCGCCCCAATGGCATGCGCCATCTCAGCGAATCAATGTTTTTGAGGGGCTCCGTAAACGTCGCTGCCCCAAATATAGTGTAATCACTGAACGCGATTTTTCGTCGGTAATCAGAGAATCCCGCCCTAAGCGTTGATGTCGATGTAGAATTCGTGGACTTCAACAACAGCAAAACTGGTGCCGCACCTGGACCAATTCCGCTACTGTTAAGGGGCTAGCACCGGCATCACGAGGAACACAATTGATTCAAATGAGAAAGGGTGCGGGATTCGCTGGTTTCGCGATTGACACTCAGGAGGCTGACAAGCTGCAGCCGCGTATACACACTTCAAGAACAAAGAACAAAGAAAAGTACAGCACAGGAACAGGCCCTTCAGCCCTCCAAGCCTGCGCCGACCATGCTGCCCATCTAAACTAAAATCTCCCCACACACACAACCCAGCCAACAAGTTGGCAGCAAGACACATGGCCCCAGGTTTCGCGGACCCTCCTGGATGTCGTTGAGGAGAGGCAGATAACCCTGTACCTAGGCCCGGGAAAGTGGCTGCCAGCCACAGCCATTCGTCGTGCCTGGCCGCAGTTGGTAGAGGCCGTGAGCACCATGGACAACACCGTCCGGACCTGCCAGCAGTGCCAAAAAATATTGCACAACCTCCTCAGGGCAGCCAGAGTGAGTAGGCAGCACTGTGCCCCTGGCACTAACCCCCATCCCCCACATGCGTAACACCCCCCCCCCCCCCGTAACCAGAGGGTGGCTGAACCCCCACCCTGCATCACATGACGGTACCCATACCAACCGCCATGGCCGGGTGCCCAGGCCACTGAGATCACCAGCTACCCACTCCCTGGGCTGCATGTATCAGACTGTCATGCACTGTCATTTCCTGTTTCCCATGTAGTGATCTGCGCAGCTGCGTGTATACAAGGAGTTAATGTTAATACACTACAACTAAATAATCACTAGAGGGAGCACTAGAGAGGTATAAAATAGACGGACGGGATCCAGGATCTGACTCTTCACAGGAACAGCAGCTAGTGAGCAGGACACAGACTGACAGCTCTCATGTAACATCTAGTATAAGCTCTGGAGAGAGAACAAACTTACTCAATAAAGCATTTGCTTCAACTGGAAGACTATGAGCTTTATTAGGACATAAGAAATAATATATCCCACCCCCCAAAGGAGAAGGCAGCCCATAACCACGAGGAGCGAGAGAAGACTGGAGGGGGTCCGTCGGACCTGCGGCCCCTAACCTTGGCAGAGCAGAGGGCCCTGGGCGTGGTCGGCGGCCCCCGGAGAAAAGGGAGGTCGCTAGGGTGGAGTTTCAGCCGCGGGCGAGGAACGGAGACCCCGCCTAGTTGCGGATCCCCGTGACACGTGTGTAACCACTCCACACCACCTTCACCCCTACACCACCCTCACCCCTACAACACCACCATCACTTCTGTGGCCATCTAAAATGGCTACCCGCAAAGGATAATGGGAATTATGGTCAGGTTAGGACACAGACGGTACACAGCCCCTGTGTATTGTGCAGAGGGAAACCAGACCTAACTGAAACTCACACCTGATAAAGGTCAATCACCAATTTCTCTAAGACAATGGGACACAGATCGAAACGTAGCAACAGTAGCAGACTCGGGGCGCCTATTTACTTTATGGGAGTGCATACGTGCCTTGGACAATGGCAGCTAGGATCTTCCCAAGCCATCGAGGTACACACCCCTAATTGGCCAGAATCGATTCGGGCGGTCGAAACCCTATCGATCCATTGGATCCCGAGTTGGGACCACCCAAAAGAGCGCGAAAGATCGGGGGATAAGAAGAACTGTGCAACCAGTATTCGGTCCCTTTTGGGACCGGCCTCTGCTCCGACCAACTGTAGCATATCGACCAGCCAAGTTCAAGGACCCACGATCGCTACCTGAAGGACGAGCCGCAGCCGAGACGAGCCTGAAGACTTCCAGCTGACACACATGAGGATCCAGATAAAGGCCTTATCTAACCTGCACAGAGCTGGTCACTTGGAAGTTAAGTAAAGATCATTTTAGTTGTTAGGTGTAGTTTAATAAGTAGCCGCGTGTAGATTATTACACATAGAACCAAGCCTGTGTTTATAATAAATTATAGTTGAACTAACATACTGGCTGTGTGGTCATTTGTCCAATACAAGAAACGTACTCGTGTCTTGTCGTTCAGGTAAAAGAGCACCACCTCCACACCACCCTCACCCCCACACCACCCTCACCCCCCACCACCCTCACCCACACACCACCCTCACACCACCCTCACCCTCACACCACCCTCACCCCCACACCACCCTCACCCCCACACTACCCCCCCCCCCGCCCCGTGGTCTATTCATGCGTATTGGTCTAGCAGGAGCAGCTGGAGATGGGTGGATCCATCCGGTGACCCCCCCCTCCCAGCCAGTGCCACAGCCAAAGGCCCCCCCCCTCCCCCCATGAGCCAAGCAGCGATGAGGAGAGCAGCTAGGATGGTAGCCTCCGGAGACCCCAGAGCTCGAGTCTGGGATGACAGTAATTTTCCATCACAGCTGTCTCCAACACTCTCCACCATCCCAGAGACACTCACCTCGGTTGGGCGCTTCAGTGAAAAGGCTGTTGGGACACTCTCTGATGCGCACCACACAGCTGATCTGGTACAGCAGGTGGAGGTAGGAACACCCGAGGGGGCGGACGACTCCATGGACTCCCTGCCATCCAGACGGGTTTCGGGCTTCTGGAATGGACAGTCCCATCGACAGTGGAGATGCAGTCGCAGAGTCAGGGACTACACGAGGGGTTGTCGGTGTTGCTAACTTGCTGTTGTCTCTTAATTTGGCTCTGTTTAATTACGTTTGCTCAAGAGTCGCCAGGTATCTTTCGATACCGCCACAAGCTTCAAAACCGAATACTGATCAAAGACTCGATACACCAGTTAGTAAGTTCAAAAGCAATGCTCATTTATTTACACACAGTCAAATCTACTCATGCATAAAACTCTACAAACTAAACTATCACTATTACTAAAAGCCTATACTTAGCCTCGGGTGCCCACTCAGTCAGAGTGTTGAGTCCCAAATGTCTTTATCCGTCAGTCTGGCCTCAATAAAAGTCGAGATGGATTTGCAAGTATAACAAAAGTTATTTTATTCAGCTTGCAAGCTACCTAGTCCACAGTGATACAGATAACATGTTGCTTTCTGCAGCCCCGGGAACTAAGTGAATGTCCCAGACAAAGAGATCAGTACTGATACATTCAAATGGCATCAAGTTTCACATACTCGACACCCATAGGTCATCCTATGTCCCTCCTGACTTGTTTGATCTATTCTGATTGGCTCACTTCCAATCCCTTTCTCCGGCCCCTATCAATTCAGCATCACTCTCATAGACACACCTCTTCCTGCTTTTTCCCATGCGGTCCAAAATCCTTTGTCTCTACTTGCCAGAATCAAAGTGGCTTATTTCTACATTACATTAACTAATATCTCTAAAGTAACTATTTTATATCACATTCGTCATTCCCTCCTTTTATCATTCCATGATAACTGAACTATCCAATCCATAGCTACGGTTCCTCATCTAAAAAGATCCGTCGCTGCATTTCCAATTCCTGTCTTAGCCCCCCTTCATCTGCTTCACCCTCATGGATTTTAACATTTAAATATTTTGGGGCGGTGATCTGATCCAGTGCACCCCGCATTCTACCCATCACACATTTAAGGATGGCCAGGCCCACAAAGATGCAGCCGATAGCTACCACTAGATACATGGCCATATTTATCAACCAGTCCTTCCAACCTCCAAATCCCCAGTTACCCCAAGAGCCAGGATCCTGCATCCCGTCCAAGTGATCCCGTATGCGATCCATAAATTTAGTGATGTTAGCGGTCAAGTCCTGAACTCCCATGATACACTTGCCCTGCACTATGGCACATACCCCACCCTCACGGGCCAGAAGATAGTCAAGAGCATACCGGTTCTGCATTGCAAACAACCGTAGCTGAGACAACTCCTTAGTTATTGCCCCGAGGACTCCCAAGGTTTCATTTCCCAAGATGGTAAGGCCGCAAATAAAATAATTCCGATCACTGACAGCCAAGGAACCCCCCACACCTCCCAGTGTCAATACGCTCAGAATGCCCCACCCGGCTGAGTGGCCCCGGTTGGGTGCAAGAACCTGAGGTTTTTTCCAGTTCTCGCAAAATTCAGCAGAGACTGCCCGGCGTGCTAACTGATTATGCAGGTTCCACGCCGAAGGGCAGGGGACTGTGGTAGGGACTAGAGTCCCTATAGCAATTCGGCGGGGAAATGGGGGTGACAAAACGTTGGTCGCTGTGCCATTAAATAAAAAGTAGTATCCTTGCTCCGTGTGCAGGCTAGCATCACAATCAGCATATCGGTTGCGTAAGGACCCCCCAGTAGCCCAGTTTATCCAACTTTGAAATGCCTATTCGGGCCGCCCAGCAATGCGGAAAGCCCTAGTCCCAACAGTGATATGAGAGACATTCGCCCGGCCACAAAGGAGCTGGAGGCCAGCGTTCAATGGAACGCAAGTGGTGTTGTAACAAATGCATTGGCCAGGCGCCTGGGTGATATGGCACCTCCTGTCCGTACAGGTGGTAAACAGACATGTTATATTTGTGTCCACCTCTACCAGCAAACAGCCATATCCTTCACTGCTGAAGCAATTCTCGTACGACCGGGAATCCCTATTGGGAGTGAAGTGGCTAGGTATGTACGCCCTCCACCGTCGCAGCCTATCGTACTGTGAATGGGAATTATCCCGAGGAAGGGGAAGGCAAATAGCCGGTGGTGCTGAACCCGGATCGTAAGGAAGAGTGACCTGATCGGGCAGTGGTTCGGAATGCTGACAATGAACCACCGTTTGGGGAGTGCCCCAAAGTGGTGAAACAGAAAATAACCTAGACACCGCTGCGGGGTTTGGGTAGCAGACAACCCGTCCCTGGCCATACAAACGGTGGTAAATCTGGTAGAAGAGATTCATACTACCCGGGTTTTCCTCAGTTTGGCCTTTAATTAACTTAAGTGTATCTCCCGGTAACCTACGTTCTAGCTGTACTTCCCTTCTCATACGCCCCGTCCTCTCTCTAGTCCCTTTCTCTTTCTCATAGCCTCTTCCTACGCTCGTCTGACAGCCTGATTTTACCTTTATTGTACCACTCTTAACACATCCAAAATCAAATTTACATGTATTCCAAAAACAAGGCAATGTCCATATAATGTTCCCTTCCCATCGCCGGGACCGGTGCAACTGCTTCATGACTCCTGCATTTTCCTTAACTTTGATGACCTTCCATGAGTCGATACCATGTCCTCGTATATGGGGGCAGCGAAGAACATCACCTTTGCATAGGTGATGTATCCTTGTAGATTGGTTGGGGCTACACAGATACATAATATTCCCCTTTTCCATGTCCATCGCCAATAACACGCCAAGCGAAGTGAGGCCAAATATCAGACAGACGATGCGTAGCCAATCCATCATGCTCCACACCTGTAAAATAGCACTGGAGAAGGGAGGCAGGTTAGTATCCGACCTTTTACAGTAGTGGAGATGGACTCAATTTACAGTGATGTAGGTGGACCCAAGCACTTCGCCCCTCCACTTTAACTGCTGTGGGGGTGGTAAGGAGAACTTGGAAGGGCCCATCCCATCGCGGCTCCGACCCCTTCCTAGTCCAATTTTTGACCATGACATAACTACCGGGCTGGACTGAAAGTGAGCTAGGTACTGGGGGCAATGGCTGGTGAGCCGCGCGGATCTGGCCACGGAGTTCCTTGAGCACTTGCGTGAGGGCTAGAACATAGGTGGTCATCTCTTCAGTCATCTGATGAAACTGAACCAGTCTGGGAACCTGCAGGCTCCAGGGAGTTGTAAGAGGCCTGCCATAAAGAATCTCGGCGGGAGAGAGCCGGGCCGGTCCCGCAGGTGTAACCCGCAGCTGGAAGAGGGCGACGGGGAGCAACTTGAGCCATGTCAGTCCCGTGTCGGCTCTTAATTTAGCCAATTTAGTTTTGAGGGTCTGATTGTGTCTCTCAACCAACCCGGCCGCCTGCGGTCTGTAAGCACAGTGTAACTGCTGGCGTATGCCCAACTGGGAGCAAATTAGTTAATTTGTCCAATAAAATGAGGCCCATTATCAGAACTTAACTGAGCTGGTATACCGTACCGGGGAATGATTTCCCTGATCAAGACTTTAACCACAGTAGCAACTTTATTATCGATAGTCGGATACGCCTCGACCCATCTGCTGAACACATCCACAATGACCAAAACATATTTATAACATTGACACCTTTCCAACTCAATGTAATCCATTTGGAGCGTCTCAAAGGGACCACTGGGCAACGGAGTTTGCCCCTTCCCACAAGGGATACCTTTTCCGGTGTTATATTGCTGACAAATCAAATACCGATTACTGATACTTTGGGCCAACCCCTGCATTTTAGGGTGCCACCAAGTGTCCAGCAACAAATCACTAGTCCCTCGAGCCCCACAATGAGTTGCAAAGTGTACACATTCAATGACCCATAAAGCCAGCACATCAGACATACAAGTCTGATGTGCAGGCGTGGTCCATAAAGAGGAAACAGAATCATATGTACAACCTAACCGTTTCCACATTTGTTTATCACTCTCAGGAGCGTCCTCCTGTAACCTTATGATGTCTTGGATGGTTGGCATTGACTTGTCAGAAGCAGACATATTTATAGTAGATCGTTTAGTCTGACTTAACATCTTAGGCACCATCACTTGCTGAATTTGTGCGGCTGTTCGCGCTGCACAATCTGCTCGTTCATTACCAACGTCAACTGGGGTTGTACCATTCATGTGGGCAGCGCATTTAATAACGGAAATCTGCGCGGGCATAAGGAGGGCCTGCAGTAGGTCATTAACTAAACCCCGGTTGGATATTTCTGTGCCTGCCGAGGTAAGGAATCCCCTATTCTTCCAGAGTTGTCCGAAGTCATGAACTACCCCGAAAGCATATCGGGAGTCAGTGTAGATATTTACCCGGCGATCTCCCCAAAGTATACATGCACGGGTGAGGGCAAAAAGTTCGGCTTGTTGTGCTGAGTAAGGGGTCTGGAAAGCTGCCGCTTCTAGAATCAAACCATCCTGATCTATGATTGCATAACCGGACAGTCTCCGGCCAGTGGGGCTTACTAATGCACTGCCATCAACATACATAATCATGTCAGGTTGTTCTAACGGAATATCACTCAAATCGTCCCTTATTGTTGTAGTTTCCTGAATCAAGGCTAAACAGTCGTGACCAGGCGTGTCCTCATGGACAGGGGGACCGCTAAGAAAACAGGCTGGATTGATAGTGGTACAGTATTTAAATGTCAGACGTGGATTGTTCAAAAGGTATATCTCATACCTATTCTGACGAGCTGCGGTAAGATGCTGAGTCTGCAGTTGCCCCAATAGTGCGATTACCGAGTGGGAGCTATACACCGTAATATCCTGTTGGAGAGTGATGTTGGCAGCACCCTGCAAACTATTGTATATCGCTGCCAAGATCTGGGTGCAAACAGGGTGGCCCAACAC
Source organism: Scyliorhinus torazame (assembly GCF_047496885.1). Taxonomy (NCBI): domain Eukaryota; kingdom Metazoa; phylum Chordata; class Chondrichthyes; order Carcharhiniformes; family Scyliorhinidae; genus Scyliorhinus; species Scyliorhinus torazame. The sequence continues at coordinate 113,737,064 of NC_092714.1, forward strand.
CACTGGGTCGAGTTTGGAAGAGTAATATGCTACGGGCCGGTGCTTGTCCCCATGTTGCTGGGTGAGTACCGCTGTTGAACATCCTTCCAGAACAGTACAGTATATCTGGAATGGTCGGTCGTATAGGGGCCTACCGAGGGCCGGTGCTTGTAGCAAGGCCTGCTTCAGGCAACGGAAGGCCTCGAGTGCCTCGGTGGTGAGAATAAAGTTTCCCTCTTTACTAATGTAAGGCGTCAGCAGCTTTGTATAGACAGCGATGTTTGGCATCCACTGCCGACAATAATTCATCATACCCAGCCAATGACGAACCTCCTTGGCTATTGTAGGGGCGGGGAATTGGCATATTGGTTCAATCCTACTGGGTTCGAGACTTCTTTCTGTGGCTGTAAGTAAAACTCCTAAGAACTTAACTTTTCTCTGAGCCACCAAGACCTTTGCTTGTGAAACAACATAACCCAACGAGGATAGGTGGTTCAATAATTGGATCACATCATCCCTATTACTGGGCTCGTCAGGACTTGCCACCAATATGTCATCTACATACTGCACCAGAGTGGAACCATGCTCCAATGTCAAGGCCTGGAGTTGGGTCTGCAGACATCTGGAGAAGAGTGTAGGTGAATTGACGAACCCCTGTGGCAGTCGGGTCCAGGTATACTGCTGTCCATTGTAAGTGAAGGCAAACAAATATTGACTTTCAGTCGCAAGTGGGAGGGCAAAGAAGGCGTGCTGAAGGTCAATTACGGCGAAGACCCGGGCTTGAGCTGGAATTTGAGCCAGTATGTGGGCAGGGTTAGGGACGAGAGCATGCAACGGCTGTGCGATGGCATTAATTGAACGTAAATCCTGTACTAATCGGCGGTACTGGTCTGGTTTGGCTGGTTTAGGCACAGCAAGTATGGGGGTGTTACATTCTGATTGGCAAGGGACCAAAATACCCTGTTTCAACAGCTCTTGAATTAATTTATCTATTGATGGAGCAGCTTGCGATTTCAGGGGGTATTGTCGAATGGAAGGTAGCTTTACATGGTCCTTAATCGTTACCTTAATAGGTGTAACATTTGTCTTTCCCACTTGTGATGGGTATTCCGCCCAGACCTGTGGATTGACATATTCCAACACATCATGTCCCCTGTGATGCTGCAGTCGAGTGTTAATCGTTTCAGGGACCTCAAAATATTTTATGGTAGTGCCGTCCGGCATGACTTGAAGTGCGTAGTCTGTTGGATCCGAATGATCCACTGCCCTCCTTACCATTCGCCCATATCCCTGGTATGGTACTGGTCATGGACCTGACGTGTAATATGAGGGCTTACCGAAGCTGACTGTGGCCATAAATGTGGTGATATTGTAACAAAATCGGCTGTACCTTCTTTTCCCGTGACTGTGGCTGTAACATTGACTGGCCATTCGGTCTCAAGTAATGGCCGGTATTTGTCCTCCAACTCCCTGTTTCGTCCAGTTCTGTCATAGGCCAGGGTAACGTGATGCAGTGACTGTTCAACGTCTAACGTCCACCACTGGGGGGTGATAGAAATATAGCACTGTTGTCTCATCCTCCATGATGTAACCGTTACCCCCTCATCTCCGCATTCTAGCTGTAGCTGGAAGATACACAGTAAATCTCGGGCCAACAAGTTACAGTCCAATCCAGTAGTCACTACAAACTGATGCTCTGCAGACTTATTCTCGTAAGTGACTGTCACAGGTTCAGAAATAGGATACTCACACACCTGTCCTTGGAACCCTGACAATTGCTGCGTGTGGTCGGATAATGGTAATTTAAGTGCTGATTGCACAGAAGACATGGCTGCCCCGGTGTCGATTACAAATGAGTGATGTTGATCTCCTATCTGCAGAGAGATAATAGGTTCCCTGTCCGATTGGAGAGTCCTTATGGCTAAATTAGCTAGTCAATCCTGTGTTGGGAAAGGGTTTTCCTGGGAGAAGTCAGTGTATCTCGTCTGTCCTCCCCTTGGTGGGTACCCTCTCCTTTGGATCGGATAATCTCCTTCTACTGCCTGTCTTTTAAAGGGGCTTTCCTGTTGCCAGTGATCTACACGGCCGCAATTAAAACATGCATTGCTCCCTCTATTTCTGCCCCGTCCTCTTCTTCCAGTAGACCAATGGCCCCTCAGAGGGGGCTGCGGTTGTAGAGCTGTTGATTCATTCGGTGGGCCATAAAAAGGGGGTGAGGGTCCGTTTGGGTGGGTTTGGTATCCTCCTCTTCGCTGATCCACCCACCCAAAGTCACTATATTGGGGCTCCTGCTGGTAAACTACCATTTCTGCCGCTTGTTGGGATCGCCAATCATCCTTTTTCATTACATACTCAGTCTTAACCTTTGTAACTGAGCCTCCTTCTTGGCCTACACCCTCCTTCCAATAAAATCTGACTGCCCTTGCCATCTGGGAAGGGTCATTCTCTGTCCAATTCATGTTATTACATTTCACAGCAGTAACCACAGAAGGTGGTAGGCAATGCATTAACATAGCACAATATTGAGGGGAATTCTGACCATTTTGATACAGTAAATCGCCTGACTGCCCCCGGTAGATTTCATTAAAACGCTCCAGAAATTCCTCCTGCTCTTCAGTCTTCTTAGGTTTTAGGTCTAAGATAACAGAAAGATTTATGGGCCTTTGAAATGTGCTATTCAACGCATTCAAGATCGGTGTCCTTCTATCGTCGTCTAACGCATAGGCCTGCTGAAGTGCGGCATGACTAGCATAATTCAGGTGGTTAAGATAATTGCGGTACTCTGCTGGGGTTAAAATCTGCTGGACTAGGGCCCAGAGGTCCCTTGAATCAGCTTGATAAATTGAGATGGTAGTTTCAAGGAATCCACGAAGGCAGCAGGAGATTTTTTTCTATCTGGGATTGTAGCCATAATAGCCATCATCTCACTGGGTGTCCATGGGAAGTAAACGTCTATCGTGGGGTTCGCTCCCGCAGTCACTGGGTCGGGGTTTCGCATCTTCCTAATCGGTAACTGTCTCCGAATATCACCGGGGGGCACTCTAGCTATTTCCCCTGGTTGTTCCAAGACTTCAACGTCTCTCCCTGTCACTAGGGGGAGTTCTTTCTCTTCAAAAGAAGTTGTTTCAGCTTCCTTTGTTCCCGAATCTTGTGGTTTCTCCTTAGTTTGGGGAGACTTAGGTGATATGCTTAATTGTTTCTGGTGAGCGTCAAGCCCCTCTCTCGCTGTCCGAGATCTTGTCCTAGAGCTAACTGGGCTTGTGGGACAGAGTTCCTTTTGCTCTTCCGGTCGTGAAGTTGGTAAATCAGGACCCACACTATCACCCACACTATCATCCAAAAGGGCTTGAGTTTCTGGCATATTTGAAATCTGGGGAGCAATGACTGGGTATATATTATTGTACTCTGGTGGTTCTGGAATGAGCGCAGACCATGCTATGGGTGCAGACGGAACTTTTACTGACTTTTCCAAATTATTGAATTTTTCTTCTTCTGTCAATTCAAGGCCAGCCATTGAACTACGTAGCTCATCTCTTGTGTGACCCGTGTCCTTCCTGTCTCTATTTGCTCTTTTTTAAAATGCACATTCCCTTTTCTAGATCTGTAATGTTTTTAGGTTACCCTGTTCACTAATTGGAATCCCCATTTTAAGGGCATTATCCTGCCAGCTGGACAACATAATCTTATCTCTTTCCTCTTGACAATATTGCCTCCATAATCCAATTAATTCTTGAGCTTTCATACCTTGATTTTTTCTCCAAATTTGTCCCTGGATTTTCTTAACCATTTCTAGGTCTTTGGTGCCCCCTAGTGGCCATTCATCTCCCATTTTAGTTCTTTACTGTGCTGACAATTTTCTAAAATCCTTCGCTTTGTCCGGATACTTATCACATAATATTTGCAGTGGCATGCCTGGATCATTTGTGCTATCCAAGGAATTCCCCATAATCTCAACTAGTCCTTGGAACTGCGTTTTTTCGCCACTACAGTCCAAGGAGAAAATTTTAGCTTAATCAACTATATTTTTAACACACACACACATAGAGGTGAACCATTTTCAATTTCAAATGTCGCATCGACCTCCCATAACGTAACCCAACCGAATTACCTCACAAATGAAGTTGAACCATTTATAGCTTTAAATGTCACATCAACAACACAGCCTACCCCAGCCGAATTAACAATATGAAATCCCATCAATTAAAATGCTAATCCCCAGACTGACCTGTGATTTCGTCGAGGCGGTCTTTCTGTGCCAACCGCGAGTGACCAGACTAATCAGACGATAAGAAGAGGGGAACAATCAATGCACGGTCATTTTCCAGTTCTACATTGAGGGCCCTCGTTCCCCATCCTCCTGTTCATAATCAGTCTAATTCTGATTCTGGGACTGGGCCATGGCCCAGTCACAGGTAACCATGGCTGGGAACATTGACGGCATTGCCCAGGTGCTGGCCGATGTGGCACAGACACAGTGGGAGGTGGCCCAGTCCCAGTGTAGAAGTCAATATTTTCCTGCTTCTTTCACTGTGGTAAAGACTCAACAAGAGTTTGTTCTGGTAAAATAACAAGCCTTTATTTACGAAATGACCGCATGCAATTTTGGCTGAAACTTGAGGTCGGAGAGCAGTTACTACCACTGCTGATTCCTTCTCAAATCCGCGCTTTTACAGAAAATCAGTTCAGTATTTATACATTATCATTATCAAGATTGCGTGACTACAGCTTAGTCAGGAATTCGATCGGAAGTAGAAACGTAAGCAATGTCATGAAACAGGCATGACCTGTTGATCTTCTAGGACTCTTTGTCTCATCCCTCATATCATTATTTTGTCCTTTGATAGAACATTAAAAGGTCGGAGACTCATCCATTCCTTATTTTGTCTTATTCATACCGCCCTGGGTTATGACGAGTTAGCCTTATTAGAAATTACAGAGGTCAGGCATTTTGGAATAGCTTGACCTTCTCTGATCTTATTCATGCTTTAGGTTATGCGGAGTTGCCTTATCGGTCTTACAGGGGTCTGGTATAATGGAATGGCTAAATCCGCATTTCTTACAAAGGGGTCTGATACATTGAAATGGCTAGGTCAGCTTCTCTTACATTGTACCGAATATTTGACCAGTTTTCCCATCATGCCATTACTTAATTCATACAACATCACATTCCCTCCTTTTGTCATATCCTGACAACTAGTTAAATAGGGATATCCATGACTCGATTATAAATGCATTTACACAAGCAACCAAGCAAGCCTATCCCTAGTAGCATTAGTAGAAGTAGTAGCATGAAGGCCTTAAAGATCCAATCAAATAATCTGTGACCTAACCATCCTAGCCGACCCGGTGGGTTATAGTCGTGAAATTCACTGCCAATCTCTTGAATTTGATCAGCCTGTCTCTTAATGTGGTCGGCCAGGCTTGTGATATTTTCAGAGTCATCTGGAATATAAGTACAGCACTCTTGACCTACAAGAGCGCACGTTCCTCCCTGCGAGGCTAACAGATAATCCCAAGCCAGTCGATTTTGTAATGCCACAGTCCGGACAGCCACCAGCTCAGCTGAGACCTCGGCCAGTGCCTGTCCAGTTTCCCTGGCTTCTGCTGCCGTTACGTTTGCCAGTTGTTCCAATGTTGAGGCCATGTGGACCAGTTCGTTGGCTGCCTTGCCTGTTCCATACAATGGAAAGGCCATCATGAAGAAGTGTTCCATTTTAGTAATAGTCCTTTTGGCTCGCGAGGGGTAGTGCTTAAGGGTGGGTAGGTGACGCATTTGGGGTACTACATAATCCCAGAAAGCAGGATCTTGTCCAATCAATAGGGAGCCACGGGTATGCTTTAGTGCCGCATATGAAATATGTTCCATTATAGGCCGTAAAATCATCAGCTAACGTCATCCAGGGGATTGGGGATGTCTGTCCCCATGAACTATTGGAGGTTATATTCCATACCCTGGACCAATCACAGTTAAACATGCCCTTATTGGATATGCCTGGTACCGGTCCTTGCCAATCAACTGTAAGGTTGCACCTACTTTGCCCCATCGACTTTCCTTTCCCTGATTTATTAAAACACATGGAACCTTGAACATTATTCAAATGGACGGTGAGGGAGGGTGGAGTCAAGGCATGATGGTAAGCAGGTTGATACAAAGCCGAAAATTTAGTCGTCAGAGCCAGCAGATCTCCATATCTCCCCTATCTCCACTGATCCCTGTTTGATTTTGTCGTAAAATCCATTCAACTGCCTCTGCGATATGAAAGGGGAGGAATTAAAGAGGTATTCCTTCCCTCGAATGGACGGGGATGTGGGTACAAACCCAACACTTGCTTACATTCAATTTTTCAGCATAAAGATATGACATATATAAATAGGTATTGGCATGCAGTTCCCGGGTAGTTCGTTTTTTTACTACTCAGTGGCCATTGAGGCCAAATAGTCCCAGAGAGTCCAAAAATCATAATGAAGATCTTCATCCTGTGTTCACGTCTGGGTTGGAGACTATTTTCTTGCAATCGGACAGATGTATCCAACTTGAACGCCCTTCAAGCTTGACGGACGTCGGTGTAGTCAGCAGTACAAGGAAAGGTCCGCTCCAGTGTCGTCCTAGTTTCTTTCTATCCCAGTTCTTCACCAATACGTAGTCTCCGGGTTCGATCATTGGATATCGAGGGACGGCCGCCCTGGGAGATGAGCCTGTTTCACCTGTGGAGTAGAGAAACTTCAGAGAAAATGTTAATTGCTTCAAATAGTTCTGCATCTGTTCCCCCATCACATGGCGGTCTACTCCCTCCAGGGGTTTTTCATGGGCATCCCAGGTAGTCCTCATTGGCCGACCATAGACTATCTCTGCAGCTGACAGTCCAGTCTGTGAATGTGGAGTCACCAGCATGTGAACCAGTGCCAAGGGTAATACCTTTAGCCAATTTAACCTAGTTTCTTCAGTCAATTTAGATAATTCTTTTAAAGTCCCATTGGCTATTTCCACAATTCCTGCTGCCTGCGGTTGATACGCGCAGTGCAGTTGCTGTTTAATTACGAGTGCTTCGCACAATTCAGTATTGATCCGAGCCACAAAATGTGGTCCATTGTCTGAGCTCACCATTTTGGGTACCCCAGAACGAGGAATAACTTCGGTTAACAACAACTTCACCACCGTATGTGCAGTACAATTCGTGGTGGGGAAGGCTTCAATCCATTTACTAAACACACGATTATTACTAAACAATATTTATAGCACTGTGCTTTTGGTAATTCAAGAAAATCAAGCTGTATACAGGCAAAAGGGCCATCTGGCAAGGGAGTGGTTCCTGGAGGGCATTTAATGCCTTTACCCTTATTATGTTTCATGCAAATGAGGCGTCGATCCAGCTGCGTTTGTGCTGCTGTATTCAAATCTGGGTGCCACCAAGTTTTCAGGAGTAGCTGTACCATTCCCTCCTTGCCAAGATGGGTACAAGAATGCAAATAATCAATAAGTACCGGCAATAAAGAATTCGGAATACAAACTTGACCAACGGGAGTAAGCCAGAGGTCCCATGTCAAGGAGTGCGAACACGCCATTGACTTGCATAGTGCGCGCTCAGAATCAGAGGCGTCCCTCTGTAAATTTTGAACCTCAGTTATCTCTGGCATGCCCTTCGTTCCTAATGCAGGTACCCGATTTGGAGCCTGATTAGCCCCACTGGGAACAATCAAAGAAGCCGATGTAGCCGCAGCCTTAGCAGCTGAATCAGCACTGGCATTCCCTAATTGAACAGGAGTGTGCCCCTTTGTGTGCGCAGCACATTTAATAATTGCCAATTGATGAGGAAGCTGAATAGCATCGAGGAGATATTTAACCCAAAGAGCATTTTGAACGGGAGCTCCCGCAGAGGTGAGAAAGCCTCGTTGTTGCCAGAGGCGGCCAAAATCGTGGGTCACGCCAAAGGCATACCTAGAATCGGCGTAAACGTTGCACTTTTAACTGCGGCCAAAATACATGCTCGAGTAAGGGCGAATAGCTCGGCATTTTGTGCAGAGACAGGGGTCTGGAAGGCAGCTGTTTCCCGAACATCAGTATCTGTTACAACGGCATATCCTGACTGTGGGAAGCCAGTGAGAGAAATGGAGGAACTGCCATCAACATAAAAAAATTAGATCTGGATTGTCAATAGGTCGATCCGTTAAATCCAGACGAGGGGCGGGTAGGAAGTGATTCCTAAGCAAACAATCATTCGGTGGGTCAGCAAGGTTATCGGGGGGGCTGCTCGAGGAACACAGCAGGATTTAAGGTGGAATAGTAATGAAAAGAGAGGTAGGGGTTCTGCAATAGTGAAACCTCATTGCGGCTCAAGTGAGCTGGAGTCAGATGCTGGGTTTGCTGAGACGTTAGGAGAGCCACAATAGAGTGTGAGGTATGCACTTGTACCGGTGAAGGGTCAGATTAGAGGCCGCCTGCACTAACAAATGGACAGCCGTAAGAATTTGGGTGCAGGGAGGCAGACTGCAAGCTACAGGATCCAATTTAGTAGAATAGTAGGCGACCGGGCGATGCCGGTCACCGTGCTCTTGTGTCAGAACACCAGTGGCACATTCATCAAGAATATTAACGTACAACTGAAAGGGTCAGTCATACATAGGTCATCCTAGCACTGGGGCGGTAGCCAGGGCGTCTTTGAGAGTAACAAAAGATTGCTTTGCTGAATTGGGTAGTTCAAACTCAAGAGGAGCATTTTGAGAGGAGTACGAAGCTAGTTCTTTAGTATGGACAGTAACATTCGGAATCCATTGTCTGCAAAAGTTCACCAGTCCTAAAAAAGCTAGCACCTGCTTGGGCGAGGTAGGAAATGGGATCTGCAATATAGGATTAATACGTTCCTGGGTAAGGGAGCGATCAGCAGCACTTATTAGGATACCCAAAAATTTGACCTGCCGTTGGCCTTTATGAACTTTAGCGGGCGGGATCACATATCCCCACGAATGGAGACGGATGAGCAGATAAACAGTGTCACGCTGGTTAACGACGAAGTCAGGGCTGGCAAGGAGTAAATCATCAACATATTGGATAATGGTGGACCCACCAGGGGGTGCTAATGTCGCTAACTGGGAGCGCAGTGTCTGTGAGAAGAGGGTTGGAGATGAATAAAGCCCTGTGGGAGCCTAGTCCAAGTGTACTGGTTGCCTTTAAATGTAAAGGCAAACAAATACTGTGATTCAGGGGCGAGGGGTATCGCAAAAAAGGCATGTTGTAAATCCATAAGGGTAAAAAACAGTCGCTTCCGGTGGGACATTACTAAGGATTGTAGCTGGGTTTGGGACTATAGGATGTAAGGGTTCCACTATCTGATTAATACGTCGGAGGTTTTGGACCAAACGCCTTTCGGATGGTCTTCCTATCTTATGAACTGGAAGAATCGGGGTGTTACAGGGGATTGGCATGGTATCAAAATTCCCTGTTGAAGGAAAGATTGAATCATGACCGAGACTCCTTCTTCAGCCTCGGGGCATAAAGGGTACTGTGAAATGGAGGGCAAGGGCATATCAGGTTTGACTTTAATAACGACGGAAGGTACATTAGTGAGACCAACCTTGTGTTTGGAAGCCGCCCATAAATCTGCGGGGACTCCCGAAATCGGAGACTGGACTGATCGATGGTGATGCAATGTACCAGTTAGACAAAATGGTTGGTGAAAATATTCTAAAGTGCCTTCGGGGAAGGTTCGCCATCCAGTAAAGGAAGGATCAGCTTGTCCTCGTAGTGCAGCTGCCAGAAATCCCAAGGATTTGGCACTGTAGCCTTCGTTGACAGTAAGGGTCACGTGGGGTGCTACGAGTCCCGACTGATGCCAGAGGCCGTGGGGTACTGCAACAAGAAAGGCAGAACCTTCTTTCCCCTCAGCGAGGCCAAAAAAGGAAACGGATTGTAGAGAATCGGAGGCCTCTTGGTAAATGATGTCCAATTCAGTCGAGCATCCCGTATGATCGTAGCAAAGAGTGACATGTGGATCGGGACTATCTAAGGGAGGTGAAAAGTGGGAGGAATCAAAATCAACTGACCACCACTGTGGGGAAGTAAAAAGGGGGAAATTTCAAAGCTGGGCTTGCGGGTTAGCTGATATTGTAATACCGTTATCAAGGCAAACAATTTCCACCTGCAAGGGACACAACAAATCACGTCCGGCCAGGTTAACACCGAGAACCCGGGTAACCGTGAAAGGGATGCAACATTCGCGGCGCTCAGATTGAACAGAGAGCGGCTTCGTAAGTGGATAAACAGCACCTTCCCCCATGAACCCAGCAAGTTCCACATGCGTTTCAGAGAGGTGAAATCTATGCTTTTGAATTAATGTACAGTCTAACGTAGAATTAGTCGCGCCGGTGTCAATCAGGAAGGGGATGGGCACGCCTTCTATGTAAATCGTAGCCGTGGGCTCGTCAGAGTGGTCCGCTGAGAGGACCGGAAAGTTCGATTGGGGTAGTCAATAGGGGTTAGAGATAGTGAAGGGTGTCTGCCGACGGGGTTGAAATCTACCTTGTCGTCGGGGAGCTGGACAATCCCTAGCGTCGTGCCCTGTCCGTTGACAGTTGAAGCAAGTGACATTATATTTGGCTGGAGGACGACGTGGAGGAGCGCTGTCGAAATCCTCCACGTGTAGAGTGAAGGGGTAAGGAGCCTGTGAGCGGTAACCAAATTCCGGAGGGTCCGTGCAATCTGGGCGATAGTAACGTGAACCTGTCTGAGAGTTTTGACCTTTAGGAGGTTTTCTTTGAGAGGGATGTTGGACAAATTCGGACATAATTCTAGGCGTAGTGTCTTTATAACAGGCCTCACGGTTGTGGCCATTGCTCCAATAATAAGACACAGCCTGTTTCATTTGAGATTTAGAATTGTCAGACCATTCCATGTTATTAGTTTTAATACTGGATGCTACGCGGTCAGGCAATACCTGTATTAGTAGAGCATTGAATTGGGGAGACTCTGTGTCCCTGCATTAAAAGCAATATCCCCGGAGTAAAGAATGTACACGCCACAAAAGCGGTCAAAAAACTCTGAATCATCTTCCTTAGAAGTGGGGGTACATTCAAGGAGTCTGGAGATGTCCACGGGCTTACGGCGAGCCCGTTTTAGCGCGGGGAACATTAAAGTGCGTTGATCGTCCTCCGTTTGGTGTGCGGTGCTGAAGGCCATCCATGTGTCTCCATGAAGTCCCAATTCATGTTTCCACCTTTCCCCTAACTCTGGGGGAATTGATGAAAAAAATGAGTGAATACTGATCACGTGCGGTATATGGTCGCAGTTCGTCTCAAAAATTCAGTAAACCCTTCTGAGTCGTCTTTACAGAAAGGACATTGGGCGATGATCAAACATAGTTCCTGAGGTTTAAATGCCTGCCACACCTCAATGAATGGGTCGTCATTATCACCAGCGTGGGGGTTTATAACACTCCTAATGGGATAACTTGCGGGGAAGGGGGGGGGGGGGGGGGTGGCGGTAAAGACTCCTCCTCCTTAGGTTGAAGTGATAAATCCAGAAGAGCCTGATTGACAGAAGTGAAGGGTTGTTCCATATTTAGGAGTTGCGTTTGTGACCTGGTACGTGATGCCATGTGGGGGAAGCGACAGCGGGAATTTCATTGGCAGCAGGACCATAAGGGGGAGGCTGGACTTGGGACGGTGGCAAAGAAGCAGCAGGGAGCGCTGGATAAAGGGAGGGTCTGGGAGCCAACTCCACCTCTTCCTCTGTATCGCCTGAATAGGGAAACATCGGCATGCCAGGGCAACTGGGAGGATCCTCCTTTCGTTTAATCTGATGGGCTAGCCCTACCTGCCTATTACCCGGTGATTTCATATTGCTGCCCTGTCGGTTTGTCTCTTGATGCTTCCTATCCCAAAGTTCACATTCCAATTTTAAAGTTTCCCAATTTTTTGATTTACCGTCCACACGCTCATCAATCCCTTTTTTATGGGCGTTATCCCTCCAACTCATTAATAGTGATTGTTCATGGCGCCTAGTCGACTCTTTTTCCATCCTGAGACTAAAGTTTTCCACTTGGAACCCGTATTCTTTGTCCAAATAGCTTTTTCTGCTGCAGTGCAATTTTCCAAATTCCACGTGCCACCTAGTGGCCAAATATCTTTACCCAATTTATTATTAAGTGCAGCAGATAATCGTTGGTAATTACGTTCTTGAGAAGGGGTTTCTGAACACATAAAAAGCAAAAGAGAATTGCCCCCTGTCTTGTCTAAAGTCTGTCCCATAACGTCAGTATATTCTGCCCCTGGCAAAAATGTTTTAAAAATTCCTGGTACCAAAATCAAATCACAGGGTCCCTGACCCAAACTAAGCCTGTATAAACCTGATCCGGAATGAAAATGAGATCAAGAGGTCCCTGACCTGAGGCTAACCGCAATCGGGTCCCTGACCCTAAACACTCGACTCAGTCCAATTTAGATTCGAGAACCGTCACCTGTTAGTTTCCTCCGTCAGGGACGAGGGGTCGTACCACCAATCCGAGAGAGAGAGACCAAGGTGAATCTTACCTTGTGCCGACGTCCGTCTCTTCCCTCCGGGTCGTGGCTCGATCACATTTTCAGCCCCCTACGGAATTCACTCAGGGTATTGGTTGTGCTCGCAGCGCCAAATGTAGAAGTCAATATTTTCCTGCTTCTTTGACTGTGGTAAAGACTCAACAAGAGTTTGTTATGGTAAAATAACAAGCCTTTATTTACGAAAAGACCGCATGCAGTTTTGGCCGAAACTTGAGGTCGGAGAGCAGTTACTACCACTGCTGATTCCTTCTCAGGTCCGCGCTTTTACAGAAAATCAGTTCAGTATTTATACATTATCATTATCAAGATTGCGTGACGACAGCTTAGTCAGGAATTCGATCAGAAGTAGAAATGTAAGCAATGTCATGAAACAGGCATGGCCTGTTGATCTTCTAGGACTCTTTGTCTCATCCCTCGTATCATTATCTTGTCCTTTGATAGAATATTAAAAGGTCGGAGGAGACTCATCCATTCCTTATCTTGTCTTATTCATACCGCCCTGGGTTATGGCGAGTTAGCCTTATCAGAAATTACAGAGGTCAGGCATTTTGGAATAGCTTGCCTTCTCTGATCTTATTCATGCTTTAGGTTATGCGGAGTCAGCCTTATCGGTCTTACAGGGGTCTGGTATATTGGAATGGCTAGATTAGCATTTCTTACAAAGGGGACTGGTACACTGAAATGGCTAGGTCAGCTTTTCTTACATTGTACCGAATAGTTGACCAGTTTTCCCATCATGCCATTACTTAACTCGTACAACAGCACACCAGAGGGAGATGCCGCGTTCACTGGCTGATGTGACACAAACTCAGAAGGTGATGGCACAGTCAATGGGTGATGTGGCGCAGTCCCAGACTGAAATGGTCCACTCCGTGCTCCATGGGCGCAAACATGCAGACCCTGGTCAAGACCTCCAGGACTGGCAGCCAGGTGGCAGGGGAGCCTCAGAGGATAGCTCCGCTCACACCCCGTCCGATGGGGTAGCCCGGGAGCCATCAGGCACCCTGCCGGGGGGTGGGGGAGGTAATGGGGCCCGTGCCAGTGATTCCGCAGGGGAGGTGCCGGAACACTGCAGCAGCTCGTGCTCCCCTTCTTGTCCCTGGTGCATCAGATGGGCAGCGGGCAGAACTGGGTGGCACCACAGTACCTGGGAGATCCGATCATAAGCCGGGCCCATCCAGGCCCCAGCGCCCCAGAAGGCGGCCGTCAACCGGGACCCTCGTCGCAGGGCAGGAGTCACATTAGGCCGCCTCCACTCCTGCTGTACCATCTGGGGATCCACCTAGACGTAGCGTTAGAGACCGTAAGGCCAGAAAGCTGGACACTAGTTAAGTTGGCACGGGTGCAGGGCACAGTTTAGATATATGGGCTGGGGCACGAATCTGTATATACACTGTCACATTAAACACCTGTTACCACCGTTACAACCTGTCTCGGTGCTCTGTCAGATGGGTGTGAGGGGTGGTCCGGTCTGGGCTGGCCAGAGAGTGGGTGGGGGAGGGGGGGAAATGGGAGGTAGTTATGGGTGGCTCGGGCTCCCTGCCCCCCGCACGTCCCACCACCGTTTCCACAGGGATGTGTGATGGAATGGCCAGTTCGCATCTCACATGCAGGGATCACCCAGGCGGTCTGTGGAAAGTGCTACCATGGGCAGGAGTCATACTTCGTTATACGATGTGGAGCACCAGAGCTCATCGAAAGCAGATTGTCATCATCATCCATCCCAAGGACCATGTCCGTGCTCCTGGCCTGTCCCCACCCTAGTTGGTGAACCTGGAGCCGATCAGAGCGTCCCGTGTACGTTGGCCCTGGCGCACACGTCATATGGCCTCCCGTGCCTGCCTAGGCCCCATGTCCTGCCCTTCCTCCCCTTCCCCCGCACCCTCCTCGTCGCCACCCTGCTGTGTAATGTTGTAGAGGACGCAGCAGGCCGCCATGATGCGGGTGATCCTCCCAGCGCTATTCTGGAGGGCCCCTCCAGAGCGGTCCAGGCACCTAAACCCCATCTTCAGGAGGCTGAAGCACTGCTCGTTCATGCCCCTTGTCGCTGCATGGACATTGCTGTAACGGATGTCTGCATCGATCTGTGGCCTCCGGATAGGCAATATCAGCCAAGACCACAGCGGATAACCCGTCGCCAAGGAGCCAACCTACCACTCGGGGGAGGGGGCGGGTGGAGAGTCTCGGACATGTCAGGAAACATTGAATGTTTCAAGATGAAGGTGTGGTGCGCAGTGCCCGGGTATCGGGCGCAGACATGTATGATGCACAGCTGATGGTCACATATCAGCTGCACGTTCATCGAGTGGAACCCCTTTTAGTTTTTGTAGAGCAGCCTGTCAACTGCAGGTGCTCGTAGGGGGACATTCATTCCGTCAATCACCCCCTGGACCCGGGGCATCCCATCGATGACAGTGAACCCCGCTGCCTGGGCATGCCGGTGGGCTCTGTCATGATATGCAGACACACACATAATGATATACAGACAAGCAGCTAATGGATACAGAGAATAGGGCATGACCAATAAGCAGGCAGGACACTCAGGGGTGGGATCGGACTATAAAAGACATGAGGCACTCACACTCTGCCTCTTTCCACCGATGAACATCTAGAGTCAGTCAAGGGTGTTGTTACAATCTCACACCTCCACCACGTGGCTAAGAGCTAGTCTGGTTCAGTCAGACAGAGTAACCACACTTAAGTTAGCAGAGAGTCCAACTCACAGAGAACTGTGCTAATTGTGCTATTAGTTCAATAAACCTGATTGAACTAACTTCAAGGTCGAGAGTATCTTTCTGATCGAAGCTGCATCCAGTTGCAGCCAGTGTTAGACCAGTGTACCTAACACAACATGATACCAGGAGACTTCTAATTTAAGGTGGTTTACCTCAGTCCATTCCGTGACGACCAGCAAATGTATCCCGGCACCATGGAGAAGATTCAGGCTCTTCACCAGCTCAGGGCCTGCGGCAATCTCAGTGCCAACTGGCGGATATTCAAGCAAAAGTTTCTGCTGTACATCGAAGCCTCAGACCTCGAGGGTGCGTCTGATGCAAGAAAGATCGCGCTTCTCCTCTCAACTCGTTTAACTTCACCGAAGGCCAGGACAAGACAAAGTTTCAGACCATCCTGGGCAAGTTCGATAGTCACTGTGAAGTGGACACCAATGAAATCTTCGAGCGCTAGATATTCAAACAACATCTTCAAGGTAAAGATGAATCTTTCAACTCCTTCTTAACTAACCTCCGCCTGCTAGCGCTGTCCTGCAACTTTGGTGATATTGCTGACTCCATTATCAGAGACAAAATCGTGTTTGGAGTTCACTCTGATCCTCTGAGAGAGCATCTCTTAAAAATCAAGCATATGGCCAGTCACGATTGAAACATGTACAGTGCATGAGCATGCAAAAAATCAGTATTCCCAATACAAATCGGCTGAAGATGAGAAACTTGCTGTTTAGCACAGGGCTAAATCGCTGGCTTTGAAAGCAGACCAAGGCAGGTCAGCAGCACGGTTCAATTCCCGTAACAGCCTCCCCGAACAGGCGCCAGAATGTGGCGACTAGGGGCTTTTCACAGTAACTTCATTTAGAACATAGAACATAGAACAATACAGCGCAGTACAGGCCCTTCGGCCCACGATGTTGCACCGAAACAAAAGCCATCTAACCTACACTATGCCATTATCATCCATATGTTTATCCAATAAACTTTTAAATGCCCTCAATGTTGGCGAGTTCACTACTGTAGCAGGTAGGGCATTCCACGGCCTCACTACTCTTTGCGTAAAGAACCTACCTCTGACCTCTGTCCTATATCTATTACCCCTCAGTTTAAAGTTATGTCCCCTCGTGCCAGCCATATCCATCCGCGGGAGAAGGCTCTCACTGTCCACCCTATCCAACCCCCTGATCATTTTGTATGCCTCTATTAAGTCTCCTCTTAACCTTCTTCTCTCCAACGAAAACAACCTCAAGTCCGTCAGCCTTTCCTCATAAGATTTTCCCTCCATACCAGGCAACATCCTGGTAAATCTCCTCTGCACCCGCTCCAAAGCCTCCACGTCCTTCCTATAATGCGGTGACCAGAACTGTACGCAATACTCCAAATGCGGCCGGACCAGAGTTCTGTACAGCTGCAACATGACCTCCCGACTCCGGAACTCAATCCCTCTACCAATAAAGGCCAACACTCCATAGGCCTTCTTCACAACCCTATCAACCTGGGTGGCAACTTTCAGGGATCTATGTACATGGACACCTAGATCCCTCTGCTCATCCACACTTTCAAGAACTTTACCATTAGCCAAATATTCCGCATTCCTGTTATTCCTTCCAAAGTGAATCACCTCACACTTCTCTACATTAAACTCCATTTGCCACCTCTCAGCCCAGCTCTGCAGCTTATCTATATCCCTCTGTAACCTGCTACATCCTTCCACACTATCGACAACACCACCGACTTTAGTATCGTCTGCAAATTTACTCACCCACCCTTCTGCGCCTTCCTCTAGGTCATTGATAAAAATGACAAACAGCAACGGCCCCAGAACAGATCCTTGTGGTACTCCACTTGTGACTGTACTCCATTCTGAACATTTCCCATCAACCACCACCCTCTGTCTTCTTTCAGCTAGCCAATTTCTGATCCACATCTCTAAATCACCCTCAATCCCCAGCCTCCGTATTTTTTGCAATAGCCTACCGTGGGGAACCTTATCAAACGCTTTGCTGAAATCCATATACTCCACATCAACTGCTCTACCCTCGTCTACCTGTTCAGTCACCTTCTCAAAGAACTCAATAAGGTTTGTGAGGCATGACCTACCCTTCACAAAGCCATGCTGACTATCCCTGATCATATTATTCCTATCTAGATGATTATAAATCTTGTCCCTTATAATCCCCTCCAAGACTTTACCCACTACAGACGTGAGGCTCACCGGTCTATAGTTGCCGGGGTTGTCTCTGCTCCCCTTTTTGAACAAAGGGACCACATTTGCTGTCCTCCAGTCCTCTGGCACTATTCCTGTAGCCAATGATGACATAAAAATCAAAGCCAAAGGTCCAGCAATCTCTTCCCTGGCCTCCCATAGAATCCTAGGATAAATCCCATCAGGTCCCGGGGACTTATCTATTTTCAGCCTGTCCAGAATCGCCAACACCTCTTCCCTACGTACCTCAATGCCATCTATTCTATTAGCCTGGGGCTCAGCATTCTCCTCCACAACATTATCTTTTTCCTGAGTGAACACTGACGAAAAATATTCATTTAGTATCTCGCCTATCTCTTCAGACTCCACACACAATTTCCCATCCCTGTCCTTGACTGGTCCTACTCTTTCCCTAGTCATTCGCTTATTCCTGACATACCTATAGAAAGCTTTTGGGTTTTCCTTGATCCTTCCTGCCAAATACTTCTCATGTCCCCTCCTTGCTCGTCTTAGCTCTCTCTTTAGATCCTTCCTCGCTACCTTGTAACTATCCATCGCCCCAACCGAAACTTCACACTTCATCTTCACATAGGCCTTCTTCTTCCTCTTAACAAGAGATTCCACTTCCTTGGTAAACCACGGTTCCCTCGCTCGACGCCTTCCTCCCTGTCTGACCGGTACATACTTATCAAGAACACGCAGTAGCTGATCCTTGAACAAGCCCCACTTATCCAGTGTGCCCAACACTTGCAGCCTACTTCTCCACCTTATCCCCCCCAAGTCACGTCTAATGGCATCATAATTGCCCTTCCCCCAGCTATAACTCTTGCCCTGCGGTGTATACTTATCCCTTTCCATCATTAACGTAAACGTCACCGAATTGTGGTCACTGTCCCCAAAGTGCTCTCCTACCTCCAAATCCAACACCTGGCCTGGTTCATTACCCAAAACCAAATCCAACGTGGCCTCGCCTCTTGTTGGCCTGTCAACATATTGTTTCAGGAAACCCTCCTGCACACACTGTACAAAAAACGACCCATCTATTGTACTCGAACTATATCTTTTCCAGTCAATATTTGGAAAGTTAAAGTCTCCCATAATAACTACCCTGTTACTTTCGCTCATATCCAGAATCATCTTCGCCATCCTTTCCTCTACATCCCTAGAACTATTAGGAGGCCTATAAAAAACTCCCAACAGGGTGACCTCTCCTTTCCTGTTTCTAACTTCAGCCAATACTACCTCGGAAGAAGAGTCCCCATCTAGCATCCTCTCCGCCACCGTAATACTGCTCTTGACTAGCAGCGCCACACCTCCCCCTCTTTTGCCTCCTTCTCTGAGCTTACTAAAACACCTAAACCCCGGAACCTGCAACATCCATTCCTGTCCCTGCTCTATCCATGTCTCCGAAATGGCCACAACATCGAAGTCCCAGGTACCAACCCACGCTGCCAGTTCCCCTACCTTGTTTCGTATACTCCTGGCATTGAAGTAGACACACTTCAAACCACCTACCTGAACGCTGGCCCCCTCCTGCGACGTCAAATCTGTGCTCCTGACCTCTATACTCTCATTCCCCCTTACCCTAAAACTACAATCCAGGTTCCCATGCCCCTGCTGCATTAGTTTAAACCCCCCCAAAGAGCACTAACAAATCTCCCCCCCAGGATATTTGTGCCCCTCAGGTTCAGATGTAGACCATCCTGTCTGTAGAGGTCCCACCTTCCCCAGAAAGAGCCCCAGTTATCCAAAAATCTGAAACCCTCCCGCCTGCACCATCCCTGTAGCCACGTGTTTAAATGCTCTCTCTCCCTATTCCTCATCTCACTATCACGTGGCACGGGCAACAACCCAGAGATAACAACTCTGTTTGTTCTAGTTCTGAGCTTCCATCCTAGCTCCCTGAAAGCCTGCCTGACATCCTTGTCCCCTTTCCTACCTATGTCGTTGGTGCCAATGTGGACCACGACTTGGGGCTGCTCCCCCTCCCCCCTAAGGACCCGGAAAACACGATCCGAGACATCACGTACCCTTGCACCTGGGAGGCAACATACCAAACGTGAGTCTCTCACGCTCCCACAAAATCTCCTATCTGTGCCCCTGACTATAGAGTCCCCAATTACTAATGCTCTGCTCCTCTCCCCCCTTCCCTTCTGAGCAACAGGGACAGACTCCGTGCCAGAGGCCCGTACCCCATGGCTTACCCATGGTAAGTCCCCCCCCCCACAAGTATCCAAAGCGGTATACTTGTTTCTCAGGGGAACGACCGCAGGGGATCACTGCACTGACTGTTTTTTCCCAGTCCCTCTTACAGTTACCCACCTATCTCCAATCTTTGGTGTAACTAATTCCCTGAAGCTGCTATCTATGACCCCTTCTGCCTCCCGAATGATCCGAAGTTCTTCCAACTCCAGCTCCAGTTCCCTAACTCGGTCTTGGAGGAGCTGGAGATGGCAGCACTTCCTGCAGGTAAAATCAGCAGGGACACTAACTGCATCCCTCACCTCAAACATCCTGCAGGAGGAACATTGCACTCCCTTCCCTGCCATTCCTCCAACTTTCTACCAAGATCTGGCTAACAACTAAATTAAATTTTTATTAAAAATAATAATAATATAATAAAAATATGGTACTTACCTCAGACCAATGGGTTTTATTATTAGGTTAGAGGAGGAGGGCGGGTGGGAGACACTACACGTGTAGTGTCTCGGGTTTCCTCTCCACCAGAATTTATTGGGAGGGTCTTCCCAGAGGTCCGCGGGTCGACTTCCTGATCCCGCCTAAAAAACTAATTTAAAAAAAAAAGAAAAATTCTCAGCTCCTGCTGAAATTGACCAACCAGCCAGCTCCACTCCCGCCGAAATCGACTGGCCTGCCCCTGCAAAGAGAAGTGCTTTTAAAGGTTGACTTACCTCCCAGCAACCTCCTTCCGCAATGCTCCCGCTGAAACTGACTAACCAGCTGCTCTCACGCCGCCGAAATCGACTGGCCTGCCCCTGCAAAGAGAAGTGCTTTTAAAGGTTGACTTACCTCCCAGCAACCTCCTTCCGCAATGCTCCCGCTGAAACTGACTAACCAGCTGCTCTCTCGCCGCCGAAATCGACTGGCCTGTCCCTGCAAAGAGAAGTGCTTTTAAAGGTTGACTTACCTCCCAGCAACCTCCTTCCGCAATGCTCCCGCTGAAACTGACTAACCAGCTGCTCTCACGCCGCCGAAATCGACTGGCCTGCCCCTGCAAAGAGAAGTGCTTTTAAAGGTTGACTTACCTCCCAGCAACCTCCTTCCGCAATGCTCCCGCTGAAACTGACTAACCAGCTGCTCTCTCGCCGCCGAAATCGACTGGCCTGCCCCTGCAAAGAGAAGTGCTTTTAAAGGTTGACTTACCTCCCAGCAACCTCCTTCCGCAATGCTCCCGCTGAAACTGACTAACCAGCTGCTCTCATGCCGCCGAAATCGACTGGCCTGCCCCTGCAAAGAGAAGTGCTTTTAAAGGTTGACTTACCTCCCAGCAACCTCCTTCCGCAATGCTCCCGCTGAAACTGACTAACCAGCTGCTCTCATGCCGCCGAAATCGACTGGCCTGCCCCTGCAAAGAGAAGTGCTTTTAAAGGTTGACTTACCTCCCAGCAACCTCCTTCCGCAATGCTCCCGCTGAAACTGACTAACCAGCTGCTCTCACGCCGCCGAAATCGACTGGCCTGCCCCTGCAAAGAGAAGTGCTTTTAAAGGTTGACTTACCTCCCAGCAACCTCCTTCCGCGATGCTCCCGCTGAAACTGACTAACCAGCTGCTCTCACGCCGCCGAAATCGACTGGCCTGCCCCTGCAAAGAGAAGTGCTTTTAAAGGTTGACTTACCTCCCAGCAACCTCCTTCCGCAATGCTCCCGCTGAAACTGACTAACCAGCTGCTCTCTCGCCGCCGAAATCGACTGGCCTGCCCCTGCAAAGAGAAGTGCTTTTAAAGGTTGACTTACCTCCCAGCAACCTCCTTCCGCAATGCTCCCGCTGAAACTGACTAACCAGCTGCTCTCACGCCGCCGAAATCGACTGGCCTGCCCCTGCAAAGAGAAGTGCTTTTAAAGGTTGACTTACCGCCCAGCAACCTCCTTCCGCAATGCTCCCGCTGAAACTGACTAACCAGCTGCTCTCTCGCCGCCGAAATCGACTGGCCTGCCCCTGCAAAGAGAAGTGCTTTTAAAGGTTGACTTACCTCCCAGCAACCTCCTTCCGCAATGCTCCCGCTGAAACTGACTAACCAGCTGCTCTCACGCCGCCGAAATCGACTGGCCTGCCCCTGCAAAGAGAAGTGCTTTTAAAGGTTGACTTACCTCCCAGCAACCTCCTTCCGCAATGCTCCCGCTGAAACTGACTAACCAGCTGCTCTCACGCCGCCGAAATCGACTGGCCTGCCCCTGCAAAGAGAAGTGCTTTTAAAGGTTGACTTACCTCCCAGCAACCTCCTTCCGCAATGCTCCCGCTGAAACTGACTAACCAGCTGCTCTCTCGCCGCCGAAATCGACTGGCCTGCCCCTGCAAAGAGAAGTGCTTTTAAAGGTTGACTTACCTCCCAGCAACCTCCTTCCGCAATGCTCCAGCTGAAACTGACTAACCAGCTGCTCTCTCGCCGCCGAAATCGACTGGCCTGCCCCTGCAAAGAGAAGTGCTTTTAAAGGTTGACTTACCTCCCAGCAACCTCCTTCCGCAATGCTCCCGCTGAAACTGACTAACCAGCTGCTCTCACGCCGCCGAAATCGACTGGCCTGCCCCTGCAAAGAGAAGTGCTTTTAAAGGTTGACTTACCTCCCAGCAACCTCCTTCCGCAATGCTCCCGCTGAAACTGACTAACCAGCTGCTCTCACGCCGCCGAAATCGACTGGCCTGCCCCTGCAAAGAGAAGTGCTTTTAAAGGTTGACTTACCTCCCAGCAACCTCCTTCCGCGATGCTCCCGCTGAAACTGACTAACCAGCTGCTCTCACGCCGCCGAAATCGACTGGCCTGCCCCTGCAAAGAGAAGTGCTTTTAAAGGTTGACTTACCTCCCAGCAACCTCCTTCCGCAATGCTCCCGCTGAAACTGACTAACCAGCTGCTCTCTCGCCGCCGAAATCGACTGGCCTGCCCCTGCAAAGAGAAGTGCTTTTAAAGGTTGACTTACCTCCCAGCAACCTCCTTCCGCAATGCTCCCGCTGAAACTGACTAACCAGCTGCTCTCTCGCCGCCGAAATCGACTGGCCTGCCCCTGCAAAGAGAAGTGCTTTTAAAGGTTGACTTACCTCCCAGCAACCTCCTTCCGCAATGCTCCCGCTGAAACTGACTAACCAGCTGCTCTCACGCCGCCGAAATCGACTGGCCTGCCCCTGCAAAGAGAAGTGCTTTTAAAGGTTGACTTACCTCCCAGCAACCTCCTTCCGCAATGCTCCCGCTGAAACTGACTAACCAGCTGCTCTCACGCCGCCGAAATCGACTGGCCTGCCCCTGCAAAGAGAAGTGCTTTTAAAGGTTGACTTACCTCCCAGCAACCTCCTTCCGCAATGCTCCCGCTGAAACTGACTAACCAGCTGCTCTCACGCCGCCGAAATCGACTGGCCTGCCCCTGCAAAGATAAGTGCTTTTAAAGGTTGACTTACCTCCCAGCAACCTCCTTCCGCAATGCTCCCGCTGAAACTGACTGACCAGCTGCTCTCACGCCGCCGAAATCGACTGGCCTGCCCCTGCAAAGAGAAGTGCTTTTAAAGGTTGACTTACCTCCCAGCAACCTCCTTCCGCAATGCTCCCGCTGAAACTGACTAACCAGCTGCTCTCTCGCCGCCGAAATCGACTGGCCTGCCCCTGCAAAGAGAAGTGCTTTTAAAGGTTGACTTACCTCCCAGCAACCTCCTTCCGCAATGCTCCCGCTGAAACTGACTAACCAGCTGCTCTCACGCCGCCGAAATCGACTGGCCTGCCCCTGCAAAGATAAGTGCTTTTAAAGGTTGACTTACCTCCCAGCAACCTCCTTCCGCAATGCTCCCGCTGAAACTGACTGACCAGCTGCTCTCACGCCGCCGAAATCGACGTGAATTTGAAGCCTACTTGTGACAATAAGCAATTTTTCTTTCATTTCATGAGGCAGTGAGTGTGCAGGCCATCTCCCGGATGCAGCGCCTCAGCATCGAAGACAGCGGCCATCTCACTCGCTTTTCCCGCAGCCCCACGCATGCGCGATGCGAACGGGATAACGAAGCGGCCGACACCCACACTGCACAGGTGCAGACGTCTGCTGACCTTGTCACGATGCTGACGTCATGACGTGCCTGAACTGTGGCAACGCCCACTTAAAGGGACACTGCCCTGCAAGAGGCAGGCGATGTTTAAACTGCAGGAAGCCTGGACACTATGCAGCCTTGTGCAGGTCTGCACCACTAGTCAGGGGCCAGCGCTCCCAATTCCGACGACGGCGCGTCCAGAATGTGCACCGACGATTACAGGATTCGGATCCTGGCAGTACAATGGATCCAGAGGACGCTTGCCTGGAGTCCGCCTACCGAGTGGGCATCATTACCACATGTGAACGTGCCACACCTAACTCTTCTCGCATCCAGTCCATCCTCGCTGTGGTTTCGGAGAACGAATGGCGTGCAATGATGCAGGTCAACCGCTGCTCCATCCAGTTCAAGCTGGACACAGGTGCTTCTGCCAACCTCCTCTCACAGGCAGACTTCAAACGCATCAAGAAGCCCCCCCAAGGTCCTTTCAGCATTTGCCAGCTCCTGGACTATAACGGTAATGCCATCTCGGCACTGGGGTCCTGCCATCTACTCGTCTCCAACCGGAGTACCCATGCAAGGCTAAGGTTTGAAATTGTCAAGCTGGACAGGGCATCCTTACTGGGCGCGCATGCCTGCAAAAAGCTAAACCTGGTGTGGCGGGTTTATTCAACGACATCCTCCAATGTGGATCTTCAAGCTGGCACTGACGCATCCTCGCTCAGTATCCAGATGTGTTTGACGGGATGGGCACTTTGCCATATCGGTACAAGATCCTACTGCGACCTGATGCCAAGCCAGTGGTCCATGCACCTTGCCGGGTCCCGGCTCTGCTGAAGGAGCACATGAAGGAACAGCTCAAGGAGCTGCAGCAGCAGGGATCATTTCCAGGGTAACCGAACCTACTGACTGGGTCAGCTCGATGGTGGTGGTTAAAAAACCCGCTGGAGACCTGCGCATCTGCATTGATCCCAAGGATCTCAACCAGAATATAATGAGTGAACACTACCCCATCCCGAAGCGGGAGGAACTCACCAGTGAGATGGCACATGCACATTTTTTTCACGAAGTTAGATGCGTCACATGGATTCTGGCAAATCCAGCTGGATGAGTCCAACAGAAGGCTCTGCACCTTCAACACACCGTTTGGCAGGTACTGCTATAACTGTATGTCGTTCGGCATCATCTCAGCATCGGAGATACTTCATCGCATCATGGAGAAGATGATGGAGGGCATCGAAGGGGCTCGTGTGTACGTGGACGAAGTCATCATATGGTCCACGACCCCTGAGGAGCATGTTTCCGGCCTCCAGCAGGTATTCCGCCATGTCCACGCCAATGGCCTGAAGCTGAACAGGGCCAAATGTTGCTTTGGCATCACGACACTCAAGTTCCTAGGAGACCAGATCTCTCAGCAAGGCGTGTTCCCCGACACAGACAAGGTCAAGGCTATCGCAGCCATGAAGGTCCCGGAAGACAAGAAGGCGGTATTGCACTTCCTGGGGATGGTCAATTTCCTGGGCAAGTTCATCCCAAACATGGCCTCACACACCACGGCCCTACGAAATCTAGTAAAGAAGTCCACTGCAGGCAGAGTGGTTGGAACTGAAAGCCAAGCTCGCCACTGCACCCCGATTGGCATTTTTCAACCCAGACAGGGAAACAAAAATCTCGACAGATGCGAGCTAGGATGGCATTGGTGCGGTCCTGCTGCAACGCAATGACACTTCATCCTGGGCACCGGTTGCCTACGCATCAAGGGCAATGACGCCCACCGAACAAAGGTATGCACAAATCTAGAAGGAATGCCTGGGCCTTCTCACTGGCATTCTCAAGTTTCACGACTATGTCTACGGCCTGCCGACATTCACAGTCGAGACAGATCACAGGCCCCTGGTCCACATTATCCACAAGGACCTTAATGACATGGCGCCTCGGTTGCAGCCTCAAACTCAGAAGGTACGACTTTGACCTGGCAAGGAGCTCATCATTGCCGATACACTGTCCCTCTCCATCACCGTGCCTAGTGAATCACTGAACGTCATCCAGCAAATTGAGTCACAGGTCAAGTCACAGGTGGAGCTGTATGCTAGCACCCTCCCGGCATCTGATGAGAAGGTGATTTGTATCCGTGAGGAGACAGCCAAAGACCCCCTCTTGCTGCGTGTTATGCAACACCTCGCCAATGGCTGGCAAAAAGGGCAGTGCCCTCAATTTTTCAATGTAAAGGACGATCTGATGGTGGTTGATGATATCCTCCTCAAACTGGACCGGATTGTAATTCCACACAGTCTCCAGAGCTTGGTGCTCCATCAAATCCATGAGGGCCACCTGGGTGTGGAAAGTGCAGATGCAGAGCCAGGCAGGCTGTCTACTGGCCCGGGATCAGCTGGGACATTGCGAACATGGTCCTTAACTGTGCGACCTGTTAACGCTTCCAGCCAGTGCAGAGTAAGGAGACACTTCAGCAGCATGAAATCAAAACCTCTCCGTGGTCCAAGATTGGCATCGACCTCTTTCATGCAAATGGTTGTGATTGTGTGTTAATCATTGATTACTTTTCCAATTACCCTGAAGTCGTGAATCTCTCAGACCTCACATCGCGGACCGTTATCAAGGCCTGTAAGGAGACGTTCTCCAGGCATGGTAACCCACTCACTGTCATGAGTGACAATGGCCCGTGCTTCAGCAGCCATGAATGGTCTCTGTTTTCCCAGTCGTATCAGTTCAAACACGTCACTTCCAGCCCACATTATCCGCAGTCAAACTGGAAAGTTGAGAAAGGGGTGCACATAGTGAAGCAGCTCATCTGCAAGGCCGTGGATTCTGCGTCTGACATTCACCTTGCACTGCTTGCGTACAGGGCGACCCCACTGTCCACTGGCATGTCGCCGGCTCAACTCTTGATGAACAGGGACCTGCGAAGGACACTTCCAGCCATACACGTGCCCAACCTGGATCACCTCCCGGTGCTGCAGAAGACCACCTCTCCGGCGGTCGATCAGGATCAGACACAAGCCACAGAGACTGGACTTATGAACATTTGTTCTGTTTTCTATGTTCTGTGTTCTCGCATTAGACAGCTGTTTTCACATGTACATATGTTCACATCCACTGCATGTATATATGTTAATATTGGCCTGTTCTTGTAAATACGTTCACATATGTCATCCAAACATTAAAAAAAGGGAAGATGTCATGATATGCAGACACACACAATGATATACAGACAAGCAGCTAATGGATACAGAGAATAGGGCATGACCAATAAGCAGGCAGGACACTCAGGGGTGGGATCGGACGATAAAAGACACGAGGCACTCACACTCTGCCTCTTTCCACTGATGAACATCTAGAGTCAGTCAAGGGTGTTGTTACAATCTCACACCTCCACCACGTGGCTAAGAGCTAGTCTGGTTCAGTCAGACAGAATAACCACACTGAAGTTAGCAGAGAGTCGAACTCGCAGAGAACTGTGCTAACTGTGCTATTAGTTCAATAAACCTGATTGAACTAACTTCAAGGTCTAGAGTATCTTTCTGATCTAAGCTGCATCCAGTTGCAGCCAGTGTTAGACCAGTGTACCTAACACAACAGGTTCGGTGTACATTGAAGTGGATGTATTGAGCCGCCTGGGCATCTCGGGCCTCCGTGATGGTGCGGATGCACCTGTGCACCGAGCTCTGAGAGATCCCGGACAGTTCTCCACTCGGTGCCTGGAAAGATCCCATCGCGTAAATGCTCAGGGCGTCCTCCCCCCCACCCCCCCCCAATCCCCCCGCGGTGTCAGGTGTGCCATCATCTGGCAGATATGTTGCACTGTCTCTCCGCTCAGCCGGAGTCGCCGATGGCATGGCCGGTCCGGCAAGTCCTTGAATGACAGGCTCTGCTGGTACACACGGGGCCTCATGCAGCTCATCCTTTGTACCTCCTCCTCCTCGGCCTGTTAGGCGGCTCGCTCTCCATCCTGGGCTGCTGCCTCCTGTCCCTCTGGGGCACACTCCGCTGCTGCAGCTCCCTCCTCCTCGCACAGCCCCAGCTCGTACAGCCACAGGGCATCCCTCAGGGCTGTGGCAACCAACAGGAAGGCCACCACTGCTGGTTGAATTCCAACATCAATTGTCTGGAATGAGTGAAAGATCGACATGTAAGCACGGTGCAGACCCCAGTGCCTTACCAGATCCACTGGGCTACATGGTAGCCTTGGTTGGCACTGTGGGCTCTGCCCTCGCATGTTCCATCCCCCATCTCCGCACCCCTGGCCCCACCTTTGCCCGGCACTGTGGCAGCCTCTGGCCCTGGTGTCTGTCCCTGCTGCCTGGGATACCGTCGGCTGGCACCGCCCAGTGCCCCCATAGGGGCTACCGTGGACCTTGCCCTTGGGCAGGCTGCATGATGCCATGCCGGTGGGTGGTGGCCAGTTGGGGGGGGTATGGCAGAGGGTGGGGTGGGGGCACCCATATGGCCAGTATCACTCTGCAGAGCCAGGGGCCAAGGTGGGTGGTCAGTGGGTGCGCAGCAAGATGGCTGCCTTACAGGCCGCAGCAACGGCGGCTCATGCCTGGACAATGCTCCATTCCCATGGGAAGGTCACCCGGCACACGGCCTATTCCCCCATCACTCCCCCTCTTTTGCCCCCCCCCTCCGACCAATGCAGCAGCCCTCCACACCAGTTAACCCGGCCAGTGATCGCCCCTACAGCACACGGCGCACTTCTCTGTGACCTACCTCCTCTCTCTCCCTCATCAGCCACGATGCCGGTTTCACGATTTTTAAAAGCACAAGTGAACCGCGCCATCAAAAACTCAGACCATCGGAGGCAGAGAATCGCGGGGGCCCCAGAAAATACCGGGTCAGGTCCACTAATGACATGCAAACGGTGTTTTCTGTACGTGCTTTCCGGACCGCATTGACGCCGCTGTCGAGGTGACGGAGAATTGCGATTTGGCATCAAAATTTTGCGGCCAGAATCGATTCTCCGCCTAATCGCGTTTCACCATTTTGGGTCAGCCAATGGAAATCCTGCCCAGCATGTCTACTGTGTTGTGTTGAAGGTCAAATAAGTTGTTTGTCTTTCTGTTTGAGTCATTCAGCTCTTGACCTTATTGCATCCTTGGTTTAAACATTGTTAAAGAGCTGAATGCCAGAGGTGAGGGGAGAGTGACTGCCCTTGACATCAAGGCAGCATTTGACAGAGTATATCACCAAGGAAACCTAGCTAAACTGGAGTCAATGGGAATTAGGAGGGAAAGTCACCCGCTGGTTGGAGTCATGCCTGGCACAAAAGAAGATGGTAGTGGTGGTTGAGGAGAATCATCTCATTTCCAGGACATCACTGCAAGAGTTCCTTTGGGTAGTGTCCGAGGCTTAACCATCTTCAGCTGCTTCATCAATGACCTCCCTTCCATCATAAGGTCAGAAGTGAGGATGTTTGCAAAGGACTGCACAATGTTCAGCGCCATTCACAACTCCTCAGATACTGATGCAGTCCATGTCCAAATGCAGCAAGACCTGGACAATATCCAGGCTTGGGCTGAAAAATGGCAAGTTACATTCATGCCACAAAAGTGCCAGGCAATGACTATCTCCAATAAGAGAGGATCTTGCCATCGTCCCTTGACATTCAATGGCATTACCATCACGGAATTCCCACTATTCACATCCTGGGGTTTCCATGATCAGAAACTAAGATGGACTAACCATATAAGTACTGTGGCTACCAGGGCAGGTCAGAGGTTAGGAATCCTGAAACAAGTAACTCACCTTCTGATCTCCCAAAGCCTGTCCGCCATCTACAAGTCACAAGTCAGGAGTAAAATGGAATGCTCGCCACTTTCCTGGATGAGTACAGCTCCAAAAATACTCAAGAAGCTCAACACCATCCAGGACAAAGCTGCCCATTTGATTGCTTCCCCTTCCACAAACGTTCAATCCCTACACTACTAACAAACATAGCAGCCGTATGTACCATCTACAGGATCCACTGCAGGAACTCATTAAGGTTCCTTAGGCAGCACCTTCTAAATCCATGATCACTACCATGTAGAAGGACAAGAGCAGCAGAACACCACCACCTTGAGATTTCCCTCCATGTCACTCACCATCCTGACTTGGAAATATATCACCACTCCTTCATTGTCACTGGATCAAAATCCTGGAATTCTCTCCCTAACAGCACTCTGTGTATCTACACCTCAGGGACTGTGACAGTTCAAAAAGGCAGCTCACCACCACCTTCTCAAGAGCAATTAGGTATGGGAAACAAATGATGCCATAGCCAGACGCACCCACATCTCGTAAATGAATTAAACAAAAGATTCCTTAGCATGCCACGTAGCGATCCAGATAGCGATCCAGGATGGATCCAAGATTAGAAGGTTCCTTTGTTTAATTTATCTGTGTGCATTTGCTGACAGAAGAAGACAGCTCAATTTGTATTTCTTGAGGGAAAAGCAGCTGGAAGATATGCCCCAGTTTGCAGCTAATTGAAACAACTTATAGTTGTCCTCACAGAACCTTGTGGCAAAGCTTGTGTTAGAACATAAAACATACAATACAGAAGGAGGCCATTCGGCCCTTCGAGTCTGCACAGACCCACTTAAGCCCTCACTTCCACCCTATCCCCGTAATCCAATAACCCCTCCTAAACCTTTTGGACACTAAGTGCAATTTAGCATGGCCAATCCACCTAACCTGCAAGTCTTTGGACTGTGGGAGGACACCGGAGCACCCGGAGGAAACCCACGCAGATAGGGGGGAACATGAAGGCTCCGCACAGACAGTGACCCAGCGAGGAATCGAACCTGGGACCCTGACGATGTGAAGCCACAGTGCTATCCACTTGTGTTTTATCTTTTAGAATTCTTTTTGATTTACATTAATGTTTGTTTTTGTTGAAAAACATGAAATCTGTGGCATACACCTGTTGCTTAATTGATGGGTGTTCATACTTCTTCAAATGTTACCGGATCTTAAACAGGATTGTAACAACAGGCACTAATATATTTTAACATACATTGTCACTGAGCGACAAAGAAGCTGGAGAGCTATCTGTTTCACAGCTAAGATACCAAAGAGAGATTACAAAAAGACTTAAACCAGATACCTCTTTAAGAAACTACTGCATTGATCATGATTTACGATCATGGGGGAAAGTATTAGAATAAATAGAAAGGGAACTGGAGTACAAAAATATAAGTTAAAGGACCCTTCAACTAAACTTAAAAGCAATAACATCTTCACATTATTAATTGGTGACATGGAGAAGACTGCCACCTTGTGCAACTAATGACAAATTTAATGAAGCTTTCCACATAAAACATCAACCACATAACACATCAAGAGTGCGATGGGGATGAAATATTAGGAAAGTTGAATGGAGTTTAAGCCTTACAGGGTAAGAATAGACAGATGAAGAGGGACTCTGTCAAAGTGCATGAAATATTTTAAATGATGTAAATAAGATCAACACATTATTATTTAAAGTACATCAAAAATATGGTACTAAATGACATACAAATTTGTGGAAAATATAGATAGCGGAGAATGTTATTTAAAAAAATAAAATAGCAATGTAAAAGAATTGGGTCGCTCAAAATTCAGTTGGGTATGGCTGCAAATGTGTGGGAAGGGAGTGTTTCATTTTGAAGTTACAGTTCAGTGTCTGCAGTGCAAGTTCGAATTTAAGAGTCTCAGATTTATCTCATGTTACCCCAGTACCCACCAGCATATTCCATCGGAAGTTGCATCAGGCATGCAATGTGTCTGCCCAAACTTGGAATTCCCATTATTTGAATCCCAACAATACTGGATGCCATGCACACCTGCCGTATGATTTGGGGGGCATGGGGTAAGAGTTTAAAGGCAGTTTTCCCTAATTCAATTAATTATAGAGTGAACAATTGCATTATGGAAAATGCAACATTTGAAAGTCAAAGGGAGGGATTCTCCCTTCTGGGGGCTAAGTCCCCATGCCCGCTGGAAAACGGGCGAGAATCACTCCGGACTTTTTCCTAGAAAGTCCGGGGTGATTCTCCATCTTCACAAGGGCTAGCAGGGCCCCGGCGTGTGTCCCGCCGCTCCAGCTGTGGGTGGGGCCCTGCAGTTACGCCCGCGCGGTCATGCATGCGCATGGCGGCAATCTTCGTGCCAGCCCCCACACAGCATGGCGGAGCCCACAGCGCAGAGGAACATGGGCCCTGCCCCGGAATGAGCGCGCCCGCCGATTGGTAGCTACCAATCGTGGGCCTGGCCACCGTGGAGGCCCCCCCGGAATCGGATCCCCCCGCCCCCCCCAACCAGGACGGCCCCCGCAGCCAGAACGCCGAGGTCCCGCCGGGCGGGACCACATGTGAACCACGCCGGCGGGACTTGGCGGAACCCGATGGGCACTCGGCCCGTCGAGCTTGGAGAACCACCACAGGGGCCGCTTTCAACATGCCGACCGGCGCCATGTCGATCGCGCGCACGTGTGGGAGCCGATTTGGGGTAATTCTCCGCCCCCACGCCGAGCGCAATTTCTGTGCAAAGGGTCGGAGAATCCCACCCAAAGACTGTCAGCCAGCTATGCAGTCAGGCACTGCATGATTCTTCTATCTAGCACTGTTTCCAATCTGAGGGGCGCATTAAATGGCCGCAGCATCTACCTGAAATATTGAAATGCACCAACTTGAGGCAAGGGAATGAAGGGGCTGACCACTAGTGCCAGAATGCCCTATATCACTGACATGCTACTGCGATTATCATATTTTAGGGAATTGTAGCCTCAAATTACCTTATGATCTCAGATTTAAATTAGGATGAATCCTTTGTTTCAGCAGTTAGTCCATTGCTGAACAGGGGGAGCTGTGGGATCAGGAATGGCAGCAGAGCAAACAGAAGAGGCAGGAACACCACACCGACAAAACCACCTGTAGTTATATAATGGCCCAGATTCAGTAGTCCGTGGTGAAGGAATAGTGTTCACTTTCAATCAGGATGGAAGCTGTCCACAAAGGTTTGGCAGGCTATAAGGCATTGATTTCCTTCATCACAATGTCAGTTTCATTCTGAGTCCATCTGTATGGGCTCATTGACATTCAGCAACAGTGAAGTAAAATTATTAAGCTGCCTGGGCAGCCAATCAGATCGATAATTCCTCACAGACAGCAAGTCAAAAGCAAAAGGTACTGATTATAATTTGCATTTTAACTATTGTTAAAGAGAGCAAAATAAAGATCAGAAAATAAAGTAGAAACTGAAACATCAGAAACAAACTTATTTTTGAAGTTTATTATTTCAAAAATCTATGGACCTTTTATCAGTAAATGGAATGGGAGACACACTTGACATTTAAACGCAGTTTTCGAGGGGAAGATGAGTTTATTCCACAATGATTATGACTGAATGTACTGTTAAAAACTTAGTTACACCTCATCAGCAAGGCTTCACTTTATCAATGTTTTTTTTTAAACAGTGAGAATAATGCATAAAAAATTGAAATTCATGTCAAATCACACATTCGGTGCTGGTTGCATCTGCATGTGTACCCTATGGGTATCAGTGACAGCAACATCTGGATTTCCACACTGAAATGTGCATGTGTGAGTGAGGGATGTTGTCATTAGTTACACAGTAGTGACAGCATACAGTGATAGTTTCACTATTATTACAACAGCAATTCTGAGCCAATGTCTATAAAGTCAAAAAGTGCGTTAAAAAAGGGATGGCAAGCCAAAAAAGGGGATGTAAGAGGTTTGATTAAAACTTTGACTAAAGAGACGGCTGAGAGGGAAATCCAGAACCATATAAGATAAATGCAAAGATGGACATGGTTAGTAACAGAGAAAGGAAGCTGCTGATTATCTTTACGCTGGGCAGGGCAGCTCGGTGGCGCAGTGGTAACACTCCGATCTCTCGGCGCCGAGGCCCCAGGATCGATCCCGGCTCTGGGTCTCTGTCCGTGTGGAGTTTGCGCATTCTCCCAGTGTTTGCGTGGGTTTCGCCCCCACAACCCAAAGATGTGCAGGGTAGGTGGATTGAATATGCTAAATTGCCCCTTAATTGGAAAAAGTGAACTGGGTACTCTAAATTTATATAAAGTAAAAATAAAAATCTTCACCCTGGGCAATGATCCGGGAGTAACGGGCTGTATTGGAGAAGAGCATGAGGCCAGACCAGTGCACAACCAGATCTAGATATGGGTGGATAGTAATAATAATAAATAATAAATCTTTATTGTCACAAGTAGGCTTACATTAGCACAGCAATGAAGTTACTGTGAAAATCCCCTAGTCGCCACATTCTGGCGCCTGTTCGGGTACATGGAGGGAGAATTCAGAATATCCAAATTACCTAACAGCACATCATACGGGACTTGTAGGAGGAAACAGGAGCACCCGGAGGAAACCCACGCAGACACAGGGAGAACATGCAGACTCCACAGTGACCCAAGCTGGGAATTAACCCTGGGACCCTGGCGCTGTGAAGGAACAGTGCTAACCACTGCGCTACCATGCCACCCAGTAGCAGGCCCCCAAGTCAGTCGCAGATGCATCTCAAGTCGATATCCCTTGGATTTGAGGGACCTACGATGGGGACCATATGGGGGAAATGACTGGGATGAGGGAGTAAAGGTTTCTTGGGACGAAGGATACAAAAGATGATGAGGGAGTGACAGAGAAAATGGACAGTTGCAGACATATCACGGCAAATGGGGGCCTGAGATGTTTAAAATTG
Organism: Scyliorhinus torazame; assembly: GCF_047496885.1. Taxonomy (NCBI): domain Eukaryota; kingdom Metazoa; phylum Chordata; class Chondrichthyes; order Carcharhiniformes; family Scyliorhinidae; genus Scyliorhinus; species Scyliorhinus torazame. Next base: position 113,771,466 of record NC_092714.1, read on the forward strand.
CAATTGTATGCAACTTGGGAAGAGTTTTATCGAAGGTAGATGCTGTAGAAAGATGATTTTGAAAGAATAAATGGGGGGGGGGGGGGGGGTGGATGGTATGTGAAGCAAGCCAGTGATGAAAGATGGTCGTGACAATGATTAACACTATGGGAGTAAATAGTTTAGGGAGATGGTAAGCTCACAATGTGGCCGTAATATGGTTAGAAAGGTTTATAGGAGCGGAAATGTTTAGGAAGGACAGTATTCAGCAGAAAGAGGGGAAAGGAAACTGAGATGGAAATTGAACTCATTAAGAGTGAGGAGTCACTGAGAACAGAAGATGCAAGAGAAAAGGAAGGTATCACAGAGAGAAACTCAGGAAGGTTTGGATTTTAAAGGAGCGATAAGAGGATTGAGAGAAATTAAGGTGCTCGAAGGAAAGAGGTAAGAGACCAAGATATGTCTTAAAGATAAGGATCACACCGCCACACAAATAGTACCAACCCATAAAATCATGAGCCAAATTTCAAATCTAAGCCAGAATGGGAATACAATCACCAATAATAAGGTAATTGATGGTGAAGGTCTTCGCTGTGGATTAATTTACGTTTTGGGGAAGAATACAGAAAAGGTTGGTGATGTTGATCTGACACAATCAAAGTGGAGCTGGTGGGTACAGTTTAAGGATGATGCTGACGAGGTTAGCCCAGCTAGTAGGCTGCATTGGAAGGTTAGTGAATGAGGAAAACAGGGAAGTTGAGTTTGCTGTTCGCAAGGGGGCAATGTCAGGTTCCTCAGTGTGACTCTTCAGAGAATGCCCAGGGCCACAGAGGTAAATATGGACTAATTCAAGGATAGTTGAAGCCTGAGATAATGGCAGGATAATAGGAAAACAGTGGGAGTAGTGATGGTTAGAGGTGGATTGGGGTGAGCAGGGGACAGTTGCTGAGGGAGTACACAGGAGAGGAGAAATTAAAGGGAGCTTGACTGCGTGACAGGAAGAAGATGAGAAGCTGAGAGAGAAGGACCTGAAGGAAAAATATGTGGGAGATGGAATGATGGATTCAGGTCTAGTATGAACATCAAGATATGGTTACAGAGGGAATTTATGTTGAATATGTATGGAAAAGATTCAAAGAGACATGGCCTGATTTTAAATAGAAGATGGGGAGGATATAAAGAATCCAAAATTGTAACCTGAAGTCTTGTGGTGAGATAACGTTGTCCTTTAAACTGCGTGGAATCAGCTTGGAGCATCTAGGATCCAGCAATCAGATTAAGAAGCAGTTATGCAGAAACAGTAGATCCAATGGATCCAATTTAAGAGCCAAATGATCAGTGAGTTCTGAAAGCAGGGGTGGAGAAAAGATTGGGGAAGCCTTCCAAAATGGCGGCCCGACCTTCGAGGAGCCGTTTCTGTCAGTGAGCTTCAGCTCACCAGCAGGAAATTTCTTGGCAGAGACAATCTCCCAGAAGCCAAAAACAAATGGCAAGTGCCATTGCATAGCAGGGTAGGTGTCGCATGTATGAGAATGTCGCTTTAAGAAATGTTTGGCTGCTCATGTTACTGCAGTGATGTCAGAGTGTCAGTGGAGCTGAGCTCTGGTTCTGCTTTTTAGTTTCCCTTTGAGAAAAACTTGGGTGTGTCTGTCCTTTTGGTTTCGTTTTGCAGTGTGTTGCAGCTGAAGTCAGCCAAAGCAGCTGTATTGCTCTTCTCTCTGCCATGAAGGACTATCTCTTGATCATTTGGTGAATTCAGAAATTTAAATGTTTTCAATATTGAATGTAAACCCTGATGTGCTTCTGTTTAAAGGTTGTTAAGTCTTTTGGATGTTAAAAGGACAGCTTAAAGGATTACTTAGTGTTGTATTCTTTGGGGGCTATCTTTGAATTAATGGTCGCTAAGATATTCACTTTGTTTTAAAAAGGTTAACTTGATTTCATAGAATAAACATTGTTTTGTTTTACAAAATACTTTTCCATTTCTGCTGTACCACCTGTAGAGTGAGCCGTGTGCTCCCCATACCACAATCCATTAAACGTTGTGGGTCAGGTGAACTCCATGATATACTTTGGGGTTCTCTAAACCCTGGCCCATAACACGCACAACTGCAGCTGCCGAGAAAACCCCCACTAAACATGCCGTTCAGCAGACATTAACTTAAGTCCACTGAACCACGCCCAAGGGATAGTTTTAAGTGGGTTTAATTTAAAGTTTCTGTGCTGATAAGGGTAAAACCTATGCTAGATTCATGCTGAACAAACTGTTTGTATGTGTGGGGGTTGGTTCAGTTCTAGCTGTGCTAACAGAGGGTTACGGTGTGGAGAGTAAATAGACGTAAATTGAAGCCAGAACAGTGAACAGCTCTCAACCCCACCAGGAAAAACTGGACAGAACAAGGGAGTTACAAAGATGAAGGCTTCCTAAGGAACAAGATACAATTCAGATAACCAGAGAATTGGGACAGAAAGAACATTTAAGACACCTGAGATTAAGAGAACTGTGACCAAGGTATTGTTCAGAAGAATTCAAGGAACAGTAAACAAATGTATTGGGAGTTAAAGAGACAATTGCAGGAACTAGATTTAAACTGGGACAGCAGACTGCAGAAGTAGATGAAACATTTGATGCCATTTTAATAAAGTCTGGGAAATGGGTCTGCAAGCTGCCCCCCGTGTCTGCGTGGGTTTCCTCTGGGTGCTCCGGTTTCCTCCCACAATCCAAAGATGTGCAGGTTAGGTGGATTGGCTATGCTAAATTGCCCTTAAGTGACCAAAAAAGGTTAGGTGGGGTTACTGGGTTAAGGGTGGAGGTGTGGGCTTAGGTAGGGTGCTCTTCCAAGGGCTGGTGCAGACTTGATGGGCTGAAAGGCTTCCTTCTGCCCTGTAAATTCTATGATTCTATGAGAGTTAAAGCAACTGTAAACAGTTTGTACAGACATCAAGCCAAGAAAATCCTAAAAAGCTTTGGTATAAAATCTTGGCCTAGATTCTCTGCTAAAAGTGGGGCAGAAGCTTTGTTTAAAAGTGTAATTTGGAAAACCTGCACTGAATTTGGAATATAAACTGCTAAGGGAAATCATTACTATTATGAGAGAAGTGTGTTTTTGGAGTGGAGTTTGGGAACTCTCTTGTGAGATTCATCTGCGGACATTCTGAGGAGTTTAGGAGTTAGATATAGCTCTTAGTACAAACGGGATTAAAGGATATGGCGGGAAAGTGGGAACAGGTTACTGAGTTGAATGATTAGCCATGAACATAATGAATGGCGCAGTAGGTTTGATGGGCTGAATGACCAACTTCTACTTCTACTTTCTATGTTTCTATGTTAACACCGCTGACACTATCTTGGGTTTAGAGTTGCATGCGTGTATTTGATCACAACCAATAGGAACTGTGTTAATGGGACCATTGTAGTTTAAGATCTACTTTTTAAGCTGTGTAAATCTTAAAATCAATGTGTATTTGTTAAGCTGAAGGAGTATTGTATAATAATCCAACTTTTCATGTTTATTAAATGTTTTTCTCTTGTTGTTAGAACTAATTAGCGGTCCTGTAACTCTGTTGCTCCATGTTTCATATAAAAAAATAAAAGTTAGGTCCCTTGAGCCAGAGATCCATTCTGGAATCTTCTGGTTCAGTTGTAACACCAACTGGGATCATAACACCTGGAACATCAGCTGCTAGGCACAGCCAGTGAATGAATAATGAGACAATTAGAGCAACTTGGAATGAGGTGTATTTTATTTGGACCACATGGTGTAAAATCACTGCTGGTGGAATGGATATGAAAAGCAGGTCATGGTTTGGACATCATGGAGTTTGGGTATTGCAGAGTACAGCTTTGACGATTGAAAGGTGTTTTTTCATCAACGTACTTTATCAACATTTTCCTATTACATTAATTAATTCTTAAAAACAAAACATGAATATGCATCATTGGCATGAAATGCAATTGGCTAGTTTCCACCCTACTGTTTAATTATCAGTACAGTCCCTGATTCTTGAGGTGTTGGGTATGCTGGGTCTGCGAGGACTGCGTTTACTGCAGCAGTGAGAGAGACAGGCTTCCAACACTTGAAGAAATGCAACTCGATTTTATTGAACTCTTAACTATCATACATACTTTAACTGTGGGTTGACACTTATGCTGACTTGACTGGAGACCTGAGGCTAACCTGACCAGGCTATCTTACTACCACATGGTGTATGTTCTAGTTGCTGCTCACAGGCTCTGACTGCCTCAGAGACTGGATCCCAAGAGAGCGGGGAAAACTCGTGCCCTCTGGCTTTATAGTGGTTGTGTCCTGTCTGGTGATTGGCTGCTGCGTTCTGTGTGTTCACTGGTCATCCTGTGTGTCAATCACTGCCTGTCTGTGCACCATCATATACCTGTGTGTATATTATGACATCTCCCCCCTTTTTTTTTTACTTATTAAAAAAAGTGTGTGTAGGTCAATAAATAGTGAGTGTGTGTGTGTACAGGAGCCTGACTCACAAAGTATTTTAACGTATTCACATGGGAAGGTGTCTAGTGCAGATAGAGGGCAGATACCAAATTAGGAAGAAACAATATGTGCAGATGTGTAAACGGATCACAAGGTAATGCAACATTCAGTCTACAAATTCAGTCTCTGTGGTGGGCGACGAGTTCTGGTTGACCGCCTCAAGGGTGGGCCTGCACTTGAACGGGCGGAACTGCTTGCAATGTAGAGGTTGGTAAAAGAACTGGCAGATCGGTGGCCTCGTGGAAGGGCACGTCCTGAGGAACCAGCATGCGAGGCGGGTCATCATGTTCAGGTGGCGGGCGTGGAAGTAGCCGCAGTGCCCACCTATTACGCCGAAGAAAGGAGCCATCATGCATGGGAACGAGGAATGATCTCGAGCCACTTACTTAACAACCACAGCTGTGACAGACCAGCCGCCGTCAGGTAGCTGAACACAAACTCGGTCAGCAGGAGCCAGAGCAGGGAGACCAGTGGCGTGGGCGTCGTACGCCAACTTAATTGATCCAGAGACTGTTGCATCCTCTGCAAGACCGGGAAATTGTCAGGGTGCGGGATGTGGATAGCCGGCACCGTCATCCGTAGTGTGCGGCTCATTAGCAGCTGTGCTGGGGACAGGCCAGCAGACAAAGGAGTTGCCCGGTAGGCTAACAGCGCCAGGTTAAAATCCGAACCCGAGTCAGCAGCTTTGCACAACAGTCTTTTAACAATGTGGACCCCCTTTTCAGCCTTCCCATTCGACTGGAGGTAGTGGGGGCTTGAAGTGACGTGCGTGAAATTGTACCACCGGGCAAAATCCGTCCACTCCTGGCTGAAGAAACAAGGGCCATTATCAGTCATAACTGTAAGTGGAATGCCAAGACGGGCAAAAGTCTCTTTGCATGCCTTGATGACCGTTGCTGATGCGAGGTCAGTCAGTCTGACCACCTCGGGGTAGTTGGAAAAGTAGTCCACGAGGAGGACATAGTCTAGGCCCTTTGCATGAAAGAGGTCTATACCAACTTTGAACCATGGGGAGGACACCAGTTCATGCGGCTGTAGAGTCTCGTTGGGCTGAGCCAGCTGGAACCTTTGACATGTTGGGCAATTGAGGACCGTGTTGGCGATATCCTGACTGATGCCTGGCCAATATACTGCCTTTCAGGCTCGACGGCGACACTTTTCGACCCCCAGGTGACCCTCGTGGATTTGGCAGAGGACCAGCTCTCCCATGCTCTGTGGGATCACTATCCTGTCCATCTTCATTAATATGCCGTCCACTACCGCTAGATCGTCCTTTATATTATAAAACTGGGGACACTGCCCCTTTTGCCAACCATCCGTGAAATGTCGCATTACCCACTGGAGTAAAGGATCCCTGGCCTTCACCTGATGAATATGCACGACCCTTTCATCAGAGGCCGGAAAGTTGGATGCACAAAACTTCACCTGACCGTCTATCTGACAGACAAAGTCCGACTGCTCACACGGCGTGGTGATGGATCTAGAGAGTGCGTCGGCCACAATGAGCTCTTTGCCCAGGGTGTAGACCACTTTGGAATCATAGCGGCGGAGTTGGAGGAGGATACGTTGTAGCCGTGGCGTCATATCATTGAGGTCTTTTTGGATGATGTGAACCAATGGCCTGTGGTCTGTCTCGACCGTGGATTTAGAACATAGAACATAACAGCGCAGTACAGGCCCTTCGGCCCTTGATGTTGCGCCGACCTGCGAAACCACTGTAAAGCCCATCTACACTATTCCCTTATCGCCATATGTCTATCCAATGACCATTTGAATGCCCTTAATGTTGGCGAGTACACTACTGTTGCAGGCAGGGCATTCCACGCCCTTACTACTCTCTGAGTAAAGAACCTACCTCTGACATCTGTCTTATATCTATCTCCCCTCAATTTAAAGGTATGTCCCCTCGTGCCAGACATCACCATCCGAGAAAAAAGGCTCTCACTGTCCACCCTATCCAATCCTCTGATCATCTTGTATGCCTCAATTAAGTCACTTCTTAACCTTCTTCTCTCTAACGAAAACAGCCTCAAGTCCCTCAGGCTTTCATCATAAGATCTTCCCTCCATACCAGGCAACATTCTGGTAAATCACCTCTGCACCCTTGCCAATGCTTCCACATCCTTCCTATAATGCGGCGACCAGAATTGCACGCAATACTCCAAATGCGGCCGCACCAGAGTTTTGTACAGCTGCAACATGACCTCATGGCTCCGAAACTCAATCCCTCTACCAATAAAAGCTAACACACCGTACGCCTTCTTAACAACCCTCTCAACCTGGGTGGCAACTTTCAGGGATCTATGTACATGGACACCGAGATCGCTCTACTCATCCACACTGCCAAGAATCTTACCATTAGCCCAGTACTCTGTCTTCCTGTTAGTCCTTCCAAAATGAATCACCTCACACTTTTCTGCATTAAACTCCATTTGCCACCTCTCAGCCCAGCGCTGCAGCTTATCTATGTCCCTCTGTAACATCCTTCCGCACTGTCCACAACTCCACCGACTTTAGTGTCATCTGCAAATTTACTCACCCATCCTTCTATGCCTTCCTCCAGGTCATTTATAAAAATGACAAACAGCAGTGGCCCCAAAACAGATTCTTGTGGTACACCACTAGTAACTGGACTCCAGTCTGAACATTTCCCATCAACCACCCCCCTTTGTCTTCTTCCAGCCAGCCAATTTCTGATCCAAACTGCTAAATCACCCTGAATCCCATGCTTCCCTATTTTCTGCAGTAGCCTACCGTGGGGAACCTTATCAAACGCTTTACTGAAATCCATATACACCACATCAACTGCTTTACCCTCATCCACCTGTTTAGTCACTTTCTCAAAGAACTCAATAAGATTTATGAGGCATGACCTACCCTTCACAAAACCGTGCTAACTATCTCGAATCAAATTATTCCTTTCCAGATGATTATACATCCTATCTCTTATAAACCTTTCCAAGATTTTGCCCACAACAGAAGTAAGGCTCACTGGTCTATAGTTACCGAGGTTGTATCTACTCCCCTTCTTGAACAAGGGGACAACATTTGCTATCCTCCAGTCTTCTGGCACTATTCCTGTAGACAAAGATGATTTAAGGGTCAAAGCCAAAGGCTCAGCAATCTCCTCCCTAGCTTCAGCAGTATCTTGTATCAGTAAGGTAGTGTACCCATACCTTCAAAGACGCTGTGGTATTGTGCTATGTTGTCATCTGATTGGGCTCGGAAGTTGACATCTGGCGAGGCTGTTGCCGGTGTCCAGCCTGAAGCGTATGCGAGCTTTGTTGACCGTAAGGGTGACACACCACTCGTCGTCCGGATCAATGCTCATCACTGGGAGTTGTTTCACCTTCTTCGCTGAAAGCATCATATGCTTGGTGATGATGCCCACCCGGAATGGGGATGTGAGGCCCTCGGTGTCGGAATCTGGAACCATGTCGGAGTCTGCAACGGGTTGCTGTACTGACCGGACGTTTCTGCGCTGCGACTGGGATCGCTGTGTATTGGGCAGTTGAGCAGATCTGCACAGGGCTGCCTAGTGGCCAAGCTTGCCACACTGGAGACAGCGTCGAGATCTCGCGGGACATTGCCGCTTTAAATGGGCGGAGCCACAGTTGTTGTTCGTCATGGCGCCGATGTCAGGACGCTCCGTGTGCCACCGCGCATGCACAGTGCGGTTGAATAATGTGCGCACCTGCGCAGTTTGGTCGTCGGCCTCGCTGTCCCCTTGATCGTGGCGCGCATGTACAGGAGCCTGGGAAAAGCACGCAAAATGGCCACCCTCATCCAGACTCAGGCCCTGGAGCTGTTTTACAGCCTGCACCAGCTCCGCATCGTGGGGGCCTTGCCGCGCCATCTCTGCCGCCTTGATCTGGGAATACCGGTTGTTAGCGTGCTCGTGGAGGCGAAGGGGATCGGAGTGGACCCCGAAAACGATCTGGTCGCGGATCATGGATTTGGAAGTGGAGCCGTAGTTGCAGGACTGCGCGAGGATACGGAGATGGGTTAAGAAGGACTGAAAAGGTTCATCCTTACCCTGAAGCCTCTGCTGGAACACATAGCGTTCAAAGCTCTCGTTGACTTCGATGTCACAGTGGCCGTCGAACTTCAGCAGGACTGTTTTAAACTTTGTCTTGTCCTCGCCTTCAGCAAAGGTGAGGGAGTGGATAGCGTGGTCCCTGGCTGTAGAGAGGAAGAGAGCAATCTTCCTGGCATCCGGTGCGGTTTCGAAGTCGGTGGCGTCAAGATACAGCTGGAACTTCTGCTTGAAAATCTTCCAGTTAGCACAGAGGTTGCCGGCGATGCAGAGCTGCGGGGAGGGCAGACGCTGTCCATGTTACCGGATGGCTGATTGCTGGTCAAAGGCAGACTATCTCAACGTACGTCCGTCAAACTCGAGCATAACTCACTGGTACCATGATGTGTTGGGTATGCCGGGTCTGCGAGGACTGCATTTACTGTAGCAGTGAGAGAGCGTCCAACACTTGAAGAAATGCAACTCGATTTTATTGAACTCTTAACTATCATACATACTTTAACTGTGGGTTGCCACGATGCTGACTTGACTGGAGATCTGAGGCTAACCTGACCAGGCTATCTTACTACCACATGGTGTATGTTCTAGTTGCTGCTCACGGGCTCTGACTGTCTCAGAGACTGGATCCCAAGAGAGCGGGAAAACTAGTGCTCTCTGGCTTTGTAGTGGCCGTGTCCTGTCTGGTGATTGGCTGCCATGTTTTGTGTGTCCACTGGTCATCCTGTGTGTCAATCACTGCCTGTCTCTGCACCATCATATACCTGTGTGTATATTATGACAATTCTCACATACTTTTATCACAAAAAATAAAGATCCAGATGGTCAATGAAACGGATATGCACTGGATCTGAAGAAAGAACTATACACATTATCTGTTATCAGATAATAAAATGGACCACCTAAACTCACGTGGATTATTTAGATTAAAGATACACATCAGTTAAATTAATCTTTCCTTTATTTACAAGGAAGGAAGCCATGAGTATTGATTGAAGATAAGCACAATCACCCTCTTGAATTCTGGAGCAATGTTATCAGCAACTCACCGCAATTATTTATTTTAGTGGTATATGGAACATTGCTGTTCTATCTCCACATATTTCAACACTTTTATTTTATAGTCCAAGTTTATTACAAAAGGAACTCTTGATTTACACTGTACAGCACAAAATCCGTTGCACACGTTGATTTACTGCATTACGAGGTACTGGGGTATGTAAAAATATTTACAGATTGTCACTTTCCAGCAGCAGTTGGATGAGTTTTATGTTGGCGAGAAGGATGTTAACTTACTTGCAGGTTTGACAAGAGATAAGTCACCCTTCCCAGGATCACACAAGAACTATCCCATACATGCAAGAGCCAGTTGCAGAGCTTCTATATTTATTTATTGCTAATGTTAGAGAGGTTTGCCTCTCCTTCCAGGGGACCAGCAAATTGGGAAGAGATTCTTGGCCTGGGGACTATGGAGCATGCTTTCTCCACTCTACCACCCAGTCTAGCACACCCAGAAAGCACTGAGGGAGCAGAAGACTCATGCTGCTCTGGAACATGAGTTTCAGAAAGAATGTAAATGGAAGAGTTCCCATTCTCACATTTTCTATTAATTCGTTTCACTAACATCATGTATCACTCTGTAAACCTGATACACTTTGATTCTCACTTCCGAGACTGCGGCAGGAAACTTCTTATAATGCATTAAAGTAGTAACTTTTAAATTAAATTTAGGTTGATTTATTGCTGCCTCTCTGTACTTTTCAGACTGTGTTTCTTAGGTCCGCTGGGGAGATATTTTTGTGACTTTCTCTTGCTCTCTTAGTCCTGCAAAGACTCAGAGTTCAGTGGATCTCTATTATTCATTCACAGGATGTTAACAAGCTGGCGAGGCCAGCATTTGTTGTCCGTCCCTAATTCCCCTTGGGGAGGAGGTAGTGAGTTGTCTTCTTGTACCACTGCAATCCATGTGGTGTAGGTGCACCATGTAGTGTAGGTACACCCACAATGCTGTTGGGAAGGGAAGTCCTAGATTTTGACCCAGCAACAGTGAAGGAACAACAATATGCAAAGTCAGGATGGCATGGGCCTCGGAGGGGATTGTGCTGGTGTGGTGTTCCCATGCATCCGTTGCCCTTGAATTGTAGGTGGTAGAAGTCACAGGTTTGGAAGATGCTGTCAAAGGAAGAGCACGGACACAAACGTGTAGCCGTACAGCTCATTGCTATTTCATGCAGTGAGGACTCCAAACCATGTCCAATATTTGGATCACTCTGCCCCAGTGGTGGATTCCATTCCGATTCTCTCCCTGAACCTAGTGGTGCACGAAGGCAGAGTTTCATTTGTTTCCATAGCTTTTAATTCTCGGAACAGGGCGCTAGTCAGAGGCTTATAGCTTAAGGAGCGCCACTCCACATCAAGCGTGGCTAACCAGGAGACTCTCTTGCTCTTACCGCCAGCCATTAGTGCATTGGAAGGATTTCCAGGTTGACAGACTCCACCTGTTTGGTCAGGTTATGAATGTGCTTTCCTTGGCCATCAAATCCTGGGATGGGACTCAAACCCAGAGTTTCTGGCTCAGACGCAAGGGCTTTACCCACTGTGAGTGGTGAAATTCTCAGACTTCTATGTCGGCTCCTTTAGACCTGGCTTTGGGAATGTTGGCCAGATGAACCAGGTAGCAGTGCACCACAGCATGCATTAAGTACTAATGTATTGTCTGCAAGTTGCTGGCTCAATGATGGCACCCATATGTGACCATTGAGGCACTTTTTATTAATGCTAAGAGGTTGATGGTTATGAAGGGTTTCCATCCATTAACATGCAAGCTATATCACCAATCACAACTACATCATGCAGGTGGATGTCATGGATTAAGGAAGTTGCCACGATAACAATCTACAGCCCATTATTATTTTAAACAATTTCCGCCGTGGTTTGATGATTTGTTGGTAAGTAAAGACACCCTCTCCATCTGTGATTTAAGATAGGAGGACAGAAAATCTAGAATGAGACACAAGGCTTCACGGGGATATAATTGGAGCATACAAAAGACATACAAACAAAATTCCATTGGCTTACTAAGGTCCAAGGGGCGCTGTGCTACAGTCCAATGATCTCACTTTGTTCATTTACTCCAGTTACCTTTAGAAGGGCTGCATGCTCCTTATTGACTCCAAATATGCTTTTTATGCCATTTTTCCATTCAATTACATTTCTCACTCAGTCTAAATTCATTTGTTTAATTCATACAAATGTGATGCACAAATGCAATAGCATCCACACTATGTACCATATGTTGTGTCATTCAGCTGGTTCTTGAAAGAAGCTATTCTCAAATTTAATTTGAAAACTTCCAAAAAGTGCATCATAATGTTCGATAGTCCTTAGAAACATGAAAGACGTTCCTTCCCATCCTTGGCTCTAACTTGCTGTGCTGTTTTGTACTGGAAATGCTGTAGCATATTATTCATCACTCCTAACAGAGGAGTGTTGCATGCACTGCACTCTTACAATAATTCCACATTTGCCATAGAATATGATTATGATTATTCGCTCACTTCTTTTGCAGGGAAAAGCTAAAGTACATTGCTGTATCCATTGTTCTGCTGATGGATTTAGAAGTATTTACAATGAGATGAAAATCCCAAGATTTATTTCGGAGTAGAATTCTGATAATAGACCAACAATCCCCCTGCCGCTATCCCCCCCACCACCAAATCCAGCACCTCCTGCCAGCAAATGCTGTTTTGTTTTCACACAATTTGGTGCATTCCAGCATTTGGTAACTTCTCTAATCCTGCTTTTGAAGTCCAATATCATTTATTTTGATGGAACTAATGATTTCCAATAATAAAACAATGCACTTGTCACAAGCTCAATGTTGATTTTTGGCACAGCAGATTTATGCGTACTCATGCACTGTAGCTAAATCAGGCATTCATACAAATAACAATAGGCTATAAGCTGACATCAAACATTACAAAGAACAAAGAACAATACAGCACAAGAACAGGCCCTTCGGCCCTCCAAGCCTGTACCAGTCATACCAACCTTGGCCAAAACCCTCAGCACTTCCTTCTGCCGTATCCTTCTGTACCATCCTATCCATGTGTTTGTCAAGATGCCTTTTGAACGCCGTTAATGTATCTGCTTCCACAACCTCCCCTGGCAGCGCGTTCCAGGCACTCACCACCATCTGTGTAAAAAAAACCTGTCTCGCACATCTCCTCTAAACTTTGCCCCATGGACCTTAACCTATGCCCCCTGGTGACTGACCCCTCCACCCTGGGAAAGAGTGCCTGCCCATCCACTTTATCCATGCCCCTCATAATCTTGTAGACTTCTACCAGGACACCCCTCAACCTCCATTTTTTTAATGAAAACAGTTTGAGTCTATTGACCCTCTCCACATAGCTAACACCCTCCAGACCAGGCAACATCCTGGTAACCCTCCTCTGCATCCCCTCCAAAGCCGCCAGATCCTTCTGGTACCAGAATTGTGCGCAATATTCCAAGTGCGGCCTTACCAAGGTTCTATACAACTGTAGCATGGCTTGCCAGTTTTTATAAACGATACTCCATCCAATGAAGGCAAGCATTCCGTATGCTTTCTTGACTACCTTGTCCACTCGTGTTGCCACCTTCAAAGATCTGTGGACCTGCACACTCGGATCTCTCCCGACTTTCTATACTCCTAAGAGTTTTGCTGTTTACGGTATATTTCCCCTCTGTTAGACCTACCAAAATGCATTACCTCACATTTGTCTGGATTAAACTCCATTTGCCATTTCTCTGCACAAGTCTCTAATTTATTAAAGTCCTGCTGAATCCCCTGACAATCCTCAACACTACCTGCCACTCCACCACCCTTGGTGTCATCCGCGAACTTATTAATCAGACCAGCTACATTTTCCACCAAATCGTTTATGTGCACCACAAACAACAGACGCCCAAGTATCGATCCCTGTGAAACACCACTAGTCACAACTTTCCATTCAGAAAACACCCTTCTACTGCTGCCCGTTGCCTTCTGTGACCGAGTCAGTTCTGTATCCATCTTACCATCCCACCTCTGATCCCGTGTGACTTCACCTTTTGTACCAGTCTGCCACTGGGCACATTGTCAAAGGCTTTACTGAAGTCCATGTAAACAACATTATAGAATTTAAAAGGAATTGTTTTAGGTACGTTTTATGTTAGGTATGTTTTACTGAAAATAAGGTTAAGGCAAGGAATCTTTTTTTATTTACGGGATGTGGGTGTCACTTGCTCGGCCAGCATTCATTGCCCATCCCCAAGTGCCCTTGATAAGGTGGTGCTGAGCTGCCTTCTTGAACCGCTGCGGTCTCTGTGATGTAGGTACATCCTCAGTGCTGTTAGAGGGAGCGTTCTAGGATTTTGACCAGTGACAATGAAAGATCAGCAATATGTTTCCAATTCAGTTACTTAGCGGAGAATGCCCAGATAGTGGTGTTCTCAGTATCTGTTGCCCTTGTCGTTCTAGACGTCAGTGGCCTTGGAAGGTGTTGCTGAGAGAGCCTTGGCGACCCCCCAGTGCATCTTATAGGTGGTACATACTGCTGCTACTGTGCATTGGTAGTGGAGGGAATGAATGTTTGTTGACGAGGGATCAGTCAAGCAGGCTGCTTTGTCTTGAATGGCGTTGCGCTCCTTGAGAGTATTCCATTACACAGTCCAGGTCTTTCTGCATTTGGGGAGACGGTGATGTAGTGGAATTGTCACTGGACTAGTAATCCAGAGACCCAGGGTAATGCTCTGGGGACCCGGGTTTGAATTCCACCACAGCAGATGGTATTTGAATTCAGTGAAAAAAAACATTTTATTTGTCCTTGGGATGTGGGCATCGCTGGCTGGGTCAGCATTTGCTGCCCATCACTGAGGGCATTTAAGAGTCAACAGCAGTGCTATGGATCTGGAGTCACATGTAGGCCAGACCAGGTAAAGACGGCAGATTTTCTTCCCGAAAAGGGCATTAGTGAACCAGCAGGGTTTTTACAACAATCGACAATGGTTTCATAGCCATCATTAGACTTTTAATTTCAGATTTTTATTGAATTCAAATTTCACCTTCTACCATGGTGGGATTCGAACACTTTCCCCAGAGCGTTACCCCATGTCACTGGATTACTAGTCCAGTAAAAATACCACTACGTCACCAACTCCTTAATGATGACCATGAAACTGTTGTGTGTGGGAAGGAAACCCACTGCCCTCACAGCAAACCTTTCTGGTCTGGCCTATATGTGACGCCAGGCCTACAGCAACGTGGCTGGCTCTTAAATGCTCTCAGCAAGGGCTTAGCAAGCCATTCAGTTCTTGGGAAAACAAATGCTGACACTTGCTAGTGATACCCATATTCCATGAAAGAATAAAGCAAAACAAATGTTTCAGTATCCAAGACTTACAAATGGAACTGAACAATATATTGCAATCAGCGCACATCCCCATTTCTGACCTCCCATCATCTTATGATGGAGGGAAGGTCACTGATGAAGGAGCTGAAGATGATTGGATCTGGGACACTTCCCTGAGGAATTCCTGCAGTGACATCCTGGGACTGAGATGATTGACCTCCAACCACCACAACCAACTAAGTGTAATTGAATTTCTATGACAATTTCTTTCTTTACCCTTACATAGATTCTAGAACTAGAGTACATTTTCTGGATTAAAGTCAACACTTGGCCACATGATCCACTCAGGTCCAACCTCTACATAAGGGTTGTAATGAGGTAATAGGTTACAGAAAAATCTTTAATTAAGCAAGCGGGTTTCATGTGCAGCTCAGGTGACTGTGGCATTGTATAAAGCATAACCTGGTCCACTTAATTCCCCATTAAATATTATTGAATCACTACAGTGCAGAAGACCATTCGGTCCACTAATTCTGCACCTACCCTTCAAAAGAGCACCCCACCTACACCCAATCTCCCACTTCACCTCCATAACCCCAATCTTTGGACACTAGCATGGCCAATCCACCTAACCTGCACATTTTTGGACTGTGGAAGGAAATTCACAGACATGCGGAGAATACGCATACCCCACACAGACTGTCACCCAAGGTCAGAATCGAACCCAGGTCCCCGGCACTGTGTGGCTGCAGTGCTAACCACTGTGCCACCCTTAGAAACAGACTGTTCTTTCTAATTATGCTGTACACCTCCAAAGTATCCATCTTCCCATCATTTGAAACTAAAGAGTCATCTGAAGAACTCTTCATTTCAGCAAAATTCTACTTGTTTTAATCTCACTGGGATTTGCTTTGTGGAAACCCCCCCACAAACGTACTGGAATGGGGAAGAATATGCCAACCTCAAATGGAGCTTTATTCACCAGCTAAAACAAAAAATATTTATTGTCACAAGTAGGCTTACATTAATACGGCAATGAAG
This sequence comes from Scyliorhinus torazame, assembly GCF_047496885.1. NCBI lineage: Eukaryota > Metazoa > Chordata > Chondrichthyes > Carcharhiniformes > Scyliorhinidae > Scyliorhinus > Scyliorhinus torazame. The sequence continues at coordinate 113,787,401 of NC_092714.1, forward strand.
TTACTGTGAAAAGCCCCTAGTCGCCACATTCCGTACCCTTTTTGGGTACAGAGAAAGAATTCAGAATTCTCAGCTGGTACAGGAATTGAACTCGCGTTGCCTTGTTCTGCATCACAAACCAGCTGTCTAGCCCACTGAGCTAACTAAGGTCAGGGCCTATTCAAAGATGAGTCAGCTTTTGGTACTGCTCACCAGACACAAAGGCTTAATGCAGGTTCAATAATCAGGTGCATGGTCTTAAGTGCCCCCAGTTATATTTCACATTAATCTCTACTGTAAATCACTGCTTGATACTGATCAGTAAGCTTCTTCAGGGCAATTTATGTGATCAACCTCTGCCATGCTTCTCGCTAAAGGTATGCAGTGGTCACGTTCCATTGCATCACAGGTTAGTGTGAGAGCCATCTGAACACACAGTCATGCCTGCAAGAGCAAAAGACAATCAAACACCACTCTGCCATCATCTCCAGGCAATAATGCTGCAACAGAGCAAATTTATATCCCACAATGATTTCTGGTAATAAACACTGACAACACAGGCATCGCCCAAGAACTGATACTGCTCGGCGTGTAAATGATAGGGGAAATGGGTTCTGTTCGAATTTCAGAAGCTGCACCTGGAAAATTGAAACATTACACTTGAAAACACACCCAATGCTGTTGCCATTTTGCCAATGTCAGTTTCCTCCCAGCCTCGATAGAATATGTGCACGTAAAATGGGCACAAATCAGTGTGGACTCAGAAACCCAAGGAAATGTTGAATCCTAACAGTGTACAGCAAGTCCTCATTTAAAGTGGTGGTAGATTTCCTGAAAACTGTCCCTTTGCCCCTTTAAATGGAGCATGGTTTCCCCATAGATTCCAGAGGACAATTTTTGCCTGGAAAATATCGGTAAATATTGAAAAGCTGTGCCATTCAAGTGGTGCATTGTTGAAATAACTTGCAGAAAGAGATCATTGAATATAACAGAAATATTGTATAAATTTAGACCATTATAGTATGCGTGACTTTGAAATTGTTACCTTGCCTGCAGTCTTCTTCCTTGCAGAGACCTGGGATATGGAGAATAGGTGGAGAGGTGGATAGGTGGATAGAGAATATTTAGTTATTGTAGTTACATGCATAACTTACTCCTGAACAAATTTCTGCAACATTATAAGCTGTGATGTGCTTGTCACTTTACTCCTGAACAAAGTTCTGCAACATTTTAAGCTGTGTGATGTGCTTGTCACTTGATTGTGGGTGTATCTGGATTAGAGGTGGAAACTCCAAGGTGCCAAGTTTAATCCTGTGCCTATGTTTTCACCAAATGCCAGCAAGTGGAGCTAGCCCAAAACAACATTAATTGCATATGTGGATGAGAAATAAAGTGTACCAGTTGCACAATTAAATGGCTCAGTTACAATTCAACACTTAATTTAAAATATATATTTTTATTGAAGATTTTTAATTTATAACAAACTAACAATACAAAAGTCAAATGTTGCACAATACAATATAGCCAAAACCCAACCAACCATATAAATCCCATCCAAAAGAAACCTGCCCCCTAAACAACTGATGGTGTAAACTCACCACTTAATATTGACAGAATAGTCAGCAGTTATCTAAAATTCATATCTCATGGTAATTTTATGTGGCAAAATCTAAGCCCACTTGAAGTCACATTTGTTCTGTATTTAAGTGATATTTTACAGGACAGAATTTAGAGCATTTACAGCAAGTAATCTCAGCATAGCTTTCACGTTTTTGACCATTGACATTCCCCGATTCCACCTATGGCCAACTATTTAGGTCAAAGCAGCATTAGCAGTAACATGAGTAATGGGACAGGTGGAGTAAGAAGGAAGGAAGAGGATGCATCTGAACCATGCAGGTTGATAAATGGGACAGGGAGCATGCAGTTGCTCTCCAAAAGAGAACATTGGTTTAAAAAAAGTCTACCATGCCCCAGGTCACAAAGTGGTGATCCTCTTTTCGAAGATGTTTTTTTTCCCCAATTCCACTATTTATTCTACTCTGAATGTCCACCTCTGTAGATCAATTTATTTTCATGTTGGGCAGGGTACAACTTGATGGCTGATATTCAGGCTGAAACTTTACTCCCCCGGGAGTAGGCTGGTGGCAGGAGAGGTATAAAATTGGCTAGCATGGCATGGGACTCCCTACCCATTGCATACCCCCCGCCCTGGAATATTCTGAACAGTGGAAGACCCAACACACAGTCTGCGCTTGGGCTATTTTAGTCTTTGCTTGCCACTGTTGGTATTTGACCTCCAGCGGTAGTGTTCATATCATCTGGCAAGGCGTCAAATGCACACTGGCAGTGGCTGGGATGTCCCTCTTGTTCAGGCACTCTGTATCCAACAAGGGCAGCCCGTTTGTTCCCTCTTTGCCCTCCCCTCCCTCTTCAAAGCCCACCTGGCTGGCCCCAGCCGAACCATCCCACTCACTTTGGTGTCCAGACGGTCCTTGGGTATCTACAATCTCGGCAGGGGCCATCCTCGAGCTGAGCCAGTTTATCGGCTGACGGTCATTAAATCAGATCAGGGCTTCCCAGCCACATGGAGATAGACTCCCCCTCGATTTATCTGCTGGGGGAGGGAGTACTACCGTTGCAAAAAAGTGCTAGACTTAATCTGTCAGAAATTGAATGTGTGCGAATTATTCAAGACTACAAACTCAATGCAGCAACATTTTAGTGTGAATATAGCTGTGAGCCTTTTCACCAGTTGAGGAAAAGGATAGGCACCCAAGTGTTTCATGACTTAAATTTTATTCACATGAAAAGACAGTATCAATTTAAAAATAAATATGTCAGCAATTTTGTAGAAACACAGACATAGCTTAAAAAGTATTAAGAGAGAAATGGGCATCAAATGCATGCATGGAAGAACTTCGATTTACATATAAAAAGTAGAGATTTCAAAAACAGGTATTTGTCGTTCCTAAGAAAATGGTCCCCTGTACAGCGCGGGACTGGAATCAGGGATAAAGGATCATTTCTTCACCTTATAGGAATATACAGAACAAAAAGACAAGTAGAAAGGAAGATTTCGATAAAACCAAATGGGCAACATTGCGGCCATCTGTTTTCACTGGAGGGCTTTATGTAAAAAAAGGTATCTTGTGCTGTACTTACCCAATCATTCCTCAAAGTCATTTTTGTAACATTTTTTGTCTAGTTAAAAAATATTCTTAATCACAGTAGTACTGTTGCCAACTGAAATATCTAAATGCACAATTTAAAAACAAATTCTTTCTAGTAGTCACTCAAATATTGATCATTTTGGAACACTCAACCAGACTCATTTATCCCCTGGACACAAAATTTTAAATATATGATTGAAAACCTTTAAAATGCATAAGAGGTTTACTGCCAAACAATAGACTTGTCAATAAAATCAAACACACTGTTTAATGATGTTGCAGTGTAATTAAAACAAGTTTCTATCAACAAACAAATATTCAATGGTTAAAAATTAATCAAAAGCCTAGCGTTGTGATTGAAAGGGATGAATAAAACATGTTCCTGAAGCGTTGTGCAACTTTTAAATTAATTTTCATGGACAAGTGTCTACGCTCATAATCCACAAGGCCAGATTTTACACTCCTCCCCAACAGGTTCGGAGGCTGGGGGTGGTGGTTGCAGGAGCGTAATATTGGATGGAATGGATTTCCTCTGAGAACCGGCCCTCTCGACCCACATGTGATGTTAGGATGGGTTGGATAGGGCCTCAGATAAGAAACTTGCCCATGCTCCTATTAAGGCCCTTAACTGGCCACTTAAGGGTTTTTCTGCCTAGGTTTAATTTTTAGGTTGGCAGGCGCCTGATAACTGAAGATAGGAAAAATTTTCTCATCCTCAATTTTAACAGGGAGGAGGGATTGGGGAGGGTGGGGAACCACCATTGGAATGCTCATTCTGACTGAGGGTGCCACCCCGTCAGGTACCAGAGAGCACCAATTCTCCATCTCTGCCCAGTCTACTCCCCCAACAGTGAAAATGTCCTCCCCCCCCCCCTTTCCCTCACCCCAACATCCCCTTCTCTCCCCAGGACCCCTGTGCGGTTCTGTAACTTAGCCTCAGGCTTAGCGCTGCAGTACCTCTTCCATCCACTGCAGTGCTATGCCTTGATGGCTGGAGAACTGTTAGTCAATCTGATTGGCTAATAGTTCTCCAAGGGGGTGGGACTTTTGCCCAAGTGCAGTCAGAAGTCCCACCTGTTGCTAATCAATGCTTAACGGAGTGTAAAATGACAACATGACTATCGGAGTGACTCTCTGAAGGACTAGCGCAGAGTGTGCACCATGCTATATATTCCAGCCTAACTCATTTGCAGAGAAAGTGCAGGTTGAAAATCCCTTATCCGAAATGCTTGGGGCGGAGTGTGTCTCAGACTTTGGAATTTTTTGTTTTCGTAATATAGTGTGCATGTGCAGTGCACGTTGGGAATTGTGCATGTGCGGTACACGTTGGGAACTGCACATGTGCGGAACATTGGGAACTGCACATGTGCGGAACATTGGGAGCTGCGCATGTGTAGCCCGCTTGAAAATAGTATGGATTTCGAAATTTCGGATAAGTGATGCTCAACCTGTATTTTAAACCTAGTCTAGGAAAAAATGAAGGGGAGATGGTAAAACATTATATCATTAGGGAATATTTATTATTATTCATATGTTTTTAAACAGCACTCATTCGGCTACATAAGTTTTTTTGGGCCACACTTCCATTCCTGATGTTAAACAACTCTATCATCAGGATTTTCACAACTATGATCAGGAAGTTGGTAGGAAATTTCTAGCTCCTATAAAATAAGCGAGTCAATGGGATTTCAGCAGTATTTATGCACAAATTAACAAGTGGCCAAGAGCAGAGCTCAGGGGAAATCTCGGCTGCTTGATGAAAAATAATTTGCTTAAAAACGTCAACAGAAAGTGAGAGATCTGAACAACAAAACTTTGGCTTACCTATGCTTTTTGAAAATTGTCCATTTTCTAATTACATTTCAGACTGAGCAAAATAACATACTGCAGCAGGCCATTTATTTAGGCGATAATTTTGGGTGGCAATTTTCAGATAGGATTCAGTGTGACAAAGATCAAGAGTCTAGTTGGATTGAATTGGCGTTCAATTTGGATATAATGTAATATCTGAAAAGAATATCACATTTTAATCAAGTAAATTAAATCAGTCAAGCTCCACGTTGTATGTTTGCCTTTGGGATCAATTCTAATTGTTTTGTTAGGCAGGAAATGGGCAGCAGTGAATCAACTGTACAATTTGCACCACACCCCATTTGGTTGTGAAAATTGAGTGCTGTGAAAAATAGGCAACTGGCCGGCTGAAGTCACATTCCTTACTGCACTGTTAACAATGGGGTAATTAATTTACAGTATTTATCTGAAAATAAAAAGGTGCAAGTTCAATATTATAAGTGAGCAATGTGTCACAGGCATGTCAATGGGTTTTGCATTTAATGGCCAACAATCTGTCCTGCATACTTCAGTGTTTAATGGAAATATTTACAGCACTATGGCATTGCAGTGATGCAATACTTCCATTAAGCAACATGCTAAAAGTCAGCTTTGACCAAACAGAACATTAACATCATTGTTCTCATTGTAACACACCCAAACACATCTGCAGTAACATTAGGCCAAAGTGTTATAAACATTCAAAACTCCTTTCCCTCTATACACAGAAGGAAAAAAATCAGTACAGACCAGCATTTTTATTTCCTCGTTTTACTGGTGTTCCATTTTAAAACATGGAAAACCAGTTCAGACCAGTATTCTTATTTCTCTGTTTTCCTTCTGGTAGGAGTGTATGTAGCTCTCGATCTTCACTAAAGACAGAGCTTGGTTACAATCACACATCTCCTTGCATTAAAATACTATCCTACAATTGCTAGACATAGCCAGCAACAAAACTATTATGAAAAATAGATTTATTAAAATGCTTATGACTAGAATAGGTGAATGACAACAGAGAGACATGAGGTATAATAAATACTGATAGTGCACATTCAACTCAGTGTTGTATTTTTCCTTCCTTCATTCACAGTAACGTGGTATACAAGGGAGTAAAAGGTCATTCATGCTGCAAAGGCAACTTGCACTGAGCCAAGAGGCCTGAGGAAAGGGCGGCGCGGTGGCAGTGGTTGGCACTGCTGCCTCACAGCACCAGGGACCCAGAGTTACGGTACAGACTCGATGGACCAAACGGCCTCTTTCTGCACTGTAGGCATTCCATGATTCTATGATAAAAATCAGATTTGTGGGTTTCATCTGAATAATTGGGATGAAGCGTTTGTGATTGCTGTGCCTTGACGGGCAGCTTGGCACACAAAACATTAATTTCAGTTGCCTTGTTGATAACCGCCCTCAGGGAAGTCCTTGGCAATGGTAGCATAGGTGGGATGGAGAATGGCAGGGTGAGGTTGCTCAATCACAATGCCTGTGAAATAGGGGAATGCTCTTCTTTATCCCGCTCCATTGGAAGGTATCCTTTTAACAAACGTTGCTCTCACTTGGTGGCTCTTGGAGATGCTGGAGTAGTAAGTCCAGCATCTGCCCCTCTCTTCTGGCAGTACTTTGCCAAAGGGGTCCTTTCAATGGCATCAGGGTTGCCTGGTAGATGGGCCCCATAAATTTGGCAGTGGGACTAGTATCTGGACTGATTGGGTGCATGTCATCCTACTGCTGTTTCATATACATGTTCCAACTTTTAGTGGAAAACACGTATATAGCCTACACAACTACTCAGCAATGCAGTTTTCATTCATCTACATCACAGGACCGGAATCACGTAAATTGACATTTGTACACTAATCTATTTGTTTTACCATACTACCAGATTTTTAGAATTTTCCATCTGTATATTTCTGAATCCACAGTAAAATACTACGAGAAACTGATGTAACTTCATTTTACAGTCAACACAGCATTATCAAATATAATAGCTATAAAATGAAATATCTGTTCTTCTTGCATAGTTCATTTCCTTACATTGAATTTGCACAATTTACTACAGGCACTGTGCAACTAATCAGTTAAATCATAACCAATGTCCACCAGATTCCATAACCCTGCCTTCTAATCTGCTCCCTAAATTGGAGCACCTTCTTCCTACACTGTCTGCATTATATTCAGAGATTGCAATAGCTGTTGATTACTATGATGAAATCAGAGGGCAAATATAGCAATCGCATGCTCTCAGCATGAAGCTGCACTTTAAAGATACATAGATTAAAGACAGTCCAGTGATACACTGATACTCCCTTTAAGAATGTCCCCCCATCCTTTCTTAAAAAATGGAATCCCTGATCGAGTCCTAAGGCGAGTACTGTAGGAGTAGGGATAAATCTTGAGTTGCTCCCCTTTGTGCTCAATATGAAGGATCTTTGGAATGAAAAAAAATTTAATTCCAGGCATCAAGCACTCCTAAGTCAGGCTCAAAAGTCATAATAAACAGATTTAAAATTTACTTCACTTAGGGTGACCAGACACCCCGGTTTTGCTAGGATGTATTGTGGAGGTAGTATTATGTTTCAATGGTGGGGGGGGGGGGGGGGGGGGGGGTTCTTCAGTGGACAGAGCGACTAGACAGATGATGATGTTTTCACAAAAGCAACTTTTTGACATAAAATAATTTAAAATTACATTCAGCTGGAAGCTCTGAATTGCTACTCAAAGTTATTTAGTAATTTAATGGTGATACTCAAAAGAGTTGAACTTTATACAGGAACAGAGCTCACATGATTACACCCGCTATTCTCAGCAAGAACTGATGATAAGCCATGATAGGTCAATGAGCAGAGGGAGTGATCTGACTAGAAAAGCAGGATGACAGAAAATCATTTATCCAAAACATAACTAAAAGGTACAAAAATGAGTTTAAAATAATTATTTACACCTACAGCTTTGGTCCCCCTTTAATCCCAGTGAATTCTAAAAAGCTTTTATTTTTCTTAAAAACCCTACATTTCTGGAACACAAAATTAGCTCAACAAAATATTGTCAGGTGATTACATATGGAGAAAAGATTGCATCACTCCTGTAAAATCAGAACTTAAGAATCCAGGGAGTAAAACATCACAGTTGTCCCAATGTAGGTCTCCTCAATTATTCGCAGTTGTTAACGGTACTTGTTGGATTATCACATCGGAGTTTACTGATGGACTGAGTCAGTAATGGCTCAATGGTTGGCATTAGGCCTCGAGTCATAAGTTTCAAGTCTCAAACAAAAATTAAATCAAAGCTGACACGCAAATGCAGTACTGAGGGGGCACTGCACTGTCAGAAGTACCATCTTTCACATGAGAGGTTGAGTTGAGCCCACATCTATCTGTCAAAGATACCATGGCGCTATTTCGAAGAGGTCAGGGAAGTTATCCCTGGTACCCTGGCCAATAACTATCTTCAATCGACATCTCACACAAATAAAAACAGATTACCAGGCAATTGTTGCATTTCTGTTGGTGGGAGCTTGCCGTGAACAGTTTAGTTGCCATATTTCCTGCAATACAACAGTGACTGCCTTTCAAAAATTACTTTGTTGACTGCAACAAGTGCTTCAAGTGGTCCTGTGGTTGAGAAAAGCATTATATAAAAGTAAGTTTTCCTTTCCGATGTGCAGCAGAGCACTGACGGCAACTTTCAAAATGGGAATATTAGGACTTCATCAAGAGCTAAACTTCATTCTGATTAAAAATAATGTTCTTCTTCATGGGGTATGGGCAGCACGAGCTAAGCCAGTAATTACCCTCTATCCTTAGATGGTGATTGTGTACAGTTGGAGTCCATAGAGTGAAGGTACTCCTATTGTGCTCTTGGGTGGTGAGTTGCAGGATTTTAAGCCAGAAATTCTCAATACCCAAATTAAACTTTATAAAGGTTTATTGTGTTTGAACAATTTCAATTTTCCCTATTCATCTAAACCTCATTCCAATGATGAAAAAAGGGTTTCAAGTTCCATTGCCGATGGCTCATTCCTGTTGATTTCCAGGCATATATAATGTCATAAGGGTGTGTAACCTGAAGATTTATTCATTGATCTCAAAATCTGTACAAAGCTGAAAAGCAGCCAATCATCCACAAGTCATCAGTGAAAGTAGGAATGCTGCATTTAGACAGCAACTTTAGGATTGTGACGAGGATCACCAATATCCACTGTAATGTTAATATACAAGGGGTTATGTTTCACTGATAGCACTTTGTAAGCACAGGAGTTCAAACCATCTTTGCTCCAGACTTGTGAAACTTTCTTTAGTAGCTCCATCCTGTGAAGGTGAAGAGAGGTATAAGAATTGCATTGATCCATCACAAAGAAAACAAACATTTATTGAGCAAGTACAGGATCTAGAATATTAAACATGGCTGCAATATCCGACAGGGTGAGCCATTGAATATATCTTCAAGGATCTCACGGGGGAGGGGGGGTGGGGCACATTAAATATATCTATAACATGGATTTTAATTCCTCTCTGGCCACAGGGTAGTGCCAGAGAACTGGCGAACAGCCAACGTTGTTCCACTTTTCAAGAAGGGTTATAGAGATAAACAAGGGAACTATAGACTGGTGAATGTCACGTGAGTGGTAGGGAAACTATTGGAGACAATTTCTGAAGGGGAGAATTAACCGCCTCACGGAAAGGCATGAGTTCATTAGTCATTAACATGGCTTTGTTCACGGGAGGTCATGCTGAATAAATTTCATAGAGGTTTTTGATAAAGTGACTGAGTGTGTGGAATGCACTGCCTGGGATGGTAGTGGAGGCTGGAAACCTCACAAATTTTAAAACCACTTGGATGAGCACTTGAAACACCACCACATTCGAAAGGTGGTACATTAAATATGCCTAGAACAATGATCTCACAGGGTGGGACATTAGGTATATCTTTAACAAGGTTCTCACAGGGTGAAACATTAAATATTCTTGCAACAAAGATCTCAGGGTGGGATATTAAATATACCTACCACAAGAGTCTCGCATGTTGGGATGTTTTAATAAACTTACAACCTGGATACCACAGGTTGGGACATTAAACATACCAACAAGGATCCAACATGGTGGGACATTAAATATACCTACAACAAAGATCTCACAAAGCAGTCATTAAATATTCCTGCAACAAGGATCTGACAGGATGGGACACTGAATATATCTACAATGTGGAGCCCACAGGTGGGACATTAAATATAGCTACAACAAGGGTCCGACAAGGTAGGAATAAACATAGCAACTAAAGATATTTCATACACTGTATTCAGTGGTATTATTTAGGTGGTAATTGTAAGCTATTTTTGAGTGTGATGTTAAAGATTTTAATATTGTATTAGTAACAAAGTTTGTTTTAATATACCATATCTCTATTCCTTTGGGCAATCACTCCTGAGCGAAGTATCTTTTCCTCACAGTCTTACAAAATTAAAATAAAATATTGGGGTCTCGGTCCGGTGTGTTAAGCCACTGTTGGGGTCTGCTCTGGGATCGTTAGAAGTTGGATAGATCCTGGCTAAGCATGGGGGTGTTAGGTTATCGTGTGCAGACAGGATCAAATCAGCCATGTTATCATTAAATGGCTGAATGGCCTACACCTGGTCCTTGTTCGTATGTGTGTTTCTTCATAACACTTGCATCTGATCTTTTCATTTGCAACAACATTCCAAACCGGTTTTAAAAGGAATAATACATTTTGAACTAAATGAAAACTGATACTGCAGAACTGCAATATTCTTGTAGATTTTAAAAAAATCTATACTTTTAAATGGTTGCCATTTCCTATGTTACTTCAGTTTGGGGACAGGAAGGTGAAATAAAAACAAATGTTGAAAGAACTCGTACGTCACATTTGACTCAAAACATGAACTCGGTTTCTCTATCCAAAGACCTGCAGTTTTCCAGCATTTTCTGTTTATATTTCAGATTTCTAGAACCTGCCGTATTTTGCTTTCATTTTTGTTAGACTTGGGGTGTATTTTTTGAAACACCATCAATCCAGTGCTATTTACAAAGTGGGGAAAAGGGAAACATCAGAAATGGATGAACAAGGAGGTAGATTAAAAGTGGTTATCAAGATGCTTCGATTTAATGATAACTGAGACTTCTGTGCAACCAAGTATTCAAAAAGATTAGCATGTAAGGATCGGAAGCTCAACAAAACGGTACAATCACAATTGTGTAGGCCTCATAAAGACTATAAAAAAAGCTGATATTTACAAAAATGATAGTAAACCTGTAAAGATCATGTTCATGCAGCTCGCAGGCATGAACATGATGACAAAGAACATAAAGACAAAGAACAACTTTAGTCCTAGACATAAATCACCACGGTTTGTTTTGCAATATGATGAGTGTGAGACCAGTGTACATCTTAGATTTGTAATGCCAGTTTATTCTGTTACAAAAGAAAAATAAACGTGGGGCTGACCTGCTCCTACTGAATGACATTTCCATTCCCACTCACCTCACAGGATTGACTTCATTTCCATGGTCCCTGGTGTGGAAGGTCATTGTGTATCTGGCAATTTCCAGAGGGGGGCGGACAATTTTCATTTTTTGCAGCTGAACTCTGGGGGGGAAAAAAACCCCAATTGATTATTGCTACAAAGCACTTAAGCTCGATGAATAAAATTAAATTGTCAAGGGAGAAAGGTAGTTATTTTCTTTTTGTTTCATTTAGAATTAATGTCCGTCAATGCAGTAAAGTAATCATGTTAACTATTTTAATACAAGTTTCATTTCACAAGAGCAAAACTAGTTTTTCCTCTTTCCCTGATCGACACCCTGGCTGCTGAAAGAAGGATATGCTTGGAAGAGAAAGCTGCCTCCAGTGCTTTGTACACAAGCACACCCAAATCTTTAGCCACAGCAAGTTAAGTCCTTCAGTGGAGGGAAAATACATGGGAATATTTTCAGTAGTAATGACTTGAGCATTTTTAGTAAGTTACTATTTTCTATTTGAAGATCGGCATTCAATAAAATGCACCACCTTACAGGTTGATGTGGGCTCGCTCAGGTTTATAGTTAATTATTAAGCCAAGTTTGCTCTTCTATCCACGCCCCAAGAGAAAAAAAGACACAGCCTGTCAATCCTTTCCTGATGTGTTTTAACATGTAATTCTCGTATCATCCTGTACATTTCCTCTGCACCCTCTCCAGTACCTCTATATCCTTTGAGCGAGGGCAGCTCTCCACGGTGAGAGCTCAGAAGTTTGCGCCACAGGGTAGCAAAATCTTGATTATAGCAGATTCAAATCTGGGTCTTTGACTTGAACCTCCCCTTTCCTCAATGCTCAATGGTCCCTTCAACTATATTACAGATAGGTCTTCAGGTGGAATCTCTTAGGAGCTAGCCCATCCCATTCCAATGATGAAGTTGATGTTCTTGTTTGCCTATTTCAAGAACTGCAATATTGAGAAGTATTTTTAGAAGATGGAGCCATAATCTGTTACAATCCACGTAGAGACCAATAACAAAAAGAAATTGGAACTTCCAATGAATAGTTGAAAAAGAGCCACAGCAAGATTAAACAAAGCAAATGCAATATTTAAAAAAAACATTTTGTTTAGGTACTACCGAACAGACAATTTCCTTCTTCCATTTAAAACAGAAAATACTTCACATTTATACTTCACATTGTCTCTCAAGTAGACATTCAATTCACCTGGAACCAGTCCAAAGTGATTTGTAGCACCCGAGGGTTTACTTTCATCCTTTTCCCTCAACAGCTTTGTAACTGTCTTGCATAGCGAGACTGTTCCTGGAGATCATCGCTCAAGCTGGGTGAATCTTCCAGCCTCGTAATAAATCCTCATGAATTTGTTCTTTCAAAATTGGAATGTGAGCTCCCACCTGCATTCCTATTTGCTGAACCATAGAGATGGGTTGCCTGTATCGGTGTTTTCTTATCTTACAAATCCGGGCAGATAGCCTCTCAGAAACTCTTCTCTCAAAGTCCACTTCTATGGCAACATGAATCACATGGACGTTGTACTAAGAAATGCTGCTTCTTTTTGTTTTACTCCATTCCATCTTGGAATCAAATAACTAGTTTAAAATATAAGTTTACAACCCAACGTTATCAACATCTCTAGTTGGAGACCAGTAGCCTATATCCACAGTCAGCACAGATGCTTCCAACATTGATCAGGAGCATGAACACCTTTCACCTTCCTCTCAGTGAAACAACCGGGATGCCGTGTAGAAAAGTTTAGCTTTATATGTATTTACAATTAGTTTAAAGTTTAATTATGCATCATGATCAAGTAATCAAAGTATATCAGTTAACCAAATATTATATTCTGCTTAACTGTAAACAATGCAAGACAACAGTAACCACATGAATCTTTATTTTGACAAGTGAGAAACACCATAAGGTCCCAAGCTATGTAAATCATATCACATTTAAGAATCATATAATCCCAACATTGCAGGAGGAGGCCATTCGGTCCATCGAGTCTGCACTGACCCTCCAAAAGAGCACCCGAACAAGGCTCACTCCCGTACCCTATCCCCGTAACCCCACCTAACCTTTGAACACCAAAGGGCAATTTAGTATGGCCAATCCAATACTAAGCTGCACACCTTCGGACTGTGAGAAGAAATCGAACACCCAGAGGAAACCCACGCAGACACGGACAGAACAAACTCTGCACAGTCACCCAAGGTTGGAACTGAACCAGGGTCGCTGGCACTGTGAGGCAGAAGTGCTAACCATTGTGACACCGTGCTGCCAATTATGATTTAATTACCGAGCAAATGCCGCAAACCATCAAGGTTGAGCAATCGGAGTGCAGGACAATCATACTCACTGGCAATTAAAATGAATCAGTGGCACTCAATGCCGATAACTCTGGACAGCTAGAAAGATGCATTGTGCAAAACAAAAATCGTTTGAAGTGGCAAGGGTCAGTCCGGTCCCATCCAGTCAGGTCCTAGTCTCCATTTCCACATTCTTGTACCCTTAGAACATAACAGCGCAGTACAGGTCCTTCGACCCTCGATGTTGCGCCGACCTGTGAAACCACTCTAAAGCCCATCTACACTAGTCCCTTATCGTCCATATGTCTATCCAATGACCATTTGAATGCCCTTAGTGTTGGCGAGTCCACTACTGTTGCAGGCAGGGCATTCCACGCCCTTACTACTCTCTGAGTAAAGAACCTACCTTTGTCATCTGTTCTATATCTATCTCCCCTCAATTTAAAGCTATGTCCCCTCGTGCTAGACATCACCATCTGAGGAAAAAGGCTCTCACTGTCCACCCTATCCAATCCTCTGATCATCTTGTATGCCTCAATTAAGTCACTTCTTAACCTTCTTCTCTCCAACGAAAACAGCCTCAAGTCCCTCAGCCTTTCCTCATAAGATCTTCCCTCCATACCAGGCAACATTCTGGAAAATCTCTCTGCACCCTTTCCAATGCTTCCACATCCTTCCTATAATGCGGCGACCAGAATTGCACGCAATACTCCAAATGCGGCCGCACCAGAGTTTTGTACAGCTGCAACATGACCTCATGGCTCCGAAACTCAATCCCTCTACCAAAGCTAACACACAGCACGCCTTCTTAACAACCCTCTCAACCTGAGTGGCAACTTTCAGGGATCTAAGTACATGGAATATTGGCCAAATCAGGAAGCAAAAACCCACTTTCATCCAGTAAAGTTGCTGCCCAGCTTGCTAAGTGTTATTATTGTTGCTTAATAAATGTTTCCTCAGTTGATTCTCTCCTATGGTTAACAAACAAGTTATTAAATGCTGACTCACAGATTTGAAGGTCAAACACCCTCAAAACCAAAAAACGTTTAAAATCTAATATTCAAACAACCCTGATCTACTGTCAGCAGAATTAATCAAAAAACATGGTCAAAAACTTTATGTTTCCAACAAAGAGGAGCCACAGGGCTTTAGTCATGGCAAATCAAGTTCTATTTAAGGGCTTATGTCAAGCTGAAACATTTGTACTGAGTTTGAACAGGTTGCATGAAGGTCTGTTGGATGTTTCTAGCCAAAATCTTCAGACAAAACTCCTTGTGTAGCCCTGATGAGAAGCAGCCAACTCCTGGCCAGAAAATTACAGGCTTGTAGTGTCAGACTTTCCAATCAGGTGAAGCGATGGATGGAAGTAAAACAACAGGCCTACAGGACTCTGATTTATTAGCAAGCAGTCCGAGAAGTGCCACTCCAAACAAAAAGTGTCTGATCAAGAAGTCATCTCCCATGATTATGTCTAATGAGATGTTCAGCTGAGCCAGCAATTAATCAACTTGATACAAGATTATCTGGAATGGTGAGGCCACATCCAATTTTCTTTTTGCAATAACCAGCAATATTTGGGGACCTTCAGACATGCCTACTAGCATGCAATTTATTGTAGAATTTTTCGATGGCAATTTCTGTTGCCGGACCAGAAACCTGCACAACATGTCCCTGACAAGCCCACATCAATGTTTAAGTATGAGGCAATTAATGGCCAAGGACGGGGCTTACCAGCCAATTAAAGATCCCATGACCAGAGGTCCAACTTGGGAGTTGCTGATTTGTGATGGAGCGATACAGAGCACCTTAACATGGAGGTGTAATCTGACCAAGTGGTCTTAAGAACAGCCACAGCCACCTGGTCACGATTATGAAAGGACAACATCTTCACAAGGTGGCTAGCGCCCGCAACTGCAGCCGAGCAGCTATCATGGTTGAAGGTGGGGGAGGGATTATCTGGGATTAACTGTGCATCGCCTCCTCCCAAAATAAAACTCTCCTGCCATATTACACTGGCCTTGTTTCAACCTGATGTGCAAAGCCCCCATACGGACTAGAATCCCTGTCAGTGTAGAGTATTTGTTCTAGGGGAAAGAGACCTTAATAAGCCTTTCAACTGGCTAACTACATGAGGATGAGTAGCCATTCCAACCCGGATCCAGCCTGCTTAAAAATAGCTCCGGGTCAAGATAGTAGTGCTGAACCAATACAATGATGTGAAATTGTGGGCCGGCGTGCCTGTTGATTCTGTCCCACTGCTGACTAAAATCCCACCTCATATGTCAATGCTTGCTGAAAAATACTAAACCCAGTGAACTCTTCACATACCAAGTAAACTCAACATTCCCCTTCCTTCAGTGATTAGAGGTTAATTAATTTGTGTAACAGCTCATTGTAAACTTGCATGCTTACATAAAATCTCAGTTAACTCACTTCCTTTCACAGGCAGCTAAATATTTCACAATACCTCATCAATAAGCTGGTAGGAATCATATAAACCATCTGAAAGATAACAAATAATTCAACAACCAGTTTAGTTGGGCATTGTTTCAACAGGACTAGAACAAATACTGCATTCTGATATTTTGGTGTAATATTACACCAAAATGACAGCATGGTATGCTGCACGGTACATTTGACCTACACTGCTGTTTATGTTCCACACAAATCTCCTCCCATCCTACTTCATCTCGCCCTCTCAGCATATCAACTTCTACCATGGAAGCTATGGCTCCTATTAGTGAGGTCTTTGCACCAGAATGGGGAGAGCTCTCTCTGCCCACCTCCAAATTCCTGAGGCAAAAATATACAGAAGTAGATCAGAATCTCATTGTTAAATGTGTTATCTCTCTCGGTATTCAGTTTACTTTTGTGCCAATCCTCATGTCCCCTGCCCCCCACGTTATCCTCTCACCCCCCACCACCACCCCCGCGCAGCCCCCCACCCTCGCCCACCCACCCCCACCCCACCACCCCCCAAAGGTTGCATAAGCCACAAACAGTCCGACGTTGCACCTGTTTTAAGACAAATCCTGCTACTTTTCAAAAGTTAGACACAAAACACACCCAACTGTGTGTAAACTGCTTTGGGACATCTGTGGACATGTGCAAATCGCAGATATTCTGAACAATCGAGGTTCAGGATTATAAACTGGTAAGTACAGTCCAATGTAAATATAAAGCCCAGTAACTAATCCAATTTATTTATTCCATTTCATTTCAAAAGTCTCAATCTTGCAAACGCAAAGCATTTAAAATTTCTTTCAAAAAATGAATCACTTCACACATCTCTATATTAGATTTAATTTGCAACTTGTCCATCCATTATGTCCTTTTGAAGTTCAACATTATTCTCCTCACAGTTCACAATACTTCCAAGTTTTGCAGCATCCACAAAATTTGCAATTCTGCCATTTACACCAAGGTCTAGGTCAATAATATTGAACAGGAAATGCAAGGATCATGATATCTAACCCTGGGGAACTCCACTATAAACCTTTCTCCAGCCCAAGAAACTTCCATTAACCACTATTTGTTAATTTGTGTCACTCAGCCAATTTTATATCCATGTTGCTACTGCCCCCTTTATTCCAAGACCTACAACTTTGCTCAAGTCTGCTGTGCGGGACTTTAGTAAATGCCCTTTGGATGTCCATGCACAACATTACAGCGTTACCCTCATCAACAACTCAAGCAAGTTAACCATTAATAAATGCCTTTAGATCCATGTTGGCTTTCCTTAACTAACCTGCAATGGTCCAAGTGACTCAAAATGTTTTTCCTCCTGAATTATCATTTCTAAAAGCCTCCACATCACCATGGTTCAAGTGATTGACATGTAGTTGCTAGGCTTATCTTTTCACCTATTTTGAACAAGGGTGTAAAATTTGTAATTCTCCAATCCTCTGACAACACTCAAGTATAATGAAGATCGGAAACCAGTTCCTCCACAATTTCCACTCAATTCCTTCAATATCCTCGATATCTTTGGATGCACCTTAACCAATCCTGGTGCCTTAACAACTTTTAAGTACATGCAGCCTATACAAAGAACAAGGAAAAGTACAGCACTGGAACAGGCCCTTCGGCCCTCCAAGCCTGCGCCGACTTTTTGTTCTTTGACCATGCTGCCCGTCTAAACTAAAATCTTCTACACTTCTGGGGTCCGTATCCCTCTTTTCCCATCCTATTCACGTATTTGCCAAGATGCCCCTTAAACGTCACTATCGTCCCTGCTTCCACCACCTCCTGCGGCATCGAGTTCCAGGCACCCACTACCCTCTATGTAAAAAAACTTACCTCGTACATCTCCTCTAAACCTTGCCCCTCGCACCTTAAACCTATGCCCCCTAGTGATTGACCCCTCTACCCTGGGAAAAAGTCTCTGACTATCCACTCTGTCTATGCCCCTCATAATTTTGTCGACCTCTATCAGATCGCCCCTCAACCTCCATCGTTCCAGTGAGAACAAACCAAGTTTATTCAACCTCTCCTCATAGCTAATGCTCATCCAGTACCACCTCCTTATTATTTTTTAACGCTTCAAGTTTCTGAACTAACTCCTCTGTCACCATGGCCTGGGCTGCTAAGTATCAATTTAAACCTCAGCCATGCCCCGTGCATAAATCCATGTTTGGTCCCACACCTCCCCTTTTACTATTTATATACCTATGAATGACTTTTGGATTTCCTTTCATATCAGGTGGCAATCTCTTCTCAAACTTCCTCCTTGCTCCTCTTATTGCTTTTTCAATTCCCCTCTGAACCTTCTATATGCCACTTGGTTCTCAATTGATTTACCACCTAACATCTCTCATAAGCTTTTTTTCTGTTTCATTTCTTTCTCAGTCATCATCCAGGGTACTCTGCATTTGTTTGCCTGACCTTTCTTTTCATGGGAATGTACCTTGAGTGTATTTGAACTATTTCTTTAAAGGGAGCCCACTGTTCAGTTATTAAAGCAAATTACTGTGAATGCTGGAATCTGAAACCAAAAAGAAAATGCTGGAAAATTTCAGCAGGTCTGGCAGCATCTGTAGGGAGAGAAAAGAGCCAACGTTTCGAGTTCAGATGACCCTTTGTCAAAACTCCTGTTGTTCAGTTATAGTTTTGCCTGCTGATCTTTGATTCCAATTCAGCAGAGCCAGATCTATTCTTGCAACCACTGAAGTTAGCTTTTCCCCAGTTAATTATTATTACTCTGGATAGGGCCTTGTTACCATATCCAACCTACACTTCATAATAATGATCACTGTCTCCTAAATGTTCCCTTACCAACACTTCATCCACTTGGGCCCATCTCATTTTCCCAAGAATCAGGTCCAGCAATGCCTCCTTTCTATTGGACTGGAGACATACTGCTCTAGGAAATTCTCCTGGACACAATCTAAGACTTCTTGCTCCTTTATCCCCTTTACGTTACTATCCCAGTCTTAATTTCACATGCTGAATGTTCTGGATTTATTGTCTGACGGGTTCCAGTGTTTTCCCTACAATATTATAGATGGAAAATATTAATTACTCCTATCTGCAGCAATTATGCAGGAACATCCAAGGGAAAAATTCTATTTGGCAGCCTCGGGTGAACAAGACTCAATTTAATACATACTTTGTTGAGAACAATCTCATTCCTATCATTTTAGGTTGTACATCTGCAAAAACAAATTACAAATATATATTATATATATATATATATATATATATATATACACACACTGACTTACCTTATGCGAAGATCGTCATCCTCACCACCCCAGCCCCAATAGCGATTAGAAAATCCATTGACTCGGGTGAACTGCTCCTTGGTCATTGCCGTTGCTCCACCAAAGTACCCTTTATAGTGCAACCTTATATTTGGGGGGAAAATATGCATTTGTAAATTATACTTGTTGCGCATTTATTTCCCCGCAAAGAGATAATTCAGTTAGACTGCACATTGGAAAGCTGTCAGCGAAGGGCAGCAATGATATGGATCCAACTGGCTACAAAGAGAGCATTTCCCTAGTTACAAACCCCAACTATCAGCTGTGGTGAAAGCTAATGCCCACTGATCTGCTTCTCCTTATTATTAAGTACGACAAAGGAATATTAATAATTCATTACAATCCCCCCCTAGATTTTAAACCTTTCACCCAAAAACATAGGATTAATCTGGAGTTCAATTGTCAACTTGCACAAATTTAAATGCTGAGCATGCTGAAAGCAAACACAGTAACCATCTGCGTTCAGTCAATATGCAGAGGCATAACAATTGCTTGAAGGCGATAATACATTTTTCTAGTTCCAATTTCAAGTTTTAGGAGGCACAAACGTGCACAACGTATTAGAGCAATGTCCTTTCTCCTTAGAGATCTTTAAAAGCAGAATATTAGACCAGAAGGCTCAAAATAAATTAGAGCATTTTCAATACCATTATCAGGGAGCCATGAGCCAAAACAAAAAAGTGCCACTAATTTTTTCATTAATTTGGCAACTTAAAAGATAAAATATGGGCAATAGAAATATCACCCTAATGTATAAGTGAGTGCATGAAAACAAGTCAAATTACATATGATGATGTGACATGCTTACATGGCAATTCGATTCCTGTCGTGCACATCCAGGTGAAAAATTGTCAGCACCATAATATCACTTGAATATAACTGAAGAAATGATGCTATCTGTTATTAAATAAATTAGTTCCCTCTGGAGATCAGTATTACAATTGTTTGTCACCCAAAATGCACATAAAGTAATATTTCTGTCGATGACCACTAATTAAACAAGCAACAATACTGACAAGCAGTACTGATGGAATTAGTTAGCTTCCACCAGAGCTGAAAAGCATGCAAATATAGACTGCTGATGCCCTAACTACATTGTCCCTTGAGCTGACTACTTCTCAATGGTGGTTTCCAAGTGCTAATCATTTTGAGACTGAAAATGGTCACCTCCGTATCCCCAGCTGTTGAAACTTCTTGGTAACCATTACCCAAGTGATGTCAGCACTGTATTTTGCTGAACTTTAGTCCACCACATTACTATATTCCACTTGATAGCTAGGTGGATCCTCCCAATCTGGTGAGCTCGCTCCGGGACTGTGTCTTCCACTAGCATATGTTGCTACAACTCTCTCCTCAACAGATTGTTTCTACTTAGATGATTCTGGAGGAGGAGGTACAACTTACTAATATGAATGGTATGTCGGAGGTGGGGGGGGCGGGGGGAAATGTTAGGATGGTAGATAGAGATTAGACAATAGTCGGTGACAGATCTGCGAATATCAATTGAATACTGAAACCTGCATTTTTTGAGGTGAATGAAGCATTACAAAGTACTCTGGTAAAATGCCAGCTTTTCTTTCCTCAGTGGTCATGGCTCTGCCAAGGCCACTGAACTGTTCCGGTACAATGAGTGCAATGATTCCTGGGGCCCTTCTCTTGCTCACCTATAATCATGGGCGATTTAAAGCTTCATATAGATTGACAAATCAAGTTGGCAAAGGCAGCCTGCAGTGTGAGTTCCTAGAGTGTGCATCATGTTTATGGACGGCAGAGATCCTCAGTGCCTTCTCCTTGTAGGTCTTTGAACTGAAAGCCAGATAAGGCATGTAGAACTGTATGCATTTCAAACGCAAAAACATATCGAACAAAAGTATGCTCCCCTTTTCCTAATGAATAAAAATCAAATTTGTACGCACAATCACATGCAACTGAGTTACCCAACTTACACACACTGTTCTCATACATGAACGATTGTTTGCTTGATCAATCAGCCTCTGCACTTGCTTTACATACATAATCTTTAAATTGTGCAGATCTTTTAAAGACACGCGTGTGCACTGTCACTGGCTGTTTGTCTGAAAGATGCTCCCTCTCTGGGGAGAATCATTCCTGTGGCATGTGTTACCAAGGTAACGGTTGTTTTTCTGTTGTGGTTGTTGAGTACATGTAGAGCTCTGGGAATTATTGTAGTTCTGTAGCCTGTACAGCTGGAGAAATCCCTTCTTCTATCCTAGGGGCAGCACGGTAGCATTGTGGATAGCACAATTGCTTCACAGCTCCAGGGTCCCAGGTTCGATTCCGGCTTGGGTCACTGTCTGTGCGGAGTCTGCACATCCTCCCCGTGTGTGCGTGGGTTTCCTCCGGGTGCTCCGGTTTCCTCCCACAGTCCAAAGATGTTCAGGTTAGGTGGATTGGCCATGGTAAATTGCCCTTAGTGTTGGGTGGGGTTGCTGGTTTATTGAGATAGGGTGGAGGTGTTGACCTTGGGTGGGGTGCTCTTTCCAAGAGCTGGTGCAGACTCGATGGGCCGAATGGCCTCCTTCTGCACTGTAAATTCTATGATAATTCTTGATCAGCCGAAAGCTGTGAAGGGTCAGCTTCCCTAGATGTGCACGTACGATTGTGCTGGCAACAGAATATTTGGTTGTTTATTTCCACCGTGTACAATCGAGGCAACAATTTCTCGATGTAGGCCCCAAGTTTCCACGTGTGTGGACTCTTGTTGGGTCTTTGAAGGTTAGTACTCTGACTGGCCCTCCAATGCTCAGCTTGAGTGATGGTTTAAGCAGTCTGGTAAAAATGAAGATTGTCTTTCTGCAGTTTCACCTTGAACTTTACACTCACACCTGTCTATACCTCTGGTTTCAGCAGCTTTTTTTGCCTTTGGAACAGTCGTTTACGTGTGGCGTTTCTTTTTTAATTTATACTTTACAGGATGTGGACGCCACTGGCGAGGACAGCATTTTTTGCTCATCCCTAATTGCCCTCGGGAAGGTGGTGGTGGGCCTTCTTCTTGAACCACTGCAGTCCATCTGGTGTAGGTACACCCAGAGGACTGTCAGCAAGGGAGTTGCAGAATTTTGACACAGTGACAGTGTTGGAACAGTGATATATTTCCAAGTCGGGATGCTGAGTGACTTTGAGGGAATCTCCAGGTGGTAGTACGGAGGAGCGTTCCATGCCTCAGGATTCCTAGCTTCTGGCCTGCTGTTGTAGCCATAGTATTTACATGGGTGCCCCAGTTCAGTTCCTGGTCAATGGTCAACCCAGATGTTGATATTGGGGGATTCAGTGATGGTAATGTCATTAGATGTCAAGGACCAATGGTTAGATTCCCTCTTGTTGGAGATAGTAATTGTCTGGTACTTATGTGGCACAAATGTTACTTGTTGTTTGTCAGCTGATATGAATTTGCTTGGCAAAGCAGTAAAACTAATTTAACAAAACATAATAGGATGTGATCTGCCCAACAGGTAGAAATCTACCTAGAAACAGCAGTAGCCAGGATTCATTCTTTCCCACTAACAAGCTTAGCAGACATCTAGATAGAATTAAATGTGAATTGCATATTAGCAGAAACAGCTTATCTAGACAATTGAGAGATCAACAAAACATACAGACGCTAACTTCTAGAGTCAGGCAGACAGCCAAATACACAGAAGTAAAAATCAAAGTGGAACAAAGGTATAATTAGCTCGACCTCAGGAGCAAGGGCGGCCAATTAACACCTAGCAGCCTCAGGAAGTGAACAAGCCAGCTTTCCAGCTAGCAACCTGGAGGCCAAGTTTTATAGTTAACAGCCTCTTAAGTCTTAGAGCCAAGACAGTGCTGAAACCTTCCGAAGGGAGTTTAAATATATTCGCAGGACCAAGGTAAGATGTTTCCCAGACTTGAATACCAACCCTGTATTGTGTAGTAACTAGAAGTTGGTTTTAACTTATAGATTTATTTAATTTGGCTGTTGTTTGGGGGAACAGGGGAAGTCTTGAGGAGTTCAGGTCGCGTAGATATATTTTGGAACAAGGGGAACATTCAAAATCAAATGTGAGTGTTTAGTAATTCAAGTCCCTTAATTGACATGGAGTAGAATAGTCCTGTTGTGTGTATTTGCATTGCCTTTACTTTAATAAATAAAGGTTACATGACGACTGGTCTATTTATTCTCATTGGGGATTTCAGTGGTCTCCTCACACCATTACAAAAACCGAAGCTATACATCCCCACACACGGGTGTTCCAAGTTGGATGCCCTCGCAGATAACATCAGCGTGCTTCATAACACAGCCCAAACCTAGATATTGTCCAGGTCCCCCTGCATTTGGTCCTGGACTGTTCAGTATTTCCGAAGTCGCAACTGGTGTAAACATTGTGCAAACATCCCCATTTCTGACCTTGTGCTGGAAGGGAGGTCATTGATGAAGCAGCTGAAAATGTTTGGGCTTAGGATACTACACTGAGAAACTCCAGCAGTGATATCCTGGAATGGAGATGATTGGCCTCCAATCACAACTATCTTCCTTTTTGCCAATATGACGGCCACCAGTAGTGGGGTTTCTCCTCGAATTCTATTGACTCCAATTTTGCTTGGGCTTTTGAAGCCATACTCAGTCAAATGCTGCCATAATGTCAAGGACAGTCACTCTCACTTCACCCCTGGGGTTCAGCTCTTTTGACCATAGAACATAGAAAAATACAGCACAGAACAGGCCCTTCGGCCCATGATGTTGTGCTGAACCTTTGTCCTAGATTAATCATAGATTATCATTGAATTTACAGTGCAGAAGGAGGCCATTCGGCCCATTGAGTCTGCACCGGCTCTTGGAAAGAGCACCCTACAAAAAGTCAACACCTCCACCCAACACTAAGGGCAATTTTGGACACTAAGGGCAATTTATCATGGCCAATCCACCTAACCTGCACATGTTTGGACTGTGGGAGGAAACCGGAGCACCCGGAGGAAACCCACGCAGACACGGGGAGGACGTGCAGACTCCGCACAGACAGTGACCCAAGCCGGAATCGAACCTGGGACCCTGGAGCTGTGAAACAATTGTGCCATTCACAATGCTACCGTGCTGCCCTTAAGAACAAATAAATCTACACTATATCATTTTACCGTAATCCATGTACCTATCCAATAGCTGCTTGAAGGTCCCTCATGTTTCCGACTCAACTACTTCCACAGGCAGTGCATTCCATGCCCCCACTACTCTCTGGGTAAAGAACCTACCTATGACATCCCCCCTATATCTTCCACCATTCACCTTAAATTTATGTCCCCTTGCAATGGTTTGTTCCACCCGGGGAAAAAGTCTCTTGACTGTCTACCCAATCTATTCCCCGATCATCTTATAAACCTCTATCAAGTCGCCCCTCATCCTTCTCCGTTCTAATGAGAAAAGGCCTAGCACCCTCAACCTTTCCTCGTAAGACCTACTCTCCATTCCAGGCAACATCCTGGTAAATCTCCTTTGCACCTTTTCCAAAGCTTCCACATCCTTCCTAAAATGAGGCGACCAGATCTGTACACAGTACTCCAAATGTGGACTTACCAAAGTTTTGTACAGCTGCATCATCACCTCACGGCTCTTAAATTCAATCCCTCTGTTAATGAACGCTAGCACACCATAGGCCTTCTTCACAGCTCTATCCACTTGAGTGGCAACTTTCAAAGATGTATGAACATAGACCCCAAGATCTCTCTGTTCCTCCACATTGCCAAGAACTCTACCGTTAACCCTGTATTCCGCATTCATATTTGTCCTTCCAAAATGGACAACCTCACACTTTTCAGGGTTAAACTCTATCTGCCACTTCTCAGCCCAGCTCTGCATCCTATCTATGTCTCTTTGCAGCCGACAACAGCCCTCCTCACTATCCACAATGCCACCAATCTTCGTATCATCTGCAAATTTACTGACCCACCCTTCAACTCCCTCATCCAAGTTATTAATGAAAATCACAAACAGCAGAGGACCCAGAACTGATCCCTGCGGTACGCCACTGGTAACTGGGATCCAGGCTGAATATTTGCCATCCACCACCACTCTCTGACTTCTATCGGTTAGCCAGTTCGTTATCCAACTGGCCAAATTTCCCACTATCCCATGCCTCCTTACTTTCTGCAGAAGCCTACCATGGGGAGCCTTATCAAGTGCCTTACTAAAATCCATGTACACTACATCCACTGCTTTACCTTCATCCACATGCTTGGTCACCTCCTCAAAGAATTCAATAAGACTTGTAAGGCTAGACCTGCCCCTCACAAATCCGTGCTGACTATCCCTAATCAAGCAGTTTGAACCAAGACTGTAATGAGGTCAGGAGCTGTGTGACTGGCGGAACCCAAATGGAGAGCCAGTGAGCAGGTTATTGCTAAAACAAGTGCCACTTGACAGAGCTGTTGGTGACCCATTCCATCACATTACTGATGATCAAGAGTAGACGGAGGGGGCAATAATGGGTTGGGTTGTATATGCCCTGTTTTTTTGCGTACAGGAAATACCTGGGCAAATTTCCACATTTCCGGGCCACAGAAACCTTTTGACATCCCAAGAGTACTAACAGAACCCCTGAGAAATGAAATGCTACACCACACACATTGATTCTCCCCACCTGCTTCCCTGCCCCTCTTCCACCCTCAGAGGCCTCTTCCTCTCCACGCCATGGCCACGGCCTGCCTCACCCCGCCGCTGACTCTGCCATCTGGCCACCTTTGCTCTCGGCCTTGCCTGTAACTTTCAATATTGACTTTTTTGGTAATCAAGGACAAGAACAAAAGACAGTAAGGGGAATAAGAAAAGTGATGGGTAGAGAAATCAAGAGGCAGAATCAAACAGGGCCTCAGTTGAAAAATAGTGGAAACGGGACAAGTAATGTTAAAAACACGAGCTTCAAAGCTTTGTACATTAATACATTTTGCAATAAAGTGGATGAATTAATCACTCAAATAGATGTGAACTATTCTGAATTACGGAGACATGGCTGAAGGGCAGGAATGGAAACTGAACATGCAGGGGTATTCAGTATTTAGGAATAACAGACAAAGAAGAAAAGGTAGTAGAGTTGCATTGCTGGCTAAAAAGAAAATTAACGCAATAGTGAGGAAGAATATTAGCTCCGACGATGTGGGTAGAGCTGACAAACCCTAAGGGGCAAGAAACGTTAGTGGGGGTTGTATATAAACCCCAAACTGTAGTGTTGATGTTGGCAATGGCATTAAACAGGAAATTAGAGACTCATGCTATAAAGAAACATCTAAAATCATGACTTTAATCTGCATATAGAGTGGACAAATCCAATTAGTAACAATACTGTGGGGGAGGAATTCCTGAAGTGGTTTCCTGGACCAATATGTTGAGGAATCAACTGGAGAACAGGCCATTCTAAACTGGGTATTGTGTAATGAGAAATAAATAATTGGCAATTTAGTTGTACGAGACCCCTTTGGGATGAGTGACCATAATATGAGAGAATTATTCATCAAGTTGGAGATTGACGTAGTTAATTTGGAGACTCGGGTCCTGAATCTTAATAAAGGAAACTACAATGATATGAGGCACTAGTTAGCTATAATGGATTGGGGAAAGTTACTTAAATGGAGGTGATAGGCAATAACAAACATTCAAGGAGCGCATGTGTGAACTACACCAATTGTTTAGTCCTGTCTGGTACAAAAGTAAAACGGGAAAGGTGGCCAACCCATGGCTTACAAGGGAAATTAGTGATAATATTAGATCCAAGGAAGGAGCATACAAATTGTCCAGAAAAAAAACAACAGATCTGAGAATTGGAAGCAGTTTAGAATTCAGCAAAGAGGACCAAGGGAGCGATGAAGAATGGGAAAATAGAATAAGAGTAAGCTTGCGGTGAACATAAAAACTGATCGTAAAAGCTTCTAAAGGTATGTGAAGAAAAAGGGGAATTTATAATGGGGAGCAAAGAAATGGTTGACCAACTAAAAACATACTTTGGTTCTGTCTTCACAAAGGAGGACATAAATAACATACCAGAAATGTTGGGTAACACAGGGATTAGTGAGAGGGAGGAACTAAAGGAAATAAGTATTAGTAAGGAAATGGTGTTGGGGAAATTGATAGGGATTGAAGGCCAATAAATCCCCAGGGCCTGATAATCTACATCCCACAGTATTTAAAGAGGTGGCATAGAAATAGTGGATGTATAGGTGGTCATCTTCCAAGATTCTGTAGACGTGAACAGTTCCTACAGATTGGAGGGTAATTAATGTAATCCCACTATTTAAAAAGGGAAGTAAAAAGAAAATGGAATTACAGTTAGCTTGATGTCATAAAAGATTTAATAGCATAGCACTTGGAAAACTGACAGGGTCAGATAGAGTCAGTATGGATTTACGAAAGGGAAATCATGCTCATCATGATTATCTGCATGGTCATAAATTGAGAGAGAGAAATGTGCAACCAAACGTGGGTGTCCTCGTACATCAGTCGCTGAAGGCAAGCATGCAGGTAAAGGTGACAAATGCTATGTTGGCCTTCAAAGCGAATGGATTATAGTACAGGGGCAGGTATGTCTTGCTGCAATTATACAGGGCCTTGGTGAGGCCACACCTGGAATATTGTGGTCTCGTTATTGGAGGAAGGATGTTCTTGTTATAGAGGGAGTGCAGCGAAGGTTTACCAGACTGATTCCTGGGATAGCTGAATATGAGGGGGGATTGAGTTGGTTAGGATTATATTCACTGGAGTTTAGAAGAATGACCAGCAGGGGCTGCTTTAGCACACTGGGCTAAATAGCTGGCTTTTAAAGCAGACCAAGGCAGGCCAGCAGCACGGTTCAATTCCCGTACCAGCCTTCCCGAACAGGCGCTGGAATGTGGCAACTAGGGGCTTTTCACAGTAACTTCATTGAAGCCTACTTGTGACAATAAGCGATTTTCATTCATTTATTTCATTCATGAGGGTGGATCTCATAGAAACCTATAAAATTATAACAGGACTGGACAGGGTAGATGCAAATAGGATGTGGTAGGGAAGTCCAGAACCAGGGTTCACATTCTGAGGATATGCGGTAGACCATTCAGGAGTGAGATGAAGAGAAAAGCTTTTCACCCAGAGGGTGGTCAGCCTGTGGAATTTGCTACCACAGAAAGTAGAGATCAAAACATTGTATGTTTTCAAGAAAGAGTTAGATATAGCTCTTGGAGCAAAAGGGGTCAAAGGATTTTTTTTGGGGGGGGGGGAGAGAAAGAGTGGGGAAGGTGGGAACAAGCTATCGAGTTGGATGATTAACCATGATCATAATGAATGGCGGAGTGGGCTCGAGGGGCCAAATGGCCTACTCCTATTTTCTATGTTTCTATGCTTATATAGGTAAACTGCACTTCTGGTGAATTGGTGAGGGGTCAGCCATTAGGTAACCAAAAGGTTAAAAGTTTCTGAAAGCATTCTTTATTGGTATGTCATCGCACTTTAGGTTCTCTGATAGCCAACATTTCCACAGTCAGTTTTCAGACATTTTACAGCTTTATAACCTGATTTGAGAAAATCAGCACTGCCCTACAAAAAAGGAGCATCAGCTTTTGTTTTTCACAAACCAAGGTTTCTCCAAGTCAGTGCACTGGCCAATGGGATTATTATGCAACCACAATTTTCCGTTTCGTCTCTCCCATTGACCCTCTGTATTGTGTCAAGATCAGATTCAACCACGTCACCTACTTGTATCCTGTAGCATTCCGGCCTACAACAAGGTGTTTTGGTTCATGATCACAGAGATATAGGTTGAAATCATTCTCTGGCACCAGATCAACATCATGGAAAATGAAACAGTCCCACTGGTGTTCCTTCAGTGATTCCAGGAAGCCCACATTTAATAGTTTGGCTCGATTAAACACACCTTTGCCAGCCTGGTGGAATAAATAACTTCTGTCAGCAGGCTAACTTCCGGAAAAGTAAATTTAAAAAGTATAATAGCTTCCCATTTTCCCCACAGGGTATAGGAGGTATACCATAGGAGGTATGTGCCTCTGCCGCTAGAGATGGCAAGATCATTAGGTATGCTACCAGTGGATCTTTCTGAATCCAAGGGTAGGGGTCTGTGAGAGCAAGCGAGTGTGAGAAAGAAGGCATTGACAATGAAGAGGAGAGCTTGTGTGAATCTCCATTCTGCTTTACGGAAGTGAGAAATACAAAAGCACAGACAGAAGATTGTGTTACACAATCAAAATAAAAATGTCAAACTTCAAAAACAAAAGATAGTTAACAACATAATGAAATGCAGAATAGTTCACAGCCAACAGGAAATAAAGGGCAGAGAAAAAGAAGAGACGAATGGAAAAGGGTAATATGTGCACTGGATTTTTAGAAACACACAAAAAAAAACACAGAAGAGAAAGGTAAAGACACAAAGAGAAACCGGAACATCCATATTTTATATTGTTTCTTGGGAAAAATATTTTAATTCAAAATTTTACATTTAACAAATAACCCCTACACCACCGTGTTCCCCCCACTGAACCATCCCACCCCCTCCACCCCTTGACGGCAACCAGATCCCAAAAATGTCAGACAAACAAACCCCATCTCTGGTGAACCCCTCATCTGCCCCTCAGAACAAATCTCACCTTCTCCAAATACAGGAACTTCATTAGATCCCCCAGCCACGCCGAGGCACAGCGGGGAATAACTGGCCTCCACCCCAACAGGACCTGCCTGTGAGAGGTCAGTGAGGGGAAGGCTAAGACATCTGCGCCCGCACCCATCTGCAACTCCAGCGAGCCTGACACCCCAAATATGGCCTCCAGGGGACCCGGCTTCAAATCCACGTGCAAAACCTCAGACATGATGCTGAAAAACGACTCCCAAAATTTCTCAAATTCCAGGCAAGACCAGAACATATGGACATGATTGGCTGGCCACACCCACACTGCTTGCAGATATCCTCCACCGCCTCAAAAAACTGGCTCATCCTCGCCCTGGTGAAGTGCGCACTGTACACCACTTTTAATTGAATCAACCCCAGCCTCGCGTACGAGGTTGAAGCATTAACTCTCCGCAGCACCTCACGCCATAATCCCTCCTCCAACACAATCCCCAACTCTTCCTCCCACTTGGCCTTAATCTCTTTCATGGACATCTTATCCTTCTCCATGATCCTACGTTAAATCGCCAAAATGACCCCGCTCTCCAGTCCCCCCGCAGACAGCAACCCTCCAGCAATGAGGAGGACGGTGCCACCAGAAAGTTTGTGAAGACCTTTCTTGCGAAATTCGACACCAGCATATACCTGAATCCCTCCTTACACTGGAGCCCATACTTCTCCCCTAATTCCTCCATGCTAAATATCCCTCCAAAAACAGATCCTTCAGCTCTTTCTCCCCTCTCTCCTCTTATCTCCAGAACCTCGTATCCAACTTCCCTGGCTCAAATCCATGGTTTCCTCTTATCGGCATCACCTGTGAGCCTGCCCTCAACTTAAAGTGCCCCCAAAGCTTCAGCGTGGCTACCACCACAGGGCTACCCGAGTACTTCCCAGAGTGAACGGTAGTGGCGCCGTTGCCAGCACCCACAACCCCGACCCTTTACAAGAAGCCACCTCATTTTGCACCCAAAAAGCCTCCATCTCGCTGCTCCAGTCCCGCACCTTCTCCGCATTCGCCGCCTATTAATAGTGTAACAAGTTCAGAAGGGCAAAGGGCCAACCTCCCCACCGACCGCCGGCCCCTTTGGAGCACCGTCTTCCTTATGCTGGCTACCTTCCCTGCCCACACAAACAACAAGACCAGCCTATCCACCCCTCTAAAGAATGACTTTGGCAAAAATACCAACAGACACTGGAACAGAAACAGTGGCAAAATATTAATTTTTACTGCCTGCACCCGACCTGCCAGTGACAAGATGATACTACCCCTTGCACCAAGCCCACCTTCACCCTCCCCACCAGGCTCGTGAAATTAAGCTTACGAAGCTGTGTCCAGTTCCGTGCCACTCCAAATTTCTAAAATGAATTATCACTACCCGAAATGGCAACCCTCCCACTCCCCTCCCTGCACCTGGAGAAGACACCACAAAATATTTGCTTTTCCCTAAATTAAACTTGTACCCCGAAAACGCCCCAAATTTCCTTAGCAACCACATTATGTCCTTCACCGACGAGCTTGGGTCCGAGATGTACAGCAGCAGATCGTCCACATACAGAAACACCCTATGCTCCATCCTTCCACCCCCTACCCCCCCACCCCCAATCCCCTTCCATAATTCCAAACCTTTCAGTGCAATGGCCAAGGGCTCAATCGTCATCGCATACAGAAGAGGTGGCATGGGGCATCCCTGCCTTGTTCCTCAAAATACTGGAAAGTACCCCTAATTCGTATCATTTGACTGCACACATGCTGTCGCATTCTTTTATATTAATTTCACCCAAGCCGCAAACTTAGGCCCAATCCCAAACTTCTCCACCACCACAAACAAATAACTCCACTCCACTCTATCAAAACGACTTCTCCACATCTAACGACTACGGTCTCTGCGGAATGCTGATAAATCCTCCGCCATTTTCTCCAACTCCAGCGTGATGCCACCACCAAAGACATCTTCCCTTCACTCTCTGTCAGCATTCCGCAGAGACTGTTCCCTCCGAGATAACCTAGTCCACTCCTCCACCATATCCACCTCTCCCATCACCCATGGCACCATCCCATGCAGAAGGTGTAACACCTGCCCCTTTACCTCCTCCATGCTTAACATCCCAGGCCCAAAACACTCATTCCAGGTTAAGCAGCGTTTCACTTGCATCTCTTCCAATTTGGTCTATTGCATTCGCTGCTCCCAATGTGGTCTCCTCTATATCGGAGAGACCAAATGCAGACTGGGTGATCGCTTTGCTGAGCATCTTCGGTCTGTGCGATTCAGGACCCTGACCTTCCCGTTGCTTACCATTTTAACACAAGACCCTGCTCCCATGCCCACATGTCTGTCCTTGGCCTGCTGCAATGTTCCAGTGAAGCTCAACGCAAACTGGAGGAACAACATCTTATCATCCGGTTAGGCACGCTACAGCCTTCCGATCGCAACATCAAATTCAACAACTTCAGGTGATTAGCTCTAACCCACCGCGACCCATTTGTTTTCATCCCATTTCATTTTAACTGTCTTTTACCATTTCTTTCTTTCTTAATATATATTTAACCCCCCCCCCCCCCCCCACCAATCTTATCCACCTTTCCTTACCATTTCTCCTCTTTGCTTCCCCCTTCCCCTCCCCCCACATCTACAGTTCATCCTCTGATGTTAGTTTCTCTGCTGTTTGGCCTTTCACATCTTTTGTTCTCTCTGGGGACTGCCATTAGCACTCTTTCCCCTCGGGTTCTGTGGCCATTAGCACCCGGTTTCCCTGGGTTTCTGTGGCTGTGACTCATCTTTCATTCTCACTCCACAGTATAAATATTCTCCACATTCTCTGTCTGTTAGTTTTGACAAAGAGTCATCGGACTTGAAACGTTAGCTCTTTTCTCTCCCTACAGATGCTGCCAGACTTGCTGAGATTTTCCAGCATTTTCTCTTTAGTTTCAGATTCCAGCATCTGCAGTAATTTGCTTTTATCGTGGGTCATAGGTCTGGTCTCCAACAATCCAGAGATGGGAAGATATGAGCCATGCTTGTAGTAAAGCACGGGTTAAATTGATGCACAAATCCAAAGGCTAGTTGAAAGTTCTGTTTTTTCTATACTCATATTAATATGCATCTAATTAACTCAAGTACCTGATTAATGATATATATCCCATATTCCAGAAGCTGCCGTTGTAGAAATGGATGTAAATGCTCGAGTAGGTATTGGAGGTGCCTTTCTCGGTTCCTATATGGGATCAGTATAGCAACCCGCTGAACAGGGTGACATTCTTGGGGTTCATATCTCCCTTCTCGCACCTTTGGATTGTTCCTCTGAACTTGTTCCAAGGTTAGCTGTGCATCAAACTTCAACCCCGTTGCACCGCCTAAAGAAAGAAATTGAGGTTGGGTGGAAGACAGGAAAATAAATAACTTCATAATATTTTTGTTAATCATCTCTCCTCTTCCTCGTTTAATCTTCCATGTTAACCAACCACAACAATCAATTTGCTTAAAAACTAAATTGCACCCATGCAACACACTCCGGGAAGATCAACGGTTGAGTCTCTTAAATTTCATGAAACAAATTCAAAAACATCTTATATGCTTTTCCCCTGAATGCTAAAATTTGAAATGTCGGCAGAGATTCAGTTTACATGAAGCTGGGTTGCATCATCAGAACATATAGAAATTTACATAAGAACAGGAATAGACTTTGTAGCCCTTTGAACCTTTTCCCAATTACAACACCAGGTTAAAGTACAACAGGTTTGTTTCAAATCACTAGCTATCGGAGCACTGCTCCTTGAAGGAGCAGTGCTCCGAGAGCTAGTGATTTGAAACAAACCTGTTGTACTTTAACCTGGTGTTGTAAGACTTCTTACTGTGCTCATCCCAGTCCAACGCCGGCATCTCCACATCATCTTTTCCCAATTAGACATTACCTGACCTGGACCTGAATGCCCCTTTACCCACCCTTCATCCATTTCCCTTGATCCATGCACCTAATAAAAAGTACAACAGACTGCGTATATGAAAAGGGACATTTGTTGCTGAAGTTATATTATCTTGCACACATCAAGACAAACACAAAAATACCAAATTTCAAATGATCACAATTTGTGCGATAGGAGAAAAGTGTGCTGATTGGATGGCATGTCAATCCTGATTGGCAGAGGGGTTGCCACAAGAGAAAGCAATGGGGAACTATAATCTTCCCAAATTCCCAGGTAAGGCACAAGGTTTGAACTTCCTTTGTTTGAAGAGAATGTGTCCTTGTGTATGAACGCATGTCCCTTCCAGTAAGCATTAATGAGGGGGCACAGTAGTTAGCACAGTTGCTTCACAGCACCAGGGTCTCAGGTTCAATTCCCGACTTGGGTCGTTGTCTGTGCGGAGACTGCATGCTCTCCCAGTGTCTGCGTGGGTTTCCTCCGGGTGCTCCGGTTTCCTCCCACAGTCTAAAGATGTGCAGGTTAGGTGGATTGGCCATGTTAAATTGCCCTTGGTATCCAAAAAGGTTACTTAGAGTTACTGGGTTATATATAGGGTGGAGCTCTGGGCTTAATAAGGGTGCCCTTTCCAATTGTCGGTAAAGACTCGATGGGCCGAATGACCTCCTTCTGCACTGCAAATTTTATGATTCTATCAGCCGCCTTATCAACTTGACTGGAAATCCTAAATTGGGTGTTTGCGAAAACTAATAGCGCACTCAGGATTGTTCCATAAATGCTGACCAGTTGTGGAATCACATAAACCAGTGGACTTTCTGTTTTGGATTTTGCAAGTGTGTACCATTATGAACAATTCCTGGCGATAAATGAACTTCATACTTCAACAACAGTGAACATACTTTAGTGACTATCCTCTAATTTAGTCTATGTTGAGGGTGTTAAATATTTTACAATTGCTATAAGTGAGTAAAGCCTTTTAGTTCAGAGCCTTCAGACTTCTAAGCTATTTCACGGTAGTAGGGTTATTCTATTCCAGAAAAGAAGTGGGGCTGCATTTTACAGTTCCCTATGGGTATGTGTTTTCGGGGGGGGGGGGGGCACACAAAAGATGCTGGTTGGCTAGCCATTGCCTTCTTTCCCTTAGGTCAGCAGTACACCCTCCCACAATTTTGAGCTCGTAGAGCCTAATTTCTATAGCTGCGAGCTATTATTTACGAAGACGCACGACACAAATGCCCAACTATCGCAATTTGTTCCTAAACTAGGAGCCCAAGTGAATCTGCAATTAAGGCCCACCACCAGAATACAATTGAGCACTCAACTACTGTACAATCAACAATGGTTACAAATCCTTCCTCCCTCTCCCAGATTTTCTATGTTTAATTAAAACATTCCCAATACTTACGTAGGTATGGTGATAGAAAAGGACACAATGGACGAGTGGTTGGAGTTGGGGATACCAGAGGTGGGCAGTGTGGATCTCTGGGCACCATCTGAACTCCAACCCATCTTTGCAATGTTTTTGCCAGTGGTTGCGGATTAATGTCCCGTAGTAAATCCTGCATATTATGAACTACTATCCATGTAAGAACAGAGCCAAGACTAACAACAATCAACAGAAGTTTCAATTTTTGAGGTAAACTCTTTCCCAATTTGCAAGCCATGGCATAGATGTCACAGTTCAATAAAGGTCGCAGGTTATACATCAGTGATGCAACAAATTTTGGAACTGGAAGAACATGGATTCTCTATAATAAACCTCTCCACTTAGATTTTCTTGTCCACAGCATACTTTGCACTGCTAGACATTCAACCTGTAAGACAAAAGGAAAATACAATAACGAACTGGGCCAGCTCAAGCCTGTTAAACAAAACTTTGGATCGGGTTGAGAAAGGAGGTAAACAGATATAAGAATACATGCGAGTAAGTTGTGGATTGAATGAGACATTGGGAATTTAGTTCAGATGAGAATTCAGGGCAGAGGGGCAAAGATCTGCTCCTTTTTATACTTTTTTCAGCCTCCAGTGTTTGGTGAGTTTCCTTCCTTGTCTCGAAACTAGGCGAGTGTAAACTACAAATACTTTATCTGTGTAAATTAACCAATTGACTAGGGCAGCACGGTAGTGCAGTGGTTAGCACAGTTGCTTCACAGCTTCTGGGTCTCAGGTTCACTGTCTGTGCAGAGTCTGCACGTTCTCCCCCGTGTGTACGTGGGTTTCCTCCGGGTGCTCTGGTTTCCTCCCACAGTCCAAAGATGTGCAGGTTAGGTTGATTGGCCATGATAAATTGCCCTTAGTGTCCCAAAAAAAAGTTAGATGGGGTTACTGGGTTACAAGGATAGGGTGGAGGTGTGGGCTTAAGTAGGGTGCTCTTTCCAGGAGCCGGTGCAGACTCAATGGACCGAATGGCCTCCTCCTGCGCTGTAAATTCTATGATTCTATGACTAAATAAATAAATGGGTGGACAGAAATGGCAGGGCTGGCGATGTACACTCCAATCTCGAGCAATAGTATTTGCAGAAAGTGCCTGCAGCTGAGGCAACTTCAACTCCAAGTTGTCGAGTCCGGGCACACTGCAGGGCATGAGGGAGAAGGAACAGTTATCTGGACACTTTCTTCAAGATGCAGTCACTTCCCTTATGTTGGTCAATGATCAGGAACAGGAGAATGTAACTGCAAGTTCGGCAAAGAAGAGGAACAAACATGTAGTAATGCAGGAGCCTCAGCCCCTTGTCCAATGGATAGAAGGTGCTTGCTACCTGTGTGGATGAGAAGGACTGCATGGTGGATAAGCAGACCTACCATCATGGCACCACAATGAAGGTGCCATTTAAGTGGGGAAGGGGGTGTGGGAGGAATTGGGTAGCATTGGGAGATGGCATAGTCAGGGGGCTAGATACGGTTCTCTGCAGTTCATAGAATCATGCAATTTACAGTGCAGAAGGAGGCCATTCGGTCCATCGAGTCTGCACCAGCTCTTGGAAGGAGCACCCTACCTAAACCCACACCTCCACCCTATCCCCGTAACCCCAACTAACCTTTTTAGACACAAAGGGCAATTTAGCATGGCCGATCCACCTAACCTGCACATCTTTGGACTGTGGGAGGAAACCGAAGCACCCGAGGAAACCCACGCAAACACAGGGAGAACGTGCAGACTCCGCACAGACAGTGACCCAAGCCGGGAGTCGAACCTAGTGAAGGTGAGAGTCCAGAGAGCTGTGCTGCCTACCTGTTATATTATCTAGCACTCACCAGGACAAACCCAGAAATACCAAATTTCAAATGATCACAATTTGTGCGATAGGAGGAAAGGGTGCTCATTGGTTGTTACGTCAATCCTGACGTGCCAGGATTCAGGATATATGCCCAGGGCTGAAGAGGAATATGTAGTGGGAGGGGGAGGATTCAGTTGTCTCATGGTCCATGTAGGTACCAATGACATGGGTAAGAAAGAGATTCTCAGAGTGTACGAAGTACTGGGTATTAAATTGCAAAGCAGAATCTTAAGGTTATAAACTCTGCATTATTACCTGAGCCACATGCATAGTTGTGTAGGGTAAATAGGATTAGAGATAAACGTGTAGCAGGAATTAGTTTTGATTCATGGAGTACACTAGCACCAGTACTTGGGAAAGTGGGAGCTTGACCATTTGGGACAGTCTACACCTGAACCAGGCTGGGACCAGTATTCTACTGAGTGCTATAACTAGGGAAGTAGAGAGAGCTTTAAACTAACTAGAGGAGGGCGAGGAGGAATCATGTAGTGGAGTATTAGGTAAATTAAAGGGAAACAAGGCAGTAGGCCAAAGGAGCAACAAAAGGAAAGATAATTAAGAGCATGGCAGGAGGAGACAGGGTTTGCAAGTGGATAGGGCCAGAGTAGTTAACAAAAACAGTAAAATTTAACAATTGAACG
This sequence comes from Scyliorhinus torazame, assembly GCF_047496885.1. Taxonomy (NCBI): domain Eukaryota; kingdom Metazoa; phylum Chordata; class Chondrichthyes; order Carcharhiniformes; family Scyliorhinidae; genus Scyliorhinus; species Scyliorhinus torazame. The sequence continues at coordinate 113,825,392 of NC_092714.1, forward strand.
CTCTATATCTGAATGTCCACAGCATTCACATACACCAGATGAACTATTAACTCATATAGAAATTCATATGCATGACCTGACACAGAATTGCAGCTACAAGGAAACCAAAGCTGAGACCTGGAATTTAAAAAATATTCTTTCATGGGCATTGCTGACTAGGCCACATTTTTTAGTGTTCATTACCCTCGAGGAGGTGGTGTTGAGCCACCTTACTGAACCCCTGCAGTCTTTGTAGGAACACCCACAGTGCTGTTAGAGAGAAAGTTCCAGGATTTTGATCCACAACAGTGAAGGAATGGCGACATAATCCAAGTCAGGATGGTGAGCGGCTTGTAGGTGGTCTTATTACTATGCATCTGCTGCTCTTATTCTTTCAGGGAGATTGTTGGTTTGAAGGATGATGTCGACAGAGCCTTAGTCAGCTCCTGCAGTGCATCTTGCAGATGGCTCATACTGCTGCTTCTGTGCATTGATGGTGGATGGTGTGGGTGTTATGGTAGTAGATAGGGTGCCAATCAAGCGGCTGCTTTATACTAGTTGGTGCTGAGTTTTTTCAGCATTGTTAGAGCTGCACTCATCCTTGCAAGTGGAAATATTCCATCACACTTGCTCCGTGTAGAGAGTGGACAGGCTTTGGGCAGTAGGACGTGGCCATTACGAGACACCTGGAGGACGTGGTCATTGCCCGGCTCCTGTAGGACGAGGCCGTTGCCATTGCGAGGCTCCTACCCGGCTCCTGGAGGAGGTGGCCGCTGCCCGGCTCCTGGAGGAGGTGGCCGCTGCCCGGCTCCTGGAGGAGGTGGCCGCTGCCCGGCTCCTGGAGGAGGTGGCCGCTGCCCGGCTCCTGGAGGAGGTGGCCGCTGCCCGGCTCCTGGAGGAGGTGGCCGCTGCCCGGCTCCTGGAGGGGGTGGCCGCTGCCCGGCTCCTGGAGGGGGTGGCCGCTGCCCGGCTCCTGGAGGGGGTGGCCGCTGCCCGGCTCCTGGAGGGGGTGGCCGCTGCCCGGCTCCTGGAGGAGGTGGCCGCTGCCCGGCTCCTGGAGGGGGTGGCCGCTGCCCGGCTCCTGGAGGAGGTGGCCGCTGCCCGGCTCCTGGAGGAGGTGGCCGCTGCCCGGCTCCTGGAGGAGGTGGCCGCTGCCCGGCTCCTGGAGGAGGTGGCCGCTGCCCGGCTCCTGGAGGAGGTGGCCGCTGCCCGGCTCCTGGAGGAGGTGGCCGCTGCCCGGCTCCTGGAGGAGGTGGCCGCTGCCCGGCTCCTGGAGGAGGTGGCCGCTGCCCGGCTCCTGGAGGAGGTGGCCGCTGCCCGGCTCCTGGAGGAGGTGGCCGCTGCCCGGCTCCTGGAGGAGGTGGCCGCTGCCCGGCTCCTGGAGGAGGTGGCCGCTGCCCGGCTCCTGGAGGAGGTGGCCGCTGCCCGGCTCCTGGAGGAGGTGGCCGCTGCCCGGCTCCTGGAGGAGGTGGCCGCTGCCCGGCTCCTGGAGGAGGTGGCCGCTGCCCGGCTCCTGGAGGAGGTGGCCGCTGCCCGGCTCCTGGAGGAGGTGGCCGCTGCCCGGCTCCTGGAGGAGGTGGCCGCTGCCCGGCTCCTGGAGGAGGTGGCCGCTGCCCGGCTCCTGGAGGAGGTGGCCGCTGCCCGGCTCCTGGAGGAGGTGGCCGCTGCCCGGCTCCTGGAGGAGGTGGCCGCTGCCCGGCTCCTGGAGGAGGTGGCCGCTGCCCGGCTCCTGGAGGAGGTGGCCGCTGCCCGGCTCCTGGAGGAGGTGGCCGCTGCCCGGCTCCTGGAGGAGGTGGCCGCTGCCCGGCTCCTGGAGGAGGTGGCCGCTGCCCGGCTCCTGGAGGAGGTGGCCGCTGCCCGGCTCCTGGAGGAGGTGGCCGCTGCCCGGCTCCTGGAGGAGGTGGCCGCTGCCCGGCTCCTGGAGGAGGTGGCCGCTGCCCGGCTCCTGGAGGAGGTGGCCGCTGCCCGGCTCCTGGAGGAGGTGGCCGCTGCCCGGCTCCTGGAGGAGGTGGCCGTTGCCCGGCTCCTGTAGGACGTGGCCGCTGCCCGGCTCCTGGAGGAGGTGGCCATTGCCCGGCTCCTGTAGGACATGGCCGTTGACCGGCTCCTGTAGGACGTGGCCGCTGCCCGGCTCCTGGAGGATGTGACCATCCCCTAGCTTGGTTGTAATGGTAGAGTGGTGGATATGCTAGGACATGAGATTACAGATTGTGTTTGAGTACAATTCTGCTGCTGATGATTGCCCAGAGCGTCTCATAGATGCCCTGGTTGGAGTTGCTAGATCTGTTCTAAATCTATCTTATTTAGCACAGTGATAGTACCTCACAACGCAATGGAAAGTATCCTCAATGCGAAGACAGGACTTTGCATTGAGGATACTTTCCATTGTGTTGTGAGGTTCTACCACCGTTCTAAATAGGATAGATTTAGAACAGATCTAGCAAGGACTGAGTGGTGGGATTTCAATCCAATGGGATTTAAATATTCTAAGGAACAGGCTAACTGCACTCCGATGTTCAAAAGCAGCAGGTAAGCACAGGTGTAATCTGCTTTTTGTTGGTAAAAACCAGAATCCTAAGTCTTTCAAGGAGATCAGGGTTGTTCCTAATGTAAAGGCCAATAAGTACACATGAATGACTTAATAATTTCCCTTGATCAGTACGAGAACCATTTTGCCCCTGAAACCAGGGCTCCTCATCGGTCTGTGGGTCTTCCGGAGGACTGAAAAGTTATAATACAACTTGAGAATTGTGCTTCACACTCAATGCAGAACTCTTCTTCAGAGATAATTTTTTCAGAGTTTCTCCCCCCCACCTACACCCCGTCCCTCATTCAGCTCATGGAACAAGGAGTTCTGCAGACATTCAAATCTAGGTACAAGGGTGAATTCAGGCACAAAGTGCTTACTGTACGAAACAGAGACTTGAGATTTAAGGAATTCCAAAGAAAATTCAATATAAAAGATGCACTCTGGACTGCTATGAAGGCCTGGGTCGATGTGCCCCAAAATACTTTGATAAATGGATGGCACAACTTGTGGCCATTTATCTTGTTCTAAATGGGGAGGGTGAAATTGAACCTGATTTTACTAATTGCCATGTATCGGATGAGAAAAACCTTAAAAGACGTTTTGGCATATGTGAAAGGTTTGTCCTGTGCTGAAGCCAAGCTGTTGGATGAAGATTATCTGAACACGGACAACGATGCTCCAATCCACCTCCAACTCTCAGTGAAGAATTAGAGTGATAATGATGAAGAAAGTGGGGCATTGGATGAATAGGAAAACGTGTCTATTTATAGATGCATAAACATTAAGCAGGAATTGATTTGTTGGATGGAGAAGAGCTTCATTAGAGCAGCATGTTATCTGGGTCAACAGAATACAAGAGTTGACAATGAAAGAAAGGCACACATATTTGATACAACTTAAGCTGCAGGACGTACGTAAAAGAGAAATGAAAGAGCCTCAACATTCAACTTCTCCAGTTGTGTTTGTACATCAGCTACCGCCTCAGGCATTCCTTCTGGTGCTGGCTCTTCTTTGGTCGAGATGTAGTTGAAAAAAATTAAAAGTAAAGGTAAATAAAAGCCCTTTCCTCGTGCATTATAACTGCGGAGTACAAACTCGGCCTACAACCCAAAATCCCAACCTTCCCAGATACAGGATCCAGTATGTGTACAACACTATTTGGCTTAAGATAAAATCAACACCTGAAGCTATCCATACAGAGACAGCCTTGGAACTTTGTGTTTGATTGTTTGGCAGCATATTACCATCATTAGTCATCCTGTAAGCTTTATTAAGAACCAAATCTGTCAAACAGGCATTTTATCAAATAATATTTTAGTGCCATCAAATGAGCAAACACTGTAACTAGCAGTTAAAAGCAGTTCTAACTAACTTGTATTTAGAAAACAGGATATCTAAACAAGGACACTGGCTATATAAAAAAAAAACTTGATACATAAAGAAATAAAATATTTGCTTTGGAAGAATTAGCTAAAAGGTGTGTCTCTCTGCACTGGTGGCGGATGCAGGTGATAGCTGTGACACCTAAATGGACAAACAACTGAAATGGATGATGCATGTTAGGTGCAATTTAATGTACGCAAGTGCAAAGAAATACCACGGAAAGGCTGGATAATCTAAATGGTACGATTTTGAGGGGCGCAAGAGAAGGATTGCATATTCACAAATCTTCAAAGGTGATAGCACAAGTTGAAATTTCAAGTACCTCTTAACTGTCCGACGGTCTGTATATGGAAAGCATCTGTCTTAGCATCCACCCTTCAAAGGCTTCTATTCCCTTCCACAGACCTCCACTTATTGTCCCGGTTTCTGACACATGCAGGAAAATGGATCAAATGTAACGTCGTACGAGGTTTTTCCTTGTTATAAACTTAAGCTTTCTTGTTAACACATCCTTATCAATTTCCTCCAGTGTGATGCCATCTACATCAATCGAATGTATTCCTCATGACTACCACTTTTTATCCTCTTGGTGTTCATACTCAAATCTGTATTATAAACTTCTAGATTTGACTTATCTCCAATCCTACAAGTAGCATTTTGTCATCAGTGCATGTAATTTTGTTCTGTCCTTGCCTCTAATTTTTACCACAGTATGTGCTAAGCCTTCGCAAATCATCGGTTAGGCTACAGCTAATGTCGTGTGCACAATTCTGAGTATCACACTTTCGGAAGGGCAGCAAGCTCTTGCAGGGTACAGAGGCGGTATACCAGGGATGGCAAGAAATTCAAGAAGCTGGGATTTCTCTCCATAGAGCGGAGAAGGTGGAGGGGAGATGCAACAAGAATATTGAAAATGTAAGCTTTTGACAATTTTGTAAATTCCTCTGACTCATGGTCAGTAACTAAATTTCATGGATTTAAAGTGAATGGTGAAAGAACTAGAGGAAGTGAGGAGGTATTTCTTCATACAGTTGGCTTGGAATCCGGTGCAAATGGAATTTTTAAAAAGGCTGTGCACTTGGGAGAGAATCAAAATGCAAGGCTGGAAAATGTTGTGGTATAGGACTGAATTAGATAGCTCTTTCAAAGAGCCAAAACAGACATCCCACACAGAATGGCCTCCTTGTGTCCTGTAGAATTCTACGTTTAGGAGGCTTAACGTACACTTAACGTACAAACATACAAATGCGGAGGCAGCCAGCCATTTGGCCCTTCGAGCCTGCTTCAGTTTTGAATAAAGTCACAGCTGATCTGATTGTGGCCTCAACTCCACATTCCACCCACCCCTAATGGCCTTTGTACCACACAAGCTGCTCCTTATGGAATTAACTAAATCTTGTACCAACATTTCTACTGTGTCTTATGACAGATCAGTGTGATTAAAAATTAGAACTTTAATCACCCCCTCACAATCATTGGAATTCAATTACGGGTTTATTTTTTTTAAATTTAGAGTGCCTAATTCATATTTTCCAATTAAGGGCTTTTTTGGGTTGTGGGGGCGAAACCTACACAAACAGGGGGGAAACATGCAAACTCCACACGGACAGTGACCCCAGAGCCAGGATTAAACCTGGGACCCTCAGCGAATGAGGCCGCAGTGCTAACACACTGCGCCACCATGCTGGCCTCTAATTACAGGTTTCTGATCAAACCTTGTATTGTATATAAAACTATGCATTTAGCATTTAAAGAATAGGAGCATATAGAGACTAAGAGCATATAGAGACTAAGGGCATATAGAGACTAAGGGCATATAGAGACTAAGAGCATATAGAGACTAAGAGCATATAGAGACTAAGAGCATATAGAGACTAAGAGCATATAGAGACTAAGAGCATATAGAGACTAAGAGCATATAGAGACTAAGAGCATATAGAGACTAAGAGCATATAGAGACTAAGAGCATTATAGAGACTAAGAGCATATAGAGACTAAGAGCATATAGAGACTAAGAGCATATAGAGACTAAGAGCATATAGAGACTAAGAGCATATAGAGACTAAGAGCATATAGAGACTAAGAGCATATAGAGACTAAGAGCATATAGAGACTAAGAGCATATAGAGACTAAGAGCATATAGAGACTAAGAGCATATAGAGACTAAGAGCATATAGAGACTAAGAGCATATAGAGACTAAGAGCATATAGAGACTAAGAGCATATAGAGAATAAGAGCATATAGAGAATAGGAGCTCGCAGTGAGCTAAACACCAACATACAGACCAGAAAATGCCAAATTTAGTCCTTAGCAGGATTCAGTCAGGAAAGTAGTCAGTTGCTTTAAGTAACGTGATTGTTCTTAAGACTGGGGGCACTGGGCAAGAGAACGAAAATTAGTCAGGGCTCCAGCTTCTGATTGCTATGCAGTGACCCCAGGCGAAATGATGCATCCAAAGCCAGCATGAGAAGAGAGGTTGTAATGTCCCACAAAATGCCATAGTTGGTCAACATTCACCTTTGGGCTCATATGCAAAGCATGGTCACTTGGACAAAGTGTCTGAAAGCACCCAAACCCCAATGTACCCAAAACATAAAGGCAAAAATTAAGGTTAACAATTAACATTCAAAATTAGGATTTATCAAGTTTCGTAGTTCCTTTCCTACTGATCACCAGGAAAAAAAAGTTTCCCCAAGGCCATGTCACTCCAGGAGCCTTTACCCAGAACTAATCGACGAATACCCATCCCGGCTTCCAATCTCCCAGAACACATACACTCCGTGACCAAAGCTTTCTCTGCTTTTGGACATCCAGGGTGCCTATCCTCATCTGATTGCCTTTGAATTACATTCATGTAGCACTTTGAACTTAAATGCATCCCAAAACATCACAAAAGCACAGGCTGAAGAAAGGGAGGTGAAGAAGCAGAGGAACTTACACACCCATCAATATGTATTCAGCTATACAACCAAGACTAATATCTCAATGCACATGCAACATTCTCTGTGCTGGTAACATAATAAGGAAATGTAACATATACATTTAAAAAATTGATCCTTCCTTCACTAGTTTTCCTCCCATTCTCGAGAAATCTTTATTAATTTTTAGACTATAGTTCCACAGCTAACATATACATTGCCAATTCCTGCAGTCTCAGCTCATGCATATATAGACAGAGAGAGCAAAGTTAATCAGCAGTTGGGAGGATACAAGTAAACAAAGTGACAAATCCCTGTCCAGAGATAACAATATAGTTTGGATGAAAAAAGTAATTTGGCTTATCTGAATTCAGCCACCTCGAAAGATCCTAAATCCCATCGCAACAATTCCAGTGGGTTTCTTTCCTACACCACTGTCTTGTAGTCTATTCAGTGGTAAAGTGAGGTTTGGACAACTGGGAGTCGGTGTCAAACTCAGGATTTGACCAACTAGGCAGGAACAGGACAGTTGGGAAATGCTGTTTTACTGAACCCTTGTTGAGTCCTGACCATCCCACTGAACCTGTCTAACTAGCTTGCCATATCCCTTGTTTGTTCTTTTTTTTTATAAAAAGAGGGCCTGGATAGCCGCCAACAACCATAGCTACTCATTACCTTAATCAGTGAGCTTTCAGGGAGGGAACCAATGTATTTGTAAAGTTCACGGGTTGTACAGGAATGGTGACAAAGGACTAACACGTTACACCATTTACAGAAAGGTGCACAACTCTTTACATGCTGTGCCTGCCCGTGGTGGGAAAGAAATCCCGTCCTAATGACTCATCACTCTCTGTGCAAACGTCATCACGATGTGTACCCAGTTTATATATTCCCCATCTTAGTTAGGATGACCCATAGTACATGCATATGACAACGTTGGACGGAGGTAACAGGTCATTAACTAACAATGTACAGAACACAGACTTGGGCTGTCGGACATGTGCAAAGCCCATCGCGTCCTTCCCATCCTCACTTCCTTGAAAATTGTCCATATGTAGACTGTCAGTACATTGTCCCTTAGCTTGGAGTTTGGTCTGCTCAAACACCCTGAGAATGTAATTGTGCCAGTGGCTGTGCTTGGGGTTCACTTGGCTTGTTGTTCAACAGACAGATGGCATCGGGCATTGCTTAGGTTAGTACAGGGCCTGCAGGGCATATTGCAGTGTTTTTCAAACTTTTTTTCCGGGGACCCATTTTTACCAACCGGCCAATCTTTGATTGGTGGGCGTGGCCCGTGGGTGGGTCGCGGAGCGGTCCAACGCAGCGCTCCCGATCACGCAAATGTGCGCAAAACAGCCGGCTTTTAATAATGCTGGCTGCAAGCGGCCGTCAAAATGGCCAGGAACAAATTTAAAAATTTAGGCACACATGTGCAGTGCGGCCGCATTTTATATGGTCGCAGGCTTTTTTTTTTCAAAGTTCGGGGGCCAAAGGGACCAAAGGGACCCAAAACAATTTCCTCCATTTTTGGCAGCAACAAACAAGGTTAAGAGAAAATGGTGGGTTGGCAGGTCAGCCGGCGTGGGTCGCCAAAGTTGGCAGGCTGGTAAAAATGGTTCCCGGAAAAAAAAGTTTGTAAAACACTGCGGTATTTTTTCTTTCTTTTCTGCGTATTCAAAGGTGGGAGGGGGGAATGCATGAACAGGTAACTGAGTGGGATGATCAGCCATGATCATAATGAATGGTGGAGCAGGCTTGAAGTACCAAGTGGCCTCCTCCTGCTCCTAATTTCTACGTGACTATATTTTGAGGGCTCCACCCACATTTAATTCCACTTTAGGTTGCAGGAGGGCCTTAGCAACAGGTATGATGGTTCTGGAACATCCGGAGACCATTCTCTGCCCTGTTTCGGCAAATTTTGTAGGTGAGGTATTGCGACATAGAAGTCCCTGCTGCCAGAGGTATTTTGAGGAGGTGTTTTGCTGAGTGTACTGCCCCCTGTCAAACCAGTCGATTGTGCGTAGAAGTGCCTCCTTGAAATGTGCTCAAAGTCCCATGTGTGTGCAAACTCCTTGAACTCCCCGGAAACAAATTGCCGAGTGTTGTCTGTAATCCTCCTCTGAGAATGCCATGTGCAGCGATGTTTATCTTCAGCTTACCAATCTTCATGTCAGGCATGTTGACTAACAACATCATACCAACCTGAGTATGGGTCAACAAGGATGAGATGTCTTTCCCATCCCATTCGAATACCTCTGCCGCTGTGAGAGTCTATGGAAGGTCTGGGACCTCAGGGAGACACAGCAGTTCTTGGTTTGATGAAGCTTGAGAATATTCCATGGTGCACACATGGACACTTGCCTTTCTCTGTCACGATAGATTGAGAGCCAGTACATAGAATTTACAGTGCAGAAGGAGGCCATTCGGCCCATCGAGTCTGCACCGGCTCTTAGAAAGAGCACCCCACCCAAGGTCAACACCTCCACCCTATCCCCACAACCCAGTAACCCCACCCAACACTAAGGGCAATTTTGGACACTAAGGGCAATTTATCATGGCCAATCCACCTAACCTGCACATCTTTGGGAGGAAACCGGAGCACCCGGAGGAAACCCACGCACACGCGAGGAGGATGTGCAGTCTCCGCACAGACAGTGACCCAAGCCGGAATCGAACCTGGGACCCTGGAGCTGTGAAGCAATTGTGCTATCCACAATGCTACCGTGCTGCCCCAGTACATGGTTTCCTTTGCCCAACACTTTATTTCTTCCAATCTTGGGTGTCCTTTATTTCTTCCAATCTTGGGTGTCCTTTTTGAAATCGCTGGGTGTAGTACCTCCCTCTGCAGTAGAACTAGAGATGGCAAATCTCTGGCCACGTATCAGTCTGATTTGCACAGTTTTCTTTTTAAATTTGGAGTACTCAATTCATTTTTTCCAATTAAGGGGCAATTTAGCGTGGCCAATCCACCTGGCTTGCACATCTTTGGGTTGTGGGGGCGAAACCCACACAGACACGGGGCGAATGTGCAAACTCCACACGGACAGTGACCCAGAGCCTGGATCGAACCTGGGACCTCAGCGCCATGAGGCTGCTTTGCTAACCCACTGTGCCACCGTGCTGCCCTTGAACTGACATGCACAGTTAACTCCTCAGGCATGTTTCCTCCTCAGACCCGCAGGGGTCAGTCCTCAGATCTCAATTGTTCGCAATCTATATAGATGATCTGCGAGCAGGGACAGAATGTAACACAGCAAAATTTGCAGATGATACTAAAATAGTGGGAAAGCAGGCAGTGAAGAGGGGATAAAGTTTTTACAGGTGGAAATAGATCAGCTAAGGAGATTGGGCCAAAGATTTTGCAAATGGAGTTTAATGGATGAGGTTGTCCATTTTGTCCGAGAAAATAGAAAGGAATATTATCCAAATGGAAAACAGGGGTCTAAACAGCTGGCTTGTAATGCAGAACAAGGCCAGCAGCTTGGGTTCAATTCCCGTACCGGCCTCCCCGAACAGGCGCCGGAATGTGGCGACTAGGGGTTTTCACAGTAACTTCATTGAAGCCTACTTGTGACAATGATTATTATTAGATTCAAAATGCATCTGGGCAGAGGGATGTCTTTGTTCATGAATCACAGAAAGTCGGTCTGCAGGTACAGCATGTAATTAAAAAGGCAAATGGAATGTTAGTGTTTATTGCAAATGGACTGGAATATAAAGAGTACAGAGGCATTGCAGAGAAAACTATGGTTCAGCTTGAACATCATACACTACAGATGTGGTGATGCAGTATTGTGGTGATGCAGTATTAACAGATTTAAGTGTAGTTATAAATGGCTGATGATCAGTTTCAACATTGTCACGGCAGTTATCGATGAAGTCATGAAATTCTGACAAGGGGAGGCGAAGGCAAAGAGTTCCTTCTCGATCTGAGCATAACAGGTTTCAGTGTCAAGAGCCCTAGATGCAAAGTCTACTCGTCTGTCATTCAGGATACAGTCCATGCTGGGAGGCATCTGTTTCTAAGAGTAGAGGTGATCAAATGTTAAAGGACCAGAGAGGCTGGAGTTTGTTGAACGCAGCAGCATGATGCTCCTGCCAACACTATTCGATATCCTGGCGAAGAAGCTGATGGGAGGGCTCCAGTCACCTCACTGTAGCAGGGAATGAATTTAGATAAATAATTTGTCATATCATCAAAGTGCTGCAGGGCATGCTTGTCCTCAGGAATGTACATTTGTCGTGTAGCCATTAACTTATCAGGATCTGGCTTCAAACCATTGCTGTGAGCAGGTGACCCACACAAGGAATCTGACTGACCCGGAATATGCATTTAGCAGGGTTGAACATCACCTATATGGTACAGGTTCTGTCAAGGACCAAGCGCAGGCACACATTACATTCTTGCCCCAGACCAGGATATCATTGACGATGATTTCACAAGGTTATCCTGCAAAACGGTGTTCCACAAACCTTTGGAAGACCTCACTGCCAGTGGAAATCCTATAGGGCGTGCGGAGGAAATGGTATCTACCCACTGGAGACATGAACGTAATGAGCTTCAAAGATAGGATTTGCCAAAATCCACACTATGCATCCAGGATGCTGAAGACTTTAGCATTGGGCATGTCAACTATGACCTGTCCAGCTACCTGCATAGGGGTGGGGTTTCAACAGTGTCTTGCTTAGATGAATTCGGTCGATGCAGATCCTGACCATGCCTTCTTTTTTCATTGCCAATATCGTCAGTCACAGGATATGATGGACAGGTCTTTGTGTTCTAGCATTTCTGGAGTTTGGTGCTGCACAGTGCGTACATCTAGCCCAAGGTGGTTCATCCCCCATGTAATTCTGCTTGGAGATCCAACAGTGGTTTTATATCTTTTGTCGACTTCGTGGAAATGGAGCCTGCCTTGTGTGCAGTGCAAGGTAGCCGTGCCTTCCATATGTTTGGTCTGTCTGCAAAATACAACTGAATTTACTTGGTGGTGGAATCTAGTGCAGCACAGGGATTGATTTCCTGCAGAAGCAGCTTCAGCAGAACATTGCATTTTGCTCCAGTGTCGATTTTGATTTTAGGTTTGGCATTGCTTTGAGCAATGTTGAACGTAGAAGATTTCACCTTTCCCAGTGATAGTTAGCAGTCTAGCAGTAGAACATTTAGAAAGGCTCAGTATTCGCGTTGCTTTGATTAACCTCCAGCTCATTCATTCTTATTTGTATTCCAAACTTTGGGAGGGGTTGCCACCCCCACATTGATTCTGTATACACCTCCCGCTGCCTCAGGAAGGCAGACAGCATTATCAGAGACCCCTCCCACCCAGGCATTGCCTTCTTCCACACCCTTCCATCAGGCAGAAGGTACAGAAGTCGAAAGACCCGCACATCCAGACATAGGAGCAGTTTCTTCCTCACAGCTACAAAACTCAACGACTCCCCCTCGTAAGAACACTATTCACAATGCTCTATGCTGCTCCTGCTCATGTACTTGCGTTGTTTGGCCCCTTGTTCCACACTGTAATCATTCATGGTTTGTCGATGTACCATTTATCAATGTACTCTGTTGATTATTCTTTGTCTACTATGTACGTACAGTGTACGTTCCCTCGGCCGCAGAAAAATACTTTTCACTGTACTTCAGTACATGTGGCAATAAATCAAATCAAAAATTGAAATCAAAAATTGAAATCATGTGTGTTAATGGTGACTTTGGGTGATTCCGGATTCCTTTTTGTCATTTGTTTATGTTAACATGCGGGATAGTGTTTGGGGTTTGGTGGGAGGATGGGATCGTTGTTATTGATATGGGGATTGACATTACGTTCGTTACTGATTATTGTTTTTTTTTTTAATTTAGAGTACCCAATTTATTTTTTCCAATTAAGGGCAATTTAGCGTGGCCAATCCACCTAGCTTGCACATTTTTGGATTGTGGGGGCGAAACCCACACAAACACGGGGAGAATGTGCAAACTCCACACGGACAGTGACCCAGAGCCGGGATTGAACCTGGGAACCCGGCACCGTGCTAACCCACTGCGCCACCGTGTTGCCCTGTTACTGATTATCGTTGATTGTTGGGTGTAAATTTGGGAGAAAATGTGAAAAAGGAGAATAAAAAATAATTTTTTAAAAATCAAAATCAAATCAATGTGGCTACTGGTAGTGGTGGGTTGCTGTGACTTGGATGTGAACACTTGCCACAGTCATTGCAATGTCTATGAAATGCAGTTGGCACTCTGTGTTGTGGATGATGGCCGCCACAGTTCAGGCAAGGTGTGTTCTGTACTGCGAATCCTTCTGTATCCCACCTTAATTCTTTAGTGCTTCTCTCCGATTACTCATTTAGTTTCCAGATACCGATGGCAGACTCAAACCCAAGGTTTTTTCCTTGGAGCAAATGTTTGTAAAAGGCATCGCTGTGTATTTCACAGATGATATGGTCTCCCATGAGTTCAACTTGAGGCTACCGGCGCACACATTTTTGCCAGGATTTTCAAAGTCACAGTATATAAGTGTACACTCGTCGGGTTTCAGGTGAGTGGTGTTAAAAACACAACTGTCCAAGATTACATCTTTTACCACCATACATATCTGAATGAATTTCTTTAACAATACCTCTGGGTCTTCTTGTTCTTCTTCCCCTTGGAAGACTAAAGATTCAAATTTTTCGGTCACCTCCTGGTCTACGAGCTTCAGTGTGTATGCTTATACCTTCTTTGATTTACCAGAGAGACCGACATAACAGCAAAGGCACATTCTTTTTCAAACTTCTTCCAGTTATCAGCAATGCTTTTGTCAAAGATGGGCTGGTTGATACGGAAATGTCCTCATGCCATCTTGATCAGCTCCTGACACCATGTAAAGTTGTTGGTGACAAAGGACCTACTGAGAGATCTTAGCAGCTCTCTTGCTGTATGTCTGCTCGTTCTGAGGGAGAACTCCTGTGTTATCAACATGACACATCCTGTGTACACTCCACGACATGATCACCCAGTCTACAGTATTTATAAAAAATAAAAGTAGAACTTGACTGATCAAAAATTTCATTTTTGTCAGCTACTGAAGGGTGAATTGCAGACATAAAGATAAGGTGAAAGGTATTTTTGGATAACCACAATGTTCACCTAGAGCCAATAACTAATTCCAGACAAGATACCAACAGTTACTGAAATGCTATCTGTCAGAAAGATTTGTTTTACTTATAAGACATCACAATGTTGCCAAACAACATTTTAAAGTTGCTATGATAGAAAACAACAGCCAAGCAACACAAGAAAAGTTCATGTAATGAGATAATCACCAGAAAACCTGGTTGATTGTCATAATATACACCAGTAAGTATATCATGGTGCAGATACACACACTGATGGACACACAGTGGGACCAATCAACACACACAACACCGCAGCCAACCACCAGTTAGAGCACACTCCCTAGAATGACAGGGGGCATCAGAGTTCCCGCTCATTTGGGATGCAGCCTCCTAGAAGGACAGAGCTTACAGCACAGATCTTCACCATGTGCTGAGTGCATAGACTGGTTCGGACAGGCATAGGTCTTTAGTTTAATCTAACATCATGTTAACCCACAGTGAAAGTTTGTTCAACAGTTTCTAACTTAATAAAATAGTGTTGCACTATTTTAAGTGTTGGTGGCCTGTATGTGTTCCACAAATCCAGAGCACCCAACACATCAGATTGAGGGATATCAGCCCAAGAGCCTGGGGGAGACACTTTGCTCTTCAAAATGGTGACGGGCGCACTTTTGGGTCCAGCTTAAAGGGCAGCGAGAAGGGTCACCTGAAAGATGACAACACCTCTGACAGTGCAGCACTCCCTCAGGACTGCACTGGGACGTTGATCTAAATACACTGCTCACTTCTCAGGTGGGATTTGACTCCATAATCTTCGGATTTAAGAGGCCCCGAGTCTCAGCTGACACTTTAATGAGTTAAATGGCTACTAAAAAGATGTGTTCGAGTCAACACGGTTCGACTGAGCTGCATTTTATTCCTGAGATTAAACAGGCTGTAAAATCATCACATTCCCTTTAATAAAAATAACTTCATTGAAAATAAATATATATATTTTTAAAATATATATTTCCCCAGGGAAACCAATTTTGCCATCTTAAACAGCAACAAGCGTCTGTCAAACAGCAGGTAAAACTCTTTCTGGAGAAGACACACTTGCAGGGTTTCTGGTTCTGTGTAGTAGCTGCTCGCTGGCTGCTGTAACACTGGCTGCATTTTCTGCGGCAGGAACGGAATCCTTTCCCCAGCGGGGAGATGTCGCTTGCCCACTTCCCTCAATGTAGCCGACACCATTTATTTAAGGGAAAATAAAAACACCGAGACACCCAAACACTGGTTCAATTCCCCCCACTTCCAAAAAGATATAAAACCTGAAATAATGCAGCATTCGTTCTCTTAAACAAAGAGCAACATAAATTGGAGGTTTTTTTTAAAAAGCAATGAACCTGAAGTGGGTTTTTAAAAAATAGGTCCGAATAACATCCCACCGTGCGGGGTCTCTAACACTTAAAGAGCTCTCACCTAATGCAGCTGCCGGTATCTCTCTCGGTGATTCTGCCACCGGTGTGAACAAACGCCGGGTGGATCCAAACTCCGGCTGGACGAAGAGAGCGGCACAGGGGGAGTCCAGAGTCACAGTCCCAGCGTCGGTGCGAACTGCCCGTGCTTCCTGCAGTCAGACGGAAGCAGAAGTGACACTGACGGGAGACGGGTTGTGTCGCTGTGTTAACGCACCCTGACCAGGCGCAAAGGCCTCCGCCTTCCAGTGTATTCGAAGGTGAAATGGGTGCGGGATTCAGTTAAAGACGGGCTCTCCCGCCCCCTGAATTGGTTCAGGTTCTGCATGGGCCTGGTTCCGTTTGCGCCATCGGAGGCTTCCTCACTGGATTGGAATAAAATACCCTCACTGGATTGGGTTATGCAGGTTAAAGATTGGGTTACCCCTGTGCCAGCCAACTCAAAACATCAAATCCTAACACCAGAGCACCACGAATACAACAGTCACACTTTTGTTTGCCGAATGAAAAGCAAACAATTTTATTATAAACTCATTGAATTGCACCACTGAGGGCTATTCCGGGT
Source organism: Scyliorhinus torazame (assembly GCF_047496885.1). Classification (NCBI taxonomy): domain Eukaryota; kingdom Metazoa; phylum Chordata; class Chondrichthyes; order Carcharhiniformes; family Scyliorhinidae; genus Scyliorhinus; species Scyliorhinus torazame. The sequence goes on from NC_092714.1 coordinate 113,841,321, forward strand.
TTTGGAGTAATTCGATTGTTAATGAAGGATCGTTACATTAAACAACGGATCATTTTACCTCTTGGCCCAGCGAGCATTAGCTTTATTCTGCAGGTATGACTTGGAATTTGTGACAAAGTTAAACAAATTCTGAGTTCTATGAAGTGTTTTACCGGCGTCTCCCGGCCCCGAATTCCCAGCGGTGAGAAATGATTTCCCCTAAATTGATAACAGATAGAGTGCTCTAGGTCTGTGAGAGTATGCTTGAGGTCTCATAATGCTTGAGATCATTATGTTAAGTTGGTTGTGTCCAACCCAACAAGAAGTGACAACCCTTTTGCAGAGAGGTCGACGAATACTTAAAATTTACCAGAAAATCCCTACAGTGTAGAAGGAGGCCATTCGGCCAATCAAGTCTGTACTGACCCTCCGAAAGAGCACCATACCTAGGCCTATGCCCTTTCCCTGTAACCCTATCTAACCTTTTGGATTCTGAGGGACAATTTAGCATAGCCAATCCACCTACCCTGCACATCTTTGAACTGGGAGGTAACCCACAGACACGGAGAAAGTGCAAACTCCACACAGTCACCCAAGGTCAGGATTGAACCCGGGTCCCTGCCGCTGTGAGGCAGCAATGCTAACCACTGTGCCATCGTGCCACCACAAACCTACAAACTACTAAGGGTTGACAAAGGTTTCAAAAAGAAAGCTAACACAGCACCTAAAAGCTGGCAAAACTACTTACAACCAGAAACCAAATCCTAGATTACCAAGGCCACTGATTCAAGGAAGCTAAAAAGTTAAATTCCTTAATGGCATTAAGGAATTGGTTGAGTTGATTTACTGTATTGGATCTCAGCAAACTTGTGTAATTTGGGATCATATTTTCTTCATGAAAGTTGAAATCCAATGGCCTTCATTTGGTAAATGGGAGGAAAGAAATTCCAATGTGAGTATTACAGTGGGGTAAATGGGGTCAGAGGCACTGCAAACAACTGGAATGTACACAATACTTTGTGGACTTGACAGGCTAGATACTTGATGTACCTTAAACCCACAGAGAGGCAGCGAGAGCGAATGAACATAAGGCTTTATTAGCCATGAACTTGCCTAGCCAGAGTCAGTAGTACAGATGAATGCCGCCCACAAGAGGCCGTCCTATATATGCCCTGGTGTGGGCGGAGCCATACCCGGGGTTACAGTACAGTACCTGGAAGCACTTCATATCACCACTTCCAGGTCATAGGTCACAGTTGTCACAGGTGGTGAGTCCAGGGGTGTTGTGTCTGGAGCTTGAGCCTCAGTCCAGGGTGTCAGAGACGGTTGGGGTGCAGGGGTAGGGTGGGGGGTGATGGGTGGCGGCAGTGTCGGAGGGGGATAATACAGGAGACCCAGCGGGGCGTTGTGAGTGGCAGCGGGCAGCGGTGGGGGGGGGGGGTTGTAGGCGAGGGGGGCGCGTTGGTGGGGGAACCAGCTGGCGCCAAGTCCCGTAGGGAGACCGTACCTTGCCGTCCGTCCTGGTGCGCGATGTAAGCATACTGAGGGTTGGCATGGAGCAGCTGGACCCTCTCGACCAGGGGGTCGGTCTTATGGCTCCTCATGTGCCTCCGGAGAAGGACTGGTCCTGGAGTTTTCAGCCGAGATGGAAGACCCCGGAGATGGACTTCCTGGGGAAGATAAACAAACGATCATGAGGGGTCTCCTTCGTGGTCGTGCAGAGGAGCAATCTGATGGAGTGGAGGGCGTCAGGGAGAACCTCCTGCCAGCGGGGGATTGGGAGACTTCTAGACCTGAGGGTCAGAAGAACGACCTTCCATACCGTTGCGTTCTCCCTCGCCACCTGCCCATTTCCCTGCGGGTTATAGCTCGTAGTCCTGCTCGACGCGATGCCTTTGTTGAGCAGGTACTGACGCAGCTCATCGCTCATGAACGATGTGCCCCGGTCACTCTGGACGTAGGCAGGGAAACCGAACAGCGTGACTATGCTGTGCAGTGCCTTTATTACGGCGGCTGAGGTCATGTCGGGGCAGGGGACGGTGAAGGGGAAGCGGGAGTACTCATCGATGATGGTGAGAGAATATATATTCCGGTTGATGGAGGGGAAGGGCCCTTTGAAGTCAATGCTTAGGCGCTCAAAGGGCCGGGAGGCCTTTACCAGATATGCCTTGTCTGGCCGGTAGAAGTGCGGTTTGCACTCCGCACAGACTTGGCAATCCCTGGTCATGGGCTTGACCTCAGCGGAGGAGAAGGGCAGATTGCAGGCCTTAATGAAGTGGGTAAGCCGGGTGACCTCTGGGTGGCAGAGGTTATTGTGGATAGCCCGAAGTCCGTCACCTTGTGCGCTGGCGCATGTGCCGTAGACAGGGCATCTGGGGGCTCGTTGAGCTTCCCAGGACGATACTTGATATCGTAGTTGTAGGTGGAGAGGTCGATGCTCCACCTCAAGATTTTATAGTTTTTATTTTGCCCTGTTGTGCGTTGTTAAACATGAAGACTACCGATCGTTGGTCGGTGACGAGGGTGAACCTCCTACCGGCTAGGTAGTGCCTCCAGTGCCGCACGGCTTCTACTATGGCTTGTGCTTCCTTCTCGACCGAGGGGTGTCGAATTTCGGAAGCGTGGAGGGTCCTAGAGAAAAATGCGACTGGCCTGCCCGCCAGGTTGAGTGTGGCGGCCAGTGCGACGTCTGACGCGTCGCTCTCTATCTGAAAAGGGATGGACTCGTCCATCGCGTGCATTGCGGCCTTGGTGATATCGGCCTTGATGCAGCTGAAGGCTGAGCAGGCCTCATCCGTCAGGGGAAAGCTGGTGGTTTGAATCAGTGGGCGGGCTTTGTCCGCATAGTTGGGTACCCACTGGGCGTAGTATGAGAACAGCCCCAGGCATCGTTTTAGGGCCTTGAGGCTGTGGGGAGGGGGGAGTTTTGTGAGGGGGCGCATGCGGTCGGGGTCGGCCCTAGGACTCCGTTCTCCACGACGTAGCCGAGGATGGCCAGTCGGGTAGTACGGAAAACACACTTTTCTTTGTTGTATGTAAGGTTGAGGGATTGGGCGGCTTGGAGGAACCTCTGAAGGTTGGCATCATGGACCTGCTGGTCATGGCCGCAGATGGTCACGTTGTCCAGGTACGGGTATGTCGCCCGCAAACCGTATTGGTCCACCATTCGGTCCATCATTCTCTGAAAGACCGAGACCCCATTAGTGACGCTGAAGGGGACTCTGAGGAAGTGGAAGAGTCGGCCGGTGCTTCAAAGGCAGTGTAGTGGCGCTCTTCCAGCTGGATTGGGAGCTGGTGGTAGGCCGCTTTCAGATCCACCGTGGAGAACACACGGTACGGTGCGATCTGGTTGACCAACTCTGCTATGCGGGGGAGGGGGTACGCATCCAGTTGCATGAACCAGTTAATTGTCTGGCTGTAGTCCACAACCATCCAGTACTTTCCCCCGTTCCGGACGACCACACTTGCGCTCTCCAGGGGCTGTTGCTGGCCTCTATGATCCCCTCACTCAACAGTCGCTGGACCTCTGACTTGATAAATACCATGTCTAGCGAGCTGTACCGCCTGCTCCTGGTGGCAGTGGGCTTACAGTCCGGAGTGAGGTTCACAAAGAGTGAAGGGGGGAGACATTGAAGGTCGCGAGACTGCATACTGTGAGGGGGGCAAGGGTCAGCCGAACTGTAAGGTCAGACTTCGGTGATTACACTGAAAATCCAATCCGAGCAATAGGGGGGCGCAGAGATGGGGGGAGGACGTAGAGCTTGAAACAGGTATACTCTGCGACCTGTATCGCGAGGTTGACTATACAGTACCCCCGGATCTGGGCCGAATGAGACCCGGAGGCAAGGGAGATTGTTTGTGAGGCGGGGTAGGTGTGGAGGAAGCAGTGCCTTACCGTGTCGGGGTGGACAAAGCTCTCCGTGCTCCCGGAGTCGAAGAGGCAGGGGGTCACGTGCCCGTTGACCTAGACGACCATCATGGAGTGCCTCAGTGGTTTTGGCTGCGACTGGTCGAGGGTCACCGTGCTCAGCTGTGGGTAGCCTGCGTTGTCGGTGGAGTCGCAAGATGGCGGCCCCATATGTCACACGTGTCGGACGGGGTCGAAGATGGCGACCAAGATGGCCAACCCCATCGGTCGCACATGTCAGTTGGTGTTGGGGCCGGCAGACAAGATGGCGGCCCCCACGATTCGCACGATGCCGATGACGCGTCAGGGGAGGGTGTTCCGGGCAGGCACGCAGCCACATTGCAGGGTCTGTGGGGCTGTGAGTCCATGGGTCGGGCCTGTTGTGTTTTCGATTTCTGGGGCTGAGATCGGCCCAGATAGACTCTCGCGTAGTGCCCTTTTTTCCTGCAGTCGCTGCACGTCGCCGTGTGGGCTGGGCAGCGCTGCCGGGGGTGTTGGCCCTGGCCACAGAAGTAGCATTGCGGTTCTCCGGGCTGGGCTGGCAGACGCGCGGCGCAGGCCTGCGGCGTAGGCGGATCCGATGGGGGCCGTGACGATAGTGTCCAGGAGGGGGTCGCCGGGCCCAGGCCCGCGGGGAATGCGCTGAGCTTCTGATAGGCCACCTCAAGCGAGGTCGCTAACTTTACCGTGTCCCGCAGGTTGGAGGTCCCGTTTTCCAGCAGGCGCTGCCTGACATAGTTCGAGCGGACCCCCGTCGCGTAAGTGTCCCGGATCTGTGAGTTCATATGCTCCTCCGCCGTCACATCTCAGTAGCTGCAGTTTCTTGCGAGTAGGGTCAGGGTTTCCAGATACTCGTCTAACGATTCTCCGGCACATTGACGGTGAGTAATGAGGAGGTGTCTAGCGAACACCTCGTTCATGGGCTTCACGAAGTACGCCTTGAGGGTTGCGACCGCTTCCTCATACGTGGCCGCTTTCTCAATCATTACCGAGATTCGATGGCTCACCCAAGCGTGGAGGAGTCGCAGTTTGAGGGTCTCCGAGGGAGCCGTTGCTGAGGAGTCGATGTAGGCCTCGAAGCATCAAAGCCAATGTTCAAATATTTCCTTGGCTTCGGACGCGCGGGCGTCGAGTTCGAGCCTGTCTGGCTTTAGAGCAGCTTCCATGGTGCTGTCTATGACTAATTAATTCTCAGAGACCATTTCCTCTGGCTCAGGAGTCAAGAAGTGGGGTTGTAATCTCATGGTAAGGGGTCGGCCATTTACGACTGACATAATGAGAAATGCCTTCACTCTGAAGGCTAGAAATCTCTGGAATTCACTACCCCAAAGGATGGTCAATCAGTGATATATTCAAGACTGAAATCAATCATTTTTGGACACGAAGGAAACCAAGGGATTTGGGCATGGGATGGAAAAATGTAACTTCAGCCATGAACATCGGAGCAGGCTCAAAGGGCCCTTTGCTCCATTGTTGCTCCAATATCCTATGTTCTAAGGAAATTGCAAGATGAGACAGAGAAATAAAACACGCAAATAGGTTGAGTTTTGGAACAATTAATCTGTGTTGGTGTTGCTCTTTCAGACGAGCAGTTGTCCTAGCTCCATGTACCTGCCTTGTTCCCATAGTAATTGATCTGCCTACCCATCTAATTTATTTTGGTACAATCACTAACTCTGGTGAGTGCACTCCACAAAAAAACCCACTCAGTAAAATGTCTCTCCTACTCTCTGTTTTAATTTTCATACATTTAATCAATGTTCCATCAATGTAGACTTTTAATCACTGGAAACAATTTGCACTCCATCCATTCTGTTCCACCTTTCACAGTTTGAAACACACAGATCATATCAGAACATAATCTCCACGATCATAACAAACCCAGCGCCAATTTATCAAATTAGTCTTTGTATTATTTTATATGTATTTCTTCACACCAGGCTGTGCCCGAGTGAATCTGTGCTACACCCTTTGTATTGCATCAACATCCTTGTTATAATGTAGAGCACAACTGCAGATGGTCATAAATATAAATATTACTCTTTTAGCAAAGGTTTCCACCTCATAGTGACACACGGCATTTATTAAAACCAACATACCATTAACTTAGCAAAACATCCCAATATGCTTCACAGGAGCATTAGCAAATAAAATTTGACATCATGTCACAGAAAGAGATAGTAACATAGGTGGCATGGCAGGTTTTAAGGATTGTCTTAAAGGAGAAGAGAGAGGCAGAGAGGTATAGAGAGGGAATTCTACAGTTCAGGGACTAGGCAACTGAAGATACGGTGGCCAATGGTGGAGCGAAGAGAATTGGGGATGCACAAAAGGCCAGAATTGAAGGACCATATGCATTTTGACGAGATGTGGGGCCAGAGAAGGTCACAGAGTTAGGATGGTGCAGGCCACAGAGAGGTGCGTGATCCAGAATGAGAATTTTCAAATCAAAATGTTGCCAGACTGGGAGCCAATGTAAGTCAACAAGTCCAGAAGTAACGTCTGTGGACAAAACTTGGTACGAGTTAGGATATGAACAGCTGACTTTTCAATCAGCTCGTTCTTATGGAAGGTGCCAAGGTGCGAGCTCAGCCAGGAGAGTATTGGCTTACTCAAGCCTAACAAAAGCATGAATGAAGTTGACAGCAAAGAAATAAAGAACTGAGACGAGGATACAGCTAGTGAAATACTGGAACTGGAAGTCGGTGATGTTGGTGATGGTGAGGATATGGGGTCAAAAGCTGACCTCAAGACCAAATAGAATGCCAAGTGTGTTCAGCTTCCTTTAGACCTTAGAGTCATTTAGTACACCTCCTACTTTAGTATCATCTGTAAATTTTGCCGTTGCTCCTTCTAATATTTGATTTGATTTGATTGTCACATGTACCGAAGCACATTGAAAAGTATTCCTCTGCGACCAAGGAAATGTAAACAGTACGTACACAGTAGACAAAAAAGAATAGTTGATAGTTACAGTGAATGCAAAAAGGTACACAGTACATCGACAAATAGGTAATTGGTTACAGCATGGAACAAGGGGCAAACAAAGCAAATATGACATGAGCAAGAGCAGCATAGGGCGTCGTGAATAATGTCTTACAGGGAACAGATCAGTCCGAGGGAGAGTAGTTGAGGAGTCTAGTAGCTGTGGGGAACTAGCTGTTTCTAAGTCTGGATGTATGTGTCTTCATACCTCTGTATCTTCTGCCTGATGGAAGGGTCTGGGTATATTTCTACCCCATGGATTCTGCCCAGATGATAAAGGTTTGTTGTTTCAATGACATGTAAAGAAAATATTCTGATAGAATATGCTTATTTTATGGTATTAGAAAGGTTTGATTTTATTAATCTACACCTGTTAAAATGTTGAGAGAAATGATACCTCCTACTCCGAAATGCAATTGCTGCTTTATGCTGACTTAGCTTGTTTTGTTTTGCAGGAGGCATTCACAGGCAAGTGCAAACCCATGCTGATGAACACCCATCCTGCATACATCCTTTTCAGCAAAAATACCACCTGATTATTTTCTCCAAGTGCCTGTCTATTGGTCCCAAACAGGGCACAACTGTAGTGTCCTTATTGCTATCCTGGAGGTACAGCAGGTGGGCTTATTTACAATTTACATCTTATCGTTCTGAACTAGGTATGTTCATCCTTTACAAATCCAAATGCTTAATACAAACTGCTATTTTTTTGCATTTTTCTATCCTCTCTGCATGACAACCCACACATTTCTTCCTTCCATGAAAATATACCTCCATTTAAGGACTAACAGTTTAAGCTTAAGCTCTCTGATCATTTTGAATCAATAAACAATGACATATCTTTAATTAGGTTTATTGAAGAGCTTAAACTGACCATCACTGAGATTCAGATCTTTGGTACTTTAAATTGACTTCCCTACTTGACAAACAAAGGCTCAAGGTTAGTATAGCTGCAATATAAAGAGGAATCAATCGTAGTATAACATTAGTGCTAGTATAACACTACTACAATATAAAAAGGGATCAATGGTATAAGATGAGTAGACTTAAGAACGTTCTGATTAACCCCTTTCCTTATGATTCCCACTCTGTTAGGTTCAGAATGTCTGAGGTAAACTTAACCATTATTTCGCTAGCATTGTGTATTTATTTAATTTTGAAAAATATTTTTTTCAACATTTTAACCTTTTTACAACAAATAATCCCAACAACACCGGCCATCCCCCTCCCAACTTTTGACAGCAACCAGATCCCCAAAATGTAAGACAAACTCCATCTCTGGCGGAAACCCTCATCTGCCCTTCTCAAAGCAAATTTCACCTTCACCAAATACAGGAACTCCATTAGGTTCCCCAGCCACGCCGAGGCACGGGGTGGGGGGAGAGATAAACTGACCTCTACCCCATCAGAACCCGCTGTTGCCTTTTTCTTCTCTTACTCTTTTACTCTGTCCTTTCTGTGGCTCTGTTCCAATTATGGCAAATTTCTATGTTATCTATATTCTAATGCTTAGAGTCACCAGGTATCAAATGATACCACCACAAGGTTCAACTGGCTATCGATCAAAGAGTCAAACACCAGTTAGTTAGTGCAAGGTCAAGGGTACTTTATTTACACACAATTAGTCATGAAACATAAACACTACTAGTTAACTACACCTATCGACTAAGACAACCTGTACTTAACTTTGGGCACCCGGCTTAGGTCAGAGAAACAGTGGCCGCTGTTCGATTCAGGATCTATCGGGTTCGAAGGAGTAACTGCTGCTCAGCTAGGCTCATCCATCTGGTAGCAAGCGTTGAACTTGGACTTGCTTCTGGTGTTGCTGCAATTGGAGATGGCCGTGACCGGGTTACCAGGTCCAAGAGAGGACTCTTCTTCTTATACTTTGGGGTTTTTGCGCTCTTTTGGGCGGTCCTTCAGTTTGGGCCCCACTAATTGGGTGATCCCTGATCACTCCGTTCGATTCCTAACTAATAAGTGGGCGGGGATTTGGATAGCTGGGCGTGTCCCAAGTAGTCACTGACCACATTGTTTGCATTTCCCTTGAACAGGGAGTGGCGCCAAAATGTCTTGGACTGTACCGGTTCCGCAAGTACCAGTCCTTTGTTTTGGTGACGATGGACCATCAAATGCTAATCGGCCCCTTTAAAATGCTAATTGGTCGGAGTTTCGATACCGTCTGGACTTCTTGCTTACGAATATGCATTTCAGGCTCTGAGCCTGCCTGAGTCTTGGCTTGTCCATTTTACCCGCTAGGCTTTCTGAGTTTCTCTGTACCTAGTTGTAAGTGGCCATCCCAGATGGCTACACCGCCTGCGAGCAATCGATGAAGCAAAAGCTAAATAACCTGTCCCCACACCTGTCTGCAACTCTGGTACGTCTGACACCCCGAATATGGCTTCCAGGGGAACCGGTTCCAAATCCACGTGTAGAACCTCAGCCATGGTGCTGAAAAATTACCTCCAAAATTTCAGGCAGGACCAGAACATCTGGATATGATTGACTGGGCCCCTCCCACACCGCTCACATGCTACCCTCCACCCCCTCAAACATCCTGCTCATCCTCACCCCCATTAAGTGTGCCCTGTGCAGCACTTTTAATTGAATCAACCCCAGCTTCGTGCACGAGGTCGAGGCATTGACCCCTCACAGCACTTCAACCATAATCCTTTCTCCAACACCATCCCCAACTCTTCCTGCCACTTGGCCTTAATCACTTCAATGGACTCTTTGTCTTCCTCCATAATCCTACCGTGGATCGCTGAAATGACCCCTCTGTCCAGCCCCCTCACTGACAGCACCTCCTCCAACAATGAGGAGGACAGTACCACCTGAAAGTTTGGAAAGACCTTTCTTGCGAAGTTCCACACCTGCATATACCTGAAGCCCTCCTCACGTTGGAGCTCATACTTCACCCCAACACCTCCAAGCTTGCGATCCTCCCATCCAGAAACAGATCCTTTATCTCTTTCACCCCTTTCTCCTCCCATCCCTGGAACCTCACATCCATCCTTACTGGCTCAAACCCATGATTCCCTCTTATCGGCATCACCCTCGAACCTGCCCTCAACCTAAAATACTGCCAAAACTTCCCTCAAATCTTCAGCATGGCTACCACCACAGGAGTATCCGAGTACTTCCCTGGGTGAATGTTAATGGCGCTGTTGCCAGCGCCTGCTACCCCGACCCTTTGCAAGTAGCCTCTGTCTCTCTACTCTAGCCCCGCCCCTTCTCTGCATTCCCCGCCCATTAATAATGTAACAAGTGTGGCAGCACGGTGGCGCAGTGGTTAGCATTGCTGCCTCACGGCGCCGAGGTCCCAGGTTCGATCCCAGCTCTGGGTCACTGTCCGTGTGGAGTTTCCACATTCTCCCCGTGTTTGCGTGGGTTTCACCCCCACAACCCAAAGATGTGCAAGGTAGGTGAATTGGCCATGCTAAATTGCCCCTTAATTGGCAAAAATGAATTGGGTACGCTAAAAAAAAAATTTCAATAATGTCACAAGTTCAGAAGGGCTAAATCCCGACTGCCACCCCCTATAGAGCACCGCCTGCCTTATCCTGGTTACCTTCCCTGCCCACACAAACAACGAGACCAGCCTGTCCACCCCTCGAAAGAATTACTTTGTCATAAAGACTGGCAGACACTGGAATAGAAATGGGAACCGTGGCAGAATGTTCATTTTTACTGTCTGCACCCGGCCTCCAGTAACAAGGGGAGACTACCCATCTCACTAAGTCCTCCTTCACCCTCCCCACCAGGCTCATGTTATTAAGCTTACGAAGCCGTGCCCAGTCCCGTGCCACCTTCATCCCAAATATCTAAATGAGTTATCGCTACCCAGAATGGCAACCCTACCACTCCCACCCCTGCCCCTGGAGAAATTTAAAGAATTTGTGACTGAGATTGATGACATATATGCTGAGTGAATTGGTGAACCAATTTGTAAAATCTGTTTTAGTTGCATCTGCCATTTAATGTGTAATTTATAGTTTATAATCAACCACAATCTGCTTGTTAATTCATATCTAACTTATATTGATTCTGGGTTTTAGTGTGCAGGTGATTACCTGAGATATTTTTTAGTGCTCTGAAGAAGAGTCATTCAGACTCGAAACGTTAACTGTTTCTTTTCTCCACAAAAGCTGCCAGACCGACTTTTATTTCATGTTTGCTTTATTCAACTCTTGTACAGTAAAATATATATTTTGTTTTAAATTATGAAATCTTGTGGCTCCAATCTTTCAGTTAATAATTTGGATTTCGTATTTTTTTTAAAGAAAAAGTTACTGGTCTGCATTGAGATTGTAACAGGGTTAATATTATCATGATTGCTTCATGAGGCTTAAACCTGAAGTTTGTTTCTCTATGAAGCATGTGTTAGAGTCCTGAGTAAAAGCTCTAATTTAGGCGTGATACAGAATATGGTCCCAACAACCAGAACCACACGTAATCCATTTCATGTGGGAGAGGCTTGTCCAACATTTTCACTGGGAGAGCGGTGGGGCGGGGTGGTCATTTCAAATTTTCTCTCATTTGAGATAATTTTGGGAAGAAAAGGAAACAGGTTTAGAGGATTGGCAATGTATCTTGCTGTTACTCCAAACAACACAAATCTGCATCTCAATGAACAAGCTACAGATGAGAAGACTAATTTATCATCTTACTTTCTCCACAGCACAGTGAGTGAGGGCTCCATGAGATATTTGGCATTGCTTTTATTTGAACAAGAAGTTAATGTCTGCCTGCACACTTGAGGTGCCATGTACGGAGTATTCCAGATCGATGCCATCTCTCAGTAGTGATTTTGATTTGGACTTTCTGCTTTTCATTCATGAAAAGAGCTGTTTGCAGCAATATGTGCTGTCAAACAATGCAATAAAGTGATGGGCATGACTTGACAGCTTTGGATATGAATGAGAGGGAACATAATGCCTGTAATATGTCAGAAGGCCCTGGTCTGCAAAAGTTCTCTTTAGGGCACTGTCATTCTGCATCTCAATTATCTCCATCTGGAACACATCAGGGGCATCAATTCCAAATAGATCTGCAAACAGCTCTATCTCATCCTTCTGTTCTTAAGCACAAGAACAGTGCTCGAATTCATCTCTAAAGCCACTGATCAGTGCAGCATACTTCTCATTATCCACTGCCTCAACCTGCCTTGATGAGTGTTGGGAAATGGAAATTTTCTTCATGGCTAACTGTTTCTGAAGTAATTCCAACTTCCGACTGAACACATGGAGATGCTAATGCAGTCTGTTGATGAACTGATCCTTTCCTTGCAGTTTCACATTCATGACCGTAAGAAGCTTAGTAATGTCAACTCAGAATGCCAAATCACTGTGCCACTCATTATTGCCCATGAAACTCTCACCTTTTCTGTTATCGGCCGCAAAGGTTATTATCTCTCCGCATGCTACCCACAGTCTGGCTAGCGTGGCCAGCTTGCTAAGCCAGCACACCTAGCAGAAATAAATGATGTCCGGGAGTTCCAATGGTGGCATGTAGGAAAAGGTCGCACAGAAAGTGTCTCCCGCCAGGGTCCTTGTTTATTGGTCTTTTTGTCAGGCTCCCAGGGGAATTTAGTGAACAAGCCCGACCCATCTGATTGCTTTGGATACTGTTGGGGGGGGGGGGGGGCTTACCAGGGGTAAGCCATGGGGTACAGGTCTCTGGCACAGAGTCTGTCCCTGTTGCTCAGAAGGGAAGGGGGAGAGGAGTAGAGCATTAGTCATTGGAGACTCCATAGTTAGGGGGATAGATTGGAGATTCTGTGGGAACGAGAGAGACTCGTGGTTGGTGTATTGCCTCCCAGGTGCCAGGGTCCGCGATGTCTCGGATCGTGTTTTCGGGATCCTTAAGGGGGAGGGGGAGCAGCCCCAAGTCGTGGTCCACATAGGTACCAACAACATAAGTAGGAAAGGGGATAGGGATGTAAGGCAGGAATTCCGGGAGCTAGGGTGGAAACTTAGATCTAGGACAATCAGAGTTATTATCTCTGGGTTGTTACCCATGCCACGTGCTAGTGAGATGAGGAATAGGGAGAGAGAGCAGTTGAACACGTGGCTACAGGGATGGTGCAGGAGGGAGGGTTTCAGATTCCTGAATAATTGAGGCTCATTCTGGGGTAGATGGGACCTCTACAAACGGGATGATCTACACCTGGACCAGAGGGCTACGAATATCCTGGGGGGGGAATTTGCTAATGCTCTTCGGGAGGGTTTAAACTAGTTCAGCAGGGGATTGGGAACCTGAATTGTAGCTCCAGTATACAGGAGGTTGAGAGTAGTGAGATCATGAGTAAGGTTTCAAAGTTGCAGGAGTGTACCAGCAGGCAGGGAGGTGGTTTAAAGTGTGTCTACTTCAATGTCAGGAGCATCCGGAATAAGGTGGGGTGAACTTGTGGCATGGGTTGGTACCTGGGACTTCGATGTTGTGGCCATTTCGGAGACATGAATAGAGCAGGGACAGGAATGGTTGTTGCAGGTGCCGGGGTTTAAATATTTCAGTAAGCTCAGGGAAGGTGGTAAAAGAGGGGGAGGGGTGGCATTGTTAGTCAAGGACAGTATTACAGTGGCAGAAAGGACGTTTGATGAGGACTCGTCTACTGAGGTAGTATGGGCTGAGGTTAGAAACAGGAAAGGAGAGCTCACCCTGTTAGGGGTTTTCTATAGGCCTCCGAAAAGTTCCAGAGATGTAGAGGAAAGGATTGCAAAGTTGATTCTGGATAGGAGCAAAAGTAACAGGATAGTTGTTATGGGGGACTTTAACTTTCCAAATATTGACTGGAAACGCTATAGTTCGAATACTTTAGACGGGTCCGTTTTTGTCCAATGTGTGCACGAGGGTTTCCTGACACAGTATGTAGATAGGCCAACAAGAGGCGAAGCCATATTGGATTTGGTACTGGGTAATGAACCAGGACAGGTGTTAGATTTGGAGGTAGGTGAGCACTTTGGTGATAGTGACCACAATTCGATTACGTTTACTTTAGTGATGGAAAGGGATAGGTATATACCGCAGGGCAAGAGTTATATCTAGGGGAAAGCCAATTATGATGCGATGAGGCAAGACTAAGGATGCATCGGATGGAGAGGAAAACTGCAGGGGACGGGCGCAATGGAAATGTGGAGCTTGTTCGAGGAACAGCTACTGCATGTCCTTGATAAGTATGTACCTGTCAGGCAGGGAGGAAGTGGTCGAGCGTGGGAACTGCGGTTTGCTAAAGCAGTTGAAACACTTGTCATGAGGAAGAATGAGATCTGAAGGTTCAGTTAGGGCGCTCGAGAGTTACAAGTTAGCTAGGAAGGACCTAAATAGAGAACTAAGAAGAGCCAGGAGGGGACATGAGAAGTCTTTGGCAGGTAGGATCAAGATAACCCTGAAGCTTTCTATAGATATGTCAGGAATAATAGAATTACTAGGGTAAGAGTAGGGCCAGTCAAGGACAGTAGTGGGAAGTTGTGCGTGGAGTCCGAGGAGATAGGAGAGGTCCTAAATGAATATTTTTCGTCAGTATTCACACAGGAAAAAGACAATGTTGTCGAGGAGAATACTGAGATACAGGCTACTAGACTAGAAGGGCTTAGGGTTCATAAGGAGGAGGTGTTAGCAATTCTGGAAAGTGTGGAAATAGATAAGTCCCCTGGGCCGGATGGGATTTATCCTAGGATTCTCTGGGAAGCAAGGGAGGAGATTGTTGTGCCTTTGGCTTTGATCTTTAAGTCATCTTTGTCTACAGGAATAGTGCCAGAAGACTGGAGAATAGCAAATGTTGTCCCCTTGTTCAAGAAGGGGAGTAGAGATAACCCCGGTAACTATAGACCAGTGAGCCTTACTTCTGTTGTGGGCAAAGTCTTGGAAAGCTTTATAAGAGATAGGATGTATTATCATCTAGAAAGGAATAATTTGATTAGAGATAGTCAACACGGTTTTGTGAAGGGTAGGTCGAGCCTCACAAACCTTATTGAGTTCTTTGAGAAGGTGACCAAGCAGGTGGATGAGGGTAAAGCAGTTGATGTGGTGTATATGGATTTCAGTAAAGCGTTTGATAAAGTTCCCCACGGTAGGCTATTGCAGAAAATACGGAGGCATGGGATTCAGGGTGATTTAGCAGTTTGGATCAGAAATTGGTTAGCTGGGAGAAGACTGGAATCCAGTTACTAGTGGTGTACCACAAGAATCTGTTTTGAGGCCACTGCTGTTTGTCATTTTTATAAATGACCTGGAGGAGGGCGTAGAAGGATGGGTGAGTAAATTTGCACGTGACACTAAAGTCGGTGGAGTTGTGGACAGTGCGAAGGATGTTAGAAGTTACAGGGGGACACAGATAAGCTGCAGAGCTGGGCTTAGAGGTGGCAAATGGAGTTTAATGCAGAAAAGTGTGAGGTGATTCATTTTGGAAGGAATAACAGGAAGACAGAGTACTGGGCTAATGGTAAGATTCTTGGTAGTGTGGATAAGCAGAGAGATCTCGGTGTCCATGTACATAGATCCATAAAAGTTGCCACCCAGGTTGAGAGGGTTGTTGAGAAGGTGTACGGTGTGTTAGCTTTTATTGGTAGAGGGATTGAATTTCGGAGCCATGAGGTCATGTTGCAGCTGTACAAAACTCTGGTGCGGGTGCATTTGGAGTATTGCGTGCAATTCTGGTCGCCGCATTCTAGGAAGGATGTGGAAGCATTGGAAAGTGTGCAGAGGAGATTTACCAGAATGTTGCCTGGTATGGAGGGAAGATCTTGTGAGGGAAGGTTGAGGGACTTGAGGCTGTTTTCGTTAGAGAGAAGGTTAAGAGGTGACTTAATTGAGGCATACAAGATGATCAGAGGGATTAGATAGGGTGGACAGTGAGAACCTTTTTCCTCGGATGGCGATGTCTACGAGGGGACATAGCTTTAAATTGAGGGGAGATAGATATAGGACAGATGTCAGAGGTAGGTTCTTTACTCAGAGAGTAGTAAGGGCGTGGAATGCCCTGCCTGCAACAGTAGTGGCCTCGCCAACACTAACGGCATTCAAATGGTCATTGGACAGGCATATGGACGATAAGGGAATAGTGTAGATGGGCTTTAGAGTGGTTTCACAGGTTGGCGCAACATCGAGGGCCGAAGGGCCTGTACTGCGCTGTAATGTTCTATATGGTACAGGTTGACGAAAGAATGTCAAAAGGTACAAAAAGGACACCTGGAAAGAAACATATGAGTGGTAATCCTTCGACAGAGCTCGAGAGAGAGTGCAAAGCTCATTAGGAGGGAAGATGACGGAGTCGACCTCAGCGGGTGTGGCCGCCCCTATTACAGTGGAAACGCTAACTGGGGCAATGGCACACAAATTCGAAAAGCAATTTGAGAAACATTTTGAAAGGTAATGAGGGGATATGATGGAGACCCTCAAAAAGTCCATCGAGGAGGCACTTGACCCGATAAGAGAGAAGTTGGGAAAGACCCGGGAGAGCGTGAGAGAATGTGGAGAGGTGCTGAAGGGTGTGGAGGGGATCTTATCACAGCATAGCGACCAAATTGCCTTGTTGGAAGCTGAGATGCTGTTGGTGGAGGAGAGGAACGTGGGCTCAGGGCGATGTTCAAGGACCTGGAGAACAGGTCGAAGAGACAGAACTTCAGGATCATGAGCTGCCGGAGGGGTTGGGGGGCAGAGCCCAAACTTGTATTTTTCCCAGATGTTCATGAAACTGGTGGGGGGAGGGATATATATATGCCCCTTCCTGAATTGGATAGGGCTCACCGTATGTTCCCGTAGACACCTTGAGACAATGAGCTATTACGGGCAGTGACAGTACGGTTTCACAGCTTCCAGAAGAAGGACTGGATCCTGAAATGGGCCAAAGTGAACCAGGATGTGAGATGGGAAGAAAGCAACATCCATTTCTATCAGGACGTCGGGCAGAGTGAGCAAAGTGGCATGCAGCCTTTAATGGGGCGATATATAAAAGTGGAAAACGATTTGGAGTGGTGTACTCAGCGAGATTGAGAGGTACGTATAACTCAAAAGATCATTTTCTTGAAGGTACAAGGACTTTGATTTAATTTAAAGGGTTTGAATGGGACTTTAAAGTTGGAAGGGGTTTGCTTGGGGATGTTTCAGAATTCTGTATATATTTCTGGTTATTTGGGATTTCTTGTCCTGTATTAGAGGGGGTGAGGAGCGTCCAGTGTATATGTTGTTTGGGAGGGATGAAGGGGCCAAAGTAGTTGGGGGTAATGTTTACGCAGTAATGTGGAGAATCCATGGCCCATGGTGGGATGTTGAGAATTGCAAAGGCTTTGGTTTGGGTTATTTTCTTTTGCCATGGGGGACGGGTGGGGGAGCTTCCCTTTTTTCTTTGTTCTTTAGGTATGAGCTTTGGCGGGGGCTACCTTACTAGCAATTAGGATTTAGCTAGTGAAGGGGAGTGAGAGGGAGGAGGGACTGTAGCCTGTTGGACCTGTTTAGACAGGTTTCGATAATTTGTCTCACCTTATAGGTGGGATGGGCGGCCAAGTTGGGTGGACCTTCGTTCTAAGAATTTGGAATAAAGACAGAACAATCCCTCACGGCGGAAATGGCTGATTTGAGAGGGGGTGGGGGGGGGGGGGGGGGGTGGCGGGGGGACCCGATCAGGCGAGTCACTTGGAACGTTACGGATCTGGGGTGCCCAGTGAAAAGATCAAATGTTTTCTCTCACTTGTAGAACTTAAGGGCTGATGTCGTGCTTTTGCTGGTGACCCACCTGCGGTAAGACATCAGACAAGGTTTTGAAAGGGCTGGGTGAGCCGGAAGGGTGGTAGCAGATCAGGGAGGTAGGTATGTGATAGCCACTGGGTCACTGGAAATTAGGTCAGTGGTGCTGGTGAATGTATATGTCCCAAATGAGGATGCTGTAACATTTCTGAGGAGATTGTTAGCCGCAATGCCAGATTTGGACACGCATCAGTTGATTCTGGGAGAGATTTAAATTGTGTTTTGAACCCGAAACTTGACCAGCGTATGACAAAGTCATTTGCCCCTTTGGGGGTAGTGAAGGTGTTGTTGCCATTTGCGGAGGGGACGGGGGGCAGATCCGTGGCAGTTTATACACCCTGGAGTAAGGAATTTTTGTTTTTTTCCACAGTACATAGAATATATTCTAGGATAGACTTTTTCATGATGGGAAAGTCTCTTCTTCCTGGGGTGAGGAAAGCTAGGTACTCGGCTATAGTCATCTCAGACCATGCTCCACATTTACTGGATTTGGTATTCGATGTAGGTTCGGCTTAGCGCCCAGCAAGGAGGCTGGATGAGGGGTTGTTGGCAGTTGTGGGGTCCTGTGTTCGGATATCGAGGGCTATAGACGAGTATGTGGGGTTTAATGGGAATGGGTCGTTCTTATCTTCTGTTTTATGGGAGGCCCTGAAAGCAGAGATTAGAGGGGAGATCATATCGCACAATGCATATATGGATAGTTGGTGGATGACATTTTGGAAGTAGACCGCAGATATCCGAATGACCCAACCCTAGAGCTCCTGGCAAGCAGGCAAAAGCTGCAGATGAAATTTGATCTGCTGTCTACAGACAAGGCAGTGCATGCGTTGCGGCGCTAGATGGGGTTACTTATGAATATGGGGAGAAGGTCAGTCAAAGAACAAAGAAGAAAGAAAAGTACAGCATAAGAACAGGCCTTTCGGCCCTCCAAGCCTGTGCTGATCATAATACCCTAACTAAAAAAAAACCTTGTTCCCCATCTGTATCCCTCTATTTCCTCCCTATTCATGCATCCAACCAGATGCCTCTTAACTGTTGCTTCCATCACATCTTCTGGCAGTGCGTTCAAGGCACCCGCCACTCACTGCGTGAAAACCTACCCTGCACATCTCCCTTAAACCTTCTCCCTCTCACCTTGAACCTGAGTCCCCCTTGTAATTAACACGTCCACCCTTGAAAAAAAACTCTGACTATCCACGCTGTCTATGCCTCTCATAATTTTATAGACTTCTATCAGGTATCCCCTCAACCTCCATCTTTCCAGTGCAGTGAAAACAATCCTAATTTATTCAACCTCTCCTCATAGCCAACACCCTCGAGACCAGGCAACATCCTGGTGAACCTTCTTTGCACTCTCTCCAAAGCTTCCATGTCCTTCTGATAATGTGGTGACCAGAACTCCATGCAATACTCCAAATGTGGCCTAACCAAGGTTTCAAATAGCTGCAACAAGATTTCCCAACTCCTGTACTCAATGCCCCGACTGATGAAGGCAAGCATGCCATATGCCTTCTTAATCACCCTGGCCACCTGTGTTGCCACTTTTGGGAACTGTGGACCTGCATGCCCAGATCCCTCTGTATATTAATGTTCCTAAGGGCCCTGCCATTTGCAGTATAATTCATACCTAGATTTGATCCTCCAAAATGCATCACCGCGCATTTGTCCGGATTAAATTCTATCTGGTATTTCTGTGCCCAAGTCTCCAATCTATCTATATCCTGTTGTATCCTCTGACAATCCTCGACACTATCAGCAACTCCGTCAATCTTTGTGTCATCTGCAAACTTACTAATCAGACCACCTACATTTTCCTCCAAATCATTTATATATACTGCAAACAGAGATCCCAGCACAGATCCCTGCAGAATACCACTAGCTACAGATCTCCATTCTGAAAAACACCCTTCCACCGCTACTCTCTGTCTCCTATAACCAAGCCAATTCTGTATCCATCTAACAAGCCACCCCAAATCCCATGTGATTTTAGTTTTTGTCCCAGTCTGCCATGTGGGACCTTGTCAAAGGCCTTACTAAAGTCCATATAAACTACATCTACAACCCTTCCCTCATCAATTTTCTTTGTCACCTCAATCAAGTTGGTGAGACATGACCTTCCTCATACAAAACCATGCTGCCTGTCACTAACTAGCCCATTTTCCTCCAAATGTGCATATATCCTGTCCCTCAGTATCTTTTCCAAAAGCTTCCCCACCACTAATGTCAGGCTCATCGGCCTATAATTTGTTGGATTATCCCTGCTTCCTTTCTTAAAAAGGGAACAACATTAGCTATCCTCCAGTCCTCTGGAACCTCGCCTGTGGTCAAAGAGGATGTGAAGATATTTGTTAAAGCCAAGCTATTTCTCTCCTTGCCTCCCACAATAACCTGGGATAGATCCAATCCGGCCCCAGGGACTGTCTACCTTAATGCAATTTAGGACATTCAACACTTCCTCCCTTGATATATTGACGTTCACACGGACGTCAACATCCAAAATATCCTTCTCCCTGGTGAATACCGATACAAAGTACTCATTCAGGATTTCACCCACTTCCTGTGGTTCCACGCATAACGTCCCTCCATTGACCTTGAGTAAGCCTACTCTTTCTCTTGCTACCTTCTTGTGCCTAATATTTGCATAAAAAGCCTTGGAATTCTCCTTGACCGTGTTTGCTAAAGACATTTCATGGCCCCTTATCGCCATCCTAATTCCACATTTAAGTCCCTTCTTTCCTACTTTCACTGTACTCCTCAAGGGCTTCGTGCATTTTTAGATGCCTAGACCTATCGTATACTTCCTTTTTCCTAAGCTTACAATTTCCCTTGTCATCCATGGTCCCCGAATCCTGCCATTTCTATCCTTCATTTTTATGGGGACATGCATGTCCTGCATTTCAACCAACCATTTAAAAGCCTCCATGTGTCAGACTTGGATTTGTCTTCAAATAGCCGCTCCCAATCCCCATTCCCCAGTTCCTGTCTAATTTGGATGTAATTGACCCTCACCTAATTAAGCATCCTTACCAGTGGGCCACTCTTGTCCTTATCCATGACTCCCCAAAATCGTATGGAATTAAGGTTGCTAAGCCCAAAATGCTCCCCCACTGAAACATCAATCATCTGGCCTAGCTCATTCTCCAATTCCAAGTCTAGTATGGCCCTCTCCCTGGTTGGATCGTCAACATAATGTATCAAAAGGCCCTCCTGGACACATCG
Organism: Scyliorhinus torazame; assembly: GCF_047496885.1. Classification (NCBI taxonomy): domain Eukaryota; kingdom Metazoa; phylum Chordata; class Chondrichthyes; order Carcharhiniformes; family Scyliorhinidae; genus Scyliorhinus; species Scyliorhinus torazame. The sequence goes on from NC_092714.1 coordinate 113,862,154, forward strand.
AACAAATTGCTTTCCATCCGTATCCCTGTCTCTAAGGGATTCCCAGTCAATATGGGGGAACATCACAACTACCCTGCTTTTTTCACACCATTTCAGTTTCTGATAACGCAACTGCTCTTCTATCTCCTGCAGGCTGTTGGGACGTCTATAGTACACCCCCAAATTTGTGATTTCATCCTTCTTATTCTTGACTCCACCCATAATGCCTCACTACAAGATCCCTCCAATGTATCCTCCCTCAACACAGCTTTGATCTGATCCCAAATCAGCAATGCAACTCCCCCACCTCGTTTGTTTCCCCTTCTGTCCAGCCTAAAACAACAATATCCCAGAATGTTGAGTTGTCAGTCCTGTCCCTCCTTTAACCATGTTTCTGTAATTGCAATTACATCATAGTTCCAAGCAGTACTCCAGGCTCTCAGTTCATCTGTCTTACCCCTATTATACCTTTGCATTGAAGCACACACACTCCAGACCTACAGTCCCACTGAGCCCTGCGGCTTCCCTCCACCTGCTCTTACTCTGCACTATGTTGATCTCAGTCTCACTTTTTTCCCCAGTCTCTACACTTACTGGCCATCTGTTCTGGTTCCCACCCCACTGCCACACCAGTTTAAACCCTCCAGAGCAGCACTAGCAAACCTCCCGTCCAGGATATCAGTGCTCCTCCAGTTCAGATGCAACCCGTCCTTGTACAGGTCCCATCTTCCCCAGAAGACATCCCAGTGATCCACATATATAAAGCCCTCCCTCCTACACCAGCTCTTTAGCCACGTGTTCAACTGTACTATCTCCCTGTTCCAAGCCTCACTAGCAAGTGGCATGGGGAGTAATCCTGAGATTACTACACTCAGGGTCCTCCTTTTTAGTTCTCGGCCTGACTCCCTGAATTGCCTTTGCAGGACCTCTTCCCTCTTCCTGCCTATGTCATTAGTACCAATGTGGACAATGACATCTGTCTGTTAACCCTCCTATTTCAGGATGCCCTATAACGAATTAGAGACATCCAGGACCCTAGCACCAGGGAGGCAACACACCATCCTAAAGTCCCATTTACGGCCACAGAAACACCTGTCTATGCCCCTGACTACTGAGTCTCCTACTACTATCACTCGCTTGGCTTAGCCCAAACCTGGTCTACAGCAGAACCAGTTGTGGTGCCACAGGCCTGGCTGCTGCTGGTATCTTCCTCTGAGAGGCTAGCCCCTCAACAGAATCAAAAATGGTCTACCAGTTTGAGAGGGGAATAGCCACAGGAGGCTCCTGCCTTACCTGCCTGCCTTTCCTTACTGGCCATCTGTTCTGGTTCCCACCCCACTGCCACACCAGTTTAAACCCTCCAGAGCAGCACTAGCAAACCTCCCATCCAGGATATCAGTGCTCCTCCAGTTCAGATGCAACCCGTCCTTGTACAGGTCCCATCTTCCCCAGAAGACATCCCAGTGATCCACATATATAAAGCCCTCCCTCCTACACCAGCTCTTTAGCCACGTGTTCAACTGTACTATCTCCCTGTTCCAAGCCTCACTAGCAAGTGGCATGGGGAGTAATCCTGAGATTACTACACTCAGGGTCCTCCTTTTTAGTTCTCGGCCTGACTCCCTGAATTGCCTTTGCAGGACCTCTTCCCTCTTCCTGCCTATGTCATTAGTACCAATGTGGACAATGACATCTGTCTGTTAACCCTCCTATTTCAGGATGCCCTATAACGAATTAGAGACATCCAGGACCCTAGCACCAGGGAGGCAACACACCATCCTAAAGTCCCATTTACGGCCACAGAAACACCTGTCTATGCCCCTGACTACTGAGTCTCCTACTACTATCACTCGCTTGGCTTAGCCCGAACCTGGTCTACAGCAGAACCAGTTGTGGTGCCACAGGCCTGGCTGCTGCTGGTATCTTCCTCTGAGAGGCTAGCCCCTCAACAGAATCAAAAATGGTCTACCAGTTTGAGAGGGGAATAGCCACAGGAGGCTCCTGCCTTACCTGCCTGCCTTTCCTGGTGGTCACCTATCTACCTGTCTGACCTGTAGTGTGACCACCTCCCTGAAGCTAATGCTTATTATATTCTCTGCCCCATATAAGCTCCGCAATGTGTCTAGCTGCTGCTCCAACTGAACTACGCAGCTGGCCACACTTTCCGCAGAAATAGTCATCAGGGGCACTACAAAGCTCCCTGATCTCCCACATCAGGCAGGAGGAGCATATCACTGCCCTACTTGCCATTTCTGTCCTTGTCGTTTATTGGCCTGCCAGTTGAGGTGGCAGGCAGCCTCCCGGGTGATTATCCAGGTCAGAGACTCGAGCGGCAGGCTGGTGTCCGCTCCAGATAAAGTCAATGGGGTGTTTGAAACTTTTTATAAGAACCATCATATGTCAGAGCTGCCGGGGGCGAGCGGGGGGGGGGGGTTGGAGAGCGCGGGGGGTGTTAGCTTCCCAGGGTGAGGGAGGAAGACCATGAGGAACTGTGGGCAGGTTCTGGCAGCAAAAGTTCAGATGCTAACAGGTAAAGCCCCTGGGCCAAACGGGTTCTCGGTAGAGTTTTACAAGACGTTTGCTGGACAGTTGGTTCCGTTACTGGAGGGGATGTTTGAAGACTCTGTAACAGGGAGTTCCCTTCCTACGACGCAGATACAGGCATCAATTTCCTTCTATTGAAAAAGGGCAACGACCCTGTGGTGTGTGGTTTGTATTGACCTATTTCATTACTTAAGTGGATGCCAAGATCTTGGCTAAGGTGCTAGCGTTGAGGTTAAAACCCCGTCTCCCTAAGGTGATTGGGGAAGATCAGACAGGATTTGTTAACAGCCAGCAATTGTGGTCCAATGTGATGCAATTGCTAAATGTGGTTCTTTTCCAATCTGATGGGGCTGGACCCAGGATTATCGTCTCATTAGATGCTGAAAAGGCATTAGATAGGGAAGAATGGGTGTACGTTTCACGGTTTTGGAGAGGTTCGGGTTGGGGCCCAAGTTTGTGTTGTGGATATGCCTGGTGTATAAAGCTCCCTCCCCTGTCCGCACCAACACCACAACCTCGGGGTACTTTAGTTTTGAAAATATATATTTTATTACAAACAAGTGTAAAAACAGTAACATATACAGCAACACACTTCACAACCTCACATTCCACAGTTTATCCAACTTTTCCCCTTTTTACACCTACCCTCCCCCCTCCCCATTCCCCGCGACGAACAGTTCCTCAAACATTGTCATGAACAAACTTCTCCATGTCTTGAAGTCCTCCTCCGACTCCCTCAATTCAAATTTGATCTTTTCCAACCATAGAAAGTCATACAGATCCCCCAGCCTGGCCACCAACCCCGTGGCATCTCCGATCTTCAATTTAGCAAGAACCTTCACCGGGCAATTAGAGAACCGAAGGCCACGACATCGGCCCCCTTCCCCTCCATCAGCTCCGGATTTTCCGATACCCCAGTATTGGCACCAATGGGTCCGGTCTGACCTCCACCCCCACAATTTTAGACAACATCCCAAACATCGCTTCCCAGTATCTCTCCAGCTTCACGCAACCCCAGAACATGCACGCATGATTCGCCGGCCCTCGCCCACACTTTCCATATTCATTGGCCACCGCTTGAACAAACCCACTCATCCTCACCCTAGTCATGTGTACCCTATGCACTACCTTGAACTGAATCAATCTCACCCTAGCGCAAGAGGAGGTTGAATTCACCCTACGCATCGCCTTGCACCACAGACTCCAGTCTATTTCCCTCCCAACTCCTTCTCCCACGTGCTCTTAATCCTCACCATTTGCGCCCCCACCCGTTCCCCCAACCACCCATATATGTTCCCAATCCTCCGGGAGCAGCAGTTCCTCCAATAAGGTATACCCCGGCAACCTGGGAAACGTCCTCCACTTCTTTTGTGCAAAATCCCACACCAGCATATATCTAAATTCAGTCCCCCTCGGCAACTCAAACCTCTCCCGCAATTCATCCAGATCTGCAAACTTCCCTTCCAAATACTGGTCCCTGACCCTCACCAGTCCTGCCTCCCTCTACTTCCCATACATCCCATCCATCTCCCCCACTCAAACCTATGGTTCCAGGATAGTGGCGTCAACACCGACATCCCCTCCAACTTAAGGTGCCTGCTCAGTTGATTTCACACCCTGACCGTCGAGAGTTCCATTGGGGTCCCCGTATGCTTCTCGGAGCTAAAGGCAATGGAGTCGTCACTATGGCCCTCAAACTGGATCCCCTACAGGACTCTACCTCCATCTTAACCCCCCCCCCCCCCCGCCCCCCACCCCACACACACACCATTGCCTCATCTTCTCCATGTTCACACCCAATTGTAGTGCACCAGGTTTGGGAATGCCACCCCCCTTTCTGCCTGCGCCTCTGTGGTGTGACCCTATTTACCCTCGGCACCTTCCTTGCCCATATAAGCTCTGAAATCACCGCCTCCAATTTCCGAAAGAAGGCCTCAGGGCGAAAGATCGAGAGGGTCTGGAAAACTAACATGAACCTTGGCAACAAATTCATTTTCATAACTTGCACCTTCCCTGCCAGTGTCAGGTACACCGTGTCCCCTCTTGTAAAATCGCCCCAATCTCCTCCACCAACGTTGTCAAATTCTCCCTGTGCATCATAGCCCATTCCCTCATATCCGGAATCCCCAAATAGCTGAACCTTTCCCAAGTACCTGAGCCTTTCCCAAGTACCTGAGCCTTTCCCAAGTACCTGAACCTTTCCCAAGTACCTGAACCTTTCCCAAATACCTGAACCTTTCCCAAGTGCCTGAACCTGACCCTAGCTGTCTTAAATGGCACAAGCCACAAACTTTGAGCCAAACCCAAACCAAACCAAGACCTCAAATATATACCTCCACTCTAACCGATCAAAAGCCTTCTCTGCATCCATAGAGACAATGACCTCCGGCACCCACCCCATTGACGGAGTCATGACCACAACTCCTGATATTACTGGAGAGCTGCCGGCCCATTACAAAATTTGTTTGGTCCTCCGGAACCATCCCTGGTACACATATCTCCATTCTTCCTGCCACCAACTTAACCAGCACCTTTACGTGTGTGTTCAACAACGAAATGGGCATATATGACCCACATTGCAAAGGATCTATCCCCTTCTTCAGGATCAGCGCGATTGACGCCTGCATTGGGTGTCTCTGTTAGCTCCCCCTTCTCCAAAGCCTCACTAAACATTCCCAACAGATGCGGTGCCAACTCCATTGCAAACATCTTATAGAACTTCACTGGAAAGTCATCCAGCCCCGAAACCTTCCATAACTTCATCCCCTCATGCAGTCAAACACCTCCCTCAGCCCCAGCGGTTCCTCCAATGCCTGCCTCCTCTCCTCCAACAATCCATCCAGGAACCATCCCAAATCCCCTTCCTCGCCACCCGGCTCCGTCCTGTATAACTTCTTATAGTACCCCCGGAACACCTCATTGATCTCCCCGGCTCTGACACTACCTTCCCCTTCTCCATTCGCACCTTTAAAATTTCCCTGGTCACCGCCTGCCTCCTAAACTGGTGGGCCAGTATGCAGTTCATCTTCTCCCCATATTCATATTGTCCCCCCCTCCCCCTCCTTAGCTGCCCACTGCCCTCCCATCAAAAACCTATCGAACAGCCCTTGCCACCACCTCCTCGCTGCCAGCAACCCTTTAGTGGGAGCCACCGCGTATCTTTTATCCATCTTGACTATCTCATCCAAGAGCCGTCCATTCTCCTCCCTCCTCCTCCAGTCCCTGTGTGCCTTGATCGAGATAATCTCCCCTCGGACCACTGCCTTCAACATCTCCCAGAATGTGACCGCCGACACCTCCCCGTCCTGACTGATTTGCACATACTCCCAGAGCGCCAACCTCACCTTTTCACAGAACCCCTTATCCACCAACAAATCAAGCCTCCATCCCGGACTCTGCCACTCGCTATGCCTCCCCTCCAACTAATTCCCTCAAACTCCGCCCCCACCACCCCTAACAGCGCCGCCCGGCTCACCACAAAGAAATCGATTCTCAAGTATACCTTATACACGTGTGAGAAGAAGGAGTACTGTCTACTTCCCGGGTTCTTAAACCCCCATCGGTCAACCATTCCCATCCATTCCATAAACCCTCCCAAGTCCTTTGCCATCCTCAACCTTCCCATTGTCCTGGGGCTTGACCTGCCACCCTTTGTTCCATCACGCAATTAAAATCTCCATCCATAATCAATTGCGGCGTATCCACATCCAGCAGCGCTCCCAGCAAACCCCTCGCAAATCCCACATCATCCCAATTCGGCACATAAGCATTGCCTAGCCCCACCAGCGTCCCCTCCAGCACCCCACTCACCATCACATATCTTCCTCCGGTGTACCATACTTCCTTGGCCCCCACAAACCCCGTTCTTTTGTTTAACAATATGGCCACCCCCCACTACTTTGAGTCAAACCCAGAGTGGAATACCTGTCCCACCCATCCCTTCCTCAACCTAACCTGGTCCTTCACTCGGAGGTGCGTCTCCTGTAAGAAGATCACCTCCGCCTTCAAACTCCTCAGGTGCGCAAATACCCGGGACCTTTTAATAGGCTCATTTAACCCCCGGATGTTCCACATTACAATTCTTACTGGAGGCTTACGCCTCCACCTACCTTTCCAGTCCACCATCATGCCCCTGTGGCTCTGCCACCTCTAATACCACCCTGGATCAGGCCCATCCAAGATGGCCCCCTCTCCGAGGGGAGATTATCTCGATCAAGGCACACAGGGACTGGAGGAGGAGGGGGGAGAATGGACAGCTGTTGGATGAGATAGTCGAGGTGGATAGAAGATACGCGGGGGGCCACCACTAAAGAGTTGCTGACGGACAGGAAGAGGTGGCAAGAATAAAAGCAAATTACTGTGGATGCTGGAATCTGAAACGGAAGAGAAACTGCTGGAAAATCTCAGCAAGTCTGGCAGCATCTGTAGGGAGAGAAAAGAGCTAACGTTTCGAGTCCGCTGACTCTTTGTCAAAGAGGTGGCAAGGGCAGTTCGAGAGGTTGATGATGGGGAGGGCAGTAGGGCAGCTAAGGAGAGTGAGGGGGGCTCAACCTCCAACTCTACCACATCGCAATACTCCACCTCCCCTCTTCTCCCCTCCCCTCCCCCACCTGGCCACCTCTCCTGGCCCCCTCCCCCACCTCATCATCCGTTCACCAGCATTACGTGCCAGCGTGGCAGCTCCCACTTAAATCTCTCTCTCCCCCCCCCCCCCCTCCCCGCACACACCCGCACACCCCTCCACATAACCCCCAACCCATAGATAAAAAAGAACAACCAAAGTCACAACCCACCCCATCCAAAAGAAAAACACCACAGACAAACAAAAGACCACAGGCGGGTGGAGGTGGCGGCTGCCCCCATACAAACTTTCAAACTTATATCTCCCCAAAGTACAATAACATCAACAAACAAAAGAAAGAAAAAACACCCTTCGGCAACATTCAACACCCATAGCCTCCAACCTTTACAGATGCAGCTCTTCCATCTCACACCGACTCTCAGTTCTCCCTCAGTTTATGGTCCCCTGTAAAGTCATTGGCCTCTTCTTGTGTTTCAAAATGGTACTCCCAGCCTTCAAATGTGACCCGTAGTTTTGCCGTGGTACAACACAGTGGCACAGTGGTTAGCACTGCAGCCTCACAGCTCCAGGGACCCAGGCTTGATTCCCAGCTCGGGTAACTGTCTGAATAGAGTTTGCACATTCTGCGCGGGTTTCCTTCGGGTGCTCCGATTTCCTCCCACAGTCCAAAGCTGGCTATGCTTAATTGCCCCTTAGTGCCCAGGGATGTGCAGGTTAGGTTATGGAATTATTGGGAAAAGCTGGGGTGGACACTTGTAAATGGGCTCATTCAAAGGGTCAGTGCTGACTTGATGGGCCGAATGGCTTCCTTCTGCACTGTAAGGATTCTACGATTCTATGAACATCAGTTTGGCCTCTTCACAAGCACTGCACCAATATCCTGCTATATTCGCCTCCCCATGATTCCCCTCCCAATCACAGTCTTGCTTCCCCCTGGTCCATTGTAGGATCTTCTCCACGAATTTGTGCATCTGCACAATCACCACCCATGGCGGCTCCTCTGCTCTCGGTCTTTGCCTTAAAAACCTGTGCTCCCTGTCCACCTCTGGGGCCTTGTCCAGCACTCCCTGCTCAGCAGCCCAGATGACATCCTTGACATATATTTTGTGCGCTCGTTTCTTCCATACCTTCTGACAGCCCCACATCCATAGGTTCCGCCGCTTGGACCTGTTTTCTTGCTCCACCACCTTCACCCTCAGCGATTTGCACAAGTCCCCCAGGAACCCTACCTCTGCCTCCAGGGACACGATCCGGTCGCTCTGGTCAGACACCACTGTCTCCACCTCTCGAATCTTCATCCCTTGTGCCTCAAGGCACTTTTCCACTCGGTCCATCAACCCTCGCAGAGGTGTTACTGGTCCCTTGATGGCCTTTGACCAGTCTCCATGCCACTCTTTCCTTTGCTGTCAAAATTCATCTTTGGTGAAGTCCATCAACTGTTCCATCTGGGGCTTTTTCACTGGTGTCGACCCTTCCCCCTCTGACAATTATCGCAATTGGTGCTGTGCCACAGGTCCCCTCCATCTCCTTAGCCAGGTCTTTGACTGTTTTTTGCCGGGTCTGGTAGCTAGTAGACATACCAATCCTGCAGAGAACCTCTCCCTCTACACCTTCTGCAACACTTTCCTGCCGGAGCCACCCCACTAACAGGTATAAAGTGCCCAAACCTACGCCTTCGAGCCTGAGCTGCCCTGTGTGCAACCACTCACTCCATGGCTGCCACAGGAAGTCTTCCTCAGGGTACTTTCAATAACATAGGTGAATGAGACAGGTGTGCCCCAAATCCCCCCTCTTGTTTGCATTGGCGATGGAACTTTTGGTCATCACTTTGAAGGTGTTCGGTAAGTGGAAGGGGATAATTAGCGGAGGAGTGGAGCATAGGGTGTCCATGAAACCAAAAGAAATGCAGAAAACATCTCTCCTTACAGATGCTGCCAGACCCGCTGAGATTTTCCAGCATTTTCTCTTTCAGTTTCAGATTCAACATCCGCAGTAATTTGCTTTTAGACAGAAATTATTGGGCGTCCCTGTATGCCGATGACCTTTTACTTTACGTGATGGTTCTGGTCCCTACTATAGGTGAAAAAAATGGAGCTGCTGAGGGGCTTGTCTCTTTTTCCAGATAAAATGTAAATTTGGAAAAGAGAGAGTGTTTTTCAGTGAACACCCACCCCCCTCTCCGGGGCAGGGAGCCAACCTGGGGGTTCTTCCATTTCAAACGGCTGGTTCCAGCTTTAGATATTTGGGCGTCTGAGTGGCTCAAGAGTGGCTAAGTAGAGTCAAGACCGACCTGCAAAGGTGGGATAACCTTCCCCTGTCCTTGGCGGGCAGGGTCCAGTCGATCAAGATGAACGTTTTGCCATGATTTTTCTTTTTTTTTTCCCAGAGTCTACCGTTTTTCCTTCCTAAATTGATTTTTGGGAGGATCGAGAAGTTGATCTCACCCGTTATATGGGCGGGAAAGACCCCGAGGAATCATAGGGCCATCCTTCAAACGGATAGACAGCCGGGTGGCCTGGCGTGGCCGAACCTGATATTTTATTACGAGGCAGCTAAGGCAAAAAAGGTGTTGGTTTGGTGTCGTGATCTGGGGGCTATGTGGGTGCAGATAGAATTGAGGTCAGGTCTGAGGGTGTTACTGACAGCCTCACTCCCATTCACACTGACAAAGTATTCGTCAAATCCGGTTGTTGTTTCCACTTTGAAGATATGGAGATAATTTTGACATTTTTAACTGGCTCCCATCTGGGCCAATCATCTGTTCGAGCCAGCGAGATTGGATGCCATGTTCAGGTGGATGATGTGTGTGAGCGTTGTTCAGGAAGCCTGGCTAATCGCATGCATATGTTCTGGTCCTGTCCCAAGCTAATGGTTTCTGAGTCTCCCAACTTCTTTCTCAACTTCTCTCTCTCGGCACTCTACACCAGCATCCCCCATGGCGATGGCATTGCTGCAACAGCCTCAACACTGGCAACTGCCAATCTCCAGATGCAATTCTACAACTCATCCGCTTCATCCTGGATCACAACGTCGTCACCTTCGATAACAAGTTCTTCGTCCAGGCATACAGAACAGCCATGGGGACCACATTCGCACCTCAATACGGCAACATATTCATGCACAATTTTGAACAAGACCTCTTCACTGGACAGGACCTTCAACCCCTTCAACCGACGGTATACACCAGATACATCGATGACATTTTTTCCCTTTGGACCCACGGCGAAGAATCACTGAAACGACTACATAATGACATCAATAAGTTCCATCCCACCATCAGACTCACCATGGACTACTCTCCAAATCGGTTGCATTCTTGGACACACGCATCTCCATCAAGGACGGTCACCTCAGCACTTCGCTTTACCGCAAGCCCACAGATAACCTCACGATGTTCCACTTCTCCAGCTTCTATCCTAAACACATTAAAGATGTCATCCACTATGGACAGGATCTGTTCAGACAAGGAGGAGCATAACAGACGCTGAAAGACGCCCTCATAAGAACGGGATATGACACTCGACTCATCGATCAACAGTTCCAATGCATCACAGCAAAAAAACGGACTGATCTCAGAAGTCAAACATGGGACACAACCAACAGAGTACTCTTCGTCGTCCAGTACGTCCCTGGAGCGGAGAACCTATGACATTTTCTTTGCAGCCTTCAACACATCACCGATGAAGGCGACCATCTTGCCAAGGCCATCCCCACACCCCCACTACTTGCCTTCAAACAACCGCTCAACCTCAAACACACCATTGTTTGCAGCAAACTACCCAGCCTTCAGAACAGCGACCACGACACCACACAACCCTGCCATGGCAACCTCTGCAAGATGTGCCAGATCATCGACATGGATACCAACATTACACGTGAGAACACCACCCACCAGGTATGCGGTACATACTCCTGTGACTCAGCCAACGTTGCCTACCTCATACGCTGCAGGAAAGGATGTCCCGAAGCGTGGTACATTGGCGAGACCATGCAGACGCTGCGACAACGGATGAACGGACATCGTGCGACAATCACCGGGCAGGAATGTTCCCTTCCTGTTGGGGAACACTTCAGCAGTCAAGGGCATTCAGCCTCTGATCTCCGGGTAAGCGTTCTCCAAGGCGACCTTCAGGATGCACGACAACGCAGAATCGCCGAGCAGAAACTGATAGCCAAGTTCCGCATGCATGAGTGCGGCCTCAACCGGAATCTTGGATTCATGTCTCACTACATTTAAACCTCCCACCATCTGGCCTGGGTTTGTGAAATCCTACCAACTGTTCTGGCTTAAGGTAATTCACACCTCTTTAACCTGTGATTATCCCTCGCTCCTGTTGCACCGTCTGGACCTGTAAACACTTAATTACCTGCAAAGACTCGTATTCAAAGAGGCCATCAACGCAGTGGGCAACACCATCCAGACTGGCCAGCAGTGCTGTAAAAAACTGCACTACCTCTTCAGGGTGGCCAGGGTGAGTAGGCAGCACTGTGCCCCTGGCACTAACCCCCGTCCCATACAACCATAACCCGACCCCCTCCACCCGAAGGTGACCGAACCCACTACCCTGTAGCACATGTCGGCACCCATACTAGCCACCATGGATGGGTGCCCTGTCCATTGAGGCCACCGGCTACCCACCCTTCAGCCAGTACCACAGCCGGAGCCCCCCTTGAGGTGAGGAGTAATGGGGATAGCAACTCAGACACCAGCCCTCCGCCCGAGACTCAAGAGACCCCGGAGCTTGGGTCAGAGGATGACAATGATTTTCCATCACAGCTGTCTCTAACACCCTCCACCATCCCAGATACACTTAGCTCGGTTGGGCACTTTAGTGAAGAGGCTCCTGGTGTCATGATATGCAGACATACATATAATGATATTCAGACAGGCACAGACAGGCAGCTAATGAACATAGAGAACAGGACATGACCAATGAGCAGGCAGGACACTCAGGGGTGGTATCTCACTATAAAAGGCACGAGCCACTCACACTCCGCCTCTTTCCACTGATGAACATCTACAGAGTGAGTCAGGGTGTATTTACAGTATTACACCTCCAGCACATGGCTAAGAGCTAGTCTGGTTCAGTCAGACAGAGTAACCACACTTAGGTTAGCAGAGAGTCAAACTCACAGAGAACTGTGCTAACTGTGCTACTGGTTCAATAAATCAGATTGAACTAACTTCAAGGTCTGGAGTATCTTTTGGTCAAAGCTGCATCCAGTTGCAGCCTGTGTTATCCCAGAGTACATAACACATCATGCTACCAGGAGACTGCTTAATCTAGGTGGTTTACCTCAGTCCGTTCCATGACGACCAGCGAATGTATCCCAGCACTATGGAGAAGATTCAGGCTCCTCACCAGTTCAGGACCTCTGGCAATCTCAGTGCCAACTGGCGGACATTCAAGCAAAAGTTTCTGCTGTACATCGAAGCTTCAGACCTCGTGGGTGCGTCTGATGCAAGGAATATTGTGCTTCTCCTCTCAACAGCAGGTGATCAAGCCATCAAACTCTTCAACTCTTTTCACTTCACCGAAGGCCAGGACAAGACAAAGGTTCAGACCATCCTGGATACGATTGACAGTCACTGTGAAGTGGGCACCAATGAAATCTTCGAGTGCTACATATTCAAACAGCGTCTACAAGGTAAAGATGAATCTTTCAACTCCTTCTTAACTAACCTCCGCCTGCTAGCGCTGTCCTGCAACTTTGGTGATATTGCTAACTCCATGATCAGAGACCAAATCGTTTTTGGAGTTCACTCTGATCCTCTGAGAGAGCAGCTGCTGAAAATCAAGCATATGACCCTGCCAGTCGTGATTGAAACATGCACAGTGCATGAGCACGGCAAAAATCGCTATGCCCAGTACAAATCGGCTCAAAATGAGAAACTTGCCTCCCACGAGGCAGACAGTGTGCAGGCCATCTCCCGGATGCAGCGCCTCAGCATTGATGAAAGTGGCCATTTTGCGCATTTTTCCCAGGGCCCCACGCATGCGCGATGCGAACGGGATAACGAAGCGGCCGACACCCGCACTGCACATGTGTGACGACGCGCGGAGCGTCGGGATGCTGAACTGCGGCAACGCCCACTTAAAGAAACACTGCCCTGCAAGAGGCAGGCAATGTTTAAACTGCGGGAAGCCTAGACGCTATGCAGCCTTGTGCAGGTCTGCACCACCAGTCAGGGGCCAGCGCTCCCAATTCCGACGACGGCACGTTCAGAGTGTGCAACAACGATGACAGGATTCTGATCCTGGCAGCACAACGGATCCAGAGGAAGAATGCCTGGACTCCGCCTACTGTGTGGGCATCATTACCAAATGTGAATATGCCACATCCAACTCATCACAAATTCAATCCATCCTCGCTGTGGATTCTGCGGACGAATGGCGTGCGGTGATGCAGGTCAACCACTGCTCCCTCCAGTTTAAGCTGGACACAGGTGCTTCTGCCAACCTCCTCTCACAGGCAAATTTCAAACGCATCAAGAAGCCCCCCAAGGTCCCTTCAGCAGCCTGCAGGCTCGTGGACTACAATGGAAATGCCATCACGGCACTGGGATCCTGCCATCTACTCGTCTCCAACCGGAGTACCCATGCACGGTTACGTTTTGAAATTGTCAAGCCAGACAGGGTATCCCTACTTGGCGCGCATGCCTGCAAGCAGCTGAACCTCGTGCAGCGGGTTTACACAACAATATCCTCCAATGTGGATCTTCAGGCCGGCATTGATGACATCCTCGCTCAGTATCCGGATGTGTTCAATGGGATGGGCACGCTGCCATATCGATACAAGATTGTGCTACGACCTGATACCAAGCCAGTGGTTCACGCACCACACTGGGTCTCGGCTCCGCTGAGGGAGCGCCTGAAGGCACAGCTCAAGGGTCTTCAACAACAGGGCATCGTTTCCAAGGTAACCAAACCGACTGACTGGGTCAGCTTGATGGTATGTATTAGAAAGCCTTCGGGAGACCTGCACATCTGCATTGATCCCAAGGATCTCATTAAGAATATAATGCGTGAACACTACCCCATCCCGAAGCGGGAGGAACTCACCAGTGAGATGGCACATGCACGTTTTTTCACCAAGTTAGATGCATCACATGGATTTTGGCAAATCCAGCTGGATGATTCCAGCAGAAGGCTCTGCACCTTCAACACACCGTTTGGCAGATACTGCTATAATCGCATGCCATTTGGCATGGTCTCAGCATCGGAGATCTTCCATCGCATCATGGAGCAGATGATAGGTGGCTTTGAACGGGTTTGTGTGTACGTGGACGACATCATCATATGGTCCACGACCCCTGAAAAGCATGTTTCCTGTCTCCAGCAGGTATTCCGCCATGTCCATGCCAATGGCCTGAAGCTGAACAGGTCCAAATGTTGCTTTGACATGTCGAGTTCCTAGGTGACCAGATCTCTCAGCAGGGAGTGTGCCCAACACAGACAAGGTCAAGGCCATCGAAGCGATGAAGGTCCCTGAAGACAAGAAGGCGGTGTTGCGCTTCCTGGGCATGGTCAATTTTCTGGGCAAGTTCATCCCAAACCTGGCCTCACACACCACGGCCCTACGAAACCTGGTGAAAAAGTCCACTGCCTTTGAGTGGAAGGCAGCACATCAGGCTGAGTGGATGGAGCTGAAAGCCAAGCTCACCACTGCACCCGTCTTGGCATTTTTCGACCCAGACAGTGAGACGAAGATCTCGACAGATGCGAACCAGGATGGCATCGGTGCAGTGCTGCTTCAACGCGATGACACTTCATCCTGGGGACCGGTAGCCTACGCATCGACGGCCATGACGCCCACCGAAACAAGGTATGCGCAAATAGAGAAGGAATGCTTGGGTCTTCTCACTGGCATTCTCAAGTTTCACGACTATGTCTACGGCCTGCCGACAATCACTGTTGAGACGGATCATAGGCCTCTGGTTCACATTATCCACAAGGACCTGAATGACATGACGCCTCGGTTGCAGCACATCCTCCTCAAACTCAAAAGGTACATTTGACTCCAGGCCCACAGCAATGTGGTTGACTCAGACATGGCCTAGAAAGGTAATTAGGGACAGGCAATAAATTCTGACCCAGCCAGTGATGTCCATTTTCAGAATTTTTTTAAATGCTCCACTTTAGTGGCCGTGCCTTCAGCTGCTTGTACCCTATTGCTTTGAAATTCCCTCTCTACATCACTCTCTGCTTATCGACTATCTTTCCTCTTTTAAGACGCTGCTTAAAATGTATCTCTTTGATTTGAATTGATTTGATTTATTGTCACATGTACTCAGTACAGTGAAAAATATTTTGCTGCAGCTGAGGAATGTACACAGTATGTACATAGTAGACACAAGAATAATCAACAGAGAACATTGACAAATGGTACATCGACAAAACAGTGATTGGTTACAGTGCGGAACAAGGGGCCAAACGAAGCAAACAAAGCAAATACATGAGCAAGAGCAGCATAGAGCATCGTGAATAGTGTTCTTACAGGGAACAGATCAGTCCGAGGGGGGGTCGTTGAGGAGTCTTGTAGCTATGGGGAAGAAGCTGTTCCTATGTCTGTATGTGCGAGTCTTCAGACTTCTGTACCTTCTGCCTGATGGAAGGGTCTGGAAGAAGGCAATGCCTGGGTGTGAGGATTCTCTGATAATGCTGTCTGCCTTCCTGAGGCAGCGGGAGGTGTATACAGAATCAATGTGTGGGTGGCAAGCTTGTGTGATGCGTTGGGCTGAGTTCACCACACTCTGCAGTTTCTTGCAATCTTGGACCGAGCAGTTGCCATACCAAGCTGTAATGCAGCCAGATAGGGCTTTCTATTGCACATCTGTAGAAGTTTGACAGAGTCGATGCAGACATGCCAAATTTCTTTAACTTCCGTAGGAAGTAGAGACGTTGTTGGGCTTTCTTCACTGTTGCATCAACGTGAGTGGACCAGGACAGTCTGTTGGTGATGGTGACCCCCAGGAACTTAAAGCTATCGACAATCTCCCCTTTGGAGTCATTGATGCAGAGGGGAGTGTGTGGCATGCTACGCTTCCTGAAGTCAATGATCAGTTCCTTGGTCTTTCCAACATTTAGGGAGAGGTTGTTTTCGGTACATCATGCAACCAAGTGATTTATCTCCCTCCTGCAGTCTGATTCGTCGTTGTTTGAGATATGGCCCACTACAGTTGTATCATCCGCCGACTTATAGATTGAGTTGGAGTTAAATCTTGCCACACAGTCGTGTGTGTATAGGGAGTACAGTAGAGGACTGAGCACACATCCTTGCGGGGCCCCGGTGTTGAGGACTATTGTGGAGGCGGTGCTGTTGCTTATCCTGACAGATTGCGGTATTTGTTGGTGAGGAAGTCAAGGATCCAGCTACACAGGGAGGGGTCAAGCCCAAGATTGCAGAATTTGGTTGTTAGTCTTGTCGGGATAATGGTGTTGAAGGTGGAGTTGTAGTCGATGAACAGCAATCTTACGTAGGTGTCCTTGTTGTCGAGGTGTTCGAGTGTTGATTGCAGAGCCAGTGAGATAGCATCTGCTGTGGACTGGTTGTGGTGATAGGCAAACTGCTGTGGATCGAGACCATCTGGGAGGCTGGCAGTGATCCGTCTCATGACTAGCCGCTTGAAGCATTTCATGATAACAGACGTCAGGGCCACCGGTCGGTAGTCGTTGAGGCAGGCTATCTTGTTTTTCTTTGGTCATGGTATTATGGTGGTCTTCTTGAAGGAGGTGGGGACCTCAGAGCGGAGGAGTGAGGTGTTGAAGATATCTGCAAATAACTCGCCAGCTGGTCTGCGTAGACTCTGAGTGCTCGCCCAGGGACTCCGCCGTGGATTCACTTGCAGGAAGGCAGCTCTTAACTCTGAGGCTGTAATAGTGGGTATGGGTGTGTCCAGGGCTGTTGGGGCAGGGGCACTAATGCATTGGCTGACTGCTCAAAGCGGGCATAGAATGTTCAGATCATCGGGTAGGGATGCTCCAGCCCCAGATATTCCGCCTGGCATAACTGGTCAAGCTGTGGCTTGTACTTGACCCGCTATCTCTTTCCAGACTACTGCTACAGGATTTCTCCCTCCCATGATCAGAGATTTTGTTTCCAATACATGGTCATTTTCTTGTCGAAGAGTCACTCCCAGATCCACTGTGAGTACTCACACTATATTTTCTTGCTTTCCACTGTTTCACCTCATTTTGTCAGTCCAAAGATCTTATCTGTTGTCCATCATCTTGGACATTTAGCAATATTCAAATTTGCCAGTAGCTTTCCTTGCTGTCCCTACGATAGTCGCACCCCTACATCTCTCTGGTTTGTACACCACCTTAATACGAACTCTAGGGAGTTGCCCTACAGATACGT
Organism: Scyliorhinus torazame; assembly: GCF_047496885.1. NCBI lineage: Eukaryota > Metazoa > Chordata > Chondrichthyes > Carcharhiniformes > Scyliorhinidae > Scyliorhinus > Scyliorhinus torazame. The sequence continues at coordinate 113,879,621 of NC_092714.1, forward strand.
TGGTCCTGTTCTGTGTATCAGTATCATTGTGCCTATTGACCCCTGATCTACAGTATTCTGTTCCACATAATTGTCAAAGTCTTGTGCTTACGGTTGACTTACAGTGGGCTGTGGAGTCATCCTCCAATATTTCCATGTTTAGCACATTTTTCACTGATCTCTTCGATGAGCCTTGTGTATTCATCAACCAAAGCCATGTTCTTTAGTAAGATTTTTAATCTGTGACAAGAAGGAAGAACAAATTGTCTAACTTAATTTGCTTTTTGTGCCCTTTCAAATTCTCATCACCTGATGCCAAAATACCGTTTTAACTTTCTGATTTGAGGTGCTAGATTTTGTTAAAGAGATTCAATAATTTATCGATTGTGTAAATTGCAAACTTAATGTCTTTCCAAAATAAATAGCTCTATTATGTTCCATGTCCAATTTCGTTTGTGCCTTTTTCTTGAAAGGCTTGCTCATCAGCAAGTGTATCACACAAGAAACTGCAAAGTGGATTACTTCAGTTATTTTGCATGGAGTCATTACTCGTTTCAGTGACCTCAATGTTGTCATCTCCAAACCAGAAACAAGTAGCACGTTTGTACCCGCTGACTTTACTCTATCTTTGCCACTGACTGAATTTAAATAACATTTTAACCAATCTGTTCCACATATTGTCAAGGTGTAACCATGACCTAAAATGGCACAATTATATTAATTTACGGATAGTGCACTCATTAACTGGTGAGTGGTACAATTCCCTCAGACTGATCATTATCATCATCTTCAACTTCCTAATTCTCTGCGTCATGGTTCACTTTGAAACCCTGCTGTTCCACTTGGTCAGTCATCACGAAATGATATTTTGAGTCACGTCTGGAGAACCTGTTGGTAGTTTCCCAGTCACTCTTGAAGTTCATCTGTCCATTATTACTACTCAAATCCTGTTTCCTGCCAGGTCTCCTAAATATTTCTTCATCATCATTCCCTTTGGCCATAGCGCGTCTCTTGTACTGACGCCCATGCCCCGTATCTGAACAATCTCAAAAGGCTGCAATTGTTGACACCTCCATTCCTTTGTGACACCACAGAATGTCACATTCGCTGAAAATGACTGATCCCTAGGAATATTTTTTAAAATAGCAAACATTTGATGCAAAAAGGGTGTCTTTTTCTGAGAACCAATCACTAGTTAAGACCAGGGGCTTAAGTAACAACTTAGCACAATCCAGCAATTTAACTATGAGCACTGAATCAGGACATTTCTGAATTTCTGCAATCTTTTATACAGTCTGTCAATGTCCATGATATATTTCTCGATAGAATGACCATCCATCTTTTGAAATCTATCAAAGTTTGACTATCTTGTAAATTCCATTCATGAAGCTTAAGAGGCAAACCTTCATCACGATACAACATATGGGCATCCTGCTCACAAAATATTTTACCTCAGATTTTACTTTATGATGAAGCGACGATGCCAAGGTCATCCGTTGTTTTTTCCCTGCTCACATGTCACATGTCCAATTCATTTTTCCATTGGTCATAAGGTCTAGATTCAGGGAACATTGGTGGCTGATCATATCCTGACAAATTTACACTCTCAGCCATTCTTCGCAAAATTAACTTGGATTAATAACTATGGTCTGAAAAAAAAATTATTAGTTACCTTCAGTCGACCATCGTCTGCTACAACGTTAATTCATTTTGAAGCCAATTGGCAAACTAGGAAATCAGATGTCAAACTTTGACTTAATACTCAATTTATTTACAGAATACAACATTATGGGTGGGATTTTCTGCATCTTCGCCACCCCCTGCCTCGTGGTGTATTTTGTGGGAGAGGTGGCCCTCCATTGGCCAGCGACAGGATCTACCAATCCCACCGCTGTCAACCGGGTTTCCCATTGATCGTAACCTTCCCCACCAGGGAACCGGTGGCGGGGCGGGGGGGAGGGGGGGCGGTGGTGGCAGGGAAGGGTCGACGGGGGGGCAGGAAAGGGTTGCCGTCGGCAGGACTGAAAGATCCTGGTGGCAGGAATTGGTTAAGATCCTGCCCTGGACATGTTTGTCTCCTCCCTGACCAATACCCAGTGCCCCAGAAGTCTTTCTCAAGGTACTTAATTAATTTCCTTCACCTGAACATTCTTAACCCTTGATTTCACAATTAGCATACCATTAATGGTGGAACAAGAACAAAGAAAATTACAGCACAGGAACAGGCCCTTCGGCCCTCCCAGCCTGCGCCGATCCAGATCCTTTATCTAAACCTGTCTTCTATTTTCCAAAGATCTACTTCCCTCTGTTCCCCGCCCGTTCATATATCTGTCTAGATGCATCTTGAATGATGCTATCGTGCCTGCCTCTACCACCTCCGCCGGCAAAGCATTCCAGGCACCCAGCACCCACTGCTTAAAAAACTTTCCACGCACATCTCCCTTAAACTTTCCCCCTCTCACCTTGAAATCGTGACCCCTTGTAATTGACACACCCACTCTTGGAAAAATCTTGTTGCTATCCACCCTGTCCATACCTCTCATAATTTTGGAGACCTCAATCAGGTCCCCCCTCAACCTCCGTCTTTCCAATGAAAACAATCCTAATCTACTCAACCTTTCTTCATAGCTAGCACCCTCCATACCAGGCAACATCCTGGTGAACCTCCTTGCTCCCTCTCTAAAGTATCCGCATCCTTCTGGTAATGTGGCGACCAGAACTGCACGCAGTATTCCAAATGTGGCCTAACCAAAGTCCGATACAACTGTAACATGACCTGCCGACTCTTGGACTCAATACCCCGTCCGATGAAGGCAAGCATGCTGTATGCCTTCTTGACCACTCTATCGACCTGCGTTGCCACCTTCAGGATACAATGGACCTGAACTCCCAGATCTCTCTGTACATCAATTTTCCCCAGGACTCTTCCATTGACCATATAGTCCGCTCTTGAATTAGATCTTCCAAAATGCATCACCTCGCATTTGCCTGGATTGAACTCCATCTGCCATTTCTCTGCCCAACTCTCCAATCTATCTATATTTTGCTGTATTCTCTGACATTCCTCCTCGCTATCTGCAACTCCACCAATCATAGTATCATCTGCAAACTTGCTAATCAAACCACCTATACCTTCGTCCAGATCATTTATGTATATCACAAACAACAGTGGTCCGAGCACGGATCCCTGTGGAACACCACTAGTCACCTTTCTCCATTTTGAGACACTCCCTTCCACCACTACTCTCTGTCTCGTGTTGCCCAGCCAGTTCTTTATCCATCTAGCTAGTACACCCTGAACCCCATACGACTTCACTTTTTCCATCAACCTGCCATGGGAAACTTTATCAAACGCCTTACTGAAGTCCATGTATATGACATCTACAGCCCTTCCCTCATCAATTAACTTTGTCACTTCCTCAAAGAATTCTATTAGGTTTGTAAGACATGACCTTCCCTGCACAAAACCATGCTGCCTATCACTGATAAGTCTATTGTCTTCCAAATGTGAATAGATCCTATCCTTCAGTATCTTCTCCAACAGTTTGCCTACCACTGACGTCAAGCTCACAGGTCTATAATTCCCTGGATTATCTCTGCTACTCTTCTTAAACAAAGGGACAACATTAGCAATTCTCCAGTCCTCCGGAACCTCACCCATGCTCAAGGATGCTGCAAAGACATCTGTTAAGGCCCCAACAATTTCGTCCCATGTTTCCCTCAGTAACCTGGGATAGATCCCATCCGAACCTGGAGACTTGTCCACCCTAATGCCTTTTAGAATACCCCAAACGTCCCCCTTCCTTATGCCGACTTGACCTAGAGTATTTAAACATCCATCCCTAGCCTCAACATCCGTCATGTCCCTCTCCTTGGTGAACACCGATGCAAAGTACTCATTAAGAATCTCACCCATTTCCTCTGACTCCACGCATAAATTCGCTCTTTTGTATTTGAGTGGGCCAATCCTTTCTCTAGTTACCCTCTTGCTCCTTATATACAAATAAAAGGCTTTGGGATTTTCCTTAACCCTGTTAGCCAAAGATATTTCATGACCCCCTTTATCCCTCTTTATTGCACGTTTGAGATTTGTCCTACTTTCCCGATATTCCTCCAAAGCTTCATCAGTTTTAAGTCGCCTAGATCTTATGTATGCTTCCTTTTTCATCTTAGCTAGTCTCACAATTCCACCCGTCATCCATGGTTTCCTAATCTTGCCATTTCTATCCCTCATTTTCACAGGGACATGTCTGTCCTGCACACTAATCAACCTTTCCTTAAAAGACTCCCACATTTCAAATGTGGATTTACGCTTAAACAGCTGCTCCCAATCCACATTCCCTAGCTCCTGCCGAATGTTGTTATACGTGGCCTTTCCCTAATTTAACACTCTTCCTTTAGGACCACTCTCGTCTTTGTCCATGAGTATTCTAAAACTTACGGAATTGTGATCGCTATTCCCAAAGTAATCACCGACTGAAACTTCAACCACCTGGCTGGGATCATTCCCCAATACGAGGTCCAGTATGGCCCCTTCCCGAGTTGGACTATTTACATACTGCTCTAAAAAACTCTCCTGGATGCTCCTTACAAACTCTGCTCCATCTACACCTCCATTACTACATGAGTCCCATTCAATGTTGGGGAAGTTAAAATCTCCCATCACAACCACCCTATTGCTCCTACATTTTTCTATAATCTGTCTACATATTTGTACCTCTACTTCACGCTCCCTTTTGGGAGGCCTGTAGTAAAGTCCCAACAATGTTACTGCATCCTTCCTATTTCTTAGCTCTACCCATATTGCCTCAGTGCTCGAATCCTCCATCATGCCCTCCTTAATCATAGCTGTGATATCATCTCTGACCAGTAATCCAACTCCTCCACCCCTTTTACCTCTCTCTCTATCCCTCCTGAAGCATCGATACCCTGGGATATTTAGTTTGCAGTCTTGCCCTTCCCTCAACCACGTCTCAATAATACCAGTAACATCGTATTCCCAGGTACTAATCCATGCCCTAAATTCATCTGCCTTACCTGCTGCACTTCTCGCATTGAAACAAATGCACCTCAGACCACCTGTCCCTTTGCGTTCATCATCTCTTCCCTGTTTACTCTTCCCCTTAGTCACATTGAGTTTATTACCTAGTACCTTACTGGCTTTAGTTGCTGCCTCTTTACTGACCTCTAACTTCCTAATCTGGTTCCCATCCCCCTGCCACATTAGGTTAAAACCCCCCAACAGTGTTAGCAAAAGCACCCCCTAGGTCATTGGTTCCAGTCCTGCCCAGGTGCAGACCATCCGATTTGTAATGGTCCCACCGCCCCCAGAACCGGTTCCAATATCCCAAAAATCTGATCCCCTCCCTCCTGCACCATCTCTCAAGCCACGTATTCATTCTGACAATTCTTGAATTTCTACTCTGACTGTCTTGTGGCACTGGTAGCAACCCTGAGATTACTACCTTTGAGGTCCTACTTTTTAACTTATCTCCTAACTCCCTAAATTCTGATTGTAGGACCTCATCCCATTTTGTACCTATATCGTTGGTGCATATATGCACCACGACAACTGGCTGTTCACCCTCCCCCTTCAGTATGTCCTGCAGCCGATCTGAGACATCCCTGACCCGTGCACCCGGGAGGCAACATACCATTCGGGAGTCTCGTTTCCGACCACAGAAATGCATGTCTACTCCCCTTACGATTGAATCCCCTATGACTATAGCGCTGCCAGTCTTTTTCCCGCCCTTCTGTGCAGCAGAGCCAGCCACGGTGCCATGAGCCTGGCTACTGCTGCCTTCCCCTGGTGAGTCATCTCCCCCAACAGTATCCAAAATGGTATACCTGTTTTGGAGGGAGATGACCGCAGGGGACACCTGCACTGCCTTCCTGCTCTTTCTCTGCCTTTTGGTCACCCATTCCATGTCTCCCTTACCAATCCTAATCTGCAGTGTGACCAACTCACTGAACGTGCTATCCACGACCTCCTCAGCATCGCGGATGCTACAAGGTGAGTCCATCCGCAGCTCCAGAGCCGTCATGCAGCCTAACAGGAGCTGCAGCTGGACACACTTCCTGCACATGAAGGAGTCAGGGGCAGCGGCCGCGTCCCTGAACTCCAACATTGAGCAAGAGGAGCATAACATGGGTCTGGGATCTCCTGCCATTTTTACATTCCCAACAGTAAGTATAAAAAAAAAATGTACTCCCCTTCTCAGCAAGCACTCACTCAGCAATCACTGCACCCTGCACGATAACACCTCAGGTTAAAGAAAAACGACTTACCAGCCGATCACTTGCTTGCAGGGTGTGACGTCACGGATAAACTTCTTTCTACTTCTACCTGCCCTCGTGTCTCCCTGTTGATCTTTACTCGGCTGGGATCCTTACAGTGATCGTCTAATTTTTTTGGTTCGAGGAGGAGGTAATGAGGGAAACACTGAGGTCTTTCGGGTTTAACTGTCACTTGACAACAGATCCTCCAGAAACCAGCTTTTGGATGCAGTGACTGCAATGCACAGCTGCAAATTTTCCCCACAACAGCCAATCAGAATCTCCACTCTACTGCCCTCTGCTGGATGCTAGCCTTGATTTGAACACCTAGGGTGCCTAGCTCAGTTACATTTTCTGGATGCAGTGACCGCAATGCATGGATGCAAATTTTCCCCGCAGCAGCCAATCAGCAGCTCCACTCTACTGCCCTCTGCTGGATGCTAGCTTTGACTTGAACACCTAGGGTGTCTTGCTCAGGTACACTTTCTGGATGCAGTGACCGCAATGCACGGATGCAAATGTTCCCCGCAACAGCCAATCAGCAGCTCCACTCTACTGCCCTCTGCTGGATGCTAGCCTTGACTTGAACACCTTGGGTGTCTTGCTCAGGTACAAGTTTCTGGATGCAGTGACCGCAATGCACGGATGCAAATTTTCCCTGCAACAGCGAATCAGCAGCTCCGCTCTACTGCCCTCTGCGGGATGCTTGCCTTGACTTCAACACCTAGGGTGTCTTGCTCAGGTACACTTTCTGGATGCAGTGACCGCAATGAACGGATGCAAATTTTCCCTGCAACAGTCAATCAGCAACTCTGCTCTACTGTTCTCTGCTGGATGCTAGCCTTGACTTGAACACCTAGGGTGTCTTGCTCAGGTACACTTTCTGGATGAAGCGACCGCAATGCACGACTGCAGATTTTCCCCGCAACAGCCAATCAGCAGCTCCACTGTACTGCCCTCTGCTGGATGCTAGCCTTGACTTGAACACCTAGGCTGTCTTGCTCAGGTACACTTTCTGGATGCAGTGACCGCAATGCACGAATGCAAATTTTCCCCGCAACAGCCAATCAGCAGCACAGCTATACTTCTCTCTGCTGGATGCTTGCGTTGACTTGAACACGTAGGGTGTCTTGCTCAGGTACACTTTTTGGATGCAGTGACCACAATGCACGGATGCAAATTTTCCCCGCAACAGCCAATCAGCAGCTCTGGTCTACTGCCCTCTGCTGGATGCTAGCCTTGACTTGAACACCTTGGGTGTCTTGCTCAGGTACACTTTCTGGATGCAGTGACCACAATGCACGGATGCAAGTTTTCCTCGCAACTGTCTATCAGCAGCTCCACTCTTCTGCCCTCTGCTGGATGCCAGGCTTGACTTCAACACCTAGGGTGTCTTGCTCAGGTACACTTTCTGGATGCAGTGACCGCAATGCACAGATGCAAATTTTCCCCACAACAGCCAATCAGCATCTCCACTCTACTGCCTTCTGCTGGATGCTTGCCTTGACTTGAACACCTAGGGTGTCTTGTTCAGGTACACTTTCTGGATGCAGTGACCGCAATGCATGGATGCAGATTTTCCCCGTAACAGCCAATCAGCAGCTCTGCTCTACTGCCCTCCGGAGGGTCAGAGAAACCAGCAACTGAAGACACAGCCATTAATGGTTGGGCAATTAAAGTCAGAGCTGTTCAAGAGTCCAGAACTAGGTGAGTGCAATTATCTTGGAGGCCAGGTTGCAGACTCTCGGTGATCACCAAGTGAAGGAGGGAGAGGCCATGGAGACATTTAAAAACAAGGATGAGAATTTTGAAATCAAGATGCTGCTTGACAGTTGCGGGCATAGGTTGAACAGGACTCTCTCAAATTTTTCCCTACCCAATTTTAGCTGACAGACATTGAAACATCTTTCATCATACTTTTGCTCAGTGATTAAATACCGTCAGGGTAATTACTACAAAATAAAGAGAAATCGATAGTCGAATAACATTTGAAAACATCCAGATAATCTGAGTAATGCCTTTCCATAAACTTGTTTGGATTAGTTAAAACAGCAAAGCAGAGATTGAGCCAGGGAATCGAACCTACAAATCACCGTGTGCGCGTGCATCAGCCACTCACTGCGCACACTGATTCTAACATGCTGTAGCCCTCTCCTCCAATTTTCTTTTCTTTTAAAAATAGTCAGAGAAAATCACAAGAGAATTTGGAATGGGGTGGGGATTGGCAGAATTAAAGGTCCATACTGTTCCCAAAGCACATAACCTGAAACAGCTTTCCTGTGAACTGTCAAAGATCTTAGTCCAAGAATTTTAACTGAGAATTCTCAACAGGAAACTGTTTTCAAGAATGCAACAGAAGTGTTAGTAATGATTCTGCAGCTGCCATTTACACAGCATATCCTCTGGAGACATCTTTTTAAAAAATTGTCCCCATTTTACTTTGCACCATCATCCTTAATCGTTTAACCACATCTGCCTTTGACCCTATCACAGACTTTCCCTCTTGCTCCTTCCTACCCCTCCCCCATCGTTTCCCTGCCTTAGTACTTGCTTAAAAACTTACATCATTCCCCATGTCTGACAAAAGATCATAGACTTGAAATGTTCACTCTGTTTCTCTCTCCACAGAGGCTGCCAGACCCACTCAACAATTCCAGCATTTTCTGTTTATAAGTCGACATTGGTTTACGAGATGTTTTAAAACCACTTCAGGTTTTGATAAAGCTGTGCAATGTGCTCTGACAGCTTGTTAGAAGGGCTGCCTACTGAAAGGTATTTGTTATCAGGGAGGTGTGGTACAGGTTGATCATATTTGTAGCTTGGTGCAGAAATCTAGAAGAATAGAGGCTATTGTGTTCATCGCACATGAACATCCTCCAGAACAATGAATGCAAATAAGTTAACTGATTCATTGTGGAGAAAGTGCTCTGGAAGATTTAAACTTGAGATGCTGCAAAGCCGACCAAAATAAATTGTTTGTGTGACCTATATGTGAAATAGTTGATAAAGGCAATACAAAGGAGAAGAAAGCTAGTCTCAGTTGTGCAATATTTAGACAGTCAGATTTATGTAGGCACCGGGTGTCTGAAATCATTTTTGACATAGAGCTGAAGAATAGAACTATTGTTTAGAATCATAGAATCTGGGCGGCACGGTGGCACAGTGGTTAGTACTGCTGCCTCATGTCGCTGAGGACCCGGGTTCGATCCCGGGTCACTGTCCGTGTGGAGTTTGCACATTCTCCCCCTGTCTGCGGGGGTCTCGCCCCCACAACCCAAAGATTTGCAGGGTAGGTAGATTTGCCACAATAAATTTCCCCTTAATTGGAAAAAAAGAATTGGGTACTCTAAATTAATGTTTTTTAAAAATCATAGAATCTATGCAAAATATGGCCATTCAGCCCATTGAGTCTGCACTGACCATTTGAAAAACCTCCTACCTAGGCCCAATCCCCCGCCCTATTCATGCAACCCCGCCCTAAGGGGCAATTTAGCAAGGCCGATTCACCTGACCTGCACATCCTTGGAGTGTGGGAGGAAACGAGCACCCGGAGGAAGCCCATGCAGACACGGGGAGAATGTGAAAACTCCACAGACTTTCACCCAAGATCAGAATGGAACCCGGGCCCCTGGCACTGTGAGGCAGCAGTGTAACCACTGTGCCACCATGCCGCCCAAAGTTGAAGTGTTATCCTTATAGGTTCTAAGGAAGGCACTATCATGCCAACACTGTCCTTTTGTAAATGCAGAAGGACCTACTCCCCTCCACTCTCTTTCCTCTTTCCCCGATCAGCTGATCACCTGAATCTCTTCCAAGATTTTCAGTGACCTCCTACTGTGGTTCCATGAAAGATGGTGAAACAGCACACTGTTAAACTACTGTGTTCAGCTTAAAACTAACAGTTAAATGCATTACTGAAAGCAAAGGCAGCAAGAGAATAACCTTGGTGTAACCTTTGAATTTCATGATATTCTAGAAAACAGTAATGTCCATTTTATCACTTTCCAATTGGCAGCCTTTTGCCAGAGTCTCTGTTGAATATTTATGTAGACTCTTGATTCCATAGAGCTCCTTATACCATTTAAATATGAAAAGAAGTAGTCAACCCAGGGAACTAAAGACCATTGAAAACGTTTAAGGTCACTAAAGGGTAGGTCAATGGAAAAGCTCAAACAGGTTGTTTTTTTTGGCATTGGTGACCATGGACTCCCATTGGATTGGACCATGATTATGTTTGGCATTGCCTTCTACAATATGGCTGACCAGAGAACTCTCTAGCTCTTACCATATGCCATAAGGCAAGTATTGAAAGGATTTACAGGCTGACAATCAATCAGTTTGGCCACTTGATGAACCTTCCACCATCTTCCAGTCATGAAATTACCAATCACAGTCTCAATTAATTCTGCCACTCAAGCTGAGAGGATGTCCTCGTGACTGCTGATTGAATCAGCTGCTCATGGAGCCTGGCTAAAGTCTAAAGCAACGCACTTCGGAATTGTGTGACAATGTGAACAGCGTGAGCCTTGGATGTTTCAGCAAGTAAAGATAATGGGGTAATTTTCACTATCACCTATCTAAATTAACACCAACAAAAAGATTTCATAAAGTGTAATGAAAGTTTGTTTCCAAGGTAACCACGTCAAGGTTATCGATATCAGATCTTCTTCTCAGGATTGAGCAGGGCTTGCTTCCATTGTTGTTTGATGGGCTGTGAGGTAGCTGCTAAATCTAGCTGACAAGTCTAATGCTCCATTTGCAGGGCAGGTTGTGCATGAAGCGTTGGGTAGATGGATTGTTTGTAAATTTGTGCACTCTCTCCACACCTTAACTTCACTTTAGCCTTCTCCCAATTGAGTCTCTCAATGTCTTTGGTGCTTTTCCGAATGAAATTCTTCATTTTGGCCGATCACTCCAGTGAGTCAGCTGAGATGTTTGATCTCTTCAGAAATGCTTCGAGGACATAAGTTACAACTAGAACAGTTTAAATGCTCTCACAAAGTAATAATGGGGTGAATTTTCAATTTCAGCTTGGTGATAACCCAATGCCTACCCTATGGATGATTGTAATTCCTATTTGTAAGTGAAAGTTGGACACATTTCAAAAGCTAGTAATGATTTTTTAAAATATTTTAAATAAAATCATATATTGAAAAATGGTTGGTATGAATTCAGTCCTGAATAATTTCCTTCAACAGCATTCCATGGGATCTGACTTTGCTTTCAAATAATTTTTTTTACATGCCTGGAAATGGCAATAAATTATTGATAGTTTAGTGAATTAGCTTAAAAAAAGATTTCTGCACATATACATTTCTGCACATATACAGCTTTGTATTAAGCTTTATATATTTGGGTTATTCCTTCCTGGGTTCCAGAAGAACTATTTGACCACTTGGTGGCAACATAATACCATTTTCAACTAGATTCTCTCCAAAAAAGACAACCCATCTTTCATATTAAGATAAAAAGGAAAACAACTAACTCTGAGGTGAGTACAAAAGCAAATCAAAAATATTGAGACTCATGTCTCATCTAATCTGACAACTGAGTACAGTATTGAGAGAGTGCTGCGCTGTCAGTGGAGCCATTTTTCAGATGAAATGTTAAGCCAGGGCCCCTTCTACCCTCCCAGGTGGATGTAATATTATTTGATTATTTGCTGCCCTGTTGGCTTGTTATGTTTTATGGTTGTGTTTGATGTGTAAATACATAAATGCCTCAATAAAATACTTTTCAGAAAAAAAGTGGATGTAAAATCTTCCATGATACTGTTTAACGAAAGGCAGGGGTGGCATGGTGGCAGTGGTTAGCACTGCTGCCTCACAGCTCCCAGAGGCCCGGATTTAATTCCGGCCTTGGGTGACTGTGTGGAGTTTGCACTTTCTCCTCATATCTGTGTGGGTTTCCTCCGGTTTCCTGTCCACAGCCCAGTGATGTGCAGGTTAGGTGGATTGGCCATGCTAAATTGCCCCTTAGTGTCCGTGGATGCGCAGGTTAGGTGGGGTGATGGGATTACGTGGATAGAGCAAGGCAGTGGGCCTAGGTAGTGATGCACGATCAATTGCACAAAGACGAAAGTTGAATACAACTGAGGCTTTATTACACTAAGATGTGTGGCCTCCTACAGCAGCTGGCGAAATGGCTGCTGTATGGGGAACACACATATTTATACTCTGCCTACTGGGCGGAGCCAGCAGGCAGGGACTACCCCCATACCTGTAGTACAGGGCCTTACCACACATCTCCCAATATACACAACAGTGGTGATTACCACATTCACCCCCTGTTAAAATTGAGTCCAGCGGGGGTGGCGGAGAACTATATACAGATCAAGTTTTAATATACAGAGGCAAAAATAATTTAGGAGTCCCGTACATGGTGCTTTAACAGTCCCGAACCCATTACAGGTTTAGCCGGTCCGGGGCTTTGATCTGACATTGGGAGCGACGCAGTGGTGGTGGAGATTCCGGTGCCGGTCTGGTCCTCAGTGACTCCAGGAGCGTGCCGAAATCCTCCTCATCCTCGGGCATGGGCAGGGGGAGGACTGATGGAGGGGTTGCTGCTGAGTGCACCGGGGGGAGGGGAGGGTGGTGCCGGGCCGGAGGGGTGTGTGTGTGGGGAACCTGCTGTTGCCAGGTCCCTGAGGGAGACAGTATCCTGGCAGCCATCGGGGTACGCTACATAGGCAGACTGGGGGTTAGAGTGGAGTAACTGCACCCTTTCAACCAACGGGTCCACCTTGTGGATTTGTACATGCTTACGGAGGAGTACGGGTCCTGGAGCTGCGAGCCAAGTCGGGAGCGACACCCCGGATGTGGACTTCCTGGGGAAGGCGAAGAGACGTTCATGGGGTGTGTCGTTGGTTGCAGTGCATAGGAGCGACCGAATGGAGTGCAGTGCATCGGGGAGGACCTCCTGCCAGCGGGAGACCGGGAGATTTCTGGACCGTAGGGCCAACTGGACGGCCCTCCAGACTGTCCCGTTCTCCCTCTCCACCTGCCCGTTTGCCCGGGGGTTATAGCTGGTCATCCTGCTGGAGGTGATACCCCTGCTGAGCAGGAATTGACGCAAGTCATCACTCATGGATGAGGATCCCCTGTCACTGTGGATGTAAGCGGGGAAGCCGAACAGAGCGAAGATGGTGTTGAGGGCTTTGATGACGGTGGCAGACATCATGTCGGGGCATGGGTTGGCGAAGGGGAATCTGGAGTACTCATCGACCACACTGAGGAAATACGTGGTACGGTCGGTGGAGGGCAGGGGCCCTTTGAAATCCACGCTGAGGCGTTCAAAGAGGCGGGAGGCCATCACCAGGCGTGCACGGTCTGGCTGGTAGAAGTGCGGTTTGCACTCCGCACAGATCTGGCAGTCTCTGGTGATTGCCGTACTTCCTCGATGGAGTAGGGCAGATTGCGGGCCTTGATGAAGTGGCACAACCGTGTGACAAAGGTTGTCGTGCAGAGTCTGGAGACGGTCCACCTGTGCGCTGGCACATGTACCTCGGGATAGGGCATCGGGGGGCTCGTTGAGCTTACCGGGACGATACAAAATCTCGTCGTTGTAGGTGGAGAGCTCGCTTCTCCAGCGCAGGATTTTATCGTTTTTGATCTTGCCCCGCTGTGTGTTGTTAAACATGAAAGCTACCGACCGTTGGTCAGTGAGGAGAGTGAATCTCCTGTCATAGTATCATAGTATCATAGAATTTACAGTGCAGAAGGAGGCCATTCGGCCCATCGAGTCTGCACCGGCTCTTGGAAAGAGCACCCTACCCAAGGTCAACACCTCCACCCTATTCCCATAACCCAGTAACCCCACCCAACACTGAGGGCAATTTTGGACACTAAGGGCAATTTAACATGGCCAAACCACCTATCTTGCACATCTTTGGACTGTGGGAGGAAACCGGAGAACCCGGAGGAAACCCACGCACACACGGGGAGAACGTTGGCCAGGTAATGCCTCCAATGCCACACAGCTTCAACGATAGCCTGGACCTCTTTTTCGACGGAGGAGTGTCGAATTTCAGAGGCATGAAGGGTTCGTGAAAAGAATGCCACGGGGCTGCCTGCTTGGTTGAGGGTGGCAGTAGAGCGACGTTGGATGCTTCGCTCTCCACTTGAAAGGGTAACGTCTTGTCGACTGTGTGCATCGCAGCCTTGACGATGTCGGCCCTAATACGGTTGAAGGCCTGTTGAGCCTCGGCCGTCAGGGGGAAAAGAGTGGACTGGATGAGTGGGCGGGCCTTGTCCGCGTAGTTTGGGACCCACTGGGCTTAGTAAGAAAAGAACCCCAGGCAGCGTTTTAGGGCCTTTGGGCAGTGGGGAAGGGGTAGTTCCATGAGGAGGCGCATGCGGTCGGGATTGGGCCCCAGAACTCCGTTCTGGACCACATAGCCGAGGATGGCTAAGCGGTTCGTGCTGGATACACACTTCTCCTTGTTATAGGTGAGGTTTAGGAGAGTGGCGGTGTGAAGAAATTTGGCAAGGTTGGCATCATGGTCCTGCTGATCGTGGCCACAGATGGTGACATTGTCTAGGTACGGGAAAGTGGCCCGCAGCCCATACCGGTCGACCATTCGGTCCATCTCCCTTTGGAAGACCGAGACCCCGTTGGTGACGCCGAAGGGAACCCTAAGAAAATGGTAGAGGCGGCCATCTGCCTCGAAGGCAGTGTATGGGCGGTCCGCCTTATGGATGGGGAGCTGGTGGTAGGCGGATTTTAGGTCTACAGTTGAGAAGACCCGGTACTGTGCAATCTGATTGACCACAGCAGATATACGTGGGAGGGGGTACGCGTCGAGCTGCGTGTACCGATTGATGGTCTGGCTGTAGTCCACGACCATTCCGTGTTTTTCCCCAGTTTTCACCACTACCACTTGGGCTCTCCAGGGGCTGTTGCTGGCCTCGATGATGCCTTCCCGAAGCAGCCGCTGGACCTCAGACCTGATGAAGGTCCTGTCCTGGGTGCTGTGCCGTCTGCTCCTGGTGACGGGGTTAGGTTTGCGAATAGGGAAGGTGGGTCGACCTTTAGGGTCGCGAGGCCGCACACAGTAAGGGGTGGTAGGGGCCCGCCGAATTTCAAGGTTAGGCTCTGGAGGTTACACTGGAAGTCCAGGCCGAGTAGCAGGGCAGCGCAGAGGTTGGGGAGGAAGTAGAGGCGGAAGCTGCTGAATTCTACGCCTGGATCGTGAGCGTGGCTATACAGTACCCCTAGATCGCCACGGAGTGGGACCCGGAGGCCAGGGAGATTCTCTGATTGGCGGGATGTTCCGCTAGGGAGCAGCGCCTTACCGTACCGGGATGGATGAAGCTTTCAGTGCTCCCGGAGTCCAGCAGACAGGAGATCTCATGCCCATCGATCTTCACGCTTCTCGAGGCGGTGGCTAGATTGTGCGGGCGAGACTGGTCAATCGTGACCAAGGCGAGTCGCGGCTAGTCCTCGCTGGTGTTGGACGATGGGGTGCCCGGGGTGCACGGGTCCTGGTACGATGGTGGCGCCCATGTGCCGTGGGGGACACATGATGGCGGCGCCTGGAGATCCAGAGGTGGACAAGATGGCGGTGCCCATGGGCCGCACGTGGTCCGAGGAGGGGAAGAGGGCGGCACCCACTGACCGCGTGTGGTCCAAGGAGGGGAAGATGGTGGTGCCCACTGTCCGTACGCGGGGGGGGGGATTCGGGGCGATCGCGGCGACTGAGCAGGCCTGGCACACCGCGGCTAAGTGCCCCTTCTTGCCGTAGGCCTTGCAAAGAGCGCTGCGGGCCGGGCAGCATTGGCGTGGGTGTTTTTGCTGCCCACAGAAGTAACATCTGGGGCCCCCGGGGTTGGCTGGCTGGCACGTGGCACAGGCGTCGGATTGGCTGAGTGGGGTCCCCAGTGGGGCGGCCGTCTGCGGAGTCCACGTTGCAGATGAGGAGTGGGCTGCGCGGCTGGGGGTGTAGGCCTGGATATTGCGCGAGGCGATTGTCATCGATAGCGCCAGCTTTTTGGTTTCCGCGAGGTCGAGCGTGGCCCCCTCTAAAAGTCGATGGCGGATGTGGTCTGACCCTATCCCCCGTGATGAAAACGTCCCGCATGAGGAGGTTCGAATGTTCCGTGGCCGTGACGGCCTGACAGTCACAGTCTCTGACCAGGGGAATTAAAGCACGCCAGAAATCTTCTACGGACTCACCAGGGAGTTGACTGCGAGTAGAGACTACGTGTCTGGCAAAGAGCGTGTTCGTCTGCTGGGCGAAGTTCTCTTTCAGTAGCGCCATGGCTTCATCCTGGATAAGCGGAAAAACGTTGGAGCTCAGCCACGAGTAGAGGATCTGGATCTTCTGAACTTCCGGAATTGGGTCTGGTGCAGACCTGATGTAAGCTTCGAAACAAGCTAGCCAATGTTCAAAGTCCTTTTTGGCGTCGCTTGATTGCGGACCCAGCTGCAGGTGATCCGGTTGAAGCGGAGGTCCATCTTCTGAAAACTTTAGTGTAATGAATTGATGCACGATCAATTGCACAAAGACGAGAGTTGAATACAACTGAGGCTTTATTACACGAAGATGTGTGGCCTCCTACAGCAGCTGGCGAAATGGCTGCTGTATGGGGAACACACATATTTATACTCCGCCTACTGGGCGGAGCCAGCAGGCAGGGACTACCCTCATACTTGTAGTACAGGGCCTTACCACACATCTCCTAATATATACAACAGTGGTGATTACCACAGGTCGAGCGCTCTTTCAGAGGGTCGATGCAGGATCAATGGCTCAAATGGCCTCACTCTGCACTGTAGAGATTCTATGATTCTGACAATATCCCTGAAGCAGCATCCCTGAAGCAGACAGCAGAGTTTTCCCAGGCTGTTGGAGGCTGGTTCAGGGGCAGGCAAGGTGGGCAAGTCTCAAAAACTGGTGTAACCTCTTCCACTTTTTGGGGGCAGCATTGAAAACCACTGAATCTATTGGTAAGTAATTAGAAATTGCTAATGTTTGTTAAGCAGCCAATTATGAGCTGTTCTAGTCCTGACTTCTGGACTTCCCAGACATGGAACGTATTTTCCAGTCATGGAACCTGTTTCCCAATGTGTCAGTGAGGTAAGAGCACAGCAGTAAGCTTCCTCGGTGAAACTGACAAGCTGGGAAGGGTTACATCAATTGCACTGAAGAGCCCCAGCCATGACCATTGAGAAACTGCTGTTCAAAGCTCTTCTATCAGAGACTGCTTTCCCTGTTTCACAGGTGATTGCCAAATTCTTGGGAAGTCACTTCACCTATTCGACATTTCACTCACCTTCAGTTAGACTTCCTGGTTGCCAGCCTTCGCCACAGCATGCAAACAGCTTATAGAGCTCCCTCCTCCATCTCTACCTTCACCTACCTTCCTCTCAGTTGCATGCCCTTTGACAGGGCAGGTGCGATGGACATTGAAATCCAGCTGGGAGGAGGTGAGGACCACCCTCCCCACATGGGCAGAGAAAGGGTTGGGTCAGGCATGGGGCTGTGGGGGGGGGGGGGGTGAATGATGTCGGGTCAGCATTGAATGGATCAGGCCAGAGGGTTGGTTTTGGGTTAGGAACCGGTGGTGTTGTGGGTCCCCTGGGTGTTTGTGTGTGTGGTGGGGTGTCCAATGCGAGGCTGCATCTGGGTTTATTAAATAATTATTCTGTCGTTAGTGCGTTTCCCCCCTAACTCTTTCAGACTATCTGTTAAGGTAAAACTGGCAGAACCACCCTAAGTTAGTGATTTAAATCACTTCTGTCGGATGATTCCTAGCCCAGCGCAATTGTCCAGAGGGAGTTAGCACATCTGGACATTTGCCGGGTAAACCCTTACATGGAAACTTCCTGCAGGGAGCCCCAGTGGATCACTAGGGTACACCCTAGATGTGACACTGGGGAACTAGGACGTTATGGGCCAAAATGTAGGTCTTGGAGCCGGAAGGTTTTTTGCCACTCAGCTCTCATGCCCTCCTGAGTTCCAATTCTCTTGGTGCACTGCCTCCAGATGGGAGACCCCACACTCCCGCTGTGGACTTTCTCAGCCACCTCCACCCACACCTAGTTGACTGGAGAGGTTGTCCTCTTTCTACTGTTCTTGGAAGAACTCACTTCACTGCAGCCGCTCCCAACCTGAGGCAGATACTCCTTGTGAAATAATCCCGGGGAACAGTCTACCCAGATTTCCTCTCCATTCCTGTGGCTACTGCAGCCTCAGAAATCCAAGTGCGGAAGAGTTTTTCTTATCCATGCCAGAGTTCCTTAAAGAAAAATCCTTACTTTGACAGAGTGGGCGTGTTATCCCTCTTCCCCCACCTCCCTGCACTCACTTGGTCAGCGAACTCAGGGTGAGATGACAATTGGTTTCTTCTGGCAAAAAGCAACGGCTAGGTACACAATTCAATGAGTTGGGTTCCAGACCCCATAACAGTCCCACTGTTCCACCAGGGACTAAGGTGATAAAATCCCACACAGAATATCAGGTAATTTATTTTATTGCAGATTGTGGAATCATGCTTTGTTGAATTCAGTTGACACATTTGCCTACAATCCAACAACGAATACACTCACAAGTATTTCATTGGCTGTGGAGCAGTTTTGTGTATCCAGATAACTTGAAAAGTACTCATCTTGCTTTCACAATCATATAGATAATCAACCCATTTGGGTTGAAGATGATGGGGATTTATCTTCTCAGGTCAAGCCACATACATAGAACACAAAAGTTAGAACATAGAACTGTATAGCACAGTACAGGCCCATCGGCCCACGATGTTGTGCTGAACTAGTCGGAAACTAAGATCAACCAACTCCCAATCATTCTAGTGCACTCCATATCCAATAACCTCTTGAAAGTTCCTAAAGTGTCCGACTCCATTACCATAGCTTGGAGGGCGTTCCACACCCCAACCACTCTCTGAGTAAAGAACCTACCTCTGACATCTCTCCTATATCTTCCACCATGAACCTTAGTTATGCCTCCTTGTAACAGCTACATCCACCTGAGGAAAAAGTCGCTGAACGTCCACTCTATCTATCCCTCTCATCAACTTATACACCTCAAATAAGTCACCTCTCATCCTCCTTCCCTCCAATGAGAAAAGCCCTAGCTCCCTCAACCTCTCCTCATAAGACCTATCCTGCAAACCAGGCAGCATCCTGGTAAATCTCCTTTGCACCCATTCCAATGCTTCCACATCCTTCCAAAATGAGGTGACCAGAACTGCACACAATACTCCAAATGTGGTCTAACCAAGGTCTTGTACAGTTGCAGCATAACCCCACGGCTCTTAAACTCAATCCCCCTGTTAATAAATGCTAACACACTACAGGCTTTCTTCACAGCTCTATCCACTTGGGTGGCAACTTTCAGAGATCTATGGACATGAACTCTGAGATCTCTCTGCTCCTCCACATTCTTCAGAACCCTGTCGTTAGCCCTGTAATCGGCATTCAAATTTGTCCTACCAAAATTGATCACCTCACACTTATCAGGGTTAAACTCCATCTGCCATTTTTCGGCTCAGCTCTGCATCCTATCAATGCCCCTTTGCAGCCTACAACAGCCCTTCACATTATCCACTACTCCACCAATCTTGGTGTCATCAGCAAATTTACCAACCCAACCTTCAACTCCATCATCCAAGTCATTGATAAAAATCACAAATAGCAGAGGGCCCAGCACTGATCCCTGTGGCACACCGCTGGTGACTGGGCTCCAGGATGAAAATTTACCATCTACCACCACCCTCTGTCTTCTATGTGATAGCCAGTTACTGATCCAATGGCCAAATTTCCCTCTATGCCATGTCTCCTTACTTTCTGCATGAGCCGACCATCGGGCACCTTATCAAATGCCTTACTAAATCCATGTATACAACATCAACTGCTCTACCTTCATCTATGTACTTAGTTACCTCCTCAAAGAATGCAATCAAACTTGTGAGGCAAGACTTACCCCTCACAAATTCATGCTGACTATCCTGGATTAAGCTGTATCTTTCCAATTGATCATAAATCCTATCCCTCAGGACCCTTTCCAATAATTTACCTATGACTGAAGTGAGTCTAACCGGCCTATAATTCCCAGGGTTATACCTATTCCCTTTCTTGAACGAGGGGACAACATTTGCCTCTCTCCAGTCTTCTGGCACTATTCCTGTAGACAGTGAGGACATAAAGATCAAAGCCAAAGGCTCTGCAATCTCATCCCTCGCCTCCCAAAGAATCCTAGAATATATCCCATCAGGCCCAAGGGACTTATCTATCCTCAGGCTTCTCAAAATTTCTAACGCATCCTCCTTCCGAATATCTACCTCCTCCAGCCTACCAGCCTGTATCGCACGATCCTCCTCAACAACATGGCCCCTCTCCTTTGTGAACACTGAAGAAAAGTATTCATTTAGGGCCTCTCCTATATCTTCAGACTCCATGCACACATTCCCACTACTGTCCTTGGTCATTCTTTTATTCCTCACATAAGTGTAAAAAGCCTTGGGGTTTTCCTTGATCCTACCCGCCAAGGACTTCTCATGCCCCCTCCTAGCTCTCCTAAGCCCTTTCTTGAGCTCCTTCCTAGCTATCTTGTATTCCTCAAGTGCCCTAACTGAACCTTGTTTTCTCATCCTTACATAAGCACCCTTCTTCCTCTTGACAAGACGTTCAACCTCTTTTGTAAACCATGGTTCCCTTACTCGACCATTTCCTCCCTGATTGACAGGGACATACATATCAAGGACACAGACTATTTGCTCTTTGAACAAGCTCCACATCTCAATTGTGCCTATCCCTGACTGTTCCTGTTTCCATCTTATGCTCCCCAATTCTTGCCTAATCGCATCGTAATTACCCTTCCCCTAGTTATAAACCTTGCCCTGCCGTATGTCCCTATCCCTCTCCATTGCTTTAGTGAAAGTCAACGAATTGTGGCCACTATCCCCAAAGTGCTCTCCCACCACTAAATCTAACACTTGGCCCGGTTCATTACCCAGTACCAAATCCAATGTGGCCCCGCCTCTTGTCGGTCTATCCACATATTGTGTGAGGAAACCCTCCTGCACACACTGTACAAAAACTGCCCCATCCGAACTGTTCGAATTATAGTGGTTCCAATCAATATTTGGAAAGTTAAAGTCACCCATGACAACTACCCTGTGACTACCGCACCTATCCAAAATCTGCATTGCAATCTTTTCCTCCACATCTCTGTTACTGTTTGGGGGCCTATAGAAAACTCCGAACAAAGTGACCGCTCCTTTCCTATTTCTAACTTCAGCCCACACTACCTCAGTAGACAGATCCTCCTCAAACTGCCTTTCTGCAGCCATTATACTATCCTTGATTAACAATGCTACTCCTCCACCTCTTTTACCACCTTCCCTAATCTTACTGAAACATTTAAACCCCGGAACCTCCAACAACCATTCCTGCCCCTGTTCTATCCACGTCTCCGTAATGGCCACAACATCGTAGTCCCAGGTACCAATCCATGCTTCAAGCTCACCAACCTTATTCCTGATGCTCCTCGCATTGAAGTAGACACACTTCAAACCACCTTCATGCCTGCCGGTCCACTCTTGTGACCTTGGTACCTTCCTCAGTACTGCACTACCCTCAACTTCCTGAACTCCAGCAATGCTATCTTCTGGACTACAAATCAGTTTCCCATCCCCCTGCCAAATTAGTTTAAACCCCCCTGAAGAGCTGTAGCAAATTTCCCTCCCAGGATATTGGTGCCCCTCTGGTTCAGGTGTAACCCATCCTGTTTGTACAGGTCCCACCTTCCCCAGAATGTGCTCCAGTTATCCAAGTAACTGAAACCCTCCCTCCTACACCATCCCTGTAGCCACGTGTTTAACTGCATTCTCTCCCTGTTCCCTACTTCGCTAGCACGTGGCACTGGCAGCAAACTAGAAATGACAACATGGTCTGTCCTCGCTCTCAGCTTCCACCCTAGCTCCCTGAATTCCTGTTTTACATCCCCATCCCTTTTTCTACCTATGTCGTTGGTACCGATGCGTACCACGACTTGTCGCTGCTCCCCCTTAAGGATCCTGAAAGCACGATCAGAGACGTCACGGACCTTGGCACCTGGGAGGCCACACACCAACCGTGAGCCTCTATCGTTGCCACAGAACTGCCTATCTGTACCTCTAACTATAGAGTCTCCAATAACTAATGCTCTCCTGCTCTCCCCCTTCCCTTCTGAGCCACAGGGACAGACTCAGTGCCAGAGACCTGGTCACTGTAGCTTACCTCTGGTAGGTGTCCCCCCTCCACCCCCCCCCCCCCCCCAATCATTTGGAAGAGCCTGTATTCTCTAGAGTTTCGAAGAATGAGAGTGGATCTCATTGAAACTTATAAAGTTCTTACAGGGCGGGACAGGGTGGATAGGATGTTTCCCCTGGCTGGAGAGTCTAGAAACAGGGACAGAGAGCGCGATTCAACTCATTGGGAACAAAGTCCCATAGTGAACGCATTAGGCCACGTATTTCCCGGCGCTCGCAATGGCAAGAAACACATGGCTATACAACGCAACTCACATTGTATAAGGAGCCTCAGCAGGGAACGCGCAGCTGAGACCGCGCGTAGCCCCATTTTCTACACTGAGGAGCTCCGCTCGCCGAAACTCCCCAGTGTAGCAAGAGATCGGGACGCCATTTAAAAATGGTGTCCGGTCTCCGAGACCCCCAAAGCAATCCCTAACCCCAACAGCCCGAACACACTGTGGCAGGATCCCCGGCACATCCCTCCCTCCATCCCTCCCTCCCACACTCCCTCAACACCAGTGTAGGGCACCCCTGGCCCAATCACACGCATGCATAAGATGCCAGCTTGGAAACTTGCCAGCTGGCAGTGCCATTTGGGTACATTCACAGTGCCAAGCTCGCACCCATGTGGCACTGCCAATGTGCTAGGCTGGCATTGCTGAGGTGACAGGCTGGCACTGCCGGGGTGCCCAGGTGGCACCAGCAATGCCAGGGAACCACCCTGCCCAAAGGAAATGCAACGGGGGCATCCGATACCCTGGGAGACCCGCACAAGTGCCGTTCCATCTGGTCCCCATTTGTGGAGACCAGTACCAAATGCATCTCGCCCGAGGTCTCCGAGACGAAGAGTACAGATCACAAAGCCTCTATTACCTTGGGAATTTGCATGTTAAAGTGAGACTAGCTGTCTCGCTCTAATCTGCAGACTTGCCAAAAAGTAATCCACCCACAATGAGCGCAATTTACACCACAACGTCTCATGAGATCACGTTAGATCTCACGAGGCATTGTGAGCCAGGTAGATCCCGAGAGCGGCTTCTCCCGACTTTAATCTGCCAGGCTCTGACGCAATGAGCTGACTTTCAGGTGCAGCGTGGCAATTGGATTGTGCCCACAGTCTCAGAATAAGGAGCAAGCTATTTAATTCTGGGATGAGGAGGAATTTCTTCACTCAGAGCGTGGTGAATCTGTGAAGTTCTCTACCTCCGAGGGCTGTAGAAGCTCAATCATTGAGCATGTTCAAGACAGAAATCGATAGGCTTCTCGATACTAATGTCATCAAGACATATGAGGGATAGTGGGTAAAAATGGCACCGAGGTCGATGATCAACCATGAACTGTTTGAATAATAGAGGAGGCTTGATGGGCTGAATGGTCTACTCCTGCTTCTATTTCCTATATTCATATTTTCCTATTTAAAAGTGATCCAATATTGACTTCCGGGCGCGGCGATGACCAGCTGAGTCGCACGTTTCGGCAGCTCCCGGTGAAACGGACTTTTGGGCTCTTGATAGGAGCCCCAACGGCAATTTTGACGGCTAAAAACACTGTGCGGTAAACCAGAAGGGAATCCCCCCTGGATAAGGATGAAAAAAGGAGGAGAAAGTGGCCGGATTGCAGTGGATCCTTTAGAACAGCGGCAAGGAAGGCAAGCAAAAACCAAGATGGCGTCGGAAGGTGGCAGTTTAACATGGGGCCCTGAACAACAAGAGTTCTTGAAATGCTGTGTGGAAGAGCTCAAAAAGGAAATGAAGAAAGAGCTGTTGGCCCCGATACTACAGGCGATCGAAGGGCTAAAGGAGGAACAAAAGACCCAGGAGCGGGAGCTTCGGGTCGTGAAGGCAAAGGCAGCCGAGAATGAGGACGACATACAGGGCCTGGTGGTGAAGACGGAGATGCATGAGGCACATCAGAAACGATGTGTGGAAAGGTTGGAGGCACTGGAGAACAATGCAAGGAGGAACAACCTGAGGATTCTTGGTCTTCCTGAAGGTGTGGAGGGAGCGGACGTCGGGGCATATGTGAGCATGATGCTGCACTCGTTAATGGGAGCGGAGGCCCCGGCGGGTCCGTTGGAGGTGGAGGGAGTATACCGAGTGATGGCGCGAGGACCGAGAGCAGGAGAAATTCCCAGAGCCATAGTGGTGAGATTCCTCCGTTTTAAGGATAAAGAAATGGTCCTTAGATGGGCAAAGAAAACTCGGAGCAGTAAATGGGAGAACGCGGTGATCCGCGTTTATCAAGACTGGAGTGCGGAGGTGGCGAGAAGGAGGGCGAGCTTTAATCGGGCCAAGGCGGTGCTTCACAAAAAGAAGATAAAATTTGGAATGCTGCAACCGGCAAGACTGTGGGTCACATATCAAGGAAGGCACCACTACTTTGAGACGGCGGATGAAGCGTGGGCTTTTATTGTGGAAGAAAAACTGGAATGAGCGGGTTATTAAAAAGAACGTTTGAACAAAGTGGTGGGGCGAATGTGGGGGGCAAAGAGGGGGGTTAAAAAGGGGGGAAAGAGGAGTTTTATGTACTAATCCTGCGATGTGGTAACTTTTCTCTCTTCCACAGGTGGTGATGGGGGGAGGAGGGGAGGTGGAGGAGATGGGGCGTTGGCCATTGGGGGTGGGGCCAAGGGAGAAGCGCGGGCTTGGTTCCCGCGCTATGATAATCATGGCGGGAATAGAGAAGCAGGAAGGAGGGGGCGTCGCACGGTGCGAACCGAGGTCACGGGGGGAAGCCGAGGTCGGCCATAGTTTGCTGACTTCTGGGAGCAACATGGGGGGAGTAATTACGCTAGCGGGGGGTCTAGCGGGGGGGGTGGGAGGGGGGAATTACTGGGTTGCTGCTGCTGGGGAGAGGGGGGAGCTGGTATGGGAGGGGATGGGCGGGGGGGCACCGCCTGGGGGAGATACAGCTGCGTGGGAACCGGGTGAGGAGCTGGAAAAAGGAGATGGCTAATCGACAATGGGGGGGGTAGGAAGCCCCCCAACCCGGCTGATCACGTGGAACGTGAGAGGGCTGAACGGGCCGATAAAGAGGGCACGGGTACTCGCACACCTTAAGAAACTTAAGGCAGATGTGGTTATGTTACAGGAAACGCACCTGAAACTGATAGACCAGGTTAGGCTACGCAAAGGATGGGTGGTTCCATTCGGGGCTAAAACAGGGGGGTGGCTATATTAGTGGGGAAGCGGGTAATGTTCGAGGCAAAGACTATAGTGGCGGATAACGGGGGCAGATACGTGATGGTGAGTGGCAAACTACAGGGGAGACAGTGGTTTTGGTAAACGTATAGGCCCCGAACTGGGATGATGCCAATTTTATGAGGCGGATGCTAGGACGCATTCCGGACCTAGAGATGGGAAAGCTGATAATGGGGGGAGATTTTAATACGGTGTTGGAACCAGGGCTGGATAGGTCGAAGTCCAGGACTGGAAGGAGGCAGGCAGCAGCCAAGGTACTTAAAGATTTTATGGAGCAGATGGGAGGTGTAGACCCGTGGAGATTTAGCAGACCTAGGAGTAAGGAGTTCTCGTTTTTCTCCTATGTCCATAAAGTCTACTCGCGAATAGACTTTTTTGTGCTGGGAAGGGCGTTGATCCCGAAGGTGAGGGGAACGGAGTATACGGCTATAGCCATTTCGGATCACGCTCCACACTGGGTAGACTTGGAGATAGGGGAGGAAACAGGAGGGCGCCCACCCTGGAGAATGGACATGAGAAGGCGAGCAGGTTGCTGGCACACCAATTGAGGAAAAGGGGAGCAGCGAGGGAAATAGGGGGAGTGAGGGATGAGGAAGGAGAGATGGAGCGGGGAGCGGAGAGAGTGAATGGAGTGTTCAAGACATTTTATAAAAAATTATATGAAGCTCAACCCCCGGATGGGAGGGAGAGAATGATGGGCTTTTTGGATCGGCTGGAATTTCCCAAGGTGGAAGAGCAGGAAAGGGTGGGACTGGGAGCACAGATCGAGGTAGAAGAAGTGGTGAAAGGAATTAGGAGCATGCAGGCGGGAAAGGCCCCGGGACCGGATGGATTCCCAGTCGAATTCTATACAAAATAGGTGGACTTGCTTGCCCCGGTATTGACGAGGACCTTTAATGAGGCAAAGGAAAGGGGACAACTGCCCCCGACTATGTCTGAAGCAACGATATCGCTTCTCTTAAAGAAGGAAAAGGACCCGCTACATTGCGGGTCCTATAGACCTATTTCCCTCCTAAATGTAGATGCCAAGATCCTGGCCAAGGTAATGGCAATGAGGATAGAGGAATGTGTCCCGGGGGTGGTCCACGAGGACCAAACTGGGTTTGTGAAGGGGAGACAGCTGAACACGAATATACGGAGGCTGTTAGGGGTAATGATGATGCCCCCACCAGAGGGGGAAACGGAGATAGTAGTGGCGATGGATGCCGAGAAAGCATTTGATAGAGTGGAGTGGGATTATTTGTGGGAGGTGTTGAGGAGATTTGGTTTTGGAGAGGGGTATGTTAGATGGGTGCAGCTGTTGTATAGGGCCCCGATGGCGAGCGTGGTCACGAATGGATGGGGATCTGCATATTTTCGGCTCCATAGAGGGACAAGGCAGGGATGCCCTCTGTCCCCATTATTGTTTGCACTGGCGATTGAGCCCCTGGCGATAGCGTTGAGGGGTTCCAAGAAGTGGAGGGGAGTACTTAGAGGAGGAGAACACCGGGTATCTTTGTATGCGGATGATTTGTTACTATATGTGGCAGACCCGGCGGAGGGGATGCCAGAAATAATGCGGATACTTGGGGAGTTTGGGGATTTTTCAGGGTATAAATTGAACATGGGGAAAAGTGAGTTGTTTGTGGTGCATCCAGGGTAGCAGAGTCGAGAAATAGAGGACCTACCGTTGAGGAAGGTAACAAGGGACTTTCGTTACCTGGGGATCCAGATAGCCAAGAATTGGGGCACATTGCATAGGTTAAATTTAATGCGGTTGGTGGAACAAATGGAGGAGGATTTCAAGAAATGGGATATGGTATCCCTGTCACTGGCAGGGAGGGTGCAGGCGGTTAAGATGGTGGTCCTCCCGAGATTCCTCTTTGTGTTTCAGTGCCTCCCGGTGGTGATCACGAAGGCTTTTTTTAAAAGGATCGAAAAGAGCATCATGGGTTTTGTGTGGGCCGGGAAGACCCCGAGAGTGAGGAAGGGATTCTTACAGCGTAGCAGGGATAGGGGGGGGGCTGGCACTACCGAGCCTAAGTGAGTATTATTGGGCCGCTAATATTTCAATGGTGAGTAAGTGGATGGGAGAGGAGGAGGGAGCGGCGTGGAAGAGATTAGAGAGGGCGCCCTGTAGGGGGACTAGCCTACAGGCTATGGTGACAGCCCCATTGCCGTTCTCACCGAGGAACTACACCACAAGCCCGGTGGTGGTGGCTACACTGAAGATTTGGGGACAGTGGAGACGGCATAGGGGAAAGACAGGAGCCTTGGGGGGGTCCCCGATAAGAAACAACCATTGGTTTGCCCCGGGGGGAATGGATGGGAGATATGGAATGTGGCAAAGAGCAGGAATAACGCAACTGAAAGATCTGTTTGTGGATGGGAAGTTCGCGAGTCTGGGAGCGCCGACCGAGAAATATGGGTTGCCCCAAGGGAATGCATTCAGGTATATGCAACTGAGGGCTTTTGCGAGGCAACAGGTGAGGGAATTCCCGCAGCTCCCGACACAAGAGGTGCAGGACAGAGTGATCTCAAAGACATGGGTGGGGGATGGTAAGGTGTCAGATATATATAGGGAAATGAGGGACGAAGGGGAGACTATGGTAGATGAACTAAAAGGGAAATGAGAAGAAGAGCTGGGGGAGGAGATCGAGGAGGGGCTGTGGGCAGATGCCCTAAGCAGGGTAAACTCGTCGTCCTCGTGTGCCAGGCTAAGCCTGATTCAGTTTAAGGTATTACACAGGGCGCATATGACTGGAGCACGGCTCAGTAAATTTTTGGGGGTGGAGGATAGGTGTGCGAGGTGCTTGAGAAGCCCAGCGAATCATACCCATATGTTTTGGTCATGCCCGGCACTACAGGGGTTTTGGATGGGGGTGACAAAGGTGCTTTCAAAAGTAGTAGGGGTCCGGGTCGAACCAAGCTGGGGGTTGGCTATATTTGGGGTTGCACAAGAGCCGGGAGTGCAGGAGGCGAGAGAGGCCGATGTTTTGGCCTTTGCGTCCCTAGTAGCCCGGCGTAGGATATTGCTAATGTGGAAAGAAGCCAAGCCCCCGGGGGTGGAGACCTGGATAAATGACATGGCAGGGTTTATAAAGCTAGAGCGGATTAAGTTCGTCCTAAGGGGGTCGGCTCAAGGGTTCACCAGGCGGTGGCAACCGTTCGTCGAATACCTCGCAGAAAGATAGATGGAATGGAAAAAAGAAGGCAGCAGCAGCAGCCCAGGATCGGGGGGGGGGGGGGGGGGGGGGGGGGAAGAGGGGGGGGGGTGGGGGGGGGGGGGGTGGGGGGGGGAGGGGGGGGAGGAGGAACCAGAAGGAATCTCAGGGTTGTTAATATATACTGTATAATATGTATAGGTCGTTGCTACAGATAATTATATATTGGACTGTTCAATTATATTTTTGGAGAGTGTTACTTGTGATAAGGCAGTTGCCAATTAGGGTTAGTTTTCATTTTTGTTATTTATTATTTATTCATTTTCTGTTTATAAAATAGGTCATTGTTAATTGTGTTGTTATAATATTGTGTAAAGGATGCACAATGTACTGTGTTGGTTGACCAAAAATTTTCAATAAAATATATTTTTTTAAAAAGTGATCCAATATTTCCCCCAAACAAATGGCAACATGGGAGGAATATGAATTCCTGACAGAGATTTTTCTACATTATGTTTACTAAAAGAAAATCCTCCCACCTGGACATTGTATGATGTTAGTTCTAATATGAAAGTAATCGCTTCTCTGTCTTTTGGCTAAGATAAGTGTGAGATCAGGTGTAATGCCTGGATCTGGTATGTCTCTCTTGTGGGGACCATGAATTGTATTCAATTTGAATTGTTTTTTGGAGCAGGCAAGGAGATGGATTAGGGGTTTGCCCCCATCCACTCTGAGCTTTCGCTTTGTAACTCTGATAAAGGAATTTTTAAAAAATGATATGAAAGTAATGTTGACTTTGTACCATTTTTAATAGATTGCTAATGAATCTCCCATGCTATTTCACTTGGAAGGCAAAATCAAGTGTGGTCTTCAGGTAAAGTGGGGTTAAGGGGTAAGGGGCGTTTGGAGCATGTTACAGAGACACAATTCACCCCTTCTTAAGTTTTATCTTCCTTTTTATATAATCCTTTGATTTGATATTATCATCCATGGTTCAAAATATCATAAGTTACAACAATTTGTGAAGCATAAAAAATATAGCCAAATAAACTTTCCATGTACGACATGCTGAGCAACTGGGACATTGTCGTGAAGCAAGTCATGAAAGGATTTGCAAACAAGAACACAGATTTTGAATCCTATGCATTGGGAGATGGGGAGCCAATGGAAGTCGGTAAGGACAAGGATGGTGGGTAAGCAGGACTTAGACGGGATAGGAAGTTTGACAGATTTGAAATCATGCTTTCAGCTACCTAGGCCCCCATGTTCTGGAATTCGCTTTCTAAATCCCTCTTTCTCCTCATTTAAAACACTTCTTAAAGTCTTGCTCTTTGAGCAAGTTTTAAATTACTGCTACGAACATGTTCTTCTTTGGTTCAATTCCCCCTTTTTTGCATTACACCTGTACGAAGTACCTTGGAATGTTTCTCCATGCTGAAAGAGGGCATGTTGAATGGAAGAAAATGGAAAGAATAAATAGTGAGTGATCTTGAAGGAGAGGATGTTGAGAAAGAGAATATTGAGGGTTAGGACATTGATGGTAATGTCACCCGTCAGTCTTGGGAGCAGTTCCTGATTCACGTTCACCTAACTGATCACCCTCCATGACACACTCTGCATCACCTGCTTCCTCACACCCACACACCACCTTGTACTGAGTGACTCATGCCACACGTGGAAACTAAAAGAGTGTGGATTGGATGATAATATATCACCTTTCAGGTGAGGGGAAAGCTGCCAGTGGCTTTGGCATCTTTTGCCACTAATCTCATTGGTAGTTGCCTAAAAAAAATAACATATGGGGAACACCGTATCTGAAGATAAATATTCATTCTGCTGACTTTCCATTAAATAAATCATAATTGCAACCAGAATTCACAAGGCGTGTTCGTATTAGGCAAGTTGTTTTATGCATGTGAGAATAACATTAGATGATTACTTGAATGGAAACAATGTGCAGATTTACAGGGAAAAGGCAGAGGCAAGACACTATGCCATGAAGCTCATTTGGAGAGACAGTGCAGACACGATGGCCCAAATGGTTTCCACCTGCGCCGTAATCATTCTGTGATAACAAGAAGTTACAAAGAAGAGTCATATTGAAGTTCAAACTCTGTGTCTCTCTCCACGGATTCTGCAGGCCTGTTGAGTTTTTCCAGCATTTTCTGTTATTATTTCAGCATCTGAGTATTTTGCTTCTATTTAATTATAGATGCACCCTTCTCCAAGTCAACAACAATTTTAAAAAGATCAAATAGTCACATACACACTCTAATCATCCATGGTTGGCAGTTATAGCAGTAGGGACAACTTCCCATTATTGGTCACAAATGTCTGACGTGTTAGTTCATAATTTAATAAAGATTAAGAGCATGATTCTCCCGAAAAAAATTCCAAGTGTGGCAGTGAGCGGGTACTGCCGTGAGCTTCCCGGAGCTCAGCCCAGCGAGGCCAGCACCTTAATTCAGCATGAATTGGTCCACTTAACGAGGCCTCACGGGCTTCTCGCCGCAAATGAATGCTCACCAACTGATTCACCGGGGACCTCGCTCGCCAGCCCCCCGCTAACAAGGTCGAGCAGCACTTAAGCAGCACTTGCTCAGCCAACCCCAGCCAGCTCGCAACAATGGTGCCCAGGAGACCAGCCCCAAAATTCGGGGACGCAGATCTGGGGAGGCTGCTAGATGCCCTGGAGGCCAAGAGGATGTCCAGTTCCCCCGAGGGTCCCAGAGGGTGAGCCATAAGGCAGCCAGTGCTGCCTGGGACAAGGTGGCGGCAGCTGTGAGCTCGGGGAGTGTGACTGGGAGGACTGGCCTTCAGTACCGTAAGAAGGACAATGGCCTACACCGGGCAGCATATGTGAGTAGACACTAACGCCACCAACCCCCCAAACCCCCCCCCCCCACCACCACCACCAACTTCTCCTCCCGCCCCTCCCTAAAGGAAGAACCCCCCAACTCCCCCATATGACCCCCAACCCTCCCTCCACCCCCTCCCCTTCAACCCTCCCATCCCAAACTCACAATCCCCTCACACCACTGTGAACCACATGTGTGGCTAACGATGCTCTGTGTCTCCTCAGGAAAAACTCTCCCATAATCGTCAGGAGAGGGCCCAGACTGGCGGAGGGGTGCCGGACTTAACAATCCTCACCTCCTTCGAGGAGCATATCCTGGAGATGACTGGGGTGGTCAAGGACAGATCAGTCACCCACTTTGAGGCTGGTGGATGCCGCAGAGGTGAGGAACCACCGGGCTCCATCCAGAGGACCTGTCAAACGTGAGTTGTTATTGTCTTACTGACTGACCCATCCCTCCTACTGATCACATGTCCATTCTCCCGCTGGTCCTCCAGCCGGCAGTATCAGCCCATCCTGGGTGGTCCCTTCTCCTGCCTCCCAGGAGACTACCTCATCGGAGAACTTTGAGGATGGAACCACAGTCACGGCGCAGCTGTTATCCCCACCCCCCACCAGCACAGATACACACACCTCGGTGGGAAACGTTCGTGGTCAGGATTCTGGGGCACAATCTGATGAGCACCACACTGCTGATGATGCACATCAGGTGGGGGCAGGAACCTGCAGGCGACACAGCAGTCGGAGGGCTTCTGGATCCCAGGACCCAGCTGGGTCCTAGCCTGATGCAGAGCCTGTGGTACAGAGGTACTCGGAGCTGATTGAGACGATAGGGTGCAGCCCGGACATCCAGGGGAGATGTCAGCGACACTCCAACAGATCCATAGCCGCATGGAGGAGTCCCAAAGGCTACAGGCGCAGGAGATGATGGCAGCAATGGGTGGCACAGAGGCCAACATTGCTAAGGTGGCAACCGCAAAGCCTGGTGCACGACGTTGTGCAGTCGGTGACGGTCATGACTGAGGGTCTCATCAGTATGTCTGCCTCGCTGGGGGATGTCACCCAGTACCAGATTTACCTTGATGAGGTGCTGCGGAACGTTTCCCGCTCTCAGATGGGAATGGCGAGGTGCTGCGGAGCTTGTTCCAGTCACAGATGGGCATTGCCGAATCGCTACAGAGCATGCCCCAGTCACTGAGGAGCATCTGCATGAGATCAGACATTGGGGAGCCGCCAGGGTTGGCAGAGCCAGATCATGCAGGGGAAGCTGGGACTCAAATCAGCTGCTTCTCCATCCCAAGGTGAACCCCAGGGTCCTATGGGCACCGACTGGGAGGAGGGGGCACTGGGTGCCAACCTGGACCCATCCCATGGAGTGGCAACGGTGGCCACGAACTCCCCGGGTTCCGCCCCTCTGATGTGGCTGCGCCTCGAAGTCAGCACATGGGACAGGGTGGCATAGCTGTGCACGTGCTGGTGACAAGTGTGTCAGGGCCCTCTGGCCCCAGAGCCCCCAGAGGATGCCTGCCAGAGCATCGAAGGCCATGGGACGAGGTCGGCAGCTGGCTGCCACCATCTCTGATGTGCATCCTGGGGAAACACCTAGACGTGGTGGGTAGAGCTAGGAGGGCAAAGCACATCGAGAATCACTGAGGGCATCAGGGGAGAGAGGGGTGTGGGGGGGAGGGGGGGTTGGTCGGGGATGGGGAGGGGATGTTGGGGGTGAGGGCAGTGGGGTTTGTACAACAAGTTAAACACCTTGTGCACAACCATTATGATGCCTCTGTCACTTTCTTTGGCAATGCACACTGAACTCCGAACCCTTGTCCATCTCTCCAGGAAGCCTCCCTGTGCCGTGGCACCCACCCACCCTCTGGGCCTGGACATGTCCCTAGAGCTGTCCATCCCCTGGGTGTTGGATGTTGGCTACTGCGTATGTGGTGTTGCCTCCCACAGTGTTCAGGCTCACTCTCCAGGCACCAAAGTGTGATTGGGATCCTAGGCAATGGCTCCCACATGCTACATGGCCTGCCTACGCACGGCAATCCACCTGGGAAGTGTGAAGTGCTCATTTAACCACGGTTACCAATTCCCTATCAGTAATAGCCTTCAGCCGCACGGCCAGAGACCTAGTCAGTCGCTGGGGATTATGGGTGATCGGTGGTCTAACGGGCAGGGACAAGGATTGCCCCTGGAATGGGTAAACAATCCAGGGGTTGGCATAGTAGTGTGTCTTGAGCGGTTGCCACCCAGTTGCCCCCCCCAATGGCTCCCCCCACCCTCCTAGGACAGCCCACCCCTGCGGAGGGTCCCCCAACCCTCCACCTAGCACTGGGGTGGTAAGCCCAGCACTCTGGGCTCTTGCCTGTGAGCAAAGATGACTACTCACCTCCTTGGCACCTCACAGAAACCCTTCCACCAGGTTCACATTTTTCAAAAGGAGTACTAATCGGCGCCAGCTTGAGCACCTGCTGGGGAGGCCGAAGAATGACAGGAGGCCGTTGGATATGGGGTGGCTTCTGTTAATTGTATGGAAATTGGGCTTAAGTGGTGATAACTGGCTTCTCACCGCGCTACAGCGAGATCTCGATTTAGCCTACGGGAGCGGGCCGGTTGCATTTCAAACTGTTCGCCGACTGGCGCGGATCTCATTTTTGGCCTTTTCCGCTACTCACTGGCCTCGTTTCGCTTGTGCGAGAACGTAACAAAGCCGGAAGATTGCGCCCACAGGTGTAGAATTAGGCCATTTGGCCCATCGAGTCTGCTCCGCCATTCAATCATGGCTGATCTAATCCTGGCCTTAACTCCACCATCCTGCCCGTTCTTCATAACCTTTCAACCCATTACCAATTAAAAATCTGTATAACTCCTCCTTAAATTTACTCACTGACCCAGCATCCACCGCACTCTGGGGTAGCGAATTCCATAGCTTCACAACGCTTTGGGAGAAGTAGTTTCTCCTCATCCCTTTTAATTTTGCTACCTCTTATCCTGAGACTATAGCCTCTCATTCTAGAATGCCCACAAGAGGAAGCATCCGCTCCAGGTCTACTTTATCCATACCTTTTACATCTTCTATACCTCAATTTGATCTCACCTCATTCTTCTAAACTCTAGAGAGTATAGGCCTAAACTGTTCAATCTCTCCTGATACGACAAATCTCTCATCTCTGTGATTAACCTAGTGAACCTCCTCTGAACTGCTTCCAATGCCACTAATTCTTTCCTCAAATAAAGGGGCCAAAACTGTGCACAATACTCCAGGTGCGGTCTTACCAATGCCTTGAACAGTTGCAACAACACTTCCTTACTTCTATTCTCTATTCCTTTAGGTATAAATGGCAACATTCCATTTGCTTTCTTTATTACCTGCTGTACATGCATGCTAGTTTTCTGTGAGGACCCCCAGATCTCTCTGCAACGGACCACCCGAAGTCTCATTCCATCTAGATAATCAGTTGCTTTAACATTTTTCCAGCCAAAATGGATGACCTCACACTTATCCACATTAAACTCCATCTGCCACATTCTGGCCCACTGTCCTAACATATCTATATCCATTTGTAAGGTTCTTATTTCTTCATTGTAACTTACTGTCCCCCCCATTTCTGTGTTGTCTGCAAATTTGACTTTAGAACCTTCTATCCCTGTATCCAAGTAGTTTCTGTAGCTTGCAAATAGCTGGGGTCCATGGACCGAACCCTAGGGCACCCCACTAGTTACATCTTGCCATCCAGAAAAAGACCCATTTATCCCGACTCTCCTCTGTCCGTCAGCCAGTGGTAATAATGCCTACAGAATCTAGAGTTGGTCGTTAAAGCTCTGTGCACAATGTAATTATTAGGATTTCGGAAATGACTCATTCAGTTCTGATTTAGTTAGATGTTGTTTTTAGAAAGATATTTGTGGTCACCTTTGTGAGTTTTCTTTTGACAATAGCTTATTTGTCCAGAAACTGTCACATGAACTCCTAATATGTCTGAAACTTTAGAATCCATATCACTACCCATCAGTAAATTATGCTTGTGTCTCTAATGCACTGAATCTAAACAACTCATTCACTAAGTTCGGATTTCTCTCTTTCAATCTTTATGCCCAGATACACATCTACCAAACACCAAAAGCTTCTTCAAAACCTACCATTTCAACAACAACCTGTATTTATGTAAAGCATTAATGTAACAAAACAATATTAACACCAGGCCACATATATAGATATTCGGGAAAATGATAATAAGCTTGGTCAATGGCTCCGAAGTGGAGATGGTCGATAGCTTTAAGTTCTTGGGGGTCACCATCACCAACAGTCTGTCCTGGTCCACTCACATTGATGCAACAGTCAAGAAAGCCCAACAACGTCTCTACTTCCTACGGAAGCTAAAGAAATTTGGCATGTCTGCATCAACTCTCACAAACCTCTACAGATGTGCGATAGAGAGCATCCTATCCGACTGCATCACAGCTTGGTATGGCAACTGCTCGGTCCAAGATCGCGACAAACTGCAGACTGTGGTGAACTCAGCCCAACGCATCACACAAGCTTGTCACCCCCACATTGATTCTATCTACCTCCTGCTGCCTCAGGAAGGCAGACAGCATTATCAGAGACCCCTCCCACCCAGGCATTGCCTTCTTCCAGACCCTTCCATCAGGCAGAAGGTACAGAAGTCTGAAGACTCGCACATCCAGACATAGGAACAGCTTCTTCCCCACAGCTACAAGACTCCTCAACGACCCCCCCTCGGACTGATCTGTTCCCTGTAAGAACACTATTCACGATGCTCTATGCTGCTCTTGCTCATGTATTTGCTTTGTTTGCTTCGTTTGGCCCCTTGTTCCGCACTGTAACCAATCACTGTTTTGTCGATGTACCATTTGTCAATGTTCTCTGTTGATTATTCTTGTGTCTACTATGTACATACTGTGTACATTCCTCAGCTGCAGCAAAATATTTTTCACTGTACTGAGTACATGTGACAATAAATCAAATCAAAGAGATACGTTTTAAGCAGCGTCTTAAAAGAGGAAAGATAGTCGATAAGCAGAGAGCGATGTAGAGAGGGAATTTCAAAGCAATAGGGTACAAGCAGCTGAAGGCACGGCCACTAAAGTGGAGCAATTAAAAAATTCTGAAAATGGACATCACTGGCTGGGTCAGAATTTATTGCCTGTCCCTCATTACCATTCTAGGCCATGTCTGAGTCAACCACATTGCTGTGGGCCTGGAGTCAAATGTAGGCCAGACCAGGTAAGGACAGCAGATTTCCTTCCCTGAAAGACATTAGTGAACCAGATGGGTTTTTACCACAATGGATCATGGTCATCATTAGACTTGTAATTCCAGATTTTTTATTGAATTCCAATTTCACCACCTGTCATGGTGGGATTTGAAGCCATGTTCCCAGAGCATTATGCTGGGTCTCTGGATAGTCCAGTGACAATACCGCTAGGTCACCACCTCCTTTTGAGGGTGTGCAAGAGGCTGTAATTAGTAGAGCACAGATACTTTAAAAGATTGTGGGTCTGGATGAGATTCCAGAGGTAGGAATGGAAAGAATCATGGAAGGATTTGAAAGCATGAATGAAAATGAAAATCGCTTATTGTCACAAGTAGGCTTCAAATGAAGTTACTGTGAAAAGCCCCTAGTCGCCACATTCCGGCGTCTGTTCGGGGAGGCTGGTACGGGAAAATATTAAATTTGAGGCTTTGCTTAACCAGGAGCCAGTGCAGGCCAGCGAGCACAGAGGTAATGGATGAACAGGACGCAGTGTGAGTTAGGAAATGGGTAGAGTTTTGGATGATCTCAATTTATAGAGGGTAGAATGTGGGTGATGGGCAGGACAGCTTTGAATGAGTCGAGTCCAGGTATAATAAAGGCAAGGATGAGGATTTCAGCAGCAGAAGAGTTGAGGCAGAGATAGAGTCAGTGGACATCACAGAGGTGGGAATAGGCCGTCTCAGTGATGGCGCAAATAACGTGGTTAAAAGCTTATCTTGGTGTCAAATATGAGACCGAGGTTCTGAACAGTCTGGTTCTGTCTCATGTAGTTGTCAGTTGCTGGCTCGGGGATGAAAATTTAGGCCGGAACCAAAGACAATTATTTCAATCTTCCCAATATTTGATTGGGGGAGATTTCTGCTTGCCCAGATAAAGTCAGCTCTGCAATTCTTATGTTGCATGAAGTACTTTTTCAAAGTTTACTACATTATATAATCTTTATAATCTTTATTGTCACAAATAGGCTTACATTAACACTACAATGAAATTACTGTGAAAAGCCCCTAGTCGCCAATTCCGTCGCCTGTTTGGATATACAGAGGGAGAATTCAGAATGTCCAATTTACCTAACAGCACGTCTTTCGGGACTTGTGGGAGGAAACCGGAGCAGAAACAGAGGTGTGCTGTCATTCAAACTGGCTGTGGCGAATGTATTACGGCAACCATTCACCACTGTACTGCATTGTACTATTGTTCATAGTATTTACAGGGCAGAAGGAGGCCATTCGGCCCATCGAGTCTGCACCGGCTCTTGGAACGAGCACCCTACCCAAGGTCAACACTTCCACCCTATCCCCATAACCCAGTAACCCCACCCAACACTAAGGGCAATTTTGGACACTAAGGGCAATTTATCATGGCCAATCCACCTAACCTGCACATCTTTGGACTGTGGGAGGAAACCGGAGCACCCGGAGGAAACCCACGCACACACGGGGAGGATGTGCAGACTCCGCACAGACAGTGACCCAAGCCGGGAATCGAACCTGGGACCCTGGAGCTGTGAAGCAATTGTGCTATCCACAATGCTACCGTGCTGCCCTTGTGGGCTCCACCTATGGACCAATGTATTACATTACATCACATTGTATCATGTTGGTGCCCTTGTGGGCTCCAACCCTGGCTCCGCCCCCTCAGAGGAGGTATATAGATCAGCTGCCCTGCAGGCGGCTCTCAGTGCAGAGCAGTCGCAGGCAGGCACAGTTCTAGCTGATTAAAACCACTGTTCACTTCAACTCTCCGTCTCGTGTGAATTGATGGTCGCATCAATTTAATCAGCTACAACATCGCGATAGAAGCAGCCCTCAAACCTGATCGACTGGAACTCGACCCACAGGCCGCTGAAGCCAACAGATTTTTTCGCACTGGCTCCGCTGTTTTGAGGCCTACCTCGCCGCCTCCTCCTCGCCCTCCATCACTGCCGAACAGAAACTGAGCCTCCTCCACGCCCGGGTGAGCCACAGAATCTCCGTGCAAATCAAGGAAGCGACCACGTACGCAGACGAGGTCGCGATCCTGAAAAGGCAATACGTGAGGTCGGTGAACGCAGTGTTCGCCGGCATCTCCTCACCACTCGCCGCCAACGCCCCGGGGAATCGCTGGAGGAGTACCTACACAACCTGAAAGTACTCACACGAAGCTGCAACTACAAAGCCGTCATGGCCTCACAAAACATTGAACTCGCCATCCGGGACGCCGATGTGGCTGGAGTCCGGTCCAACTACGTCAGACAGTGCCTGCTCGAGAAGGGCGCCCTCGACCTAGAAGAGACGGTAAAACTATCCATCTCCCTAGAAGTAGCGTTTCAGAGCATCAACGCTTTCCCCTCCGACTACGCGACCCCCTCGTGGACACTCGACCAGAGGGTGCCCCAGGCCTGTGCCGCACGGCTGCCCGTCCAACCCGGGAGCCTGCCCTGCTATTTCTGCGGCCAGCACCAGCACCCCAGGCAGCGTTGCCCAGCTCGGAATGCGACCTGTAGCGACTGTGGCAAGAAAGGACACTTTGCCAAAGTTTGCCAGGCCAGGTCTAAAACCTCGAAATCATAGGCCCGACTTTCAGACTCACAGGCCCGCAGACCCCACAGCGTGGCTGCGTGCCTACCGGCACCGCCCCCTCCGGACGCGTCATCTGCCTCGTGCTGCCCGTGGGGGCAGCTATCTTTGACTCTACCCAACATATGCGACTCACGAGGGCCGCCATCTGAAATGAAATGAAATGAAAATCGCTTACTGTCACGAGTAGGCTTCAATTAAGTTACTGTGAAAAGCCCCTAGTCGCCACATTCCGGCGCCTGTTCGGGGAGGCTGGTACGGGAATTGAACCGTGAAGCTGGCCTGCCTTGGTCTGCTTTAAAAGCCGGCGATTTAGCCCAGTGAGCTAAACTAGCCGCCATCTCCCACATGGCCCGCCATGTGTGACTCATGGGGGCCGCCATCTTGGCCGCCATCTTCATCGCCGCCCGGCACATGCAACCAACCATCTTGGCCACCATCTTCATTGCCGCCCGGCACGTGTGACCGACGGGGGCAACCATCTTGGGACTACCTCACCACCTCAGACCACGCCGGCTACCCGCTACTCGGTGTGGTCACCCTCGACCAGTCACGGCCCAAGCACCCCAGGAACTCGATGATGACCGTCCGGGTCAATGGGCACAAAACGCCCTGCCTGTTTGACTCCGGGAGCACGGAGAGCTTCGTACACCCAGACACGGTAAGGCGCTGTTCTCTCCAAATTTCCCCCGCATTCCAAACAATCTCACTAATTTCCGGATCGCATTCAGTGCAGATCCGGGGGTACTGTGTCGCGAACCTCACGATACAGGGCGCCAAGTATGCCAATTTTAAACTATATGCCCCCCCCGACCACTGCGCTCCTCTCCTGTTGGGACTGGACTTCCAGTGCAACCTCAGGAGCCTGACCCTGAAGTTCGGCGGGCCTCTACCCCCTCTCACCGTATGGAGCCTAGCGACTCAAAAGGTCGACCCTTCCCCGCTCTTTGCGAACCTCACCGCCGACTGTAAACCCGTCGCCACCAGGAGCAGGCGGTACAGTGCCGAGGACAGGACTTTTATCAAGTCAGAGGTCCAGCGGCTCTTGAGGGAGGGGATCATCGAGGCCAGTAATAGCACCTGGACAGCCCAGGTGGTGGTCGTCAGGACTGGGGAGAAGAACCGGATGGTTGTAGACTACAGCCAAACCATAAACCGGTACATGCATCTCGATGCGTACCCCCCTTCCCCGGATAACGGACATGGTGAATCAGATTGCACACTACTGGGTGTTCTCCACGGTAGATCTGAAGTCCGCATACCACCAGCTCCCAATCCGCCCGGAGGATCGCCACTGCACGGCCTTTGAGGCAGACGGCCACATCTTCCACTTCCTCTAGATCCCCTTCGGCGTCACCAACGGGGTCTCGGTCTTCCAAAGAACGATGGACCGAATGGTGGACCATCACGGGCTGCGGGCCACATTTCCGTACTTGGACAACGTCACCATCTGCGGCCATGATCAGCAGGACCACGACGCCAAACTTCAGAAGTTTCTCCAAACCGCCCAAGCCCTCAACCTCACTTATACCAAGGAGAAATTAGTTTTCCGCACAACCCGACTGGCCATCCTCGGCTATGTCATGGAAAACGGTGTCCTAGGGCCCGACCCCGACCGCATGCGCTCCCTCCTGCAACTCCCCCTCCCCCACTGTCCCAAGGCCCTGAAAAGATGCCTCGGGTTCTTTTCCTATTATGCCCAGTGGGTCCCCAACTATCCGGACAAAGCCCGCTCACTGATCAAAGCCACCATCTTCCCACTGACGGCTGAGGCCTGCCAGGCCTTCAGCTGCATCAAGGCAGATATTGCCAAAGCTGCGATACGCGCGATGGACGAGTCCATTCCCTTCCAGTTGGAGAGTGACGCGTCAGAGGTCACCCTCGTCGCTACCCTTAACCAGGCAGGCAGGCCCATAGCCTTTTTATCCCGTACCCTCAACGCCTCCGAGATTCGACACTCCTCAGTCGAAAAAGAAGCTCAAGCCATTGTGGAAGCTGTACGGCATTGGAGGCACTACCTCGCTGGTAGGAGGTTCACCCTCATCACTGACCAACGATCGGTAGCCTTCATGTTCGACAATACACAGCGGGGCCAGATCAAGAACGATAAAATCTTGAGGTGGAGGATCGAACTCTCCACCTATAATTACAATATAATGTATTGTCCTGGGAAGCGCAATGAGCCCCCTGATGCCCTGTCCCACGGCACATGCGCCAGCGCACAAGATGGCTGACTCCGGGCCATCCACAACAACCTCTGTCACCCAGGGGTCACCCGGCTTCTCCACTACATCAAGGCCCGCAACCTGCCCTAATCCACCGAGGAGGTCAGGGCCATGACCAGGGACTGCCAAATCTGCGCGGAGTGTAAGCCGCACTTCTATCGACCAGATAAGGCCCACCTGGTGAAGGCATCCCGGCCCTTCGAGCGCCTCAGCATCGACTTCAAACGGCCCCTCCCCTCAACCAACCGCAACGCGTATTTTCTCAACGTCGTTGACGAGTACTCCCACTTCCCCTTTGCAATCCCTTACCCAAACATGACCGCGGCCACTGTCATTAAGGCCCTGCAGAGTATCTTCACCTTGTTCGGTTTCCCCACTTACGTCCACAGTGACCGGGGCTCCTCGTTTATGAGCGACCAACTGCGTCAGTACCTATTAGGTAAGGGCATCGCCTCAAGCAGGACTACCAGTTACAACCCCCGGGGAAATGGACAGGTGGAGAGGGAGATCACGACGGTATGGAAGGCCGCCCTCCTGGCCCTACGGTCTAGGAGTCTCCCAGTTTCCCACTGTCAGGAGGCTCTCCCTGACGTGCTCCACTCCATTAGGTCACTCCTTTGCACAGTCACGAATGAGACCCCTCATGACCGCCTATTTGTGTTTCCTAGGAAATCCACCTCCGGGGTCTCGCTTCCGTCCTGGCTAACGACACCGGGGCCTTTACTCCTCCGAAAACACGTGAGGAGCCATAAGTCCGGCCCCCTGGTCGAGAGGGTCCAGCTTCTTCACGCCAACCCCCAGTATGCCTACGTGGCGCACCACGGCGGCCGACAAGGTACAGTCTCCCTCCGGGACCTGGCACCCGCAGGATCCCCGACGACCATCACCTACCTCCCCCAACCTACGCCGAACAGCACCCCCGCCCCTGCTTGGCCTACACCCCCCCCCCACCCCTCCTACACCCCCTCCCCCCATCGCCGACCTACAGGGATGAAGCTCCAGAAGACACGCTCCCGGAATCAACACCCGTACCCGCATCGACGAGTTCAACACCCGTGCACAGAGTGACGAGTTCCACACCTGTGCCCACTCAATCTGTGAGCCACTTCACCCCCGCTGGACTTCAATTTTTTTAACAGGGGGTGAATGTGGTGAATGTATTACGGCAACCATTCACCACTGTATTGCATTGTACTATGTTGATGCCTTGTGGGCTACACCTATGGACCATTGTATTACATCGCATTGTATCATGTTGGTGCCATTGTGGGTTCCGCCCCTGACTCCGCCCCCTTGGGGGAGGTTTATAGGTCTGCTGCCCTGCAGGCGGCTCTCAGTGCAGAGCAGTCGCAGGCAGGCACAGTTCTAGCTGATTAAAATCACTGTTCACTTCAACTCTCCGTCTCGTGTGAATTGATGGTCGCATCACTGGCCCAAACCAAATTCAGGTACCTGTGGATACAGCTAGTTGAAATGAAATGTAAGTTCACGACTGCTCCACAAAAGAAACCTGCCCAGCCTGGTGGAGGAAGTGAAGATGGACCTACAGAGAACTGACTCGCTCTCACTCTCCCTGGTGGGAAGAGGCAGACGGTAAAAATAAACATGCTGCCAAGGTTCCTCTTCCTATTCAAATCACTCCCAAATCCTTCCAGTTGGAGAGCGACGCGTCAGAGGTCGCCCTCGTCGCTACCCTTAACCAGGCAGGCAGGCCCGTAGCCTTTTTCTCCCGTACCCTCATCCCCTTCATCCCCGAATCCTTCTTCATCATAGTGGATAAACTGATCATGGCCTTCGACTGGGCAGGAAAGAACCCAAGGATGCGGAAAGCTGCCCTACAAAGAGGGTGACACATGGGGCACTTGGTTCTGCCGAGCCTCCTGTTCTATCACTGGACAACAAACACAGGGAGGATGGGGGTGGTTGAGGAACCAGCTCAGACACCACTTCAAACTGGTGATATGTCTGCAGGAACCACAAATGTATTCCGGCGAAAATAGAAGCTACCTTCAAAACGTGGAGAGAGGACAGAGGGGTACTAATGGTAAGAGATATGTAAGTGCATGATAGAGTAGTGGCCCAGGGGGAGCTAACAGAGAAGCTCCAGATCCCAAAAGGAAACAAGCTCCAGTACTTGCAGGTGCGAGACTTCCTCTGTAAGAAGACCATGACCTTCCCCCATATGGGACAGACTAATAGCGCCAGACTTTCCAGGGGACGGTAAATGTGGCGATATATACGGACAATTGTTAGAAGTGGTAAAGGCCCCACTGGACGAGAAACAAGAAAGTTGGAAGGCGGCATGAAGATATGGGGAGGACTCTGGATCGAAGCTCTGCACAGGATGAACTCCACCTCTTCTTG
This sequence comes from Scyliorhinus torazame, assembly GCF_047496885.1. Taxonomy (NCBI): domain Eukaryota; kingdom Metazoa; phylum Chordata; class Chondrichthyes; order Carcharhiniformes; family Scyliorhinidae; genus Scyliorhinus; species Scyliorhinus torazame. Next base: position 113,923,746 of record NC_092714.1, read on the forward strand.
CACAGGGCTGAGCAGCTAAAGGTGATGGAAGGGCACACCTAACGAGGACACGGATGAGTGGGTTCTTCCCGGAGGCGAAGGAAAAGTGTGAGTTGTGCCGGGAGGTGCGGCCAACTACACTCACATGTTCTGGTCCTGCCCCAAACTCATTGGGCTCTGGACCATCTTCTTTGAGGTCAAAGTACAAACAGCCATGGTCAACTAAAGAGGTTAGGGAGATCATAAAACTAAAAAAAAGGGCTTATAAAAGTGCAAGACATAGCACAGATCCAGACGAAATGGATCAGTACAAGGACGAACAAAGTGTCACAATGCAGCTAATACAAGCTACTAAAAGTGATTATGAAAGAAAACTTGCAAAAGACACCAAAAGAAGAAATGTTATAGTTATATAAAGAGAAAGCGGTTGGTCAAGAGCAATATAGGTCCACTAAAAACTGAGAATAGAGACATTGTCAGTGATAATGGGGAAATGGCAGACATGTTGAACAATTTACTTTGCCTCAAAGTTTACAGTTGAAAAGGAAGATAACTTGCCGGAAGTCCCGAAAAAATAATAGTCAAAAGAGGACAAGGGTCTTAATACAATTAACGTTAAGTACAGAATCACTAACTAGGAAATTAATGGAAATAAATAGTGACAAATCCCCAGTATCTGACGGTTTCCACCTGAGGGTGTTAAAGTAAGTAGGGGAGCACATTGTAGATGCCCTAACTATAATCTTTCAGAGTTCCTTCGATTCAGGAGTTGTCGCTCTGGATTGGAAAAGTGCACATGTCAGTCCACTATTTAAGAAGGGTGAAAGGGGAAGCCAGGGAATTACAGAACAGTTAGCCTAACATCTGTGGTGAGGAAATTGCTGGAGTCAATAATCAGGGATGGGGGACCCGGGTTCAATTCCAGCCTTAGGTCACTGTCTATGTGGAGTTTGTACTTTCTCCCACATTTGCGAGGGTTTCCTCCGGGTGCTCCGGTTTCCTTCCACAGTCCAAAGATGTGCAGGTTAGCTGGATTGGCCTTGATAAATAGGCCCTCTGTGGCCAAAAGGTGGGTTACTGGATTACTGGAATAGGGTGGGAGTATGGGCCTAGGTAGGGAGCTCTTTCAAAGGGTCAGTGCAGACTCAATGGACCGAATGACCTGTCTCTGCACTGTAGGGATTTTATGATAACTCTTGTGAAACTTTGGCCGATCAGGGAGAGCCAGCATGGATTTGTGAAGTGAAGGTCATACCTGGCTAATCTTATTGAATTTTTTGAGGAGGTGACTAAGGTAGTGGACAGAGGAATTCCCCTATGCATGTCATTTCTATGGACTTCCAGAAGGCATTTGATAATGTCCCACATAATAGACGAGTAACTAAGGTAGGAGTCCATGGAGTTGAGGGCAAATTATTGACCTGGATAGGAAACTGGTTGAGTGGCAGGTGACAGAGAGATGGGATGATGGGTAATTACTCAAATTGACAGGTGGTAACCAGTGATGTACCACAAGGATCTATGTTGGGGCCTTAGTTATTCACACTATTCATTAATGATATGGATGATGGCACAGAAAGTCATAGATTCAAATTTGTGGGTGATACAAGGTTAGTTGGCATTGCAGACTGCCTGGATGATAGTATAAAATTGCAATGTAAATTTGACAGACTAGGTGGATGGGCAAAATTGTGGCAGATGGAATTTGATGTAAGTAAGTGTTTGAGATTATCCATTTGGACAAAAAAAGTATTGAACAGAGTACTTTCCAACTGGAAAGAGGTTCGATGCAGTGGATGTCCAAAGGGACTTGGATGTTTAGGTGCATAGATCCTTAAACTGAGACAAACAAGTGCAGAAAATAATTAAACAAAAATATTAAGGGATATGGGCCAAAGGCAGATAAATGGGGTTTTGTCACAGATCAGCCATGATCTCATTGAATGGCAGGACAAGCTCAATGGGTTAAATGGCCTACTCCTGTTCCTATGTCCAGAGTGGTGGAGGGAATACCCACCACAGAGAGGAAAAGGTGAAATCTGCGCCTCACACCAAGAGGCTCAGGTGCATGCGGTGATATGCCTGTGCACAGTTTTGTATGTAGTTACCTATTCATGTACATCATTATTGATTCAATCTTCAACCAGCAAGTGGCGATAGACATCTACCATGTGACACAAGATATCCAGTAGTTGGTAGTAGGTCGTACTAGAGGATAGTTGCACTAGAGGTAGCTCCAGGAGAATTCACTGAATTTGTTTACTCGTTACTGTTTGTGTCATAGTTCGTTAGTTATCTTTTCACGTGTTCATTCTGTTAATAAAGTATCTTACTAGTCAAGGAACTAGATGTTCTGTGTGCATCTGTACTATGGCCACAACACAGAACGTAACATGGTACCAGGATTGTAGAACAATTGAAGATAACAACAGAGAAGTTGGGACGAAACAGGTCGAAGGAAGAAAAAAGAAAATTCTTCCATCCACCTGGTAAACTATGGGCAACTGAAACTCACCGCAGGGAAAGATTGTGAAGTTAGAGATGGAAGGTCTGAAGGCACACCACCAGCTTCAAGTCACCGGTAATGTAGATGAGAATTGGCGTGTTTTTAAGCATCAGTTCGAACTCAATGTTGCAGCCATTGCCCTGCAGGCACAGTCTGATGAGAGGTGTATTGCACTGCTGCTCACGGTAGCAGGTCCTCAAGCAATAGAAGTTTATAATACCTTCGCATTCGACAACAAAGAGGAAAGCAAGAGCTTTGATGAAGTAATAAAGTACTTTGATCGGCATTGCTCTCCGAAGAAAAATGAAACGTTTAGACATTATATATTTTGTACACGTACCAGAAGGCAGGCAAATCCTTTGATAGTTTTTTAACTGACTTACAGTTGAAGGCAGTCGTGTAATTTTAGTACGTTAAAGTTGTTGATGATCTGCGATCAGATAATGTTCGGGATATGAGAGGCTATTGAGGGAAGAAGAGATTCAATTAGAAAAAGCCATCAAGGTTTGTCATGCAAGTGAGCTAGCTGCACAGCAGATTAATGCACTCAGCCTAAAAAATGTTATCACCAATCTGGAAGAAGACGCCAGCGCCATAAGCATGTGACGCAGTTGAATAAGAAACCTGGTCTCAATGCGGGCGGCCATTTTAAGAGGCCAACCAGATCCGCCATTTTGTGCCAATGATGTGGCAACCGACATGGGCCACAGCAATGTCCAGCATTTGGGAAGGTATGTTTCAAGTGTGGCAGAACAAATCACTTTGCCAAGCAATGCTTTTTATGTCCAACAGTGGACCGAACAGGATCAGTCCGCGTCCATTGTTGAGATGTCCATTGAAGACCTGCCTTTTGTTGATCTGATTTTGACTAAGGACACGATGAGTCCGAATATTTAGAACGAAGAAGTCTTACTGACCAGTTGCGGAAATAGTGATGATGTTGCTGATACCATTGAAGACAGACGGGCAATTGCAGTGATGCTGAATGCCGCATTGATCAAATGCAAGCTCGACACAGAAGCGAGGGCCAACCTTCTCAGTTCATCCGATTTGAACGGGCTGCGGGTTAAACCGAAAGTTGTCAATCAAACAAGACTATTGAAAGACTACAGTGGGAATGAGATTGCGATGCTGGGAGCATGTGACCTCAAAGCATGGGTACACAACAGAAGTCGCATCATATCATTTTCCATTGTGGACACGGAACGCGAGTCTATCATAGAAGCAGACGCATGTAAGGCCTTGAACCTGGTTGATTGGCTGTACATCCCAGACAATGCGGCGACAGAGGATCATTGCAATTAACAACGAGGTATAATGGTGCAGTTATCTGATGAGATAAAAGCAAAAGTTAAAGTGGAGGAAGGTGACAGGATGGAGGAGCCAAAGGGAATTTCAGAATTCTGGTTAGCAATCTTCAAAAATGTGGATTCATGGGAGGTGCTGCGTAGGTTTGGGTTTGGGGTAGGGTTTATCAATTTGGTTAAGCTCCTTTACAGAGCCCCGATGGCGAGTATAGTGACGAACCGGCGGAGGTCAGAGTACTTTCGACTGTACCGAGGGACGAGGCAGGGGTGCCCCCTGTCCCCCCCTGTTGTTTGCATTGGCGATCAAACCATTGGCCATGTCATTGAGGGAGTCTAATAAATGGAGGGGGGTGGTCCGAGGGGGAGAAGAGCATCGGGTGTCGCTATATGCGGATGACCTGTTGCTGTACGTGGCGGATCCAATGGAGGGGATGGTAGAGGTCGGTTTTCGGGCTATAAGCTCAATGTAGGGAAGAGTGAGCTCTTTGTATTACAGGCGGGGGACCAAGAAAGAGGGATAGGGGACCTACCGCTGAGGAGGGCGGAGGGGAGCTTTCGGTATCTGGGGATCCAGATAGCCAGGAGTTGGGGGACCCTACATAAACTGAATCTGACGAGGTTGGTGGAGCAAATGGAGGAGGATTTCAAAAGATGGGACATGTTACCGCTCTCGCTGGTGGGTAGAGTGCAGTCGGTCAAAATGGTGGTCCTTCCGAGGTTTCTGTTTGTGTTTCAGTGCCTTCCCATTGTGATCACTAAGGCCTTTTTTAAGAGAGTAGGCAGGAGTATTATGGGGTTTGTGTGGGCGAATAAGACCCCAAGAGTAAGGAGAGGGTTCCTGGAACGCAGTAGGGACCGAGGAGGGTTGGCGCTGCCAAACCTGGGGAGCTACTACGGGCAGCAAATGTGGCAATGATCCGCAAGTGGGTTATGGAGGGAGAGGGGGCGGCATGGAAGTGGATGGAGATGGCGTCCTGTAAAGGAACGAACCTGGGAGCGTTGGTGACGGCACCGCTGCCGCTCTCGCCGACAAAGTATACCACGAGCCCGGTGGTGGCGGCAACGCTAAGGATCTGGGGCCAGTGGAGAAGGCACCGGGGTGCAATGGGGGCATCGGTGTGGTCCCCGATCAGGGGTAACCATCTGTTTGTCCCGGGGAAGATGGACGGGGGGTTCCAGAGCTGGCATCGGCCTGGGATTGGAAGAATGGGGGACCTGTTCATCGACGGGACGTTTGCGAGCCTAGGGGCACTGGAGGAGAAGTTCGAGTTACCCCCGGGAAATGCTTTAGATATATGCAGGTGAGGGCTTTTGTGAGGCGACAGGTGAGGGAATTCCCGTAGCTCCCGGCACAAGAAGTTCAAGATAGGGTGATCTCGGGTGTATGGGGCGGGGAGGGCAAGATGTCGGAAATACACCAGGAGTTGAAAGAAGAGGGGGGTGCGCTGGTAGAAGAGTTGAAGGGTAAATGGGAGGAGGAGCTGGGGGAGGAGATCGAGGAAGGTCTGTGGGCTGATGCCCTAGGTAGGGTTAATTCCTCCTCCTCATGTGCCAGGCTCAGCCTGATACAATTTAAGGTGGTCCAGAGCGCATTTGATGGAGGCGAGGTTGAGTAGGTTCTTTGGGGTGGAGGACAGATGTGGAAGGTGCTCAGGGAGCCCGGCGAACCATGTCCATATGTTTTGGTCATGCCCGGCACTGGAGGGGTTATTGTTTGTAAGGGAGAAAAATTGTGTTAAAATCCTTTAATAAATATTTTTTTTTTTAAATAAAAAAATGTGGATTCACTCAGTGACATGATACAGGAGCATGATGAGCCTATCTTAAAGCATCTACAAGATGTAACGGTAAAATTGTCAGATCCAGGCCAGCCAATGAGCTTTACTCTGGAGTTTAAGTTTGAGCCAAATGAGTATTTCACAAACGAGGTAGTGACAAAAACATGCCAGATGGAGTCGCAGCCTGACAAGTTAGACTTTTAATTCTTTGATGAAATCAAAATAATGGGATGCACAGGGTGCCACATCGACTGGAAAAAAGAAACAAACATTACATTGAAACATTAAAATGAAGCAGATCCATAAGGGTCAGGGCACTGGTAAAGCAGTTACGAAAACTGTATCAAATAACTCTTTCTTCAATTTCTTCAGTCCTCCTGAAGTTCCAGAGCATGGAGAGCTGGATGAAGGTTCTGCACCAAGATTCGCTGCTGACTTTGAAATTGGCCATTTCTTGCATGAACACATAATTCCACGAGCAATGTCATACTTTACAGGAGAAGCCATTGCAGACGATGATGATTGCGAGGATGATAATTACGATGACTATGATTACGATGATGAAAGTGAAGAATGAGATGATGAGCCAGAAGAGGAAGAATATGAAAGTCTACTTAGTTTATTTGGCAGTAGTGATGAGGTGATCACAAGTAGCACCCAATCTGCGCAGGAGAATGATGAGTGTGAAAGCTCTAAGATGGCGTGTGCAGAGGCTTGAGGTGAGATTACAACAGCAGATCAATCAAATGAGGGCAAGTCAACTGTGAACAGACTGGTAACTGAAGAAATAATCCCCATTTTGGAGAATTGACTCCAGAGATGTACGATGAATCATCCTATGCCCACGGAATGGTTCCTGTAGTGGATTTCTCAATACTCGAGGCCAGTCCACCAAAAGACTTGCAGGAAGTACAAATGGATACATCTTCGTCCAGTTTTCCAACGAATGACAAAATATATATTGTTATATCGGATGAGGATGAGCCACCAATCAGTTCTCCAACGAAAGACGAAGCATATATCATCACATCAGATGAGGATGAGCCACTAATTGAGACTCAAACACAAAGTGAAGAAGCAACGCCTAATGTTGACGACATTGATCCAGCTGAGACACCGGAATACAAGGATTTATAGATCATTCCTGAAGTAGCAGACTTAGCTGCAACTGCGAAAGCATCCAAAAGAATTCTGACAGTGGATGCCTCACCAGTTAATGGGCATGCAGCAGGGTGTTCGAGCGCAATCACCATGGATCAACCAAAACTCCTCAATCCAGCAAAGGCCAGCAAAGGCTCCAGAGTCAGCCATTGTGGCAGAAGAGCCAGAATCAGCTTCCACAGCAAAATATCCAGAAGCTGCCATTGCAAAAAGGGACCCAGAAGCAGCTAATCCCATGGTCGAGTCCAGTAGCAAGAAGGATGCCACTGAAGCTAAGAAGAGAAGGAAAAGGGAAGCTGAAATTAAAAGAGAAAAGGAAGGGTAAGAGAGTCCAGGACACAGTTGGTCGACTGGGTACCAGCCGCGACAGTGAAGGCACAAGCATCAGCAAGAAGGCCAAGAAAACACACGGAGACGGAGCAGGAAGTATTACTTCAAAAGGCTGAAAGAGATGGTGATGCAAAGACCAGCCAGAAAACCTGTCTTCCGAATGATGAAGCGAAATCAAGCATCTGATCAAGGTTCAGGAGACCAACAAGACAATGTCGTTTTGAACATGGAATAAACTGCACAAGAGACACGTTTAAAATCATCATGCATATCATGTTTTGGAAAGCAGTTAGATTTGTGCATGTGACCTGTTTAAAATTATTATGCAGATCATGTTTTCTAAAGCACAGGTACATTTGTAAATGTTAACACTGCCAAAGGAAGGGGATGTGGTGATATGCCTGTGCACAGTTTTGTATATAGCTATCTATCAATGTATACAGTTGTCAATTCGACCTCCAACCAGCAGATGGCGATAGAGATCTAATTTGTGATTCGAGATATCTGGTAGTTGGTAGTAAGTCATACTAGAGGATAGTCGCACTAGAAGTAGCTGCAGGAGGATTCACTTAATTTCTTTACTGGTTACCGTTTGTGCCATAGTTTGTTAGTTATCTTTCCACGTGTTCATTCTTTTAATAAAGTATCTTACAAGTCAAGGAACTAAATGTTCTGTGTGCATCTGTACTATGACCACAACACATAACAGTGTCCATGTACTGCAACACAACAATGCTGCCAGACAAAGGGTGTAACTGTCACGCCAGAGTTCCTTTCTGTTTCGCTCCTTCCTGGGGTGTGGTACTCATTGGGTATCTGCTGCCTCAGGCTACAAAGGGGTTGCTCGGACTATATCTGCACTATGCTGGTCACTGCAATGTAAATAGACCGTCTTTTGATGTTTTTGTCTTTTCTTCTGCTCTCTGTTTTTGTTCGATAACACTAATGAAAATTTTGACCACACGCATAGCAAACGGGTGTAAACTATTTTTTAAAAGTATTTTTATTCAAGGGTTTTCAACAAAAGTATAAATGTACAAAATATCAAAAGAACAACCAAAGAGCACCAGAAGAACATAACATCAACCCAACAAACAACCCCAACCCTCCACCCCCCCTGACACGGACCACCTTCCCCTCCCCCCGAAACACCCTCTCCCCCACCTCAATCCTCCTTCAAGAAATCAATGAACGGTTTCCACCTCCGGATGAACCCTTCTACCGACTCCCGCAGAGCAATCTTGATCTTCTCCAACCGTAAGAATTCTGTCACGTCACTCACCTACACCCCTGCCTTTGGCGGCTCCGAGTTCTGCCAATATAACAAAATCCAACTCCGGGCTATCAGGGAGGCCAAGGCCAACACATTGGCCTCTCTCCCCCCCTTGCACCCCCGGATCTACAGACACACCAAATATCGCCACCTCTGGACTCGGGGCCACCACCATACCCAGCACCTCAGACATAACATCCGAGAACCCCTGTCAGGACCCCCTCAATCTTAGACATGCCCAGAACATATGGGCCCACCGTGCACCACCCACACCTATCTTCCACTCCCTCAAATATCTACTCATCCTCGCCACCATCATGTGGCTCATTTGCACGACTTTAAACTGGATGAGGCTTAGCCTCGCACAGGACCACACCCTCCACAAGGCCTCAGCCCCACCTCCTATCCCAGCTCCTCCTCCCATCTGCGCTGAATATCATCCGGCAGTGCACCCTCCCCCTTCTTGTTCAGTTCCTTGTAAATATCTGACACCTTCCCCTCCCCTATTCCGTCCTCCGACAGAAGCACCAGAGGCAGCAACCCCGGGAAGGTCGGCACCTCTCTCCTCATGAAATCCCAAACCTCGAGGTACCTAAAACTATTCCCCTTGGGCAACTCATACAATTCCTCCAACTCCTCCAGCCCTGCAAATTTGCCCCCATGAACAAGTCCTCGAAGTACTCAATCCTCACCTGCTGCCACCCCTGGAATCTAACATCCAAACTCACCGGCACAAACCTATGGTTATCACCAATAGGCGCCCAGACAACATACCTTCTCACTCAAAATGCTGCCAACACTCACTCCCCACCCTCAAAGCCGACACCACCACGGGGCTGACAGAGTACCTGGCTGGTGGGAAAGGCAGGGGCGCCCATAACAAATCCCTCAAGCCCATTCCCCAAACAATGCCGCCTCCACCGGTTCCCAAACTGACCTCTTCTCCACGGCCCATTTCCTCACCATTGCAATGTTGGCAGTCCAATAATAATTTATCAAATTCAGCAATGTCAGCCCGCCCCATTCCGGAAATGCCCAGCGCACCTCTGTCTGAACCCTAACTGCCCCAGCACTTCTAACAAATACGCCCACTCCACCCGATTGACAGCGTTCTCCGCTTCCATCTCCACCACTACCAAAAGCTCTTGCCCTCCCGAGGGCATCATAATCACCTTAAGTAACCTCGGAACATTCGCCGACAACTGCCTTCCTTTCACAAAACCCGCCTGATCCTCCCCAATCAACCCCACATGCAGTCCTCAATCCGCGACACAAGCACCTTCGGCAATAGCTTGGCATCGACATGCAACAACGATATCGGGCGGTACGACCCACATTGTTCCTTATCTTTTTTAAGAATCAGGGAGATAGAAGCCTGTGATAAAGTAGGGGGGAGTTTACCCTTCACCTCATTAGACTCCTTCACCAGCAGTGGCCTCAGCTCTGCCCAAAACGTTTTATAAAACTCAACTGGGAACCCATCTGGGCCTGGGGCCTGCACTGCCTGCATCACTCCCATGTCATTCATCACCTCCCACAGCCCAATCGGGGCCTCCAGGCTCTGAACCCGCCCCTTGTCCACCTTAGGAAACTCCCACCCATCCAGGAACTGCATCATCCACTCTTCTGCCCTGGGAGCCTCCGGCTCATAAAGCCTCCAATAAAAGACCTCAAATACACCGTTCGCCCCCTCTGGATCCATCACCACCTTACCCCTTTCATCCCTCACTCTAACAATGTCCTTTGCCACTGTATGCTTCCTCAACTGTGGGCCAGCATCCTACTTGCCTTCTCCTCGTACTCATAAACTGCCCCACTAGCCCCCCGCAACTGCCCCACTGCCTTCCTTGTCGACACTAATCCAAACTCTATCTGGAGCCTCTGTCTCGCCTCCAACAACCCCTACTCCGGTGCCACCAAGTACCTCATTTTCATCCTCAAGATTTGACCAGCATTTCCCTCTCCTCCCTCTCCACCCTCTCCCTATGTGTCCAAATCAAAATAAACTCCCCTCTGACTACAGCCTTGAGTGCCTCCTACAACGTGGCAGCTGTGATCTCCCCAGTATCATTCACCTCAACATAGCCCTGAATAGCAGCCCTCACCCGCTCACACTCATCCTCATCTGCCAACAGCCCCATATCTAACCTCCACTGCAGCCGTTGGGCCTCCCTCTGAACCACCTACAAATCCACCCAATGTAGCGCGTGGTCAGAGACCACGATTGCCGAATATCCCGAGTCGGCAACCCCCCACATCATCCCAATTCGGGGCATAAACATTAACCAAGACCACCGGCATCCCCTCCAGCTTCCCACGAACTACCACATACCATCACCGGATCGCCCACAATGCTCCCCACCTAAAACGCTACACTCTTATTGACCAACACCGCCACCCCACCCGTCTTCATATCCAGCCCCGAGTGGAACGCCCACCCATCCCTTCCTCAGCTTTGTCTGATCACCCAACTTCAGGTGTGTTTCCTGTAAAAACACCACATCCGCCTTCGGACTCCTCAGATGTGTGAATACACGCAACCGTTTAACCGGCCCACTCAACTCTATCACGTTTCACGTGACCAACCTGGTCATAGAATCATAGAATTTACACTGCAGAGGGAGGCCATTCAACCCATCGAGTCTGCACCGACCGTTGGAAAGAGCACCCTATCCAAGCCCACTCCTCCACGCTATCCTCGTAACCCAGTAAGCCCGCCCAACCATTTTGGACACTCAGGGCAATTTATCATGGCCAATCCACCCAACCTGCACATCTTTGGACTTGTGGGGGGAAGGAAACCTATGCAGACACGGGAGAACATGCAGATTCCGCACAGGCAGTGACCCAAGCCGGGGATCGAACCTGGGACCCTGGAGCTGTGAAGCAACTGTGCTAACCACTAGGCTACTATGCTGCCCCATGGGGGGCTCCCTGCCCCCCTCTCCTGCTGATCAGCCATACTCCTTCTTAAGCCGTCCCCGGCCCACGTCACATGCCCCTCCAGGCCTAGCCTTAGGTGTCCACCGCTATCGCTCTCTTCCCAACTGCGCCAAACCAACCACACCCATGTCAGCAACCCTCCACCCCGAAACAAACACACAACCACATCCCTCCTGCCTTCCTCCTGACGACCCCCCACTTCACTTCTGTTAACTAGCCCGCCCAGCTAGCATGGTGGCCCCCATCCAGGGCCCCGAACCACCCCATCCCCCACCAAACTACCGCTGCCCCTCTCATCCCAAGCACCAACAAACGAAGAACAAAAGGCACGCTCGCCATTGCCGCTCCCCCAATGTTACCCAATCTAAACTACCCTTCCAGACATTCTTCCATAAACACTCCCCTCCAAAGTTCAGTATCCTCAAACTCCTCCCTGTCGATGATGGTCTCTCATCAAGCCCATCGCCTCCTCCGGCGAGTCAAAATAAAACTCCTGCTTCTGATGCATCACCCACAAGCGGGCAGGTACAGAATCCCAAACTTCGCTCTCTTATTGAAGGGGGCAGTCTTTACCTGGTTGAACTGGCCCTCCTCTTCGCCAACTCCATCCAGGTCCTGATAGACCCGTACCCCACTCCCTTACCATGTACAGCTCCTGGTCTGTCTCGCAAAATCCTTTCCATGTCCAAGAAACGGTGCCACCACACCACCATCGCCCTCGGCAGCTCCCCCACCTCCGGCCTCCTCCTTAGCGCCCTGTGCGCCCTATCCACCTCAAGGGGACGATCAAAGGCCCCTTCCCCCATCAACTGTTCCAATATCCTCGCCACATATTTGGCAGCATCTGCTCCCTCGATGCCCTTGGGCATCCTGACTATCCTCAAAGCCTGTCACTTGGAGCCATTCTCAAGGTCTTCCAACTTCTCCCGTAGCCTCTTCTGGCTGTCCACCATCATCTCCAACTCTGCCGCCATCGAGACCATCCACTCCTCATGTTCGCCCACCACCTCCGCCACCTTCTGAATCGCCAAACCCTGTGCCTCCAACCTCTGCTCCACTTTCTCAATCGCAGCTCTGAGCAGCTCCACCACCTTATCCAGGCCCTCTGAGGCCTCCTTCCTCTGCTGCTGGAACTTATTATTTAAAGACTCCACCAGTTGCTCCGTTGACCATTGGACGGGCAGCACTGCTCCCTTTCCCTCCACCATCTTAACCAGTGGCGCACCACAAAATCTGCCCTGCTCCAGCTGCTCTCTCTATCTCGTGGCACTTCCCACCCTCTGATCCATACACCAATCTCACCAGAGGAATATTACCTTTCCTGGGCACTCTCACAACTTTCGCCCTCAAAAAATCCCCAATTACGGCTGGAGAAGGACCAACAAAATGCACCTTGAGTGGGAGCCTCCAAATGTGCAACTACTCACTCCGTGGCTGCCACCAGAAGTTGCAAATTATTTATAACCTCAGCTATGATTAATGCAACTGTAAGATTGAACTGTATGATGATAAACTTACCTGTAATAACTGAAAAACTTCAATAAATCATTTAAAAATACTCGACCAGTTAGTTAATTAGGAAGGATAACCTCCCACATTGACTTGGTCAGGTGTAGGGTGTGATTCTAGACCTCCCTTTGAAACGGTCAAGCAAGCCATGCAATTGTTCCAAAACCACTACAAAAAATTATAATTCACGTGAACTGCAGTTGTTCAAAAATGAGGCTCACCATCATTTTCTCATCAACCACTAGGATGGGCATTAAATGCTGGCCTTGCCTACATCCTGTGAAGTAGTGAAACAAAACATTTGCGTTCAATTGCATAGCAATCTTTTATTAGGTTATGAGGAATTCGGGTGGCAGGTTGAGGTGGCGCAGTGGTTAGAACTGCTGCCTCACAGCACCAGGGTTCGATTCCAACCTCGCGTCTGTGTGGAGTTTGCACATTTTCCCCATGTCTGTGTGGGTTTCCTCAGGTGTTCCGGATTCCTCCTACAATCCAAAGATGTGCAGGCTCGGTGGATTGGTCATGCTAAATTGCCACTAAGTGTCCAAAGATTTAGGTGCGGTTACGGGGCTGGGGTGAGGTATTGGGCCTTGCTAGGGTGCTCTCTCGGAGGGTCGGTGCAGACTCGATGGGCCGAATGGGATTCTATGATTGAATCCTAGAGCTCTTCAACCGAGGAAAGGACATGACCACTTCCTCTAACAGCTTCCTCCACTGCCACAAAGACATGTGGCGACTAGGGGCTTTTCACAATAACTTCATTTGAAGCCTACTTGTGACAATAAGCGATTTTCATTTCATTTCATTTCAAAAGAGATTTCACGAGGAAATTGGATAAATGCTTGAAGGAGAAGACTTGCAGGGGTATGGGAAAAAAGTAGGGGACGGGACTAATTGGTTGGGCAGCACGGTAGCACAAGTGATTAGCACTGTGGCTTCACAGCGCCAGGGTCCCAGGTTCGATTCCCCGCTGGGTCACTGTCTGTGCGGAGTTTGCACGTTCTCCCCGTGTGTGCGTGGGTTTCCTCCGGGTGCTCCGGTTTCCTCCCACAGTCCAAAGACGTGCAGGTTAGGTGGATTGGCCATGCTAAATTACCCGTAGTGTCCATAAGGGTTGGGAGGGGTTATTGGGTTGCGGGGATAAGGTGGAAGTGAGGGATTAATGTGGGTCGGTGCAGACTCGATGGGCCGAATGGCCTCCTTCTGCACTGTATGTTCTATGTTCTATGTAAACATGGTGCTGCTTACTCATGCTCTGTTTCACTCTCTGTTGCCTCCCAAAACTGGCTGTTTAAAACCCCGGGGTGGATATATTTATGCTGAAGTTTGTACTTCAAATACTGCTGACGTATCCTGTGCCACAGTGCAGTGCTCTACTGTATATCCGTAGAGTGAGTGGGTGATGGAAAAACAGGAAAGTTAGTATGCTCTGAGCTTAGGGAGGGCTCCAACTTCACTCCTCTATGGTATTAACTATAATGTTGCCTTCTGAAACGTAGTTTGCCCCCTCGAGTTTTGTGTCGCTTTGCCCTTCTGAAAGAGAAGTCATGTTGAAAATGAGAAGTGCACTTTCCTGTGATACTCAAGTGCCCATGGTGAGTTAAGCGAACATGCATCTTGCAGCGATTGTTTTCTGAAGCATATTGCGTACACTCACTGTAGGAGTGTATCCAAGGCCTGAGTATTGAGCCAGCTTTTACGTGAGGATCCTCCCTCATAGTTATGGCTTAGCTTAATACACAGCTCAGCAGACACACATCAACCTGGTTAAGACGGCTTTATTATTCCAAGCTTGGTTCATGTTCATGGAGAAAGATCTGGATAAATGCCAATTTATCTGGCATTTATCAATCTGGCTAACACTGATAAAAACACACCAATTATAGCGTTTTCAAAAAATTCACCCCAGTTGGACTTGATCCAATCCTTGGAGTTGTCACTTCTATATTATCCAGTAAAATTTACTTTAAGCAAAATAATGACTTTTGATCAGCTCATTATTTAACCCCACCCTGGGTTTAAATGCCTTTTACTGCTATGTCCTAAAAATACAGGTTTAATGCTTAATAATGATTACTGGGTATACTTTCTATGATTAATCTCAATCCTTAATAAACTAACTTATGTAGAACTATTCTCGTGTTATCCTAACTATTCAGTTTTAAGATGTCTCACCTATGGACACACCCTTCACTCACCGTTACTGTTGCAATTGTCCCAGTTCCAGTTTGAAATACAGCTAGAAAGTTTGCCCTGTGATTGTCGGAACTGCAAGGGTGATTGAGAGCTTTTGCATTCGGTCTCAGCCAAGCATGTCGCTAGTGGAGGGTGACCTCTGTGGCACTTGCACTTTACGCAAATAAATAATGGGTGTTCTTGGCTGGTTTACTGAGGTCATCAGGTTTCTTCACCCTCTGCATAATCCTCCTGAATGTAGGATGCAGCTTTGAAGTCGCAGAGCTGTAATATGGGGCGGTATCTTCAGCACTAGCAGGGCGATCCACCTTTGATGGAACAACTCCACAAACTGTGTCATTGAATGAGAAGGTTCTTTCTGAAACATATTGCACAATTTCTTCCCATTCATGGTTATTTACTGACCACTGTTCTCCCACCGCCAACAGCTTTAATTCCTCTTTTAATGGCAGATGGATCAAATTTCCCATTACATCATCTACCCCCAGCCCCATCCTCCCCTCCCCCACACACCCCACCAATTCAGTATGCTGCCAGTGGCAGGCACAAAAGAAGAACATATGAATTAGGAGCAGGAGTAGACCACTCTGCTCCTCGCGCCTGCTCCGCCATTCATTATGATCCTGGCTGATCTAATTTTAAACTCAACTTCATATTCCTGCCTATCCTGATAACCTTTCACCCCCTTTCTTATCAATAATCCACCTACTTCTGCTTTAAAGATTTCAAGGACTCTGCTTCAACCGCCTTGATGCACTATCAATTACGACGAGACAAGAGTAGAGAGTAATCGAGGCTTTATTACGCAGAGATGTGTTGCCTCCTGCAGCTGCTGCCGAAATGGCTGCAGCTCGGTGAGCACACACGTTTATACTCCGCCTACTGGGTGGAGCCAGCAGGCAGGGATCTACCCCCGTACCTGTAGTACAGGGGCCTTACTGAATTACATCTCATATGTGTACTATATACAAACAGTGGTGACTACCACATTCACCCCCTGTTTAAAAAGAGTCCAGCGTGCGGGGGGGAGGTGGAAAACTATTTACATGTATGTGAGCATTTTAAAAGTGTACAGGTTGGGGAAATGTTTACAAATTCAGCCGGTCGGGTGCTTTGATCCTCCGTTGCGAGCGCCGCAGTCCCGGTGGCGATGCAGGCGCCGGCTTGGTCGCCGGTGACTCGGGAGCATGTAGTCCTCATCTTCAACCCCGGGTGGAACCAATGGGAGGACGGATCGGTCTGG
Source organism: Scyliorhinus torazame (assembly GCF_047496885.1). NCBI lineage: Eukaryota > Metazoa > Chordata > Chondrichthyes > Carcharhiniformes > Scyliorhinidae > Scyliorhinus > Scyliorhinus torazame. The sequence continues at coordinate 113,939,971 of NC_092714.1, forward strand.
AGCTGGGGCTGTGGTGAGGTGCTCTGGGGGGGAGGATGGGCAGATGGGGTGGGGGGGGGGACCCAGCTGATGTCAGGTCCATGAGGGAGACTGTGTCTTGGCAGCCGTCGGGGTACGCCATGTAGGCTTACTGCGGGTTTGCATGGAGTAGCTGTACCCTCTCGACCAACGGGTCCGCCTTGTGGAGCAGCATGTGCTTGCGGAGGAGAATGGGTCCTGGAGCTGCCAGCCACATTGGGAGCGAAACCCCAGAGGTGGACTTCCTAGGGAAGGCAAGGAGGCGTTCATGGGGGTTGCATTAGTCACAGTGCAAAGTAGCGATCGGATGGAGTGGAGGGCGTCGGGGAGGACCTCCTGCCAGCGGGAGACCGGGAGAGTTTTAGACCATAGGGCCAGCAGGATGGCCTTCCAGAACGTCCCGTTCTCCCTCTCCACCTGCCCGTTTCCCCGGGGGTTGTAGCTGGTCATCCTGCTCGAGGCAATGCCCTTGCTGAGCAGGAATTGACGCAGTTCATCACTCATAAAGGAGGATCCCCGGTCGCTGTGGACGTAAGCGGGGAAACCAAACAGTGAAGATGCTATGAGGGCTTTGATGACTGTGGCAGACATCATATCGGGGCATGGAATGGCGAAGGGGAATCTGGAGTATTTGTCGACCATGTTAAAGAAGTACGTGTTTCGGTCGGAAGAGGGGAGGGGCCCTTTGAAATCCATGCTGAGGCGTTCAAAGGGACGGGAGGCCTTCACCAGGTTTGCTCAGTCTGGCCGGTAGAAGTGTGGTTTGCACTCCGCGCAGACCTGGCTGTCTTTGGTGACAGCACTGACCTCCGCAATGGAGGAGGGCAGGTTGCGGGCCTTTATGAAGTGAAAGAACCAGATGACCCCTGGGTGACAGAGACCATCGTGTAGGGCCCGGAGTCGGTCCACTTGTGCGCTGGCACATGTACCTCGGGATAGGGCATCGGGGGGCTCGTTGAGCTTACCGGGGCGATACAAAATCTCGTAATTGTAGGTGGAGAGCTCGATCCTCCAGCTCAAGATTTTATCGTTTTTGATCTTGCCCCGCTGTGTGTTATTGAACATGAATGCAACCGACCGTTGGTCAGTGAGGAAAGTGAATCTCCTGCCGGCCAGGCAATGCCTCCAATGCCGCACAGCTTCAACGATGGCTTGGGCCTCCTTTTCGATGCTGTGCCAAATTTCGCCGGCAGGGAGGGTTCGAGAAAAGAATGCCACGGGTCTGCCTGCCTGGTTGAGGGTGGTGGCTAGAGCGACGTCTGATGCATCGCTCTCGACTTGAAAGGGAAGATCTCGCCGACCGCGTGCATCGCGGCCTTGGCGACGTCGGCCTTGATACGGTTGAAGTCCTGGTGAGCCTCAGCCGTCAGGGGGAAAACTGTGGAGTGAATGAGTGGGCGGGCCTTGTCCGCATAGTTAGGGACCCACTGGGCATAGTATGAGAAGAACCCTAGGCATCGTTTGAGGGCCTTGGGGCAGTGGGGGAGGGGGAGTTCCATGAGGGGGCGCATGCGGTCTGGATCGGGCCCTAGAACTCCATTTTGCACCACATAGCCAAGAATGGCTAAGCGGTTGGTGCTGAACCCGCACTTCTCCTTGTTATACGTTAGGTTTAGGAGTTTGGCAGTGTGGATAAATTTGAAAAGGTTAGCGTCATGGTCCTGCTGGTCATGGCCACAGATGGTGATGTTATCGAGGTACGGGAAGGTGGCCCACAGTCCATACCAGTCAACCATTCGGTCCATCTCCCGTTGGACCGGGACCCCATTAGTGACGCCGAAGGGAACCCTAAGGAAGTGATAAAGGCGGCCGTCTGCTTCGAACGCAGTGTATTGGCGATCCGCCTTGTGGATGGGGAGCTGGTGGTAGGCAGATTTCAGGTCCACTGTAGAGAAGACCTGGTACTGTGCAATCTGATTGACCATATCAGATATGCGCGGGAGGGGGTACGCGTCGAGCTGTGTGTACCGATTGATGGTCTGACTGTAGTCAATGACCATCCTGTGTTTCTCCCCAGTCGTTACAACTACCCCTTGGGCTCTCCAGGGGCTGTTGCTGGCCTCAATGATGCCTTCCCGCAGTAGCCGCTAGACCTCCGACCTGATGAAGGTCCTGTCCTGGGCACTGTACCGTCTGCTCCTGGTTGCGACGGGCTAGCAATCCGGGGTGAGGTTTGCAAACAGGGAAGGTGGGTCGACCTTAAGGGTCATGAGGCCGCATACAGTAAGGGGTTGTAGGGGCCCGCCGAATTTCAGAGTTAGACTTTGGAGGTTGCACTGGAAATCCAGGCCGAGTAGCAAGGCAGCGCAGAGGTTGGGGAGGACGTAGAGGCGGAGGTTGCTGAACTCTAGGCCCTGGACGGTGAGGGTGGCGGTGCAGTACCCACGGATCTCCACAGAGTGGGATCTGGAGGCCAGGGAGATTTGTTAGGTAATCAGGTGCACCGCGAGGGAGCAGTGCCTTACCGTATCGGGGTGGATGAAGCTCTCCGTGCTCCCGGAGTTGAGAAGGCAAGGTGTCTTGTGGCCATCGACCTTCACCGTCGTTGTCGCGGTTGTGAGGTTGTGTGGCCGGGACTGGTCGAGCGTGATGGAGGCGAGCTGCGGCTGGTGTTGGTGGGCCGCGGGCTAGTTGGCGGCGGTTGCGGGTGATGAGCGGTCCGATGAGGTGCCTGATGAGCAGGGGTCCTGAGGCACTGTCCAAAATGGCGCCGAAGATGGTGGCGCCCACGGAGCGCACGTGGCGGGCGACGTTAAAGATGGCGGTGCTCACGGGCCGCACGAGGTCTGATGCGAGGAAGATGGTGGCGCCCACGGGCCACACATGGGTTGTGGGGACGAAAATGGCAGCGCCCACAGGGGGTGCAGGAACAATGGGGCTGGTTACAGTGGCGATCGACCGGGCCTGGCGCACCGCAGCAAAATGTCCTTTCTTCCCGCAGGCCTTGCAGAGTGCGCTCCGCGCCGGGCAGTGCTGCCGGGGGTGCTTTGGCTGCCCGCAGAAATAGCACTTGGGCCTCCCGGGGTTGGTTGGCTGCCACACTGCGCAGGCTTAGGGTTGGCTGGGGGCGGTCGCTGGTGGGGTCCAAGATGTCCAGGAGGGGGGGCGCCATGCGGTCGAGGGCGTACGCTTGTACATTACGGGAGGCTACCGTTAGTGAGGTTGCGAGTTTCTTGATCGCTGCGAGGTCGAGCGTACCCCCTTCGAACAGGCGCTGGTGGATGTCGCCAACCCTATGCTCGTAATGAAAGCGTCCCTGATTAGGAGTTCAGAATGTTCAACGGCCTGCCAATCGCAGTTCTTTGCCAGGGGGTGCAGGGCATGCCAGAAATCTTCCAATGAGTCACCGGGGAGTTGTTGCCGCCTGGACAGGAGTTGCCTGGCGTAGGGTTTGTTGATCGGCCGGATGTAGTTCTCTTTTAGAAGCGCCATGGCCTCAGTGTAGTTGGGCGCATCCCGGATAAGGGGAAAAATATCGGAGCTCAACCGTGTGAACAGGATCTGGAGTTTCTGTGCTTCTGAGGGTTGTTCTGTCGCTGATCCGATGTAGGCTTCAAAGCAAGCTAGCCAGTGGTCGAAGGCCAACGTGGCATTATCTGCTTGAGGGTGCAGCTGCAGGCGATCTGGCTTGATGTGTAGATCCATTGCTGTAAAATCTCTGCGTAATAAATTGATGCACTATCAATTACGACGAGACGAGAGTAGAGAGAAATCGAGGCTTTGTTACGCAGAGATGTGTTGCCTCCTACAGCTGTTGCCGAAATGGCTGCAGCTCGGTGAGCACACACATTTATACTCCGCCTACTGGGCGAAGCCAGCAGGCAGGGATCTACCCTCGTACCTGTAGTACAGGAGCCTTACCGTATTACTTCTCATATACGTCATACATACAAATAGTGGTGACTACCACACACCTTTTGAGGAAGAGAATTACAAAGTGTCACCATCGTCTGAGAGAAAAACAAATCCTTATTTCTGTCTTAATTGGGCGACCCTTTATTGTTAAACAATGGCCCTGAATTCTAGATTCTCCAGCAAGAGGGAACTTTCTTTCCACATTCGACTTGTCAAGTCCCCACAGCATCTGACATGTTTCAATCAAGGAGAAAGAGCTTCCATTTATATATGACCTCAGGGTGTCCCAAAGTGCTTTACAACTAATCACTTGACAGCGTATTAAAAAAATTGTTACTCTTCTAATATAAGAAACCCAAAGCAACCAGGTTTGCACACAGCAAAGTTCCGCAAGCAGCCATAAAACAAATGATCAGAGCATCTGGCGTTAGTTGAAAGGTGAGTGTTGGCCAGGACATTAGAACTCCCCTGCCATGGAATTTGTTACATCCACCTGAGAGGGGAGAGAGAACATTGGTGTAATGTCCCATCCAAAGGACACCAGTTCTGAAAGTTCAGCATTCCCTCGATACTGAAATGTCAGCTTAGGTTGTGTGCTCACATCCCTGAAGCTCAACATCTTTTGATTTTGATGCAAACTTATTTTTTATTCTATCATGGGATGTGCGGGGTCACTGGCTAGGCCAGCATTTGTTGCCTATCCCTAATTGCCCTTGAGAAGGTGGTAGTCAGCCATTTTCTTGAACCGCTGCAGTCCATTTGGTGCAAGTGCATCTACAGTGCTGTTAGATAGGAAGTCCCAGCATTTGACCCAGTGACAGTGAAGGAACAGTGATATAGTTCAGGATGTTGTGTACCTTGGAGGAGAACTTACAGGGGGTGGTGTTCCAATGCACATGCTGCCCTTGTCCTTTTCAGGAGCAGTGGTTGTGGTTTTGGAAGATGCTGTTGAAGGGTCTTTGGTGGTTTGCTGCAGTGCATCTGACATATGGTATTGTGCACCAGTGGTGGAGAGAGTGAATGTTTAAGTTGGTGGTTAGAGTGGCAATCAAACAGGCAGCTTTGACCTGGATAGCATTGAGGTTCTTGAGGGTTGTTGGAGCTGCATTCACCCAGGTAAGAACATAGAACATACATACAGCGCAGAAGGTAGCAATTCGGCCCATCGAGTCTGCACCGACCCACTTAAGCCCTCACTTCCACCCTATCCCCATAACCCAATAACCCCTCCTAACCTTTTGGGGCACTAAGGGCAATTTAGCATGGTCAATCCACCTAACATGCACATCTTTGGACTGTATTCCATCAGTGGAGAGTATTCCATCACACTCCTGACTTGTGCCTTGCAGATGGTGGACAGTCTTTGGGGGTGTCAGAGTTGAGTTACTTGCTGCAGAATACCCGGCCTCTGGCGTGGTTTCACAGTCACAGTATTTAAATAAAAAATGGCTCGTCCAGTTCAGTTTGTGGTTAATGGTAAAACCCAGGATGGTGTTAATGGGGTTTCAGTGATGGTAATGTCATTGAATGTCATGGGCAAATGGTTAGGCTCTGCCTTGTGTTACCATTAACTAGACTGAGGCCACTGGGAGAGATATAGTGGAGACCAGCACTCCCAATTCATGGAAGAATGTTTGTAACGCCAGTCCAGGGACCAGGATCCTTTAAAAAAAAATAGAACTGACACAAATACTTGACAGCAACATCTTCATTTGGTGGCTCAATTGTTGATGATTTATGCTTTAAAGTGATGCTGAATCCCATCTATGTGTTATGCAACAACAAAATATCAAATAATTGACAAACTGGAAACCTTATAATGTTTATCACCTTCCTTTCCGATCAACTGCTTTTTGAAAAAGATGGTAGGAACTCTGCTTTTACTCTCCCTAGAAACCTGCAGCATGGAAATAGCCCATTTTGCCCACTATATCTACCTTCCAGCTATCAAATGAGTCTCATGCCCCTGCTTTTTCCTAAATGCCCTGCAATCTATTCCATTTCAAGTGTTTATACGATTCCCTTATGAAAGTTGCTATTGGTTATTGCTTCTATCACTCTTCCAGGCAATGCACTCAGATACGAACAACTTCTATTGCTCACCTCTGTGATTTACCTCTGTCTCTCTCTCTCTCTCTCTTTCTCTTTCCAGCTTCCCAGTGTGCTGTCATTCATAGAGCTGTCCCCAGCCTGCTTATTGATGGCTCCATCAGGCTGCATCCTCCAGAGGGGCAACAGTCAGACAGCCAGTGAGTGTCGAGCCTTGTTAAACCCAAACGCCGGCTGCCCACCCAGAGCAGGATCACACTTTCTGGTCTCCGAGCACATCTGGCGAACTTGGTGCTGAAGTGAAGTGGCAAGCAGGGGCGTTTCGGATTGAATTGTTGAGCAGAGATAGCGGTGCTCACAGCCCCGAAGAACAGGTGCCCGTGTATTGAAGAAGGTAAGGGGACAGAATCTTACAGCGACTCTCAGTAGCTAGAGCGTACTTTTAATCCTCAACTGCGAGGCGAATCCTAAAGAAGCCGTTCCCAGAATTAACACAGGACTCACGGTTGCTGCTGCTTTAATTTAAGCAACGCTGTCTTGTATAAACATTAACAATCGAATTTTGAGAATGGTGATTTTCCCGGAATAGGTGAACTGGGCAAATGTTTTCCATCGCTATCAGTGACCACAGGTTGTCCAACAAAGTGTGTCTGATCAAGAGGGTGGAAATGAATGTGAGAGTTGAATTCGGGGTGGTGTTTTAACATTGTGCCCGATGCGCTGTTTATCGACAACAGGTACCCCGGGATTACTCAACATCTGTCTATTCCGTACGAGTCCACTTCTCCTGTACGTCGATGATTTGTTCCGAGTAATTCCCCAGTATTGAGGGAACTCCAGCCCAGTGTGCAACGCTCAAGGTTAGTGTATCAGACCTGGCTTCACTGGATAAATATATGTATCAATGAAGAGTATGGCACAGTTTCTGCTGGAGTGGGGCATCTGCTCAAGTGGGGGGAGGGAGGAAGAAAGACATGCATTTGTCTAGTGCCGCTCTTGGATGTCCTGAAGCACTTTGCAGCCAATGAAGTTTTTTTTTGAAGTGTTGTAATGTAGGAGATGTAGCTGCCGTGCTGCCCACAATAAACTCCCGAACAGCAATGAATGTGAGAACGACCACTTAATCTGTTTTGGTGATGGTGGTGACGGATAGATATTGGAGGGGGGAGCTCTTTTTTGTTTAAACAGTGTCATGGTTTTTTTTTACGATTACCTGCGAGTACAGAAGGGATCTTGGTTCGGCATCTCCCAATATTGCAACACTCCCTCAGTAACGCTCGGGAGTGGCACCTACATCTCTTCATGCAGCTTTAGGTTTTAGCAGTCACCCAGGTCTTCTGAATAATCATACCCACAGGTACCCTGGAAAATGTGCCGGGGACCCCACTGAGGTTCCCATGCAGTGATCGCATGGAAATCCCTTGGGAAGTTGAGACCACTGATGGGCATTTCTCCCACATCTGGATTCCTCCCAAACTATGAGTTAGAGTAGGAGATTTTGCCTGTTTCCGACTTAGTTGTCAGAGTAGGTTACCCAGAAAACGTTAGAAGGATTAAAACCAGTTCTAACTCTTGGGTAACTATATTACCAGCTCCCCATTGGACCCCCTTACCATTTCTGACCCCAACCACATCTGACCTGAGTAGCCCTAACCCCTGATCAGCTGACTATCCCTCCGACCTCTCGAATGACCCCCACCACCAACCAACCTGCCCACCTCTTTATTACCCTCATGAAACCCTGATTACCCCCATCCCAGCCTATCCTCCCACCTGACTTCCTAACAACTCCCACTCCATCTTGCCCCCAGCCCCAGACTACCCTCCAGATGTTTTACAATCCCCCACCCCCTACTTCACAATTACACCCCAACAATCCAACTAAACCCCCTCCCACCCTTGACTGCCCCCCACCCCTCAGCTACCCTCTGACAATCCCCAACCCTAAACCATCGGGTTACCCCCTCCCCAACCACAGGACCACTCCCAACTACCCTCCCAACTTCACTGAGATACTATGGCACGTAATCTTGATGAAGTGCAACAGAACAGAAGTAACACTGACATTAACTTCTTATACTGACAGAAAACCAAGTGAGGCAAAATTGATTAAAAGAGCAGTGTTTAAACCATTTGTATGCCATAATATCCAAAATAAGGGCCAGGGTAGACTATATAGTGAGTGAAGGAACACAGAGTTCATACAGATTATTCACACTAATGTTCAGGACAATATTCAGTGAGTGGCAGATCAGTGTTTATACAGATCGTAGCTCATAATATCCACACTAGTGTTCAGGCAGTGTGACTATCCTGTGGCGAACCAGGTGTGGAAATGCCCCTTATGCTGTGTAAGAAGATCCAGTTGAGACCTGTTTACTTAATGTTTTATGCTGAACTGTGTGACCAGAGCTGTATGTTGGATATTGAGTGGGTTATTGGAAGGATTTATCTTCTGATTTACAGGCTGAGTTTTGTTGATCAGTTATGACTGAATGCGTGAAGGTGAGGTGAATCTATCTGGGATGTGCAGAGTGCCTGAAGATTCTTACTGATCGGTGCATTTGGACTGGGAATGTCAGTTTTGTCAATGTATGAGGATCTGGATGCTGTTGGTTTTCTTTAAATCCCACTAAAACATTCCAACCTCTGCAATTTCTTCAGAAAAAAAATACTTTCAATTATATAGAGCCTTTCACGATCACCGCATGTCCCAAAGCGCTATATGGCAATGTATGACTTTTGAAGTGTTGTCACCTTTGTAATCTAAGAAACATGACAGTTAATGTGTGTGCAACAAGCTCCTACAAACAGCAATGTGATAATGACCAGATAATCTGTTTTTTTTAATGATGTTGATTGAGGAACAAATGTCAGCAAAGACAGCAGTGTCATGAAGATGTGCGTTGTGCCAAATAATGATTTTTCACACACCAGCTGGAAACATAAATGTAACTTTTTTAATACACAGAAACTGATGTAATTTGCAGATAGCTAACTCCAATTTGCATTATTATATGTTCCACATTCCAATTCACTGTCTGCAAAACCCATCAAAGACAATTACGTTAGAGTGTGAAGGACTCACATTTCCTGTCTCATTAGCAAGGCAGGTAAAGCAATCACCTGAGGTATTCCACTGTTGGAGGTGAGACATTAAGAGTAATCATTAGACAATGGGATCCTGGCTAAGTTAGCATCCAAATATGAGCTATTCAGGTTACCTTTGAACACCCTGGTGGTTGGCGAAGGAATGCCACACTGACTGGCCATCTCTTAGTATGTTTTAAGCACATATTTTCTCAGCAGAATTGAGAACAAGCAGTTTAGAAAGAAGACATAATTTGTGTCCCTCCTGCATCCTTGTTTATCCAATTGCCCTGGTAAGCTTTGAGTCCTGTTTGACTGTGATCATCCAGGACACCCTGCCACAGACCAAGATGTTCATCTGAAGAATCAAAACCAGCACCACCATATCCTGACACACAACCAACTCAGTCACTACATCTTTACATTGAGACCATCAAAATCAGCCTGAAGCCAGCCAAGTTATCAAGCTACAGGTTGTATACATTTTTCCTTTTTTCCTGGACTCTAATTTGGCTAACCTTTCCTTCCCCACTCTGCAATTTGTATATGTGTGTATGTGTGAACGTTTAATGTGCATATATGTGAAAGTTGATACTTTATCATTTTACTTATATTGGTTTAGGCAAAATTAAGCTAACTTCTTTCTTTGCTAAACTCAAGAAAGCCTGTCCTATTGGTTCTTATGCTGATCACAACACATAAGTAGTCAAGTACTCACTGAATTGACAAGTGTATCCTTTTCAAACAAATAACCTGTTGCAGTCAAACAAGGCGGGCACAAAGAGGGGTGCCATTCGGCCCCTTCTCACCTGGTCATATCACCAGGGGATAATTCCCCTGTTCTTCTTCAAAATACTGCATTACATCCACCTCAGAGAGAGAGAGAGAGAGAGAGGAAGGGACCTCCGTTAACATCTTATCTGATATCTGACAGTGCAGCACTTCCTCACTATTGCCCTGAACTGTTAGCCTCAGTGCTCAAGTCTTGGAGTGGAATTTGAACCCACAAAGTTCTAACTCAGAGGTGAGTGTGCTACATCCTGAGCCAAGGATTTCAATTATCACAGCCCTAAAGCCCACGAGGTGCTCTGTGCTCATCCAAAGTTGTTTTTTGTTGGATTTTAATTGTTCCGCTATTCATGACCATACCTTCAGCTGTCTAAGTCCTGAGACCTGAATTTCCATGATTTAAATCTCTCTGCCTCACTACTTCTCTCCTCTTCCTTAATATACTTCCTAAAACTATTCCTTCAATCAAGCATTTGGCTATCTCTCCTAGTTATCTCTTACGTGGCTTGCTATAAAATTTTGCCTGATAATGCACCTTGAAGCATTGAACCCTGAATTTTACAATGGTAAAGGAGCTATATAAATACAAATTGTGGTTGTTCTTGGACAGCATGGCCGGATGGTCCCTGATTCTGGATTCAGAATCAGAGGCAACTTGAGGAAAATAATTTTAAGCAATGTGTGATCAGGGTTTGAAATGTACTATCTGATAGGGCAATGGTGGAGATTCAATAGTAAACATTAACAGGGAATGAGTTAAATACTTGAAACAAGAACAATTTTAGGGATCTGGGACAATGAGTCTTCCTGGATCGATCCTCTAAAGAACTGAAACAAACTTAATGGACCAAATAATCTCCTTTTGTTCTGAACTAGTCTATCATTCAGTATGATTCAAATTGCAGCAAAATAATAAGCTCAGGAGAGTTCCTAACTACAAAGCAATTGACTGAAAGAAGGTATTATAACTTGCAAGATGTTTAAAAAAGAGAAATGAGAAACTGGCAGCAAAAGAAAGGCCATGCTTCAGAGCTAAAGTAAAGCAGTTTTACCATTATTTGTGTTTTAGCCTTTTACTGCCCTAAATCATAGAATTTACAGTGCAGAAGGAGGCCACTCAGCCCATCGAGTCTGTACCGGCTCTTAGAAAGAGCACCCTAACCAAGCCCACACCTCCACCCTATCCCCATAACCCAGTAACCCCACCCAACACTAAGGGCAATTTTGGACACTAAGGGCAATTTAGCATAGCCAATCCACCTAACCCGCACATCTTTGGACTGTGGGAGGAAACCGGAGCACCCGGAGGAAACTCACGCAGACACGGGGAGAACGTGCAGGCTCCGCACAAACAGTGACCCAAGCCGGGAATCGAACCTGGGACCCTGGAGCTGTGAAGCAATTGTGCTAACCACAATGCTACCGTGCTGCCCCTGGCCATCTTCTCCATTTTCCTTTCTTCACTGAGAACAGATTGTATTTAGTCTCTGCTCAAAATCTATGCCCTGTTTCTGCTGTAAATTGCAGTCTGGAATGGTCCAAATTGCCATCACAATCTGGTTTGCAAATGATAGTAAGTGTGCTGCCAAATTTCAGAAAGCAAAATTAGTGTTCTTCCAGTCTTCTTTGCAAAGTGTTCTATACTCCTATTGTGTAGGAACTGGACTTGGTGAAATGGCTGGGCACTTTCTCCACATTGTTTTCTGACCTGTGATTCTTCACATATTAAAACTTGTTTTCTTCCCCTCCAAACATTATTGGATATTCACGTTTAAACGTATTAGGCACTGCTGTTGCTCATTGTTTTGTTTTAGAATACTACAATGTTAAAGTTGTGATGCATTTGTGTCCATTGCATTTATCACAGGTTTGCACCAGTAAAGCTACTTTAAGTAGAACCATTGAAGCTAAATCCATCCTGTCTTTTTAATCTAATCCAAAACTAATCCCATTGCCTTGCTCCCTTCCCATAGTTCTATGCCTTCTGTTTAAAGTAGTTGTCCATTTATTCTGTGAAAGATGTCTCAATCACTGACTGTTGCAAAGCCTTCCATGCTTCAACAGTTTTTGCGCAGAGGTTTCTCCTAATTTAAAATTACCAAAGTGGGAAGAGTTGTTAATAACACCATGTCACTTACTTCCCAGTGACAACAGCTCATTACTATTCATAACCTTTCATAGTTTAAAAAATCTCTTAAATCTCTTTCTGGCCTTTGCTGATCCAAAGAAATTGGTTCTAGTATCTCAAGCCTCACTTCAAAAGTATAGTTTCCGATCCTTGGCAACATCCTGATGAAATGCCACACCATACTCTATATGGCTTTAATGCCCATTTTCTAATGGATAACACTCTAATTGAGCTAGCCAATGTTTGTACAAAACGTTGCCATCTCTTTAGTTTTATACCATAAGTCACTGTTTAATGAACCCAAAGTTTTTCTGCCATTTATAAGGATGTATCTACATATATTCATCCTTCCAGAGAATTATGCACTGAAATCCTTAAAATGATCAGCCATATCCTTCAGTGCTACCCATTCAATGTGAATTCCCATTCCTTGTTTGTCCTCTCAAAGGTATTATCTTGCATTTATTGTAGTAGAAGGATCTTGTACATAAAAGTTTAAAATGATCAGAGTGAGGAAAGTTGTCAATAACGCCATGTCACTGACACTGACACACCCGACAGGGGTGGGGCTGTCGTTGTTTGGCATACTGACCTCTAACTCTCAAACGCTTCCTCCAACCTCTCCCTGGATCATGATCCCACCACCAAGCAGCAAACCATTGTCTCCAGGACTGTCACTGACCTTATCTCCTCTGGAGATCTTACCTTGTTGCTAACTTTCTCCTTGGTTCAATTGCTCTGTTTTATTACCTTTGCTCTCGAGTCGCCAGGTATCTTTATGATACCGCCACAAGGTTCAAGTCCGAGTAATGATCAATAACCCAATACACCGATTAGTAAGATTCAAATCAAAGCACATTTATTATACACAGTAATCGCTACTCATGCACAAATTCTACGTCTAAGCTACTTCTATAACTAACAGGCCTATACTTAACTTCGGACTGGCCCACCAGGTCAGGGGAACAAATGGCCTTTTGTTCGGGTTCTGAGTCTGCGAGATTCGAAGTTGGTACGGATTGGTAGCTAGGAGTGCCTGTCTCGTAGCGAGCGTTGAATTAAGACTTACTTTGTTCGGTGGTCACTGCACCGGTCACGTTCAATGTTGGTTCATGTTGCTGGGTGACCCGGGCAGGACGAAGAGGTGAAGAGAGCGATTTGAACTTGGGGCTTAACTCTGATAGTCCCCAGGGGCTTCCCGCCTTTCGGGGCAGACCCTGTACCTGGTCGCAAGTGATTGGACTTTGTCCCAATCGCTTGGTTCGATTTCTCCAATACTGGAGAATCGATGGGCGGTCTTGAGGTGCTCGTTTACCTCCTTTGTGTTGGCTCCTGCTGGCACCGGGGAGTCTGGCTTTGCTTTGTGTGTCCAAAATGTTACTTATTGTTCCCGGGATTGCGCATCAGTATGTAGATGGCTGCTACATTGTTATGGTGATGGTCGCTGGTATCGATGTTGTCTGGCCTTTTGCAGAGATTTAATACACAGCAAACCTGCACCTGCCGGTTCCAGTCTTGTTGGCTGACTTTCCCATCAGCCTTTGCCGTTCGCTATTTTAAATCAGGAGTTGGCCAATTTAGGTGGCTACAACCTTCATTCTATTACATAGGACAGGGAGTACCAGGTTATAAACCTGACACACCAAGATGGTGCGGTGTCGCTGGTGACTGGGCTCTGGGTACTGTGGGGAAGTGAATCATTAACGGCTGGGGGGGCTTGAGGTCATGGGGTTCGCGTTTACGCGCAACCAAATGTCCATTTTGATGGTGAACCATGCGAAGGAAGTCCTCATGGCTGTTCGTCTTTCACTTCTCTTCTCTTCCCTTCTCCGGTCCTGGAACTCCTGGAGTTCTGTGGAATCAAGCATAGTGTCTGTAACTATCTTGGTTTAACATCTCGTATGATAGCCTGTCTGTCCTTTAGTGCCAATTACTCCCTTTATAATTGGTCACTATGTGTGACTCCCCCATTTTTTTTTCTTCCAAAAACCGAATTTTAGGACAAGCCACACTTTCAAATAATGAACCAGTGCGAGCCGTCTCGCAGACTGCGCGGTTTACCATCCAAATGTTTCAGGATGTAAATAGCATGTGGTTGGCAACCTAAGGATTACCTGAAACAAAACAAAACTTTTTGAACTAAAATTTCCAAAATGAGGTGCGTATCGGCCGCGATGGGTGCGAGTTGGATGGAGTCCCCGGGTAGGACGGCTACCAATGCCGTGTCTCCCCTACCCGAGCATAGTTGACCAGAGGGGGAGTTCCCAGGCAGGGCGGGTCCCAAGCCGTTTCTCCACTGCCTGAGCAACCGACAAGAATGGGCAAGAAATGTAGTCATCGTGGTGGGGCTGCCGTAGTGGTTCTACCTTCGAAACAGAAGGGCAGTTATGAACGGGCGTCTGCAGACAGACGAGTTCCGCTGAACTGGTGTCTGGGACCTTAACAAGTCTCTGTAGGCAAGTCCTCAGAGGTTTCTGCTGATGAGCGTGCGGCGGTGGAAAAAAAGATTCCGGTCTGACGTACAACATTTAACAAAACACTACAAACAACATAAAACATGCTGCAGATTCCATCAGAAAGGACTCCGTTTCTCCCAAGCGGTTCCTTTTAAAACATCATCTGGACACCTCAGTTATTGGTTGCGAACAGGGTCGCAAAGGGGTTCTTGTTTTGGGAGTCAGACTCAAGGTCGTCATCTTCTCCCAGATGCCAAACTCTTGAATGTATTAAGGTAGATAGGGCAGCATGGTGTGATTTGGGGTCACTCTCGTCGTTTCGGATGTGTCTGTATGAGTTGTCTCTGTGTCAATAGGTGGTGTCTAGTTGTGTGGGGGCGGAATCGGGGTCATCATGGTAGGTCGGTGGTCGGTGGTGGTGTTTGTTTAGGAAAGTGATCATGACGGGATCACTCGAATCGTAGTCGGGTTCGCTGGGTGTGGGTCCTGTTGCATGGGGATAGTAGGGAGGCATGCTGTGGCTATCGTCTGAATCACAGTCGCTGTCTCTGCTGCTGCAGTCGGTGGGCATTCCGGGACAGAGTGTATATTTCGGGGGTGGAGTCAAGGTCGAGTCCGTGGCTGGGCTGGACGTGTTGGAGGATGGTAGGGTTATGTTGGCTGTGGGTGGGGTGTGATGTGCTGCGTCGAGCATGACGTGGTGTGAGTGGTTAGACTGTGTTCCATATGCCTTCAGCTGGTTGATATGGAACCACGCAGTCT
Source organism: Scyliorhinus torazame (assembly GCF_047496885.1). Taxonomy (NCBI): domain Eukaryota; kingdom Metazoa; phylum Chordata; class Chondrichthyes; order Carcharhiniformes; family Scyliorhinidae; genus Scyliorhinus; species Scyliorhinus torazame. Next base: position 113,955,118 of record NC_092714.1, read on the forward strand.
TTCCGTTGGGATACTTTATCTTTTATACGGAAGGGCTTACTTTGTCCGCAATGGATTACGGACCCGAGTACTGGGGTTGTATACGGAGAGCATGCCTTGCTGTCCTACACTGTACTCAGTCGTATGCACTGTCTTGTCGAAATAAGCCTTGCTCTGTTTCTTCCTTGTGCCCAATTTCACCGCGGCTGCTTGCTGAGCCGTTTTAACATGATTCACGAATTGCTGTACTGCTTTCTCGTGTGTGAGGGCCGTCACCTCGGGGCTGGTCATGTCTAAACCTAATAAAAATTATGTGCCTTTCATGGGGCATCCGGTCATGAGGGTGTGTGGGGTGTAACCTGTGGAAGTTGAAATTGTATTACGCAAAAACATCAGCGCAAACGGGAGAACTGAGTCCCAAGTGGTGTTGTTTTGCGGGACCATTTTTCTGAGGGTGGATTTTAGGGTCCGATTCATGCACTCCACGATACCACTCGACTGTGGGTGGTATGCTATGTGGAATTTTTGGGTGATGCCAAATATCGTGAGGACGTTCTTCATGACACGTCCCGTAAAATGGGAACCCTTGGTCGGATTCAATGCTGCGGGGGAGTCCCCATCTTGTAAAGATGTGGTGGGTCAAAATCTTGGCTGTGGTTTTGCAGTGTTTGTTCTGGCTGGGAATGCATCCACCCATTTCGTAAACATAAGAACATAAGAACTAGAAGCAGGAGTAGGCCATCTGGCCCCTCGAGCCTGCTCCACCATTCAATGAGATCATGGCTGATCTTTTGTGGACTCAGCTCCACTTTCCGGCCCGAACACCATAACCATTAATCTCTTTGTTCTTCAAAAAACTATCTATCTTTATCTTAAAAACATTTAATGAAGGAGCCTCTACTGCTTCACTGGGCAAGGAATTCCATAGATTCACAACCCTTTGGGTGAAGAAGTTCCTCCTAAACTCAGTCCTAAATCTACTTCCCCTTATTTTGAGGCTATGCCCCCTAGTTCTGCTTTCACCCGCCAGTGGAAACAATCTGCCCGCATCTATCCTATCTATTCCCTTCATAATTTTATATGTTTCTATAAGATTCCCCCCCCCCCCCCCCCCCCCCCATCCTTCTAAATTCCCACGAGTACAGTCCCAGTCTACTCAACCTCTCCTCGTAATCCAACCCCTTCAGCTCTGGGATTAACCTCGTGAATCTCCTCTGCATACCCTCCAGTGCCAGTACGTCCTTTCTCAAGTAAGGAGACCAAAACTGAACACAATACTCCAGGTGTGGCCTCACTAACACCTTATACAATTGCAGCATAACCTCCCTAGTCTTAAACTCCATCCCTCTAGCAATTAAGGACAAAATTCCATTTGCCTTCTTAATCACCTGTTGCACCTGTAAACCAACTTTTTGCGACTCATGCACTAGCACACCCAGGTCTCTCTGCACAGCAGCATGTTTTAATATTTTATCTTTTAAATAATAGTCCCTTTTGCTGTTATTCCTACCAAAATGGATAACCTCACATTTGTCAACATTGTATTCCATCTGCCAGACCCTAGCCCATTCACTTAACCAATCCAAATCCCTCTGCAGACTTCCAGTATCCTCTGCACTTTTTGCTTTACCACTTAGTGTCGTCTGCAAACTTGGACACATTGCCCTTGGTCCCTAACTCCAAATCATCTATGTAAATTGTGAACAGTTGTGAGCCCAACACTGATCCCTGAGGGACACCACTAGCTACTGATTGCCAACCAGAGAAACACCCATTAATCCCCACTCTTTTCTTTCTATTAATTAACCAATCCTCTATCCATGCTACTACTTTCCCCTTAATGCCGTGCATCTTTATCTTATGCAGCAACCTTTTGTGTGGCACCTTGTCAAAGGCTTTCTGGAAATCCAGATATACCACATCCATTGGCGCCCCGTTATCTACCGCACTGGTAATGTCCTCAAAAAATTCCACTAAATCAGTTAGGCATGACCTGCCCTTTATGAACCCATGCTGCATCTGCCCAATGGGACAATTTCCATCCAGATGCCTCGCTATTTCTTCCTTGATGATAGATTCCAGCATCTTCCCTACTACCGAAGTTAAGCTCACTGGCCTATAATTACCCGCTTTCTGCCTACCTCCTTTTTTAAACAGTGGTGTCATGTTTGCTAATTTCCAATCCGCCGGGACCACCCCAGAGTCTAGTGAATTTTGGTAAATTATCACTAGTGCATTTGCAATTTCCCTAGCCATCTCTTTTAGCACTCTGGGATGCATTCCATCAGGGCCAGGAGACTTGTCTACCTTTAGCGCCATTAGCTTGCCCATCACTACCTCCTTGGTGATAACAATCCTCTCAAGGTTCTCATCTGTCATAGCCTCATTTCCATCAGTCACTGGCATGTTATTTGTGTCTTCCACTGTGGAGACCGACCCAAAAAACCTGTTCAGTTCCTCAGCCATTTCCTCATCTCCCATTATTAAATCTCCCTTCTCATCCTCTAAAGGACCAATATTTACCTTAGCCACTCTTTTTTGTTTTATATATTTGTAGAAACTTTTACTATCTGTTTTTATATTCTGAGCAACTTTACTCTCATAATCTATCTTACTCTTCTTTATAGCTTTTTTAGTAGCTTTCTGTTGCCCCATAAAGATTTCCCAGTCCTCTAGTCTCCCACTAATCTTTGCTACTTGGTATGCTTTTTCCTTCAATTTGATACTCTCCCTTATTTCCTCAGATATCCACGGTTGATTTTCCCTCTTTCTACCGTCCTTCCTTTTTGTTGGTATAAACCTTTGCTGAGCACTGTGAAACATCGCTTGGAAGGTTCTCCACTGTTCCTCAACTGTTTCACCATAATGTCTTTGCTCCCAGTCTACCTTAGCTAGTTCTTCTCTCATCCCATTGTAATCTCCTTTGTTTAAGCACAAAACACTAGTGCTTGATTTTACCTTCTCACCCTCCATCTGTATTTTAAATTCCACCATATTGTGAGCGCTCCTTCCGAGAGGATCCCTAACTATGAGATCCTGAAGCAATCCTGTCTCATTACACAGGACCAGATCTAGGACCGCTTGTTCCCTCGTAGGTTCCATTACATACTGTTCTAGGAAACTATCACGGATACATTCTATAAACTCCTCCTCAAGGCTGTCTTGACCGACCTGGTTAAACCAATCGACATGTAGATTAAAATCCCCCATGATAACTGCTGTACCATTTCTACATGCATCAGTTATTTCTTTGTTTATTGCCTGCCCCACCATAATGTTACTATTTTGTGGCCTCTAGACTACTCCTATCAGTGACTTTGTCGCCTTACTATTCCTGATTTCCACCCAAATGGATTCAACCTTATCCTCCATAGCACCAATGTCATCCCTTACTGTTGCCCAGATGTCATCCTTAAATAACAGAGCTACACCACCTCCCTTACCATCCACTCTGTCCTTCCGAATAGTTTGATACCCTTGGATACTTAACTCCCAGTCGTGACCATCCTTTAACCATGTTTCAGTAATGGCCACTAAATCATAGTCATTCACGATGATTTGCGCCATCAACTCATTTACCTTATTCCGAATACTACGAATATTCAGGTGAAGTACACTTATGTTGGCTTTTTTACCTCTGTTCTGAATCTTAACACCTCGATCAGTAACCTCTCCTAAGTTATATTTCCTCTTAACCTTTCTCCTAATTTTCCTTGTCGTTGAACCCACATCTTCATGTAACAACCTGCCGCGTCGCTTACCATTAATGTTTTCACTTCCCGTTTTATTCCTTTTGATATTCCTGGTCCTATTCACTGAGTTCCCCTCAGTCACTGTACCTTGTACTGGCGCCCTTTTTGATTTTTGACTATGGCTTTTCTGCCTTACACTTTCCCCCTTACTGCCTTTTGTTTCTGTCCCTGTTTTACTACCTTCCAACTTCCTGCATTGGTTCCCATCCCCCTGCCACATTAGTTTAAACTCTCCCCAACAGCTCTAGCAAACACCCCCCCTAGGACATCATTTCCAGTCCTGCCCAGGTGCAGACCGTCCGGTTTGTACTGGTCCCACCTCCCCCAGAACCGGTTCCAATGCTCCAGGAATTTGAATCCCTCCCTCTTGCACCATCTCTCGAGCCACGCATTCATCCTATCTATCCTGACATTCCTACTCTGACTAGCTCGTGGCACTGGTAGCAATCCTGAGATTACTACCTTTGAGGTCCTACTTTTTAGTTTAATTGCTAACTCCCTGAATTCAGCTTGTAGGACCTCGTCTCGTTTTTTTCCTATATCGTTGGTGCCTATGTGCACCATGACAGCTAGCTGTTCACCCTCCCCCCCCAGAATGTCCTGCAGCCGCTCCGAGACATCTTTGACCCTTGCACCAGGGAGGCAACATACCCTCCTGGAGTCTCGATTGTGTCTGCAGAACCGCCTGTCTATTCCCCTTTCAATTGAGTCCCCGATCACTATAGCCCTGCCATTCATCTTCCTGCCCAGCTGCGCAGCAGAGCCAGCCATGGTGCCATGAACATGGCTGCTGTTGCTTTCCCCTGGTGAGCCATCTCCCTCAACAGTATCCAAAGCGGTATATCTGTTTTGCAGGGCGATGACCTCAGAGGACACCTGCACTGCCTTCCTACTCTTGCTCTGTCTTTTGGTCACCCATTTTCTATCTCCCTCAGTACCTTTCACGGTGTGACCACCTCGCTAAACGTGCTATCCATGACGTCCTCAGCATCGCGGATGCTCCAAAGTGAGTCCATCCGCAGCTCCAGAGCCGTCAAGCGGTCTATCACCATGAGTACATATTTATAGCCATTCCTGCAAGGGGGAAATGGTCCTATAAAATTAATCTGGAGGTTAGTCCAGGGGGCCATTAACGGGTCAGGTGCAACTGAGTTGAGCCTTTTTGGCATATCTGTCCGGATTATTCTGGGCACAGATAAGACAATTCTCGATGTAGTGATTAACATCGTCCTTTAAATTCGGCCACCAACAAAGCTGCTTGAGGTGGGCTGTAGTGGGATCGATTCCCTGATGTCCATGACCGTCATGGAACAAACAAATCAGTTGATTCCTGTCCTGTTCAGGAACCACATAAAGGGTGTCTTTTAATACCACACCGTCATGTGTGGTCAGAGCATTTTTAAATCTCTTGTAGGGTGCTGGATATTTTCCTTTTACAATCTCCCTGAGATTGCTGTCCTGCTTCTGGGCCTCCACTAGATCCTCGATCTTTGTCTGCGAGACCTGAACTGCATTCACTGGTGCATTTTGTGGGGGTGTCCAAAAATATCCATGCCTGGAACCTGCTTTAGCCAGTGCGTCGGCTTTTACATTTCCAGGGGGGGAGGAACAATGGTGACTTCGAACTTTGACTATCCCAAAAGTCCTGTTCTGTGCTCTCTCTAAGGTGTGACGGAGCAATGGGGCTGAGGGGAGGGGTTTTCCGTCTGCGGAAACAAATCCTCTTGCTTTCCACAGGGGTAGGAATTCCGTGAGGCTGTTGCAGACATAGAGGCTGTCCGAGTATATGTCTGCTGGGCTGGGGAAGGAATCTGGGTGTTCAACTATAAATGCAATGGCCGCAAGCTCTGCTGCCTGCGCGCCTAAGTGCCCTGGAAGTTTTCATGATATTTCCTCTAGGGCGCGTCCCTGCGCGTCCTCGGCATATATACCGCAGCCTGTTATGCGCATCCCATCCAACACTGTGGAAGATCCATCCACATAGATCATTATGGGCTCACACGTGTCTTTGTGCTGGGGGCTCTGGTTTGAACTACCTATCTTTCTGGGGGGTGTTTTAGCAATAAAGGGGCCTGTGTTGTGGTGTGGAGAGATAATTTCACATTCATGGGGGGTTCTGGGTTACTGTAAGTTGTCGGCTAAAAAGGTGTGCGTCTTTGTCCGTTTAACAGTGATGTCCCGTCCCTGCAAGAGAAGGGTCCATCTAGCTGCTCCAATCTGGCTTACTGTACCGTCCTTGAGTCGGCCGTCCAGTAAAAGTTGGATGGGGCTGTGTTCGGTGAGAATTGTGATGGGGTTCATTCTGGTAATATACGAAAAATACTGAACTGCCCAAAGTACTGCACGTGTCTCTCACAGGCTGAAAATCCCTGCTCCACAGCATCTAAAATTCTGGACGGGTAAGTTACGGGCCTTAACTGGTCGTGCCGTTCCTGGAGGAGCACGGCCGAAAGGGTGCGGTCTGTAGTTGCTACCTCTATAGCGTAAGGGGAAAGCGGGTCTGGAACTTGTAGTGCAGGGGCTGCTATGAATGCTTGCTTCAACGCATCCACAGCATCCGTATGCTGCGGAAGCCATTCCCAGGGGGCTCCTTTCTTTAGGAGGTCTGAGAGGGGTGCTGCCTTGCTGGCGAAACCGTCAATGTGGTTTCGGCAGTAGCCAACCAGTCCTAAAAACGACCGGAGGGCTGAAATGTTTTGGGGAAGGGGCAATTTAGCATTCGAGTCAATCCTTTCATACTCGATCTCACGTTTACCATGTGTGATCATTGTTCCCAAATATATCACCTTATCTTCCAAAATTTGGGCCTTTTTGGGGTCGACTTTACAACCAATTGAGTGTAAGAGTTCCAGGAGTTCGGACAGGAGCTCGATGTGCTCTTCCTTGGTATCTTTCTGCTGTAGTAGGTCGTCTACAGACTGAACCAGACATTCGGGGCGAGAGAATTTGGCTGAACCATTTGCCAGCTGTCGGTGGAAAATGGAGGTGGAGTTGTGGAAGCCTTGTGGCAGGCATGTCCACGTGTACTGCTGATTTTTAAAAGTGAAGGCAAATTTGTACTGGCACGCCTTTGCCAATGAAATGGACCAGAATCCATTACTGACATCCAAAACCGTAAAGAATCGGGAATTGAGTCCCTGCTTGAGCATGGTCTTGGGACTTGTGGCTACTGTGGGGGCTGCTGCGGGGGTGACTTTGTTGAGTTCCCGGTAATCGATGGTCAGTCGCCATGATCCATCGGGCTTTCTCACTAGCCAAATCGGGGCATTATTAGTGGAGGCTACTGATCTAAGTACGCCCTGCTCTAATAAGCTTTCTATTACCTTTGAGATTTCTCCCTTTGCCTCTTGGGGAAATCCTTATTCTTTTGGGGGTCTAGGGTCAGGTCCTGTTATTTGTACGGAGCCAGTCATCCGGCTACAGTCGTGTTTGTGGGTCGCGAATGCTGCCCTGTTCTTTTGCAGAACTGCCCTAACCTGCCTGGCCGTTCTAAGCGTGGTTGGGTTGAACCAAAATTTGCCTACTGCGCTACTTTTGTTCGCGTATTCTCCTATGTTGAGTGTTGCGGGGGCTCTTGCGGATTTTGCCATTTTCCAGACACACTGGTTGACTGGATCAAATGATAAGTTGTGGGAATTCATAAAATCGATTCGCAGAATGTGTTCTGCTGTGTGGGGCAGGTCAACTAAAACTACGGGGTGCTTGGTGGTGATGTTGCCGATTTGAATGGGTACATGGGCTGTGATGTGTCCCCGCTGTGAGTGGCCTGTAAAGCCGCTGAGGGTGATGGTGGCTGTAGTGGGCCATGTGTCTTTTTGGAACATGGTGGAGGAATTTATTGTGGTGCGGGACCCTCCTGTGTCCCAGAGAAACTCGATGGGCTGTCCCCGAATTTTTGCTGCAACTACTGGTCGTCCGGACCTATCCCAAAGGGTGTCGCAGACCTAACTGGGGGAGCCCATACACCGTCAGTCCGTTCCGGTCAGGTCCGTCTGATCTGAACGGGCGCTAACACTATGAATGGGCTCCGTCTTCTTCTTACTCAGAGTGCCCGTCTGCTGGGCTCGCTGTGGCTTTCTAGGGGCATTGCACTCTCTTACGAAGTGTCCTAAATGGCCACAGTTGTAACACTCCTGTGACTTGGGTGGGGGGCTGTTCTTTCCTTCATTTACCCACGCGGGGTTCTGGTGTGTTGTAACTGCCTGTATATCGGCATCGGCCTGCTTTTCTTTGGGATTTTTAACTGCGGGTTTGCTTTGTACAGATTGCTCCCAGGCACGTGACAAACTTTTTACCACCCATTTTTCGTTATGGGCCTCCTCTGAGGGATCATAACTCGCGCACGCTTTCTGTCCTGTTTCTGTGGCATGGGAGATAAGGGTGCGGGTCCATTTGGCCATGTTGTCTGGGGACAAATGGGCACGGTCTATGTCTCCAAAGACTGCTGCAAAGTGGATCCACAGGCGTCCAGCAAACGCTGTGGGGTGCTCGGCTTTCTTTTGCCTGCATTTGTTGAGGCCATCTACGGGGTCACCCCGGTTATACCCGATCGCATCCAGGATCGCGGTATGCATTTCTGCAAGGGTGCCTCCTCCTACATTCTGTGGGTCGGGAAGGGCTGCTGTTACTGACGTGTCTAAACTTAAAACTGTGAGCTTTACATGCTCTCGCTCATCCAGGCCGTACATAGTCGCTTGATGCTTTACTGTGGCAAAGAAATGGTGGGGGTCTGAGGTGGGGAGGAACGGTGTGATCTTATCGCATGCGTCCCGTAATTGGGTCACTGTTAAGGGGGTGGAGTATAGAAATTCCGTGTCGTCTGCTGTGGCTGTGCGGTGGGTGGTTACTGGGTTCATTGGAGCCTGAACTATCTGCTGTGTGGGGGGTTGGGACGCTTTCCTCTTTTGTGGCTTTCCCTGCGCACATGTTCCCTGAACATATCTCTGCGCTGTCTCATTTAATTCTTCCCAATCAGGGCCGTCTTCCTCATCTAACTTTGCTCCAAAGGTTTCCTGGAATCCTTTCTGAACTGAAAGCAGCGATTGCAGCTCTGCAATCTGCTTCCGGCACTTTGTGTGATCTAACGTGCTTTGTCTTCGCTCTGTGGTGGCAGCATGGAGTGCTCTTAATGCTGACTTTAGGTCGCTGCACTGTCTCTGCAATGCATCTACCTGCTTTTCTGTTTCTTCACGTACCAGGATTACGCGTTGCCTGTCCTGATAGGCCTTTTCATATTGAGACTGGAAGCTGCTGAAGTGCGCCAGACAAGACTGGTGAGCCCTTTTGGCATCCTCCACCTCTCCATCTTTTGCTGCCAATTTTCTCCTCAATTCTAAATTCTCTCTTTCTACCTCGCTTACATCGACCTTACTCATTCGATGTATGCCCTCTACTTCTTTCCGGAGCGTCCTAACGACCTCCTCTGTGCCTCACAATTGTGCCAAGCAGGACATGATTGCTATCAGCTTGCGAGCTTTCCCTAAGCTCTTTTTGTGGATCACGCTTAGGTTCTCCCACCAAGTATGTCCTATACTCCCGGGGCCTACAAAGGACAAAGAACAAAGAAATGTACAGCACAGGAACAGGCCCTTCGGCCCTCCAAGCCCGTGCCGACCATGCTGCCCGACTAAACTACAATCTTCTACATTTCCTGGGTCCGTATCCCTCTATTCCCATCCTATTCATGAATTTGTCACGATGCCCCTTAAATATCACTATCGTCCCTGCTTCCACCACCTCCTCCGGTAGCGAGTTCCAGGCACCCACTACCCTCTGCGTAAAAAACTTGCCTCGTACATCTACTCCAAACCTTGCCCTTCTCACCTTAAACCTATGCCCCCTAGTAATTGACCCCTCTATCCCGGGGAAAAGCCTCTGACTATCCACTCTGTCTATGCCCCTCATAATTTTGTAGACCTCTATCAGGTCACCCCTCAACCTCCTTCGTTCCAGTGAGAACAAACCGAGTTTATTCAATCGCTCCTCATAGCTAATGCCCTCCATACCAGGCAACATTCTGGTAAATCTCTTCTGCACCCTCTCTAAAGCCTCCACATCCTTCTGGTAGTGTGGCGACCAGAATTGAACACGATACTCCAAGTGTGACCTAACTAAGGTTCTATACAGTTGCAACATGACTTGCCAATTCTTATACTCAATGCCCCGGCCAATGAAGGCAAGCATGCCGTATGCCTTCTTGACTACCTTCTCCACCTGTGTTGCCCCTTTCAGTGACCTGTGGACCTGTACTCCTAGATCTCTTTGACTTTCTACCATTCACTGTATATTCCCTACCTGCATTAGACCTTCCAAAATGCATTACCTCACATTTGTCCGAATTAAACTCCATCTGCCATCTCTCCGCCCAAGTCTCCAAACAATCTAAATCCTGCTGTATCCTCTGACAGTCCTCATCGCTATCCGCAATTCCACCAACCTTTGTGTCGTCTGCAAACTTACTAATCAGACCAGTTACATTTTCCTCCAAATCATTTATATATACTACAAACAGCAAAGGTCCCAGCACTGATCCCTGTGGAACACCACTGATCACAGCCCTCCAATTAGAAAAGCATCCTTCCATTGCTACTCTCTGCCTTCTATGACCTAGCCAGTTCTGTATCCACCTTGCCAGCTCACCCCTGATCCCGTGTGACTTCACCTTTTGTACTAGTCTACCATGAGGGACCTTGTCAAAGGCCTTACTGAAGTCCATATAGACAACAACCACTGCCCTACCTGCATCAATCATCTTAGTGACCTCCACGAAAAACTCGATCAAGTTAGTGAGACACGACCTCCCCTTCACAAAACCATGCTGCCTCTCACTAATACGTCCATTTGCTTCCAAATGGGAGTAGATCCTGTCTCGAAGAATTCTCTCCAGTAATTTCCCTACCACTGAAGTAAGGCTCACCAGCCTGTAGTTCCCTGGATTATCCTTGCTGCCCATCTTAAACAGAGGAACAACATTGGCTATTCTCCAGTCCTCCGGGACATCACCTGAAGACAGTGAGGATCCAAAGATTTCTGTCAAGGCCTCAGCAATTTCCTCTCCAGCCTCCTTCAGTATTCTGGGGTAGATCCCATCAGGCCCTGGGGACTTATCTACCGTAATATTTTTTAAGACACCCAACACCTCGTCATTTTGGATCTCAATGTGACCCAGGCTATCTACACACCCTTCTCCAGACACAACAGCTACCAATTTCTTCTCTTTGGTGAATACTGATGCAAAGTATTCATTTAGTACCTCGCCCATTTCCTCTGGCTCCACACATAGATTCCCTTGCCTATCCTTCAGTGGGCCAACCCTTTCCCTGGCTACCCTCTTGCTTTTTATGTACGTGTAATAAGCCTTGAGATTTTCCTTAGCCCTATTTGCCAATGACTTTTCGTGACCCCTTCTAGCCCTCCTGACTCCTTGCTTAAGTTCCTTCCTACTTTCCTTATATTCCACACAGGCTTTGTCTGTTCCCAGCCTTTTAGCCCTGACAAATGCCTCCTTTTTCTTTTTGACGAGGCCTACAATATCTCTCGTTATCCAAGGTTCCTGAAAATTGCCGTACTTATCCTTCTTCCTCACAGGAACATGCCGGTCCTGAATTCCTTTCAACTGACACTTGAAAGCCTCCCACATGTCAGATGTTGATTTGCCCTCAAACATCCGCCCCCAATCTATGTTCTTCAGTTCCCGCCTAATATTGTTATAATTAGCCTTCCCCCAATTTAGCACATTCATTCTAGGACCACTCTTATCCTTGTCCACCAGCACTTTAAAACTTACTGAATTGTGGTCACTGTTCCCGAAATGCTCCCCTACTGAAACATCTACCACCTGGCCGGGCTCATTCCCCAATACCAGGTCCAGTACTGCCCCTTCCCTAGTTGGACTGTTTACATATTGTTTTAAGAAGCCCTCCTGGATGCTCCTTACAAACTCCGCCCCGTCTAAGCCCCTGGCACTAAGTGAGTCCCAGTCAATATTGGGGAAGTTGAAGTCTCCCATCACCACAACCCTGTTGTTTTTACTTTTTTCCAAAATCTGTCTACCTATCTGCTCCTCTATCTCCCGCTGGCTGTTGGGAGGCCTGTAGTAAACCCCCAACATTGTGACTGCACCCTTCTTATTCCTGATCTCTACCCATATAGCCTCACTGCCCTCTGAGGTGTCCTCCCGCAGTACAGCTGTGATATTCTCCCTAACCAGTAGCGCAACTCGGCCACACCTTTTACATCCCCCTCTATCCCACCTGAAACATCTAAATCCTGGAACGTTTAGCTGCCAATCCTGCCCTTCCCTCAACCAGGTCTCTGTAATGGCAACAACATCATAGTTCCAAGTACTAATCCAAGCTCTAAGTTCACCTGCCTTACCCGTAATACTCCTTGCATTAAAACATATGCACGTCAGGCCACCAGACCCGCTGTGTTCAGCAACTTCTCCCTGTCTGCTCTGCCTCAGAGCCCCACTGTCCCTATTCCCTAGTTCTCCCTCAATGCCCTCACCTTCTGACCTATTGCTCCCATGCCCACCCCCCTGCCTTACTAGTTTAAACCCTCCCGTGTGACACTAGCAAACCTCGCGGCCAGGATATTCATGCCTCTCCAGTTTAAATGCAACCTGTCCTTCTTATATAGGTCACACCTGCCCCGGAAGAGCTCCCAGTGGTCCAGATAACGGAAACCCTCCCTCCTACACCAGCTGTTTAGCCACGTGTTTAGCTGCTCTATCTTCCTCTTTCTAGCCTCACTGGCACGTGGCACAGGGAGTAATCCCGAGATTACAACCCTAGAGGTCCTGTCTTTTAACTTTCTGCCTAGCTCCCTGAACTCCTGCTGCAGGACCTCACGCCCCTTCCTGTTTATGTCGTTAGTACCAATATGTACAACGACCTCTGCCTGTTTGCCCTCCCCCTTCAGGATGCCCTCTACCCGTTCGGAGACATCCTGGACCCTGGCACCAGGGAGGCAACATACCATCCTGGAGTCTCTTTCACGTCCACAGAAGCGCCTATCTGTGCCCCTGACTATAGAGTCCCCTATTACTATTGCTCTTCTGCGCTTTGATCCTCCCTTCTGAACATCAGAGCCAGCCGTGGTGCCACTGCTCTGGCTGCTGCTGTTTTCCTCTGATAGGCTATCCCCCCCGACAGTATCCAAAGGGGTATACCTGTTCGAGAGGGGGACAACCACAGGGGATTCCTGCACTGACTGCCTGCCCTTTCTGGTGGTCACCCATTTCTCTGCCTGCACCTTGGGTGTGACCACATTTATATAACTGCGATCTATGATGCTTTCCGCCACCTGCATGCTCCTAAGTGCATCCAATTGCTGCTCCAACCGAACCATGCAGTCTGTGAGGAGCTCCAGTTGGGTGCACTTTCTGCAGATGAAGCCATCCGGGACGCTGGAAGCCTCCCGTACCTGCCACATCTCACAGTCAGAGCACTGCACCCCTCTAACTGACATTGCGTCAATTAATTAAAATTAACAGTTTAAAAAAAAATGTTTTATATTTTTTTAAACATTTTTTTTTAAGTTACTGTTAACTATCTGTTTCCTAGCACTAGAGTTCTGATATAAATGCGAAAGCTAAATATAGTACTCTCCAATCTCTGGCTTAGATACCCCTCTAAATTATAATTAAGTAATTACATTTAATTAGTTACCAATGCTTAATTTTTTTAAATTTAGTGTAGATTCCCAACCAGCCACTCAGGTCACAGCTTTTCTGTGATGTCACTTCAGTTTCCCCCCGACACACACAATTTGAAAAAGGTATAAAAGTAAAAATGAGTAAAAATCACTTACTTACCTTCTTACCTTCTGAGTGTCTTAGATGTTCTCAGGTTCTCTCCCTGACAGAGACCTGATTCCTCGTTGTCACAGAATTCATTCCAAAGGGGCCATCCTTTCCCTTTGAGATATTTCCTGATCTCTTCCTCCCAAATGGGACATTGTCCCACTCTACTGCTGCTGGTCGCTGCGACCGCAAATTCCTCTGGGTTCATGAGGCGTTGCATTGCCTGCATTGCCTCTTTCCTATCCGAATGCTGCTCTTCAAATTTGGGACAGGGGTATTAAGGCGGTGCTGTAAATACGGGTACGGCTTTCGCTACTTTCCGATATACAAACTCCCGACAGTTTTGTCGCAACAAAAAATCTATCAGTTTTACCTTATCGCCCTGTTAGTTACGCATGCATACACACACTTCCGCATTATGAGTATTGATCAGAACTGCTTGAACGCTTGTGGTTTTCTGTTTCCAATTGGATCTCTAATTCAAATTCTTGGGTTCTCCCGGAGTGGTTATGCCACTTCTAGATCGGGTCCCATCTGGGTCGCCAAATAATGTTGCTAACTTTCTCCTTGGTTCAATTGCTCTGTTTTATTACCTTTGCTCTCGAGTCGCCAGGTATCTTTATGATATCGCCACAAGGTTCAAGTCCGAATAATGATCAATACCCCAATACGCCGATTAGTAAGATTCAAATCAAAGCGCATTTATTATGCACAGTAATCGCTACTCATGCACAAATTCTACGCCTAAGCTGCTTTTACAACTAACAGGATCATTACTCGGACTTGAACCTCGTGGCGGTAGCATAAAGATAGCTGGTGACACGAGAGAAAAGGAAATAAAACAGAGCAATTGAACCAAGGAGAAAGTTAGCAACATCAGCCCAGCTCTGCGGCTTATCTATGTCCCTCTGTAACCTGCAACATCCTTCCGCACTGTCCACAACTCCACTGACTTTAGTGTCATCCGCAAATTTACTCACCCATCCTTCTACGCCCTCCTCCAGGTCATTTATAAAAATAACAAACAGCAGTGGCCCCAAAGCAAATTTTTGTGGTACACCACTAGTAACTGAACTCCAGGCTGAACATTTCTCATCAACCACCACCCTCTGTCTTCTTACAGCTAGCCAATTTCTGATCCAAACCGCTAAATCACCCTCAATCCCATGCCTCTGTATTTTCTGCAACAGCCTACCGTGGGGAACCTTATCAAATGCTTTACTGAAATCCATATACACCACATCAACTGCTTTACCCTCGCCCACCTGTTTGGTCACCTTCTCAAAGAACTCAATAAGGTTTGTGAGGCATGACCTACCCTTCACAAAACCGTGTTGACTATCCCTAATCAAACTATTTCTTTCTAGATGATTATAATTCCTATCTCTTATAATCCTTTCCAAGACTTTGCCCACAACAGAAGTAAGGCTCACTGGTCTATAGTTACCGGGGTTGTCTCTACTCCCCTTCTTGAACAAGGGGACAACATTTGCTATCCTCCAGTTTTCTGGCACTATTCCTGTAGACAATGACGACATAAAGATCAAAGCCAAAGGCTCTGCAATCTCCTCCCTAGCTTCCCAGAAAATCCTAGGATAAATTCCATTCGACCCAGGGGAATTATCTATTTTCACACTTTCCAGAATTGCTAACACCTCCTCCTTATGAACCTCAATCCCATCTAGTCTAGTAGCCTGAATCTCAGTATTCTCCTCGACAACATTGTCTTTTTCCTGTGTGAATTCTGACGAACAATATTCATTTAGCGCCTCTCCTATCTCCTCGGACTCCACGCACAACTTCCCACTACTGTCCTTGACTGGCCATACTCTTACCCTAGTTATTCTTTTATTCCTGACATACCTATAGAAAGCTTTAGGATTTTCCTTGATCCTACCTGCCAAGGACTTCTCATGTCTTCTCCTGGCTCTTCGTAGCTCTCTCTTTAGGCCATTTCTGGCTAACTTGTAACTCTCAAGCGCCATAACTGAACCTTAGCGTCTCATCTTTACATAAGCCTCCCTTCTTCCTCGTGACAAGTGATTCAACTACTTTAGTAAACCACGGTTCCCTTGCTCGACCACTTCCTCCCTGCCTGACAGGTACATACTTATCAAGGACACGCAGTAGCCGTTCTTTGAACAAGCTCCACATTTCAATTGTGCCCATACCCTTCAGTTTCCTTCCCCATCCTACGCATCCTAAGTCTTGCCTAATCGCATCATAATTACCTTTCCCCCAGCTATAACTCTTGCCCTGCAGTATATATCTATCCCTTTCCATCGCTAAAGTAAACATAACCGAATTGTGGTCACGATCACCAAAGTGCTCACCTACCTCCAAATCTAACACCTGGCGTGGTTCATTACCCAGTACCAAATCCAATGTGGCCTTGCCTCGTGTTGGCCTATCTACATACTATGTCAGGAAACCCCCCTGCACACATTAGACAAAAACTGACCCATCTAAAGTACTCGAACTATAGCGTTTCCAGTCAGTATTTGGAAAGTTAAAGTCCCCCATAACAACTACCCTGTTACTTTCGCTCCTATCCAGAATCATCTTTGCAATTCTTTCCTCTACATCTCTGGAACGTTTCGGAGGCCATTAGAAAACTCCCAACAGGGTGACCTCTCCTTTCCTGTTTCTAACTTCAGCCCATACTACCTCAGTAGATGAGTCCTCATCAAACCTCCTTCCTGCCACCGTAATACTGTCCTTGACTAACAATGCCACACCTTCCCCTCTTTTACCACCTTCCTTGAGCTTACTGAAACATCTAAACCCCGGAACCTGCAACAACCATTCCTGTCCCTGCTCTATCCATCTCTCCGAAATGGCCACAACATCGAAGTCCCAGGTACCAACCCATGCTGCAAGTTCACCCACCTTATTCCAGATGCTCCTGGCGTACAATTCAGGTTCCCACCCCCTTGCTGAATTAGTTTAAACCCTCCCGAAGAGCATTAGCAAATTTCCCCCCCAGGATATTGGTACCCCTCTGGTTCAGGTGTAGACCATCTCGTTTGTAGAGGTCCCACCTACCCCAGAATGAGCCCCAATTATCCAGGTATCTGAATCCCTCCCTCCTGCACCATCCATGTAGCCACGTGTTCAACTGTTCTCTCTCCCTATTCCTCATCTCGCTAGCATGTGGCATGTGTAACAACCCAGAGATAATAACTCTGTTTGTTCTAGCTCTAAGATTCCACCCTAGCTCCCTGAATACCTGCCTTACATCCCCATCCCTTTACCTACCTATGTCGTTGGTGCCTATGTGGACCACGACTTGGGGCTGCTCCTCCTGCCCCTTAAGATCCCGAAAACACGATCTGAGACATCACGGACCCTGGCACCTGGGAGGCAACACACCAACCGCGAGTCTCTCTCGTTCCCACAGAATCCCCCTAATTATGGAGTCCCCAATGACTAATGCTCTACTCCTCTTCCCCTTCCTTTCTGAGCAACAGGGACAGACTCTGTGCCAGAGACCTGTGCCCCATGGCTTACCCTTGGTAAGTCGTCCCCCCACCAGTATCCAAAGCGGAATACTTGTTACTAAGGGGAACAACCACAGGGGATCCCTATACTGACTGCTTTCTCCCAGCCCCTCTCACCATCACCCATCTATCTTCATTCTTCAGAGTAACTACATCCCTGAAGTTTCTATCTATGACCACCTCTGCCTCCCGAATGATCCGAAGTTCATCCAGCTCCAGCTCCAGTTCCCTAACGCGGTTTTTGAGGAGCTGGAGATGGGTGCACTTCCAACAGGTGAAATCAGCAGGGATACTGACAGTGTACCACCCACACACTGATGTAAGAAGACATGTGACTCAGACCCATGGTCAGTGAGGTGTTGAGCAGAAACTTGTGAAGACCTAGACATTGAGATAGCTCCTTGCCTGTACATTGTATTTGGCATTCAGTTGCAAGTGTGGTGTTCTTTGTGGGTCCGATCCGAAGATGGTTGACTTGGTGTTCACAAAGACCATAACTAGCTTTTATATAAAATGAAGCTAAAGATTTATTTACACTACTTAATTGGATTCGACACTTACTACTATATAATAAACAGTTGATAATAAACATACAATCTACCCTCATCTACTAATCTCTACACTGATACAATAACTATGATCTGCTCTCACTCATGCTATTTTTCCTACAGTCTGTCTTCTTACCTTCTCCTCAGCACTCTCCCAGAAGACTTAGTATTGATGCTTTATATAGTTCTGCATCTAGCTCCCTCTAGTGGTTAATTTGGACATAACATTACCCCTCATGTAGATTTATCATAATGTCACAACAAGTAGTTAATAAAGCTTGTATTAACCTACTGAAGGTTATGAAGACTTTATTCAGTGATACCGTTGAGGAATCAATAACTTTACAACGCTTATTACATTAACTTTTCACCTATCCATAGAACCATAGAATTCCTACAGTGCCGAAGGAGGCTATTTGGCCCATCAAGTCTGCACTGACCCTTTAGGCCACTCCCCCACCCTATCTCCGTAGCCCCATAACACCACCTAACCTGCACAGCTTTGGACACTAAGAGGCAATTTAGCATGGCCAATCCACCTCACCTGCACATCTTTGGATTTGCCTATCTGCCCATGACACTAAGCTGTTTCTCTTCTGATGTCATGTTCAGTCCTCCTCACGTTTGTGTTGACCTCCATATGCACCGGTCCATGAACCAAAAAGTACACCCAATAGAGATCTCTGGGGAACATCCCGTTCCAGCTATACCCATTTACAGGAATTATTTGATTCTTGTCTATCAACCACCTTGCTAACCATGCTGCTACATTTTATGTCGTACAGTTTTTGCAATCAACCTCTTGGACGCATGTTAACAAACAACTTCTAAAGAATGTTTCCTTGGAGCCACAATCCAATCCCTCCTCGAGTTCAGTGGGGGTGAGGGTTGTGGGGAGTGGGGGAGTGGTAAGTTTGTCCACTCAGTTAAACAGCAATGTGTTCTTCATGTGTATAAATTACTAAAAGCTAGTACACGGGTAACAAAAAGTAAACAAAAACGAAAATTACATTTTGGCCTTATATCAAGGGTGTTTAAATTCTAAAGTGAAAAATGATGCTTCAGTTGTACAAAGCCCTGTCTAGACCCCCATCTGGAGTATGGTATCCAGTTTTAGGCACTGCACTTCAGGACATCGCAGTTGGTGCAATGCAATTCAAAAGTGTAACAATGGGACTCAGAAGGTTGAACTATAACGAATTTGTTAAGTTATATACAGATAATGATTTCCTCTGGTAGGAGTACACAGATCAAGAAACATAGAAAATAAAAGTAGGGGGAGGCCATTTGGCCCTGTTCCACCATTCATTATGATTATGTCTGACGATCAAGTTCAATACCCTGATCCCGCCTTCCCCCCCCACTAATATTACAAGTTAGATCATATAAGAGTGAAATGAGAGAGTGCTGTTCACACAGAAACATGGAATTCACCTCCCCAAGACTCTCTGGCTACTGCATCAAGTGCAAGCTTGATGTTTGTTTGTTGGGGATAAGAGTGTTGAGGGATATAGAACAGAGGCAGGCAAATTGAATCAAGATGCAGATCCACCTTGATCTACTTGAATGGAGGAATAGAATAGAATAAGAGACAATGATGCAGGCAGTAACCAAGACGATGACGCAGGCAGTAATCAAGACGATGAGGCATAGAACATAGAACATTACAGCACAGTACAGGCCCTTCGGCCCTCGATGTTGCACCGACCTGTGAAACCACTCTAAAGCCCATCTACACTATTCCCTTATCGTCCATATGTCTATCCAATGACCATTTGAATGCCCTTAGTGTTGGCGAGTCCATTACTGTTGCAGGCGGGGAATTCCACGCCCTTACTATTCTCTGAGTAAAGAACCTACCTCTGACATCTGTCCTATATCTATCTCTCCTCAATTTAAAGCTATGTCACCTCGTGCTAGACTTCACCATCCGAGGAAAAAGGCTCTCACTGTCCACCCTATCCAATCCTCTGATCATCTTGTATGCCTCAATTAAGTCACCTCATAACCTTCTTCTCTCTAACAAAAACAGCCTCAAGTCCCTCAGCCTTTCCTCATAAGATCTTCCCTCCATACCAGGCAACATTCTGGTAAATCTCCCCTGCACCCTTTCCAATGCTTCCACATCCTTCCTATGATGCGGCGACCAGAAGTGCATGCAATACTCCAAATGCGGCCGCACCAGTTTTGTACAGCTGCAGCATGACCTCATGGCTCCGAAACTCAATCCCTCGACCACACCGTACGCCTTCTTAACACTCCTCTCAAGCTGGGTGGCAACTTTCAGGGATCTATGTACATGGACACCGAGATCTCTCTGCTCATCCACACTGCCAAGAATCTTACCATTAGCCCAGCACTCTGTCCCTTTCCATCACTAAAGTAAACGTAATCGAATTGTGGTCACTATCACCAAAGTGCTCACCTACCTCCAAATCTTACCTGGAATGGAGAGTAGGTCTTACGAGGAAAGGTTGAGGGTGCTAGGCCTTTTCTCATTAGAACGGAGAAGGATGAGGGGTGACTTGATAGAGGTTTATAAGATGATCAGGGGAATAGATAGAGTAGACAGTCAGAGACTTTTTCCCTGGGTGGAACAAACCATTACAAGGGGACATAACTTTAAGGTGAAAGGTGGAAGATATAGGAGGGATATCAGAGGTAGGTTCTTTACCCAGAGAGTAGTGGGGGCATGGAATGCACTGCCTGTGGAAGTAGTTGAATCGGAAACATTAGGGACCTTCAAGCAGCTATTGGATAGGTACATGGATTACGGTAAAATGATATAGTGTAGATTTATTTGTTTTTAAGGGCAGCACGGTAGCATTGTGGATAGCACAATTGCTTCACAGCTCCACGGTCCCAGGTTCGATTCCGGCTTGGGTCACTGTCTGTGCGGAGTCTGCACGTCCTCCCTGTGTCTGCGTGGGTTTCCTCCGGGTGCTCCGGTTTCCTCCCACAGTCCAAAGATGTGCAGGGTAGGTGGATTGGCCATGATAAATTGCCCTTAGTGTCCAAAATTGCCCTTGGTGTTGGGTGGAGGTGTTGAGTTTGGGTGGGGTGCTCTTTCCAAGAGCCGGTGCAGACTCAGGGGGCCGAATGGCCTCATTCTGCACTGTAAATTCAATGATAATCTATGATTAATCTAGGACAAAGGTTCGGCACAACATCGTGGGCCGAAGGGTCTGTTCTGTGCTGTATTTTCTATGTTCTATGTTCTATGTTCTAACACCTGTCTTGGTTAATTACCCGGTATCAAATCCAATATGGCCTCACTTCTCGTTGGCCCATCTACATACTGTGTCAGGAAACCCTCCTGCACACATTGGACAAAAACGGACCCATCTAAAGTACTCGACCTATAATGTTTCCAGTCAATATTTGGAAAGTTAAAGTTCCCCATAACAACAACCCTGTTGCTTTCACTCCTATCCAGAATCATCTTTGCAATCCTTTCCTCTACACCTCTGGAACTTTTCGGAGGCCTATAGAAAACCCCTAACAGGGCGACCTCTCCTTTCCTGTTTCTAACCTCAGCCCATACTACCTCAGGAGACGAGTTCTCATCAAACGTCCTTTCTGCCACCGTAATACTGTCCTTGACTAACAATGCCACCCCTCCCCCTCTTTTACCACCTTCCCTGAGCTTACGCAGGCAATAATCAAGACGATGACACAGGCAGTAATCAAGACGATGACGCAGGCAGTAATCACACTAATTCCAAAAAAGGGGAAGGACCCGGTGGAATGTGGGTCGTATAGGCCCATGTCACTATTGAACACCGATGTGAAAGTATTGGCTAAGTTGTTGGCGGGGAGGATGGAGGAATGTGTCCCTGGGGTGGTGGCAGAAGATCAAACAGGCTTTGTGAAGGGCAGGCATTTATGGTAGCGAGGGATCGGTTTTGATATTCGGGGATTCAGGTAGCGAGGGAATGGACGGGGCTCCATAAGTGGAACTTAACGAAGCCGGTGGAGGAGGCTAGGGAGGATCTTAAGAACATAGAACATAGGACATTATAGCACTGCACTTAAGACTGGCAGGGAGGATCCAAGTGGTGAAAATGAATATTCTGCCGAGGTGCTTGTTTATCTTTCAAGCTCTCCCGATCTTTATACCAAAGGCCTTTTTTTGGAAAGTGGACACGATAATTTCTGACTTTGTATGGGTGGGAAATTGCCGAGGGTGGGGAGGACCCTGCTACAGAGGCAGAGGCAGCAGGGGGGGTTGGCCTTGCCGAACTTGCTTCATTATTATTGGCCGGCGAATGTGTACAAGGTGCAGCGATGGTGGGAAGGAGAAGGGGTTGAGTGGGTTAGGATGGAGGGGGAATCTTGTAAGGGGTCTAGTTTGAGGGCGGTGGTGACGGCAGCATTGCCAATGGCTTTGAATAGGTATTCAAGGAGCCCAGTGGTGCAGTCCACAGTGAAGATATGGAATCAGTTGAGGAGGCATTTTAGGGTGGAAGTGATGTTGTTGCTAACGCCGCTGTGCGAGAATCATGAGTTTCAGCCAGGGTAAATGGGACCTCCTCACGTGCAAGGATGAGCCTGATACAGTTTAAGGTCGTGCACAGGGTGCATATGACTCGGGCGAGAATGAGTGGGTTCTTTCAGGGGGTAGCAGTTGAGCGTGAGAGGTGTGGGCAGGGGCCAGCGAATCACGTGCACATGTTTTGGGGTTGCGAAGAATTGGGAAGATTCTGGGTGGGAGTGCTCGCGGTCTTAGACAGGATAGTGGAGGAGGAGGTGGGTCCGGACCATTTGGTGGCGATATTTGGGGTTTCGGAGAAGCCGGAGCTCATGGAGAGGAGGCAGGCCGATGTCTTGGCCTTCTCCTCTCTGATTGCATGGCGGAGAATTTTGTTGGAGTGGCGGTCGGCATCGCCATCGGGGGGGGTAGCGTCTTGGTTGGGTGACTACGGCTTCCTGCGATTAGTGAAGATAAAGTGTGAGTTAAGGGGCTCTTCAGGGGAGTTTGAGGAAAGGTAGGGGATGTTTGAGACCGTGTCTGGGGGGGCTGTTCGTTGCGGGGCAGGGAGGGGTGAAAAAGAGGAAAGATCTGTACAGACTGTATAGTTGATTGTTGGGGAGCATGTTTCCTGGGGTGTTTGTTCGCTGCAAATTGTTTTGATACATGTTTGCAATAAAATACGAATGGAATGGAATAGAATAAGGAATAGAAAAGAAAAGTCCTTGGCAAGTAGGATTAAGATGAATCCCAAAGCTTTTTATTCATATGTAAAAAGCAAGAGGATGGCCAGGGAAAGGAATGGACCACTTAAGGATGGTGGGGGGCATCTATGTGTTGAGCCAGAGGAAATGAGTGAGGTACTAAATGAATACTTTGCATCAGTGTTCACTAAAGAAAGGGACTTTATGGAAGATGATCCTTGGGGTAGGGTGTGTGGACAGTCTGGATCATGTTAACATTGAAAAGGAAGAGGTATTGAGTCTTTTAAAAGCTATTAAGGTAGATATGTCTCCTGGACCAGATGGGATTTATCCCAGAATACTGAGCGAAGCAAGGAAGGAAATTGTTTGGGCCTTGACTGACATCTTTGTATCCTCATTGGTTACAGGTGAGATCCCAGAGGACTGGAGAATAGCTAATGTGGTACCGCTGTTTAAGAAAGGTAGCAGGGATAATTCTGTAAACTATAGGCTGGTGAGCCTCACTCTGGTAGTAGGTAGATTATTGGAGAGAATTTTCAGTGACAGGATTTATACCCATTTGGAAACAACTGGACTCATAAGCGATAGACAGCATGGTTCTGTGAAGGGGAGGTCGTACCTCACTAACTTGATCGAATTTTTTGAGGATGTAACAAAGATGATTGATAAGGAGAGGGCAGTGGATGTTGTTTACATGAACTTCAGTAAAACCTTTGACAAGGTGCCTCATGGCAGACTGGTATAAAAGGTGAAGTCACACGGGATCAGAGGTGAGGTGGTAAGATGGATACAGAACTGTCTCGGTCACAGAAGGCAAAGGGTAGCAGTCGAAGGGTGTTTTTCTGAATGGAAGGTTGTGACTAGTGGTGTTCCACAGGGATCGATGCTTGGGCCTCTGTTGTTTGTGGTGCACATAAACGATTTGGAGGAAAATGTAGCCAGTCTGATTAGTATGTTCGCAGATGACAAAAAGGTTGGTGGAGTGGCAGATAGTGTTGAGGATTGTGTTATGGGCGAGGCATTTTCAGAACCCCAAAATGTATCATCGAGTTCAACCAACCTCTCCCTTTAATGTATTTGTTGCTTTTCCTAGCACACGGCTTTTTCCATAGGTGTGGGATTACAATTATGGACACGTGGGTTTTTAAACACAAAACACTGTTTATTCCATGAACTCAACTTAACATCTTAAGTAAACATTGGATCTCTTAACACCCCTTACTTCAAAGATAAATCAGAAAATATTGCAACAGTAAATAATTCCTTAAAATGTTCCTTCAAACTTCCAAGAGACTTAACACTTTTAAACAAAATCACATCAGGTTAAAGGCTTTACAATTATGAGTTTAAATCACCCAAATGATCCAGAGATGGTCTTTTATGGCAGACATCACAGCTCACTGCAAAACACAGACACACACCCAGCTGTTTTTAAAACTGCAAAACAGCCAGGCACTTTTAAACTGCTCTCAGCAAAACCAGCCAGGCACTTTCAAAACTGAAACTTCAAAATGGCTGAACTGAGCTGAGCTCCACCCACTCTCTGACATCACTGTTTTCTTAAAGGTACATTGCTTACACATCCATTTCTTAAAGGCACTCTTGCTTGACACCTCCCCCCAAGAAAAAAAAAATAAACCATCAACTTCAAGATGGTTTCATTTTTCACTTTTGCACCATCCACTAAGAAATGTACACAATGAATATACCTTTTCGTTTTAAAAAAAAAACAACACATGCAAACAGGTATAATAAACATAGTCCATTTTTCTTTGTTCTTCTTCCTCCAACCGAAATCCTTCTCGATTGACAGTCTCTTTGAAAGAAGTCTCTGCACGATCCATCCATTCCTCTACTCCTCGGCATTTCTCTTTAGAATCAGATAATTTAGTTCAATCTGACCACAGAGTCCCTTGCAATTCTCCAATACAGGAGCATTGGTGATCATAGCTTTCAGCCAGTCAAATGCCTGTTGAAAGTCCGCTGTCCATTGAATTTTTTTAGGTTTCTTCAGCAATTCCATCAGTGGAGTAATCACGCCACAAAACCTTTGCACAACTGGTCGATCAGTCATTCATGCTTAGAAATCGCATTATTTCCCTTCGTCTTGAGGATATCGGAAACTCCGCAAGGAAAGTGATTCGGGCTTCTCCAAATTCACTTTCGGCTAGGTTCATCACCAAACCCGCCGCCTGAAGTCGATTGATGAACTCCATATGATGTTTTCCTTGCTCTTTCCATGTCTGGAAGTTGGAAATAAAAGCAGATTGTCCCACTTTCTCAATGCAATCCTCCAAACGTGGGATAGGATAAGAGTCCGTTCTTGTAACTGCATTCACCTTTCGATAGTCCACACACAACCGTTGAGTACGGTCTGGTTTAGGTACCAACACTATGGGTGAGCTCCATTGGCTGGAACCCACTTCAATTATGCCATTCTTCAGCATACTCTCAATCTCTCTGTTACCCTGTGCCAATTTTAAAGGATTAAGTCTATATGGATGTTGTTTGATAGGAACAGCATTTCCCACATATACATCATGTATAGCCATTTTAGTACTTCCCAATTTATCTCTACAAACTTGCCCATGTGATATCAATAACTCTTTCAGGTCAGTTTGTTTTTCCTCTGGAAAGTAACTTAACAATTCATCTCAATTTTCCAATTTAATTTGAGGTATGTCATCTGGATTTGGTTTGTCACTGTGAGTTAGAATCATTAAAACCTCCATTTTCTCTCCTTCCCTTTCAAAGCACCTTTTAAGCATACACACTCGGTGAGTCTTCTTTCTATCTGGTGTTTTTACCACATAATTCACCTCACTTAATTTCCTTTCAATCTGATACGGTCCACGAAACCTAGCTTTTAAAGGCTCCCCTACCACTGGTAACAACACTAAAACTTTATCCCCACTGGCAAAACTACGAACTTTGGATTTCTTGTCCGCTACCCATTTCATCACATTTTGTGCAACTTTCAAATGTTATCTCGCCAATTCACCTGCTCTATTTAATCGTTCCCTAAAATTTGACACGTAGTCCAATAGTGTGATTTCCGATTTCTCACCCACCAATTTTTCCTTAATCAATTTAAGTGGTCCACTTATCTCATGACCAAAAATTAGTCCAAAAGGACTAAATTTGGTAGACTCATTAGGTGCATCCCTAATTGCAAACAATACGAATGGGATTCCTTTATCCCAATCCTCTGGATAATCTTGACAATAAGTCCTCAACATTGTCTTTAATGTCTGATGCCACCTTTCTAACACTCCCTGCGATTCTGGATGGTACGCAGTTGATTTAAATTTTTTTATTCCTAAGCTATCCATAAATTCTTTGAATAACTTTGAAGTAAAATTTGTTCCTTGATCCGATGCAATTTCTGTGGGTAGTCCACATCTAGTAAAGAATTTAAGTAACTCCCCCACAATCCTTTTAGCTGTAATATTACGTCCTGCAATGGCCTCTGGAAACCTAGTAGACACATCCATGATAGTCAAAAGATATTGATTCACACTTTTTGTTTTAGGAAGCGGTCCTACACAATCGATTAGGACCCTTGTAAAAGGTTCTTCAAATGCTGGAATGGGTATTCAGGGTGCTGGTTTTATCACTGCTTGAGGTTTCCCTATCATTTGACATGTGTGACATGATTGACAAAATTTGACTACATTTTTATGTAGTCCAGGCCAATAAAAATGTTTCTGGATTTTAGCTTGAGTTTTCCTTATTCCCAAATGACCTCCCACTGGTACCTCATGTGCAACTCGCAACACCTTCTTTCTATACCCTACCGGCAATAATACTTGATGAACGTCTGCCCACTTTTCATCCACCTGCATATGTACAGGTCTCCATTTTCTCATCAAGACATCATTTTTACGGTAGTAACACTCTGGTATACTCTCAGATTCCTCTTCCGTATATGCTTTCTGATATATCCGTTTTATTGCTACATCTTTCTGTTGTAACTCCACCAATTTTCCTGAACTAAAAATATCCGCCTCATCCTCCAACTGTTATTGTTCTTTTTCAACCATCTGATCAAATGCCATTTCTGATAATTGCACTTCAACTTCATCTTCACTCTTTGATTTCTCCTCTTATCTTAACCTGTGACTTTGCGACCTTGTTACTACACAATCTGGAAAAATCCCAGGATATTCGTCCTTCAACACTTCAGTTGTCTGATTTTCCACTGGCTTATCAACCACAGTAGGCATCACTCCCACCTGCGATCCAGCTATATCATTACCCAAGATAAACTGTATTCCTGGACAAGATAGTTTATCTATTAACCTACTACCACTTCACCACTCTTCACTGGACTTTCCAACCTTACCTTATACAATGGAACGCTTCTCCTCTCACCTTGAATTCCACATATCACCACCTTTTCTGGCAACATTCTTCCCAAACTACATAATTCCTCATCTCTTACCATTAAAGATTGACTAGCCCCTGTATCGCTTATAATTGTGACTTCTTTACCTGCTCTTCCTGATACACATGAGTAAACTTTACCCACACAAGTAAATTCTTTAAAGACATCTGGCACCGTCTTAACAATTACTTCTTGAACAGGCTGTACAATCGTTTCCACCTCCTTTGCTTCCCTTGGGCTTTCCTTTACCAGTCTAACAAACCCCACTGTCTTATCCTGTTTTATCACATCAGCCTTCCCAGTGCTTTTCTTCAACCACCAACACTGTGACTTTACATGGCCTGGTTTATTACAGTGAAAACATCTGAAACTTTTCATTTCTTTTCCACCCTCCTGGATTTCTTGTTTAATCTGAGGTACACTCTCTTTATTGTCTCCCATCAGATCACCTTTACCTTTACCACTTGAGTACTTCTCATGTCCCTAGTTTCTGTCCCTCACCGGCTGAAACTGATGTCGGAAACCAATCTTTGATTTATGAACTAATTCATAATCATCTGCCATTTCCGCTGCTAATCTCGCAGTTTTAACCCTCTGTTCTTCCACACAAGTTCTCACTACATCAGGAATTGAAGTTTTAAACTCCTCCAAAAGTATAATTTCTCTGAGAGTTCATACATTTGGTCTATTTTCAAAGCTCTTATCCACCTATCAAAATTACTCTGTTTGAGCCATTCAAACTCCACGTATGTTTGACCAAATTCTTTCCTTAAATTTCTAAACCTTTGTCTGTAAGCTTCAGGCACTAGCTCATATGCACTTAAGATGGATTTCTTCACCTCCTCATACGTTCCAGATACCTCCTCCGGTAGTGATGCAAACACTTCACTCGCTCTACCTACCAGCTTTGTTTCAATCAGTAATACCCACATGTCCTGTGGTCATTGCATTTGTTTAGCTACCTTCTCAAATGAAATGTAAAAGGCTTCCACTTCCTTCTCGTCATACCTTGGCAACGCTTGGACATATTTAAATAGATCCCCACGTCTTCGACTATGACGCTCTGTCTCATTATCCTCATCCATCTCCAACTGTATGTTTCCCGTTACGTCTGCCAATTTTAACTGATTGTCATGTTTCATGAAATGAAATGAAATGAAAATCGCTTATGTCACAAGTAGGCTTCAAATGAAGTTACTGTGAAAAGCCACTAGTCGCCACATTCCGGCGCCTGTTTGGGGAGGTTGGTACGGGAATTGAACCGTGCTGCTGGCCTGCCTTGGTCTGCTTTCAAAGCCAGCGATTTAGCCCAGTGTTCTAAACCAGCCCCTTCGTGGCCATTTTCTGAAGTTCAAACTCCCTCTCTTTGAGCGAAATTCTCCATCCCGCCCCGCCACATTTCTGCCCCGACCCGCCGGCGGGATGCTCCGTTACACCGGCCGGTCAATGGGGTTTCCCATTGTGGGGCAGCCCCACGCCGTCGGGAAACCCCCGGGCGCCAGCAAATCGGAGACTCCCGCCGGCGGAGAATGACGCCCTTTATCTTTTTCCCTGATCTGTCTCTCCCTTTCTTTTTCTTTTTGTTCTGCTAGGGCTATTCTTTCTTTTCTCCTTTCTTCTCTCTCCTTTTCTTTTTCCTCTCTCTCTCATTCTCTTTCTTTTTCTTCTCTCTCTCTTTCTCTTTCTTTTTCCTCTCTCTCTCTTTCTCTTTCTTTTTCCTCTGTCTCACTCTCGTATGCAAGCCGTTTTAATTCATTCTCATGTTCAATTTGTTTAATTTGCAACTGAATTTTTACCATTTCCAATGAGTCAAACTCTATCTCAGGCAACTTTAAATGCTTAACCACCGCCATAATTACCTCATCGTTTCGCATTTTGTCAGGTAATGTTAACTGCAATGTTCTTGCCAAATATAACAGTCTGCTTTTCGTTTCTGTCCGTAAAGTACAACGTGTGACATTCTCCACCCCCAAAAAACTTCTGAGCCTCTGAAAGAGCCATTGTTCACAACACTCTCCCCACTTAAACTAAAATACCACACCGGAAAAGCGACAATCCCTCACTGTCTTTAAGTTCAAAAAATCCAATCCAGTAGATAGACTTTTATCCCGGAGAAGCCCCCAATTGTTATGGGCAAGGTGTTTTCAGAACCCCAAAATGTATCATGGCGTTCAACCAACCTCTCCCTTTAATGTATTTGTTGCTTTTCCTAGCACACGGCTTTTTCCATAGGTGTGGTATTACAATTATGGACACGTGGGTTTTTAAACACAAATCACTGTTTATTCCATGAACTAAACTTAACATCTTAAGTAAACATTGGATCTCTTAACACCCCTTACTTCAAAGATAAATCAGAAAGTATTGCAACAGTAAATAATTCCTTAAAATGTTCCTTCAAACTTCCAAGAGACTTAACACCTTTAAACAAAATCAGATCAGGTTAAAGACTTTACAATTATGAGTTTAAATCACCCGAATGATCCAGAGATGGTCTTTTATGGCAGACATCACAGCTCACTGCAAAACACAGACACACACCCAGCTGTTTTTAAAACTGCAAAACAGCCAGGCACTTTTAAACTGCTCTCAGCAAAACCAGCCAGGCACTTTCAAAATTGAAACTTCAAAATGGCTGGACTGAGCTGAGCTCCACCCACTCTCTGACATCACTGTTTTCTTAAAGGTACATTGCTTACACATCGATTTCTTAAAGGGACTCTTGCATGACAATTGTCAGAAGATACAGCAGGCCAAAAATAGTTTGGAGACTTGGGCAGAAAATGGCAAATGGAGTTTAATCCAGACAAATGTGAGGTAATGCATTTTGGTAGGTCTAACATAGAGGGGAAATATACAGAAAATGGTAAAACTCTTAGGAATATAGGAAGTCAGAGAGATCTGAGCGTGCAGGTCCCAGATCTTTGAAGGTGGCAACGCAAGTGGACAGTCAAGAAAGCATACAGAATGCTTGCCTTCATTGAATGGGGCATTGAGTATAAAAACAGGCAAGTCATGCTACAGTTGTATATAACCTTGGTACAGCCGCACTTGGAATATTGTGCACAATTCTGGTCGCCACACTACCAGATGGATGTGGAGGCTTTGGAGAGGGTGCTGAGGAGGTTACCTGGTCTAGAGGGTGTTAGCTATGTGGAAAAGCTGAACAGACTCAAATTGTTTTCATTAGAAAGATGGAGGTTGAGGAGTGATCTGATAGAGGTCTATAAGATTATGAGGGGCATGGATAGAGTGGATGAGCAGGCGCTCCTTCCCAGGGTGGAGGGGTCAGTCACCAGGGGACATTGATTTAAGGTCCGTGGGGCAAAGTTTAGAGGAGATGTGCGAGGCAGGTTTTTTACGCAGAGGGTGGTGAGTGCCTGGAACGCATTGCCAGGGGAGGTTGTGGAAGCAGATACATTAACGGTGTTCAAAAGGCACCTTGACTGTTATGGACCAGGGTTTAGAGAACCCCAAAGTGTAACATGGAGTTCACCTGACCCACAACTTTTAATAGATTGTGGTATGGGGAGCACACGGCCCACTCTACAGCTGTGGTACAGCAGAAATGGAAAAGTATTTTTTTAAGCAAAACAATGTTTATTCTATGAATTCAAGTTAACCTTTTTGAAACAGTGAGCATCTTAGCAACCATTAATTCAAATACAACCCCCAAAGAATACAACACTAAGTAATCTGTAAGCTGCCCTTTTAACATCCAGAAGACTTTAAAAAAAAACTTTAAACAGAAGCACATCAGGTTAAAGTCACTACTGCGAGCAGTTATTAGTTTTAAATCACCAAAGGATCGATTTACATTCTTTAGATTACAGAGGGAGATTCTAATACACCTTCTGGCTTTGACTGCAGCTATCCAGCTCTGAAATCGAAACTAAAACACACCCTGCAGTAAACAGCCTAAAACAAATGTAAAAAGCTGACAGACAGCCCAGCTCCACCCACTCTCTGACATCACTACAGTAGTAAACACCCATTTCGTAAAGGTACTCTCACTACAGATATTTATGTACACACCCATTTATAAACACCCATTTCGTAAAGGTACACCCACATGACACCTACCCCCAAGAAAAAAAAATAAACCATCAACTTCAAGATGGTTTCATTTTTCACCTTTTCACTATCCTTTAAGAAATGCACACAGTAAATATACTTTTTTGTTTCAAAAAAACAACACACGCAAACAGGTACAATAATATAGTCCATCTTTGTTCTTTTTCCTCCAACGGAAATCCTTCCTGATTGACAGTCTCTTTGAACAAGAATGTCTCTGCACGATCCATCCATTTTCTCTATGCCTCGGCATTTCTCTTTAAAGTCAGATACTTTAGTTCAATCTGATCGCAGTCCCTTCTAATTCTCCAACATAGGAGCATTGGTTATCTCAGCTTTCAGGCTGCCAAATGCCTGTTGAAAGTCCGCTGTCCACTGAAATTTTCGACGTTCTTCAGCAAGTCCATCAGTGGAGCAATCACGCAACAAAACTTTTGCACAAATGTTCGATCCAATCCACTCATGCCAAGAAATCGCATTATTTCCCTTTGTCTCGAGGGTATCGAAAACTCCTCAAGGAAAGTGACTTGGGCTTTTACAAATTCACTTTTGGCTAGGTTTATCACTAAACCCGCCTCCTGAAGTCGATCGAATAACTCCATCAAATGTTTTAAATGTTCTTTTCCTGTCTGGCTGAAAATTACCAGATCGTCGATGTATACCGCACACTTGGGTAATCCTGAAACAACTTTGTTAGTTAGCCGGTGAAATGTGGCCGGGGCGTTTTTCACGCCAAATGGCATAACTTTGAATTGGTATATACCATCTGGAGTCATAAAAGCTGAAATCTCCTTTGCCCTTTCAGATAAAAGTACCTGCCAGTAACCTTTAAGTAAATCCAATTTGGAAATAAAAGCTGATTGTCCCATTTTCTCAATGCAATCCTCAAAACGTGGGATAGGATAAGAGTCCGTTCTTTTAACTGCGTTAACCTTTCTAAAGTCCACACACAACCGTTGGGTACCATCTGGTTTTGCTACCATCACTATGGGTGAGCTCCATTGGCTGCAACCCACTTCAATTATGCCATCTTTAAGCATACTCTCAATCTCTTTGATAACGTGTGCCAATTTAAAAGGGTTAAGTCTGTATGGATGTTGTTTGATTGGAACAGCATTTCCCACATCTACATCATGTATAGCCATTTTAGTACTTCCCAATTTATCTCCACAAACTTTCCCATGTGATATCAATAACTCTTTCAGGTCAGTCCATTTTTCCTCTGGAAGGTAATTCAACAATTTATCCCAATTGTTAAGAACATCCTCGTTTTCCAATTTAATTTGAAGTATGTCAAATTCACAGTTATCTTTGAGTTAGTATAATTAAAACCTCCTTTTTCTCTCCTTCCCTTTCAAAGCACCTTTTAAGCATATTCACATGACACACTCAGTGAATCTTCCTTCTATCTGGTGTTTTTACCACATAATTCACCGCACTTAATTTCCTTTCAATCTGATAAGGTCCACAAAACCTAGCTTTTAAAGGTTCACCTACCACTGGTAACAACACTAAAACTTTATCTCCACTGGCAAAACTACGAACTTTGGATTTCTTGTCCGCTACCCGTTTCATCACTTTTTGTGCAACATTCAAATGTTGTCTAGCCAATTCCCCTGCTCTATTTAATCGCTCCCTAAAATCTGACACGTAATCCAATAATGTAAGTTCTGATTTCTCACTTACCAATTTTTCCTTAATCAATTTAAGTGGTCCTCTTACCTCATGACCAAAAATTGGTTCAAAAGGACTAAATTTGGTTGACTCATTAGGAGCAGTACGAATGGAATTCCTTTATCCCAATCCTCTGGATAATCGTGACAATAAGCCCTCAACATTGTCTTTAATGTCTGATACCACCTTTCTAATGCTCCCTGCGATTCTGGATGGTACGCAGATGATTTAAATTGTTTTATTCCTAAGCTATCCATAACTTCTTTGAATAACCTCGAGGTAAATTTTTATCCTTGATCCGATTGTATTTCTGTGGGTAGTCCATATCTAGTAAAGAATTTGAGTAACTCCTCCACAATCTTTTTAACTGTAATATTACGCACTGGAATGGCCTCTGGAAACCTAGTAGACACATCCATTATAGTCAAAAGATATTGATTCCCACTTTTTGTTTTATTAACCGGTCCTACGCAATCAATTAGGGCCCTTGTAAAAGATTCCTCAAATGCTGGAATGGGTATTAAGGGCGCTGGTTTTATCACTGCTTGAGCTTTCCCTATCACTTGACATGTGTGACATGGTTGACAAAATCTTACTACATCTTTATGTAGTCCAGGCCAATAAAAAGGTTTTTGGATTTTAGCTTGAGTTTTCCTTATTCCCAAATGACCTCCCACTGGTACCTCATGTGCAACTCGCAACACCTCCTTCATATACCTTACCGGCAATACTACTTGATGAACATCTGCCCACTTTTCAGCTGCCTGCATATGTAAAGGTCTCAATTTTCTCATCAAGACATCACTTTTACGGTAATAACACTCCGGTATACACTCAGATTCCTCTTCCGTATATGCTTTCTGATACATCCGTTTTATTTCTATATCTTTCTGTTGTAATTGCGACAGTTTTCCTGAACTAAAAATTTCCGCCTCATCCTCCACCTGTTCTTGTTCTTTTTCAACCATCTGAGCAAAAATCATTTCTGATAATTGCACTTCAACTTCATCTTCACACTTTGAGTTCTCCTCTTGTCTTAACCTCTCTTCACTGGACTTTCCAACCGTACCTTATATAATTGAACACTACTCCTCTCACCTTGAATTCCACATATTACCACCTTTTCTGACAATATTCTTCCCAAACTACATAACTCCTCATCTCTTACCATTAAAGATTGACTAGCTCCTGTATCTCTTAAAATTGTGACTTCTTTCCCTGCTCCGCCTGATACACATGAGTAAACTTTACCCACACAAGTAAATTCTTTAAAGAGATCTGGCACCCATTTCTTAAAGGTACTCTCACATGACATGACAAACACATGGAAAGGATGGGTACAGAGGGATATGGCACAAGGAAACGCTGAGGATTTTCGCAAAGGTTGGTATCATGACCGCTACAGGCTTGGAGTGCCGAAAGGCCTGTTCCTGTGCTGTATTGTTCTTTGTTCTTTGTAATAGAGGATCTTCATGGCAATCATTTGTTTCTATCTCCAAGTTTGTTCAATTCTTTGTGACAGCGTTTACCGAGGTTCTTTGTCGAGACATCTTTGAACGTGATCCCTTACGATTCTTAACTTGAGAGCATGCCGGGTAGCGTAACAGTTATGTTTAAAATTAAACAACAATATAGCACCTTGATAATTGTTCCTGTCTCTCATCATTTATCTGAAGGCAAAAACAGGGGGATAGAGTTTCTATCAGCGCAAAATCAGCTACACTAGCAGAAAAGAATGAGACATTTCACGTGTGCATTTCGTCCAGTGCAGATCGAGTTTCCATGAAAGCTTGCATTGGGAATTTAGCAGCCTGTCCCCATCTCCATCCCACGCATCTAGCCACACCCCCAGATCAAATTTGTAGCCATGGTAAGTTTCTGTTATTTGTCCATGTTTGTTCTTCGACGTGGTGCTTCAAACAAAGATGTTCTAAATGGGCTCATGGTCACTAATAGGCACTTATCGAAAGCTTTGAAATATTTGAAATAATTAATTCCCAATAAAATTACCTTTTGCATCCCAATAGAAATCTTAATTGGTACTGTTAGTTTGCTTTAAAAACATTTTCAGTTTATAAAGTTAGATAACACACAGGAGATGGTCCCGGCATTTATTAAAAACACTGATTTTTGTGACAAACTGCACCAGGTTATCGCTCTTCAATTATGTCAAGGTGGACTGTCATGATTCAGGAAGGCTGCTCATCAAGACCTTCTCAAGGGCAAGTTGGAATGGGCAATAAAAATGCTGGTCTTGCCAGCAATGCTCAAATCCCATGAAAGAATAAAAATCCCATGAAAGAATAAAAAAAGGAATTATTTTAAAGCAAGTCACGTAGTAAAAGAAATAAGTTCTAAAGCTCTGCCGATTGCACTTCTTCAAGTGATTCTACAAATAAATATGAGTGGGAGCTTGAAACATAAAATCACTTCAGAAATCGGTACAATTAGGAGTGCATTTATTGGTACCTGGATTGCTGATTGAGCCCAAACCAAAAACTCTGGCCCATAGCGTTTTGAGGAAACATCGCATATATACAGCCTGGAATACCCACCAAAATGCATGATTGTTGAGTGTGCATCATCTGAAAATTATATGGCTGAGAACTATACTAAAGCATAGTCATAAATCAATCGTACAATCTAGAGACTCTTCTTTCAGAAAGCGTGAAGATTTTCCCAATTACGCTTCGAGGGCATTAATGGATTTAAAAGGCTTTAGAGCATACCCATTTTCAACCACTTTGAAAGCGAGACAGACTCACAACTTGCGCAGAGGGAAGATTGAATAGAATATTCAACGAGGGAAGTATGAGCCCACTACATCCAACAATGTGGTAGCATCACAAATACATGCATGTTCATTGATTGGAACCTTTTTGACTGCAGGAATTGTGTTAATTTATCATGCACAAATTCTACGTCTAAGCTACTTCTACAACTAATAGGCCTATACTTAACTTTCGGACTGGCCCGCCAGGTCAGGGAAACAAATGGCCTTTCATTCGGGTTCTGAGCTTGCGGGATTTGAAGTTGGTACGGATTGGTAGCTAGGAAAGCCTATCTCAGAGCGAGCGTTGAATTAAGACTTACGATTTCGATCTTCACTGCTCCGGTCACGGTCAATATTGGTTCGTTGTTGCTGGGTGACCCGGGCAGGAAGATGAGCGTGAAGAGAGCGATGAGGTGGAGAAGAAGAGAGCGATTTGAACTTGGGGCTCAATTCTTATAGTCCCCAGGGGCTTCCCGCCTTTCGGGGCGGACCCTGTACCTGGTCCCAAGTGATTGGACTTTGTCCCAATCGCTTTGTTCGATTTTCTCCAATGCTGGAGCGGTTCCCTGATCAATGGGCGGTTTTGAGGTGCTCGTTCACCTCCTTTTGTGTAGGCTCCTGCTGACGCCGAAGAGTCTGGTTTTGCTTTGCGTGTCTAAATGTTGCTTATTGTTCCCGGGGATTGCTCATTCATATGCAGATGGCTGTTGCTTTGTTATGCTGATGGTTGCTGTTATCGATATTGTCTGGCATTTCCAGAGGTAAATACACAGCCAACCTTCAGCTGCTGGTTTTTGTCTTGTTAGCTGACTTTCCCATCAGCCTTTGCCGTTCGCCATTTTAAATCGGGAGTTGGCCAATTTAAGTGGCTACAAGTCCTCCTTGTGATCCTAACGCGAAGCGTGAAGGATCACATAACTATGTTGCTTTCCATTCCCTGACCTGGGGGGGCACTTCCTTCATGGCCTCTACACCGACTATAACTATGCAAAACATTTTTAACTGACAGTTCTAAGGGGCGCTATGTCAAACAGGGACATGCATTACAAAACAATAAAAATGGGAACCTCTAACTATTCTTAATACACGACACTCACTTAAACATTTCATTATTCAAACTTCCTCAACCATACAAACAAAATCATAGCAGTTTATACACATTTTTCCTGGCTTGGCAGTCAAGCTCAGGATCGTACAATTTGTTCATGAACAGTTCTTTACATTTCTTTATGTACAATAAAACCGCAAATGAATGCACTTTATTATAGATCGCGGGGGTCGGGGGTCTGGTCGTATCCGAAAATAGGGGATCTGATCCTATATATCGGGGTTCGAGCGCGGTAGGCTCTCCTTCTCCATTTCCTTAGACGCATAGTCTGTACGATGCAGCAGGCTATTGCCAATACCAGTAAGGATTCTATTACATGCAACAGAGAGTACCAGGTTATAAACCTGGCACACCAAGATGGTGTGGTGTCACTGGTGACTGAGCTCTGGGTACTGTGGGGAAGTGAAACATTAACGGCTGGGGGGCTGGAAGTCATGGGGTTCGCGTTCACGCGCAACCAAATGTCCATTAGTATGATGCCGATCCATGTGGAGGAAGTCCTCATGGCTCTTCTCTTTCCTTTTCTTCTCCGGTCCTGGAGCTTCTGGAGTTCTGTGGAAACAAGCATAGTGTCTGTAACTATCTTTGTTTAACATCTCGTACGATAATCTGTCTGTCCTTTAGTGCCAATTACTCCCTTTATAATTGGTCATTATGTGTGACTCCCTCAGTTTTTTTCAAAAACCAAATTTCAGGGCAAGACACACTTCCCAATAATGAACCAGTGCGAGCCGTCTCGCAGACTGCGCAATTTACCATCCAAATGTTTCAGGATGTAAATAGCATATGGATGGCAACCTAAGGGTTACCTGAAACAAACAAAACTTTTTGAACTAAAATTTCCAAAATGAGGTGCGTATGGGCCGCGACGGGTAAGAGTTGGATGTAGTCCCCGGGTAGGACGGCTACCAATGCCGTGTCTCCCCTACCTGAGCGTAGTTGACCAGAGGGGGGGTTCCCAGGCAGGGCGGGTCCCAAGCCGTTTCTCCACTGCCTGAGCAACCGACAAGAACGGGCAAGAAATGTAGTCATCATGGTGGGGCTGCCGTAGTGGTTCTTCCCTCGAACCAGAAGGGCAGTTATGAACGGGTGTCTGGTACCTTAACAAGTCTCTGCAGATAAGCTAGTTCCTCTGAACTAGTGTCTGGCAATAGTGAGTCTCTGTGGGCAAGTCCTCAGAGGTTTCGGCCGAAAAGGCGTGGGGGTGTGAAAATGTTTTCCTGTCTGACAAACAACATTTAACAAACTTACAAACAACATAAAACATGCGGCAGGTTCCATCAGAATACGGGACATCGTAAATCACATTTGGGCTGGGGTGTAACTAGCATATGGAGGGAGTGCAGCGTGACCGAAGAAGAGAGGAAGGAGGAGCGAAACAAAAATGAAGTGGCCTTGCTGAGGCAACGCTGCCATGAGAAGTGGTGGGTAAGCGCTCACAGTTTGCATGGGGCAGCTGGGACCTTGTAGCTGCTGTGGGTGGTGTTGTCTTGCATATCTGGGGGCTAGTCTAGCTGGTAGGGGTCTCCTGCAATCTCGGGCGAAGTGTCCTGATTGCCCACAGTTGTAACATGACCCCTGGGGCACATAAAGTGGAGCAGGCTCTCTGGTGCATTGTTCCCTTGGGTATGGTTCCCTGGGTGGGGGGTCGGGGCTGTTGGTGTCTTTTCTGGTTTGGGGGGCTTGACATTGTCGTGCGTAATGTCCTAATTGTCCGCAATTGTAACATTCCGATGGTTTCTGTGGGGGGCTGTTCCTTCCTTTGTTTACCCATGCGCGGTTCTGGTGCGTTTTAACTGGATGCATGTCTGCCTGCTCTTCCTCGGATTTCGTAACTGCGTGTTTGTCTGCTTCTGCCTGCTGTTCTTCGGGATTTTTAACTGCGGGTTTGCTTTGTACAGACTGCTCCCAGGCACGGGACAATCTTTTTACTACCCATTTTTCGTTATGAGCCTCCTCTGGGGGGTCATAATTTGCGCACGCTTTCTGTCCTGTTTCTGTGGCATGGGACCTAAGGGTGCAGGTCCATTTGGCCATGTTGTCTGGGGACAAATGGGCACGGTCTACGTCTCCAAAGACTGCTGCAAAGTGGATCCACAGGCGTCCAGCAAACGCTATGGGGTGCTCGGCTTTCTTTTGCCTCCATTTGTTGAGGCCATTTACGGGGTCACCCCGGTTATACCCGATCGCATCCAGGATCGCGGTATGCATTTCTGCAAGGGTGCCTCCTCCTACATTCTTTGGGTCGGGAAGGGCTGCTGCTACTGAAGGATCTAAACTTAAAACTGTGAGCTTTACATGCTCTCGCTCATCCAGGCCGTACATGGTCGCCTGATGCTTAACTGTGGCAAAGAAATGGTGGGGGTCTGAGGTGGGGAGGAACGGTGTGATCTTCTCGCACGCATCCCGTAATTGGGTCACTGTTAAGGGGGTGGAGTATAGAAATTCCACATCGTCCGATGTGGCTGTGCGGTGGGTGGTTACTGGGTTCATTGGTGCATGAACTATTTGCTCTGTGGGGGGTTGGGGCGCTTTCCTCTTTGGTGGCTTTCTCTGCGCACATGTTCCCTGAACATATCTCTGCGCTGTCTCGTTTAATTCTTCCCAATCAGGGCCGTCTTCCTGATCTAATTTTTCTCCAAAGGTTTCCTGGAAGACTTTCTGAACTGAAAGCAGCGTTTGCAGCTCTGCAATCTGCTTCCGGCACTTTGCGTGATCTAACGTGCTTTGTCTTTGTTCTGTGGTGGCAGCATGGAGTGCTCTTAATGCTGCCTTTAGGTCACTACACTGTCTCTGTAATGGCCCTACCTGCTTTTCTGTTTCTTCATGTACCAGGACTGCACGTTGCGTGTCCTGATAGGCCTTTTTGTATTGAGACTGGAAGCTGCTTATGTGCGCCAGACAAGACTGGTGTGCCCT
The DNA here is from genome assembly GCF_047496885.1 of Scyliorhinus torazame. Taxonomy (NCBI): domain Eukaryota; kingdom Metazoa; phylum Chordata; class Chondrichthyes; order Carcharhiniformes; family Scyliorhinidae; genus Scyliorhinus; species Scyliorhinus torazame. The sequence goes on from NC_092714.1 coordinate 113,994,812, forward strand.
TTTGGCATCCTCCACCTCTTCATCTTTTGCTGCTAACTTCCTTCTCAATTCCAAATTCTCCTTTACTACCTCGCTTACATCGACCTTACTCATTCGATGTATGCCCTCAACTTCTTTCCGGAGTGGCCTAACGACCTCCTCTGTGCCTCGCAATTGTGCCAAGCAGGACACAATTGCCATCCGCTTGCGAGCTTTCCCTAAGCTCTTTTTATGGATCTCGCTCAGGTTCTCCCACCAAGTATGTCCTATACTCCCGGGACCTGATTCCTCGTTGTCACAGAATTCATTCCAAAGTGGCCATCCTTTCCCTTTGAGATATTTCCTGATCTCTTCCTCCCAAATGGGACATTGTCCCACTCTACTGCTGCTGGTCGCTGCGACCGCAAATTCCTCGGGGTTCATTAGGCGCTGCATTGCCTGCCTTGCCATCTTTCCTATCCGAATGCTGCTCTTCAAATTTGGGACAGGGGTTTTAATCCGAGTGCTGCTCTTCAAATTTGGGACAGGGGTATTAAGGTGGTGCTGTAAATATGGGTACGGCTTTCGCTACTTTCCGAAATACAAACTTCCGACAGTTTTGTCGCAACAAAAGACCTATCAGTTTTACCTTATCGCCTGTTAGTTACGCATGCATACACACACTTCCGAATTATGAGTATTGATCAGAACTGCTTGAACACTTGTGGTTTTCTGTTTCCAATTGGATCTCTAATTCAAATTCTGGGTTCTCCCGGAATGGTTTTCCACTTCTAGATCGGGTCCCGTCAGGATGTCGCCAAATAATGTTGCTGATTTTGCCTTAGTTCAATTGCTCTGTTTTATTACCTTTGCTCTTGAGTCACCAGGTATCTTTATGATACCGCCACGAGGTTCAAGTCCGAGTAATGATCAATAATTCAATACACCGATTAGTAACATTTAAATGAAAGCACATTTATTATACACAGTAATCGCTACTCATGCGCAAATTCAATGTCTAAGCTACTTCTGCAACTAACAGGCCTGTACTTAACTTTCGGACTGGCCCACCAGGTCAGGGAAACAAATGGCCTTTTGTTCGGGTTCTGAGCCTGCGGGATCCGAAGTTGGTACGGATTGGTAACTAGGAGCGCCTATCTCGTAGCGAGCGTTGAATTAAGATTTACGATTTCGATCTTCACTGCTCCGGTCACGGTCAATGTTGGTTCGTTGTTGCTGGGTGACCCGGGCAGGACGAAGAGCGTGAAGAGAGCGATGAGGTGGAGAAGAAGAGAGCGATTTGAACTTGGGGCTCAATTCTTATAGTCCCCAGGGGCTTCCCGCCTTTTGGGGCGGACCCTGTACCTGGTCCCAAGTGATTGGACTTTGTCCCAATCGCTTTGTTCGATTTTCTCCAATACTGGAGCGGTTCCCTGATCGATGGGCGGTCTTGAGGTGCTCGTTCACCTCCTTTTGTGTAGGCTCCTGCTGGCGCCGAAGAGTCTGGTTTTGCTTTGTGTGTCTAAATGTTGCTTATTGTTCCTGGGGATTGCTCATTCGTATGCAGATGGCTGTTGCTTTGTTATGCTGATGGTTGCTGGTATCGATATTGTCTGGCCTTTCCAGAGGTAAATACACAGCCAACCTGCAGCTGCTGGTTTTTGTCTTGTTGGCTGACTTTCCCATCAGCCTTTGCCATTCGCCATTTTAAATCGGGAATTGGCCAATTTAAGTGGCTACAATAACTAACAAATTGATGTCTGCTGCCAGTTCCACAGAAGCATCAATGATTGATTGTTCATTTAGTATGAAGAATCTATCAAATTATTTCACATATACCTGAGAAATTCAGGTGAATAACCTATGGGTCACAAGGCCACTGTTCTCTACTCCAGCTGCTCATCATAACAGCTCTCAACCATTGTTCAGCATTTTGAACCTCTTAGATTTTACATTGCAAGTGCAGACTTTTACCCAAGACAAAATGTGACCGACTGGTTGGAGGGAAAAATTAAGTGTTTTCCAAATTTATTTTCCCGGGACCCACTTTTACCAACTGGATGACCTTTGGGACCCACGCTGGCCGACCTTCATGACACATGCCACATTTGCTTACCATTGGTGTGAAAGGGATCCTGTTTGGTCCTCACGGTCTCACTCAATTCAGTTTCACAGGAGGGGAGGTCATTGCACATATCAGGTGCAGAGTTCAGCCAGTTCGTTTGTCATCGTGAAGGGCAATAGCAATGAAATGCCTGTTTTACTCAGCAGTGGATGCTCATGGGAGATGCTACTCCAGCATGCTGACAGCCTCATGGACCTTTGGCGTGTTTTTAATGTGCTGTCACAAGTCAGATACAGCAGCTTAGTCTTTTCATTTGGAGTCAGCTGTAAGTTAATATCTAATTCTGGGGCCTCAAACACAAAATGAATTTTTCACCTGACCCTTCTCATTCAAAATCTGAAACTTCTCTCATTTGCCAGTACTTCCCTGCATATAAAGTAAAGTAAGTAAAGTTGCCATCATCCCAGATGACCATAGGCTGCTTTCCTTTTTGAGGGGGTAAGCTGACTGGTGCTGATTTAACCTGAGAGTCACCATACTTCAGACAAGGGGCAAGGTTAAGAATGTGGGCCCGTCATTAATAACCTCAGCTGGTGCTGGAAATAACACGTGCTGTTGGCCTTGTTCTGCATCACAAAACATCTGACCAGCCAACTAAGCCTCATTTCATTCTCATATAAAAGCCGGTATTGGCTGCTATTCTCAATTTAAATGCCGGTCGCAGCCATTGGGTGCCGCTGTGATCAAGACCGATCGCTCCATGACCCTCCCAACACCCGCCCACGACCCACCGACAGGTTGTGACCCACACCTTGTAAAACCTTGATCAATAATACAAACCCTGCTTCTGTTCTGACTTCCCATGAATGTTTTGTCAAGGAAAATGCAATTAAAATGAAATGGAAAATAAAATGAATTTGCAAATCCAAACAGCATAAATGCAATTTACATTAAAATTGAAATTAGATATTCATCGCAAATTTTAGCAGTTTCCTAGTTTGTTTTAATTTTACATTGAGCATATCAACCTTGCCACACTTCTCAAAGGACTACCAAAGCATTTGCATATTATTGTGATGTATTTTGATGAATAGTTAACAAGGTACTTACCATAGCAACACAGCAGGACCCAGAAATGTGTGTGCCCTGTGGTAATATATTATCAGGACAGAAGTTATTAAACACAAGGGATTTAGTAGCTGTAGTGAACAGCTATTTCAGATGAATACTTTCCAAGAGGAAATTTGATCAGAGACTCGATATCACCTAAACAGTTGTTTTTGCTAAGCACTTATAGGGGGAAAATAAATTGGATCAGTAACCGTTTTCTGTTCTTATACGTTACTAGCTAATATATTTAAAGATCTATTCTGTGAGGCAGGCTTTACCAGCAGTGTGAATGGACTGTAAAACTAGGTGTAAAACCTAGAATCTCACTACGTACAATATTTTGATGCGCAATCTTGGGCGTGGTTTGAAAGAAGACCACTTACCTGGAAGTGTAAGCTTTATTTAAAAGAGTAAGATATTCAAATTTGCCAAATTTGATGAGTTGAATGTTAAGTTTTTCCTTTAAGTTTGATCTCACCCATAAAGAATAGGGTGCATCAGTTCTGTTTAGTTCCGTTTCTCAAAAGTAGTTTTCTTTTTTTAGATTACATCTAAAAATAATGGGGTTGAATTTCTGCCAGGTTTCCATCTTAAACTTGATGGAAGTCAGGAGGAATGACTCCAAAACTGACAAGGACCTAGAAAAGCCAAGACTTTCTACTCGGCCCACCTACTCACAAGGCTTGTGCTAAGGACGGCACCGGGCTTGGATGCTGATAGCCTGCACTGGGAGGTCCTGCTTTACTGACAGGAAAAGATACAAGCACAAACAACATTGAAAGCCAATATGCTCAGTGAGATTAGAGATACTTGCTGTTGGGCCCCATGAAAGGTTGGGGTCAGGCCAGTTGGACCTGTAAAGTTTAGATTTTCAAAATCAGGGTTACCAGTAGCATAGGCAGTCAGGCTCCCCTGATTATGAGCCGTGGCTCGATACAATTCTGAAGCATGAAGCAGATTCAACAGACTTGCAAAAGCCTTGTCCAGACCATGATATAGCTGCTTAGCAAGTGTAACTCCAAAAGGAGGCTGGTGCCAAGGACCATACCTCCAAATCTGCTTCCAAAATGCATTCAACAATTCTTTGGAAACTGAGCTAGAATTACTTCATTGCATGGAATTAGTTATTTTATTGTTGGAGGACCCTCGTTGACCTAGTCCTTTTTCACCTGGAAGCAGGTGATAAACTAAAACAACATTAGTGCATTGGAGCTGGGAACAAGTACACAAAAAATAGCATTGATGGCTGCAGATGTGCCAAAGTCTCTTCTTTCTCATCCATGCCACCTCTTTCCCAATGGAAGGAACAGCTGGTTTCGCTCCTTGAGAGATACAGGGGGCAGAATTCTCCGTCCCGCCATGCCACATTTATGTTTTACCCCGCCGGCGGGATGCTCCGTTACACCGGCTGGTCAATGGGGTTTCCCACTGTGGGACAGCCCCACGCCATCGGGAGACCCCCGGGCTGCCGGCAAAACGGAGCATCCAGCCCAGGATGTCTTGTACATCCTTACCTTTCCACAACATGTTTGTTACTCAATACAAACAGGCACAGGATGCACTTGCAACAGGGCAACATTACACCTTTCACTAGTGTTTGCAAGTTCTGCTTTCAATTCACCTCTAGCCCAATATAAAGAACACTTTTTTCTCCTTTGAAAAATGTTGACATTGAGATCATGGGGGAGGGGTTTTGGTCACACAGCTATCATTTGAATTGCTTGAGAATTTCTCTCATCTTCTTCACAGTGTACTGCTTGCAGGTTAATTTTTTTCCCCCATTTTTACAGGATGTGGGTTTCGCTGGCTAGGCCAGCATTTGTTACTCATCCCTAATTACCCTAGAGAAGGTGGTGGTGATCTTCCTTCTTGAACCTCTATAGTCTATGTGATGTAGGTACACCCATTGTGCTATTAGGGAGAGAGTTCACAGATTTTGACCCAGTGACAGTGAAGAAACAGTGATATATTTCCAAGTCAGGATGGTGAGTGACTTGGAGGGGCACCTCCAGGGGGTGGTGTTCCCATGTATCTGCTGCCCTTGTCCTTCTAGATAGTAATGGTCGTCAGTTTGCAAAGGTACTACAAAAAGAACCTTGGTGAGTTCCTGCAGTGCATCTGGGCAAACTTGGGCAATTGTCCACATTGGCAGGTAGATGCCAGTGTTGTAGGTGTACAGAACACCTGCCTCGGGGTGCGACAAGTTCTAGAGCACAAATATTCAGTACAATTGCTGGAATATTGTCAAGGCCCACAGCCTTTGCAGTATCCAGTGCCTTTAGCCCTTTCTTGATATCACGTGGGCTGAATCGATGCTGGGAACCTCTGGAGGAGACCAAGATGAATCAGCCACTCTACACTTCTGGCGGAAGATTATTGCAAATGCTTCAGCCTTGTCTGTTACACTGATGTGCTGGGCCCCTTCATCGTTGAGGATTGGAATATTTGTGGAGCCTCTTCCCCCAGCGAGTTGTTTGATTATCCATCACCATTCACAACTAGATGTGGCAGGACTGCAGAGCTTAGATCTGACCCATTGGTTGTGGGTTCACTTAGCTCCGTCTGTCACTTACTGCTTATGTTGTTTGGCACACAAGTAGTCCTGTGTTGTAGCCTCACCAGATTGACACCTAATTTTTCGGTATGCCTGACACTGCTCCTGGCATGTCCTCCTACACTCTTCATTGAACCAGTGTTGATCCCCATGTCTGGTGGTAATGGTAGAATGTGGGATATGCTGGGCCATGAGGTTGTGACTCAGTACAATTCTGCTGCTGCTGATGGCCCACACCACCTCATGGATGGCCAGTCTTGAGTTTCAAGATCTGTTTTGAATCGACCCCATTTAGCACAATGTTAGTGCCACACTTCATGATGGGAGGGTATCTTTAGTGTGAAGATGGGACTTTGTCTCCACAAGAACTGTGCGGTGGTGACACATACCGAACTGTCATGGACAAATGCATCTGTGGCAAGCAGGTTGGTGAGGATGAGGTCTGGTATCTTTTTCCCTCTTGGTTCCCTCACCACCAGTCCCAGACCCAGTCTAGCAGCTATGTCCTTTAGGATTTGTTCAGTAGTGGTGCTCCCGAGCCATTCTCAGTGATGGACATTGAAGGCCCCCACCCAAAGTACATTCTGCCACTTCAGTTCAATGGTGGATGGTATGAGGTAATTAGCAGGTCGTTTCCTTGCACATGTTTGACCTGAAGCCATAAGCGCACGATAGGACAGTGGTTAGTACTGTTGTTTCACAGCGCCAGGTCTCAGGTTCAATTCCCGACTTCGGTCACTGTCTGTGCGGTGTCTGCACTTTTTCCCTGTGTCTGCGTGGGTTTCCTCCGTGTCCTCCAGTTTCCTCCCACAAGTCCTGAAAGACGTGCTGTTAGGTGGATTGGACATTCTGAATTCTCCCTCGGTATATCCAAACAGGCGCCAGAATGTGGCGACTAGCGGATTTTCACAGTAACTTCATTGCAGTGTTAATGTCCTACTTGTGACAATAAAGATTATTATTATATAAGACCTCATGGGGTCCTCAATGTTGAGGACTCATAGAATCATAAAATTTACAGTGCAGAAGGAGGCCATTCAACTCATCGAGTCTGCACTGACCCTTGGAAAGAGCACCTTACCTAAGCCCACACACCCACCCCATCCCTGTAACCCAATAACCCAACCTAAGCCTTTTTGGACACCAAGGGGCAATTTAGCACGGCCAATCTACCTAACCTATACACCTTTGCACTGTGGGAGGAAACCGGAGCACCCGGAGGAAACCCACGCAGACATGGGGAGAACGTGCAGACTCCGCACAGACAGTGACCCAAGCCGGGAACCAAACCTGAGACCCTGGAGCTGTGAAGCCACGGTGCTAACAACTGTGCTACCGTGCCACCCAGGGCAATTCCCTCCCGACTGTATACCAGTGTACCGCCACCTTTCCCACCACCATGGATGGTAATTGTAGTGCCTCGGGCGTTATCTGTAAGGTCTGATTCCATGAGTATGACGATGTCAGGCTTTCCAGCAGAGGGCAGTAGAGGGGAGATGCTGATTGGCTGTTCCGGGGAAAATCTGCATCAGTGCATTGCGGTCACCATATCTTGAAGGTGGTTTGTGGAGGAGCTGTTGTCAAGTGACAGTTAAACCCGAAACACTTCTTCAGTGTTTTTCTCCCTACCTCCACCTCTAACCAAAAAAAAAGACAATCACTGTAAGGATCCCAGCCGAGTAAAGATCAAGAGGGAGACTTGAGGGCAGGTAGAAGTAGAAAGCAGTTGAACCGTGACGTCACAGCCTGCAGCTAAGTGATTGGCTGGTGACTGGTAAGTAGTTTTTCTTTTCCCTGAGGTGTTATCATGCGGGCGCAGTCGTTGCTGAGTGACTGCTTGCTGCGAAGGGGAGTACATTTTTTTTTAAACTTACTGTTGGGAGTTTCCAGCTGAACCCGGTCGGAGTGAGGACAGAGTGACTGCTGGGTAAATAGTAAAGATTTAAATTGTTTGCGCAGGCCCATAACAGTTGATTGCTGTTCTCGTGTGGGGTGCAGTGGTTGCTGGTTAAGTGTTTTGTTTTTACCTGTATTTAAATTGGGCAGTTTCTAAACCCTAGACACTACACTTGAAGTGTCCCCCACCCTTCCACCTCCTTTAACCTAAGGGGTTGAGTGAATAACAGGTAAGCTCTTTCTTTCTTTTTCTTCTGGCAGGGAAGGCAGTGCAATGTTCCTCCTGCAGAATGTTTGAGGTGAGGGACGCCTTCAGTGTCCCTGCTGATTTCACCTGTGGGAAGTGCACCCATCTCTTCAAAAACCGCGTTAGGGAACTGGAGCTGGAGCTGGATGAACTTCAGATCATTTGGGAGGCAGAGGTGGTCATAGGTAGTAGCTTCAGGGATGTAGTTACTCCGAAGAATCAAGATAGATGGGTGATGGTGAGAGGGGCTGGGAGGAAGCAGTCAGTGCAGGGATCCTCTGTGGTCGTTCATCTCAGTAACAAGTATACCGTTTTGGATACTGTTGAGGGGGACGACCTACCAGGGGTAAGCCAGAGGTGAGGACAGAGTGACTGCTGGGTAAGTAGTAAAGATTTAAAATGTTTGCGCAGGCACATAACAGTTGATTGCTGTTCTCGTGTGGGGTGCAGTGGTTGCTGGTTAAGTGTTTTGTTTTTACCTGTATTTAAGTTGGGCAGTTTCTAAACCCTAGACACTACACTTGAAGTGTCCCCCACCCTTCCACCTCCTTTAACCTAAGGGGTAGAGTGAATAACAGGTAAGCTCTTTCTTTCTTTTTCTTTTTTCATCTAGAGGGGACTTCCCACAGGTGAATGGATCTCCAGCACTGAGTCCGTCCCTGTGGCTCAGAAGGGAAGGAGGGAGAGCAGGAGAGCAATAGTTATTGGGGACTCGATAGTTAGAGGGACAGATAGACGGTTCTGTGGCAGCGAAAGAGACTCACGGACGGTATGTTGCCTCCCGGGTGCCAGGGTCCATGACGTCTCGGACCGTGTTTTCAGAATCCTTAAAGGGGAGAGGGAGCAGTCACAAGTCGTGGTACACATCAGTACCAACGACATAGGTAAGAGAAGGGACGGGGATTTGAAACAGGAATTTAGGGGGCTAGGGTGGACGTTGAGAGCCAGGACAAACCATGTTGTCATCTCTGGTTTGTTGCCGGTGCCATGTACTAGTGAGGTGAGGAATAGGGAGAGAGTGCAGATAAACACATGGCTGCAGGGATGGTGTAGGGGGGAGGGTTTCAGGTACGTGGATAATTGGAGCACATTCTGGGGAAGGTGGGACCTCTACAGACAGGACGGCTTGCACCTGAACCAGAGGGGCACCAATATCCTGGGAGGGAAATTTTCTACGGCTCTTCGGGAGCGTTTAAACTAATTTGTCAGGGGGCTGGGAAAATGAGCTGTAGTCCAGAAGCCAGTGTCGAGAGTAGTGAGGTACTGAGGAGTGTATCAAGGTCGCAGGAGTGTACCAGCAGACAGAAAGGTGGGTTGAAGTGTGTCTACTTCAATTCAAGGAGCATCCGGAATAAGATAGGTGAACTTGGAGCGTGGATTGGTACTGCGGAGTTGTGGCCATTACGGAGACATGGTTAGAACAGGGACAGGAATGGCTGTTGGAAGTTCCGGGGTATAGATGTTTCAGTAAGAGTAGGGAAGGTGCTAAAAGAGGTGGAAGAGTAGCATTGTTAATCAAGGATAGTTTCATGGCTGCAGAAAGGCAGTTTGAAAGGTATCTGCCTACTGAAGTAATATGGGCCGGAGTTAGAAATAGGAAAGGAGCGGTCACATTGTTAGGAGTTTACTATAGGCCCCCTAATAGTAATCGAGATGTGGAGGAAGAAATTGCCAAACAGATTATGGATAGGTGGGGAAGCCTCAGGGTAGTTGTCATGGGTGACTTTAACTTTCCAAATATTGATTGGAACCTCTATAGGTCGAACAGTTCGGATGGGGCAGTTTTTGTACAGTGCGTGCAGGAGGGTTTCCTGACACAATATGTGGATAGGCCGACAAGAGGAGGGGCCACATTGGATTTGGTATTGGGTAATGAACCGGGCCAAGTGTTAGATTTGTTTGTGGGAGGGCACTTTGGAGATAGTGACACAATTCATTGTCTTTCACTATTGCAATGGAGAGGGATAGGGCCATACGGCAGGGCAAGATTTATAATTGGGGGAGGGGTAATTATGAAATGAAATTAAAATCGCTTATTGTCCCAAGTATGCTTCAAATGAAGTTACTGTGAAAAGCCCCGAGTCACCACATTCCGGCGCCTGTTCGGGGAGGCTGTTACGGGAATTGAACCGTGCTGCTGGCCTGCCTTGGTCTGCTTTCAAAGCCAGCGATTTAGCCCTGTGCTAAACAGCCCCTGCGATTAGGCAAGAATTAGGGAGCATAAGATGGGAACAGAAACTGTCAGGGAAAGGCACAAATGAAAAGTGGAGCTTGTTCAAGGAACAAATACTGCGTGTTCTTGATAGGTATGTCCCTGTCAGGCAGGGAGGAAATGGCCGTGTGAGGGAACCATGGTTTACAAAAGAGGTTGAATGTCTTGTCAAGAGGAAAAAGGAAGAGTATGAAAGGATGAGAAAACAAGGTTCAGTAGGGTCCCTTGAGGGTTACAAGGTAGCAAGGAATGAGCTGAAAAAAGGGCTTAGGAGAACTAGGAGGGGGCATGAGAAGTCCTTGGCGGGTCAGACCAAGGAAAACCCCAACTCTTGTGTGAGAAATAAAAGAATGACCAGGGTGAGGGTAGGGCCGGTCAAGGACAGTAGTGGGAACTTGTGCATGGAGTCAGAAGAAATAGGAGAGGCATTGAATGAATACTTTTCTTCAGTGTTCACAAAGGAGGGGGGCCATGTTTTTGAGGATGCGAGTGTGATTCAGGTTGATAGGCTGGAGGAAGTAGATGTTCTGAGGAAGGATGTATTAGCAATTTTGAAAAACCTGAGGGTCGACAAATCCCCTGGGCCAGATGGGATATACCCAAGGATTCTTTGGGAGGCAAGGGATGAGATTGCAGAGCCTTTGGCTTTGATCTTTGGGTCCTTGCTGTCCACAGGGATAGTGCCAGAGGACTGGAGAGTGGCGAATGTTGTTCCTCTGTTCAAGAAAGGTAATAGGAATGACCCTGGTAATTATAGGCCAGTTAGTCTTACTTCGGTGGTCGGGAAGATAATGGAAAAGGTCCTGAAGGATAGGATTTTTGACCATTTGGAAAGATGCAGCTTAATCCAGGATAGTCAACACGGATTTGTGAAGGGTAGGTCTTGCCTCACAAATTTGATTGAATTCTTTGAGGAGGTAACTAAATGTGTAGATGAAGGTAGAGCAGTTGATGTCGTATACATGAATTTTAGTAAGGCGTTTGATAAGGTTCCCCATGGTCGGCTCATGAAGAAAGTAAGGAGGTGTGGGATAGAGGGAAATTTGGCCAATTGGATAAGTAACTGGCTATCACATAAAAGACAGAGAAGAGGGTGGTGGTGGATGGAAAATTTTCAGACTAGAGACCAGTTACCAGCGGTGTACCACAGGGATCAGTGCTGGGTCCTCTGCTATTTGTGATTTTTATCAATGACTTGGAGGAGGGGGCTGAAGGGTGGGTCAGTAAATTTGCTCATGACACCAAGATTTGTGGAGTAGTGGATGAGGTGGAGGGCTGTTGTAGGCTGCAAAGAGACATTGATAGGATGCAGAGCTGGGCCGAAAAATGGCAGATGGAGTTTAACCCTGATAAGTGCGAGGTGATTCATTTTGGTAGAAAAAAATTTGAATGCGGATTACAGGGTCAACGGCAGGGTTCTGAGGAATGTGGAGGAACAGAGAGATCTTGGGGTTCATGTCCACAGATCTCTGAAGGTTGCCACTCAAGTGGATAGAGCCGTGAAGAAGGCTTATAGTGTGTTAGTGTTTATTAACAGGGGGCTTGAGTTTAAGAGCCGCGGGGTTATGCTGCAACTATACATGACCTTGGTGAGACCACATTTGGAGTATTGTGTGCAGTTCTGGTCACCTCATTATAGGAAGAATGTGGAAGCATTGGAAAGGGTGCAAAGGAGATTTACCAGGATGCTGCCTGGCTTGCAGGATAGGTCTTATGAGGAAAGGTTGAGGGAGCTAGGGCTTTTCTCTTTGGAGCGGAGGAGGATGAGAGGCGACTTAATAGAGGTTTATAAGATAATGAGGAGGATAGATAGAGTGGACGTTCAGAGACTATTTCCTCGGGTGGATGTAGCTGTTACAAGGGGGCATAACTATAAGATTCAGGGTGGGAGATATAGGAGGGATGTCCGAGGTAGGTTCTTTACTCAGAGATTTGTTAGGGTGTGGAATGGACTGCCTGCTGTGATAGTGGAGTCGGACACTTTAGGAACTTTCAAGCGGTTATTGGATAGGCAAATGGAGCACACCAGAATGACAGGGAATGGGTTAGCTTGATCTTGGTTTCGGACAATGCTCGGCACAACATCAAGGGCCGAAGGGCCTGTTCTGTGCTGTACTGTTCTATGTTCTATGTTGCTTGACTTACCTGTAAGACAGCTCTCCCAATTTTGACACAAGCGCCCTGATGTCAGTAAGGAGGACTTTGCAAGGTTGACAGGGTTGGATTTTCCAATGTCATTTCCAGTACCTAGATCGATGCCGGGTAGTCCATCTAGTTTCTTTCCATTCTATTGCCTTTGTAGCGATTTGATACAACTAAGAGCCTTACTGGGCCATTTCAGTGGGCACAATCATTGCTGTGGACCTGGAGTCACATGTAGGAAAGACCAGGTAAGGGGTGGCAGATTTTTACCAGATGGATTTTTACGATAATTAACAATGGTTTCATGGTCATCAGCAGACTTTTTATTCCAGATATTTCTTGGATTCAATTTCCACCATGGCGGGATTCGAACCTGGGATCACCAGTCCAGTGACAATATGACTACGCCACTGTCTCCCCATGCAGATATTGAGGCTGACAGCCAGTGACTTTGCAGGGCTGACACCCTGCACACATTTCATAGGCAAATAAAATGATGGGCCTTACACTGTGTGTCCCATCTAGTAGTGCAAGTGTTGTCAATGGCTATGTCTAGTGCTTCATATCTTGTGCCTGGTGCTGCCTGAAACATAACCTCAGTCTTGGTGACACTAATTTGGAGACCATGTTTTTGATACCGCTTGAGAATTTCTTTGTCATGGTCTAGATGTCTTCGTCATTGGAGGCAGTTAGGGCAAGCAATTTGCATACAGAAGTCCTTTGCTTACTGCCTCTGTGACTTTGGTGGCGGCATGTAGTCTGTAGAGATTGTGGAGCTTCCCTGAATAGAATCTAATATTGATGCCTGAAGGCATGCCACTGGTGCCTGTCTTAAGCATTACAATAAAGAGATTGAAGAACTCGGAAGCCACAAAGTATTCTTGTTTTCTACCACTGCAAAGGCATCGGACATCTCACCGCAAGTACAAACATGTCCAGCCATTCCATCATGCAGGAAGCACAGACTTTGCTGTAGGTGCAGGATTTTGACAAATTTAGCTTGAAGAGTACAGTGTTATAACCACACACTGTCAAAAGCTTTAGTTAGGTATGTGAACAGCACATAGAGATCCTGATGTGGCCTTGTGCTGTATAGAGATGCCTCTATTGATGAGCATATCTGTGCATGAATCCAAAAGGCAAATTCTGCCCATGGCCAACTTCATGTTCTTTTTCTGGAATCAGAATGGCATTAATCTGAAGACTAAAATTAAACGTTACCAGGACATTTTCCTTGGCACAGTTGTTCGGCACATACTCCTGCTTTTGCTCTAGGTGCCACATCATCTGGAAGCCTCTCGCTAAAGATCTAACATGATAATTGGATGGCAGGACAAAATCACAAACAACAAGATCACTCATCATGATGGGCTCAACAATTTGGAGATGACCCTCCACAAAATACAATCTAGAAGGGCAAGCCATGCCTCCTGCATTGATGACTATAGAATCCCCAAGCAAACCTTCTGATTGGGAAACTATTTATTTTAGGGCAAATGACATCAAGATAGTAAGCAAAAACAGTATATGATTACGCTAACAAAGAGCCTTACAAACCTCTGCATTGCAAACCTCCACTCTTGCAAAAACACTGCACTGACTGACTCATGCGGAGGCAAGCACTGAAATTTGATCCAGTATGTTTCACGGACCATCTACACCAAACCTGCAACATCCAGTGTGCCCAGAGAAATGCCAGAGATGGCACAGAAATTCACTCAAGCACCAACAATGACAATGCGGACCGTCAGTTCTGCGGACATTCATGCCAATCCCGGACTGAACTTTTCAGTCATGAGAAGACCCACAGAAGACGATGAAATTATTTCAACCTTGGACATCCTCAGACAATGAGGGACTTACCACAATGGCAAAACTGCACCAATACTACATGTGCGTTCCATCCCATACCCATTGTACTTGATTGGTTAGGAAGTTTTTTACTGGAAAAGAATGCACTGAAATATGTGGGTATCTCCAAGGCAATGCACAAAATGCTGATCATTCCGTTTCCTTAACAACAATCAGTGACACAGAAGAACTTCAAAGTTAAAATCATTAAAATTTGTTGTTTGGCAGCAATGGTTGGTAATTGGAGCAATTTTAACCTATTCTGCCTGTTAGGAAATTGACAGAATGAGATTCAGCACCAGCTTTACAGCAAGTCAGGTTTTACTATCCATTGAAGTCAAAGGGCAATATTGGGTGCAGTGTAAAACTGGCATTGCACTCAATCTTTGGGTTTTGTGCCCAGCAAGTTATAAAAGTTTCCCTTGAAATCTCTCTTTTTATACAACGACTATATGTTTGTATGGTAATTTATCCCAGGGTGCTGGTTCAGGTTCCCCACATACATTCTCTTATGTTGAGGAAGATTATGTTGTGTTTGTTATCATTTCTGTAGCTGTGAACTTACAATTTGGAGAGCTACTAGGTTTAGGGGGAAGAGTGTGTGGCGATTGAGTGCGGTCAGTAATATATTTGGTGGGGATGGAACTGTATGATGTGAAACATCGCATTCCTGGAGAGGCAGTGCGTAATCAGTATTGCTAAAGTCAGGAAAAGTTCACTTAGTACTACAGAGTTGGGCAATGCTATTGACCACCACAAAGCATCCCATGATCCAATATCCCTCATTCAAGAACCTCCTTTCTCCTTTTTTCTTCCAAATTTGGCTCCATCTCTCCCCACACTCAAAGCCCAATCTCCCTGACCTTCAACCTCCCTCATTTCCCTAAACCCCATCTCCAAGGTTTCCCCTCTCCCACTGACCGCCCTTACATCTGTCAGAAAATCCATCCCATCAGTCTTGACTTGATTTGAAACCGAGTTCAAGTGCCACCTCAGGGTTTTTCTTTTAAAAGAAAAATCATTTTTGAAATTGTTTCTCAGTGGGAGGCCAGTCTATGAATCAATTCAATATAATGAGTACAGCCAAAGACTAATAATATTCGCAGCCTTTTTCACCCTGTTTGCACATGGTAACAGTGTAATCCACGCGATTAGTGCTCCACAACAGACTTATTAAATTTACAGGTTTTTTCCTGTGAGTCTCTGTGCCCACTTATTTGAGTTATCTTAGGGACTTACAAGCAAATTGGGATGTTCAGAAGAAGCCATGAGCACATTGCCACCCCATAGTGTGCATGCATAACAAAGAGTCCCTCATCTTGGAACACGGTCAACTTGTGCTCTTGACATCAATCTATTAGAAACGGACCTCAGGGAATTTTGCCTAAAACTATTCTTCATTGGAAGTAAATGATACATATGAAGTGTTAGATTGCAAGTCTTCTTGAAAATATTAACTGCTTGAAGTTTATTTATTTTTTATATGTGCCTTCCGGCTGTTGCTTATTGTTGTTCAAAGCTTTTAATGTACATTCTTGCTATTGTAAGCCACCATTGATACAATATTATGTCTGCCATTTTCTGTGACTATGCTTCAGGTTTAATATAATTGGGTAAAGTGGTGAATCTGACGCATCCTGAGACCAGCACATACTTGCAGAGGACCAAATATAATCCTCAAGATTGTATCAATTGCATTTTAAAAAATCATATTTATGTACGGTTTAATAATACCTGCTATATTGCTAGGCAACCAAAACGGCATTATGCCAGTCTTTAAATTAACCCAATAATAATGCATGAGTGCTAGGTCTTTGCAATCTGTCAAAGTACACAATGCTGATTTTATGTAAACGGAAACATTACAATTACTTACATTACCAACTGTTATGGGTTGGGTTAACTATGTGAATTATTCAGTTAT
This sequence comes from Scyliorhinus torazame, assembly GCF_047496885.1. Lineage (NCBI taxonomy): Eukaryota > Metazoa > Chordata > Chondrichthyes > Carcharhiniformes > Scyliorhinidae > Scyliorhinus > Scyliorhinus torazame. The sequence goes on from NC_092714.1 coordinate 114,010,771, forward strand.
CTATGCTGTGTATGTGTATTGTTCAGTTTATTGAATAATTTCTGCACCTAATTTCAGATTACTGTCTGATTCAAGACATTCATGTGATAGGAAACAGAAAGTCAAGCTCTAAATGAGGCTGCAAATATTCAATCAACTTCTGAAAGTAAATCTTATTGTTGGCTATATAGCGTAATGGCCGAATCAATACATTTTGACCTCTTCAGTATCCTTCGAAGGGCAGTGAACTCTCCCAGTTCTTCCACTGCCGCTGTTTAAAACAAATGTTTCCCATTTTCACGCAAATACTTTTTCTTTTCTTGCCCAATGGGGCTAGGTTTCCACTGATGACAAAGTGGAGCTGAAACCACACGACTAAACGTTGTCTTTTCATAAATGGAAAATTCAGCACAATTCAATTGTATGAGATCGGATTATTTACATATATATGCATGCGACTTTTAGCCGGATGTGTAAGTTTGCTGAAGTGAAAGGGAAAATTCATGTGGAAAATCATATAAGCCTGCATGCACTAAATAATTGATGAGAAATTAAACAGCATGCAACCACATCTGAAAGCAATAGTTTATGAAGTCATCACCTCCAGGTTCTCCTTCAAGTCACATACCATCCTGAATTGCGCATATATCTCTGTGTTCCTGGATTAATATTCTCTACATTGTGAGAGGACCATTACCATGAGGACTGTAACAGTTCAAGTTGAACATCCGCTATCTTCCTAAGGATGACTAATAAATGGGGATTTGCCAAATTTGCCCACAAATAATACAATGGACATTTCTGAGAACCCTTTGCATTAAAAAAATTGACTAGTAAAATTGACTAGTTTGAAGACAAACAATAAAGTCTGTGGGAAAATTGTAAGTATTGTAATAGCTAACCGTGTCCAATGGCCAACAAGTGGCCATTTCCTGCTACAAGGAGGATTTCCCTGTTTGTATTGCGGACATCTTACCCAGAGGATGGTGTTACAACACACCAAGAGTTGCATCAAGGGTAATGTTGCACATTGTACCTGTGGGACCCAGAACAGAGAGAAGAGGAAATGTTGTACCTTAGTGAATCTGGCAAGATAGGTCTACCCAGGATGATTACATGCAACAAAGTATGGGTGTCACCCTGTACAATATTTAGTGCTCATCCAAGCCAGCTAAACTTACTGAGCACTTTGGGGAAAACGAGAGCTTTTGGAATGCATGTCTACAGATCCCTTAAAATGGCTAGACAAGCAGATAAGGTAGTCAAGAAAGCACACAATATTTTATGAGCTGAGGCATAGAGAAGGAAAGTTATGCTGGAACTGTGTGCAACATTAGCTAAGTGTTACAAATGCCTGGTCAGCTATCACCAGTGACTAAGAGGCTGAACCAGAAAGTTTTATGGCAGTGCGGAAAGATCAAATCATTCCAGGTGTGATAATATAAGAAATAGGGCTTGGTTATTTTATAAACAAACTTTATGAAAAAGAAAAGAAAACAATATTTAAACTTTTAAACTTCAACCTTGACAATAACAGATTACACGCAGTTTCTTAACCTTAACACACTAGTTCCCATTCAACCACATTGTAACAGAACACTTTCACAGGCAGACAAAGGCAATACATGCATTTACGAAGCAATTTTTCTTCTGGTAGGGACATTTGTTCTGAGCCCTTTTTTCAACACCTGCCTCAGTGGCAACCTTCAGGACCTGCTCAGTCAATTTCCATAGCCTTCTCCAGTACCTGTTCAAAACTGCATTCCTTCTCTCCCTCTAAGCACCGCCCACTTCTGTTAATACAAAAGAAGAAAACCACGCTGATGATATGCAGCTAACCTCCCATTGATGGACAAAGATGCCATCATACTTTGTAATGGCTTAATAGCTGGTCAAACAGGAGTGTCCCGATGGACAATGGGTCTGGGGCATCCAGTGGATTCCCACTAATGCGTTTAAGTCTGACTAGGACAATGTAACTCGGCCAGGTGTGGGAATATCCCTCTGACTCTGTGCTAGCAGGTTTTTTCTCTCAGTCTGTTTAACCGCTAAATTGTCTACTACATTGAGGTCTTATTTCTGGACCCAATATCCTAATATCTCCCGCACGTGACATATGTCACAGATGAGTACAATGTACAGTTCTGGTCGCCGCACGATAGGAAAGATGTAGGCTGCAACAGCGAGAAACACCCCACTATTCAGCGGCACTCTGCTGTTTTTTTAGCCGAGTGGAGTTTCTCCCCGTTGAGGCTGCACTTAAAGGGATTTGCTGTTGGCGAGCAGGAACGGCAGTTTGCAGATTGGGATGCCATTTGACCAGCTTCCCCGATCTTTTATTCCCTCCATGGTGCCAGGTGCTAGGGGAGTACCAGGGTACCACCTTACACTGTCCCTGACAAGCTGGGGGTCTCCAAAGGCTTGTGAGTCACTCCCCACCCCCCCACCTTGAGGTGCTGTTACGCCTGGTCCACGATTGTGTGGACCAGTACTACACTGTGCCCTCTTAAGGTCTCGCAGACATGGCAATTGAGTCTTGGCCATTCGGCTCATTTAATCATGTCGATCTGGATCGCATTGGGCGGAACGGGTCAAGTGACTCATGATCGTCCAGCGCCCAACACAGAGCCCGATTTGGGGTTCTCGTGCAATTCGTCTGTTCCGTCCGGGTCCACGCCAGGCACAAAGGGATTGCTGAATTGTGCCACAAGTCACAACAGAGAAGATAGAAAGCAGATTCATAAGGATGATGGCTGGATTGCAGAATTTCCCTGGGAGGAACAATCGGATAGGGTAGAGTTGTTTTCTTTGGAACAGAAGAGGCCGAGGGGAGGCCTAATTGAGTGCATAAAATTATGAGGAGTTGAAATAGAATGGAAAGGAATGCCCTATTCCTCTTGATTGAGGGGTCCAGAACCCAGGGGCCTGTATTTAAGTTAAGAAGTACAAAGTTTTATAAAAAAAAGAAAAAGTATGTATACATTGGTTGTCTTTTGCTATTTACAGCGGTTGCAGCTTATCATTTTGCATTCTCCAGTGGGTGCTTAATCCTAGCCAGGTTCCCAACTTTCCTTCCGCCCCCCCCGCCTATCTTCTTGACCCTTTCTAATCGCCTGGCATTCCCTCTTCAGCTCCTATATCCTGTTCCTGTATGATTGGCGTGACGCCATGTATTTTGTTATTTGCTGACGTGGGTTGAGCTCTATGTTTCTTTGTTCCCTCCCCTCCCTCCCCCGGATGGCGAATTTGATTTTCTCCATCTGGAGAAGTTCTGATAGGTCGGACAGCCAGTCTGCAGCTTTGGGTGATGCTGCTGACCGCCAACCAAGCAGGATTCTCCATCGGACGATTAGGAAGGCAAAGGCAAGGGCATCGGTCCTCCTCCCCTTGAAACATCTGGCTGGCCTGATACCCGGAAGACTGCTACTCTCGGGCATGGCTCCATGCTCATCCCCACCACATTGGACAGTGGCTTGAACAAGGCTGTCCAGAACCCCACAAGTCTTCAGAAAGACCAGAACACGTGTACGTGGTTTGTCGGGCCCCTTTGGCACCATTCACATTTATCCTCAACCTCCGGGAAGAACCTGCTCATTCAGGTTCTAGTTAAGTGTCCTCTGTACACCACGTTCAGCTACATTAGGCTTCGGTGGAGTTGACCCTGTGCAGTGCTTCGCTCCAGAGTCCTCACCCTATTTCAAACCGGAAGTCCTCTTCCCATTTTACTCTTATCTCGTCCAGTGGTGTGTGTGCCCTCCCCAGGATGACATACAGGATGCCGCAGTTCCCTTTTATTAAGATGTCCGCGTCCAGTAGGTCCTCTCGCAAGGACTGCTGCGGTGGTTCTGGGTATGTCCCAGTTTCCCTATATAGGAAGCTTTTTGACCTTCATATAATTTAGTTTGTTCCCCCTGTCAGCTGGAACCTCTCTGTTGGTTCCTCCAGTGAAGACAGTCTGTTGTCTGTGTAAAAGTCTCTAACTGTCAGCGTCCCTCTGTCCTGTCTCCATCTTTTGAAGGTGGCGTCCATTGTCGCGAGTTTGAACCTGTGGCTATTGCAGATGGAGGCCTTAAAGGACATTGTGGTTAGTCCGAAGTGCTGATGCAGTTGGTTTCATGACCGGAGTGTTGCTACCACCACTGGGCTGGTTGAGTGTTTGTTCGATGGGGATGGGAGTGCCGCCGTGGCCAGGGCCCAGAGGGAGGTCCACCTGCATACACACCCACTTGGTTTCTGGCTCCTTTATCCACCCCTTTACCCTCTCCGCAGTTGCTGCCCAGCGGTAATATTACAGATTTGGGAGTACTAATCCCCCCATGGCTCTCGTTCTCTGCAGCATCTTTTTGGGGATCCTTACATTCTCTCCCCCTCCCCCCACACACAAACGCCATAATCAGTTTTTCTAATGAGTAGAATGAGGACTTGGGAATGTTGATCAGTATGGATCTGAACAGGAAGAGGAACCTGGGCATTACGTTCATCTTGATCATCAGCCCTGGTGAGTGGGCGTGTGTCCCACCGCTGCAGGACCTTTTTAAATTCCTCCACCAGGCTGGTCAGGTTCCATTTGTGGAACTCTGTCCACTCCTGAGCAGTTTGGATCCCTCGGTAGGAGAATTTGTGCTGGGCCTGTTTGAAAAGCAGTCCCTCCAGCTCGCTCCCCACCCCCTGCTCCCCACCCCCACCCCTCCCCCTTGTGGGTTCACCAGGAAGATCTCGCTTTTGCCCAGGTTGAATTTGTAGCCTGAGAAGGCTCCAGGCTCTCTCAAGAGCACCATGATTCCCTCCGTGCTGCATTGCGCATCCGAGCGGTAGAGAAGCAGGTCATCCGCATAGAGTGAGACCCTGTGCTGTCTGTCTCCTCTCCGAATCCCCTTCCAATTCCTTGCTGAGCACGATCGCCAGTGGCTCAATCGCTGGGACGAACAGCAGCGGGGACATCGGGCTACGCTTTCTTATGCCTCTCTGCAGTTAGGAGTACTCAGAGCTGGTGGTATTTGTCCATTCGCTCACTTTGGGAGGGTTGCACAGGGGTTTCACCCAGGCGGTGAACCCTGCTCCAAGCCCAAACCGCTCCAGTACTTCTGTGAGGTACTTCCATTCAACTCTGTCGAAGGACTTTGCTGCGTCCAGGGAGATGATCACCTCAGGTGTTCTCTCTCCGAATGGGGTCATGATCACGTTCAGCAGGCGCCTGATGTTCAATGTGAGCTGTCTACCTTTGACAAAACCCGTTTGGTTGTCTGCTACCACTTCTGGTACGCAGTGCTCCAGTCTCCTGGCTAGGATCTTGGCCAGTATTTTCATGTCCACATTTAGCAGCGAAATGGGTCAGTAGGACCTGGATTCTGTTGGATCTTTGTCTTTCTTGGATATCAGCGAGATTGAGGCTTGTGCTAGCATAGGTGGCAGTGTACCCCTCGCCAGCGAGTCTGTGAACATCTCCTGCAGGTGCAGGGCCAGTGCTGCCGTGAATTTGTTTGTAGAGGTCCGCCGGGAATCTGTCTGGTCCCGGCGCCTTCCCCGCCTACATAGAGATAATACTCTCCCTGACTTCTCCCAGCTGCAGTGGTGCTTTGAGCCCCTGTTTCCTGTCTTCCCCCACGACTGGCATGTCCAGTCCATTGAGGAACAATTTCATCACCAATACCCCTGCTGGGAGCTCGGAGGTGTACTGCCCCTGGTAGAAGGTCTCAAATGCCTTGTTGACCTTCTTTGGCTCTGCTATGAGTTTACCTTTGTCCTCTGTAATATGAGCTATTTCCCTCGTGGCTGCCTGCTTTCTCAGCTGGTGAGCCAGCAGGCGGCTGACTTTGTCTCCGTGTTCATACAGGGGCCGGGATTCTCCAATCCCACGGCCAAGTTCTGACGCTGGCGTGAAAAGCGGCGTGAACCACTCCGACGTCAACGGTCCTCAATTGCCCGGTTTTCCGCTTCCTAGGGGACTAGGTCGGAGCCGGAGTGGTACCCGCAGCTCCAGCCAGCGCGGCACAGCCGGCATGAGTTTGCGCATGCGCCCCACGGCCGGCATGATTCAGCGCATGCGCGTGGGTTCCCATCTCCATGGCGGCCCCCAGGCAATATGGTGGAGCCCTGCAGGGGCACGGCACGGAAGAACATAGGCCCCCACGGAACCAGCCCGCCTGCCGATCGGTAGGCCCCGATCGCGGGCCAGGCCACTATGGAGGCCCCCCTGGGGACGGATCCCCCCCCCCCCCCCCCCACCACCAGGACGGCCCCCGCAGACACAACTTCCAGGTCCCACCGTGTGGGACCATACGTGACCCACGCCGCGGGACTCGGCCGAACTCAGCGGGCACTCGGCCCATCGAGGCCCGCAGAATCGCCAGGGGACCGCTTTCAACAGCCCCCGACCAGCGTGGCGGCGATCCCGCGGGTGCCGGATAATCAGCGAGCCGGCGATGGGAGGCGGGGCACGATTCATATGCCCCCCCGCAGATTCTCCAACCCGGCGCGCGGTCGGAGAATCCCGGCCAGGGTCCTCCATGCCTGGCAGAGTTGGCGCACTGCTTTCCTCATGGTGAGCAGGTCATTGTCCATTTGTAGCTTTTTCCTCTCCGGCAAGAGCTCTCGTGTCGTGGTCTCGGAGTATCGCCAGTCTACTTCCCGTATGGAATCGACTAGCTGATGCCTAGACACCCTCTCTTCCGTATTTCTACGTGCTTTGTAAGCAATAATTTCACCCTGATCACAGCCTTAAGTGCCTCCCAGAACATGGAGGGTGGGACCTCCCCATTCTTGTTGTTAGTAATGGACTCAATAGTAGCCTGTGATATTTTCTCGCTGAAAGCCTTATCGGCCAGGACGACTGTGTCCAATCCCATAATGGGGGCATTGGGCGCAGCCCGTCTCTAACCTCACATCCATGCAGTGTGGAGCGTGGTTGGAGGTTACAATTGCGGAATATTCCGCTCTTTAGCCCTGGAAGCACTGATTTCCCCACTACAAAGAAGTCAATCCGTGTATGTACATTGTGTACTTCTTCTTCTCCCCTGGGTGGGTGAGCCGCTATGAGTCCACCGTCCCCATCTGTTCAATGAATATGCCGAGTTCTTTCGCCATGTTGGAGATCTTCCCTGTTTTGGGATTTGACCTGTCTGTCCATGGGTCATGTTCACAGTTAAAGTTCCCCCTCCCCCATATTAAGTCAGTGTGTGTCGATGTCAGGGAAATCCACCACGGTCTTCTTTATAAACTCAGTGTCATCTCAGTTGAGCGTGTTTACTTTCACCAAGACTACCAGTTCCCCATCTACGACACCACTGACCATGACATACTATCCCCCTGGGTCCATGACTACCCTCGTCGCCGTAAACACTGTCCTCTTATTTAACAATATAGCTACCCCCTGGCTCTCATCCCGTAACAAGAATGATAGGTCTGTCCCACCCAGCCCTTTCTTACCCCAGTCAGTCCGTGTCCCTCGGGTGCGTTTCTTGGAGGAATACTATGTTGGCTTTCATAATTTTCAGGTGGGCGAAGACTCTGGACCTTTTCACTGGGCCGTTAAGTCCCCTGACATTCCAGGTGACTATTCTGATGGATTTCTTTTGTCGCCCCCCTCTCTTGCAGGATCAAACATACTTACGGGGTTTCCCTTTGTTAGGGGGCTGTCCAAGGTGGCCGCGGTCACCGTACTCACCATGAGGCTGGGCCCCTGCGCTCCGGAGCTTCCCTTTGTCCTGGGGCCCCCTAACATGGCCGCCAACTGTGTGTTTCCCTTTACCCAGGGATCCTCCAGAGTGGTTGTTTGCAGTGCCTTTGTGTTCCAAATCTCCACGTGTGGCCTGTTACAGCCAGCCTAATGCCCTTGCTATTCTTGTTCCTCTGTTCCCCCTATGGTATTTTCTCTCCCCTCACCCCCCGTCCTCCTCCCCCCCCACTCCCTGGAGCTGTTTGCCGTCCCGCCCCCTCCCTTCCCTCTATTTCTTCCACTAGAATGAGGCAGTGCAGTCCCGCGAGTTGGTTAACATTTAGTAAATAAATAAATAAAATCTCTTCAGATGATCTTTTCACCGCTGTCCCTGCTGCAGTTGCTTCAGGACAAATTTGTCCGCCTGCAGGGGCCGTGAAGAAGTGCTCCCTGCCCTGAAATGTGACCCAGAGTTTGGCCGGGTACAGCATCCCAAATTTTACGCCGCTCTTGCACAGGGCTGATTTCGCCCTGTTGACCTCTGATCAGCGTTTGGCCAGGTCAGCCCTGCTCCAGTGACCTTCCCAGTTACAGTTCTTTGCTTGCCTTGCCCAGCGCATTTTTCCAGTCTTGGTAGCTGTGCATTTTAGCGATTATTGCCCTCGGCTGTTCCTTGGCTTTGGGTTGTGGACAATGTGACCGGTGGTTTCTATCTATTTCTGGTGGGTTGAGGAAGCGATCCCTTCCCATTAGATTGCCCAGCATTTGGTCCACATAGTCTGTGGGGTTCCTACAGCAGGCCCACAATCTGCATGTTTTGGCACCTCTCAATTAGTTGTCCTATTCTTCAATCTTTCCTTTCAGACTCCCCTGCATCGCGACCAACCTTGATATCTCCTTTTCCAGGGCGGCAACCCGATGCCCTGAATTGTTGAGGCCTTCTAGAGCTCCTTTATGGTGCTCTCCTGGGCTCTCCGTTGCCTCCCCGCATTGTCTAGTGCCACTTTCATGGACGCCAGAGCTTTCGTGACTGCCACCCTCAGCACAGCCTGGATGTCGATTTCCGTCTCCTCGCTATGTTCTCTCAGTTCCCTTGAGAGAAACATCCTCCAACCACCCCCTGGTGAGGGGAGGGGGCTTCTTGTGCAGTGGGTGGGTCCTTCTCATTCTGCGAAGGCCCGAGTTTCGACGCCTCGTGCTTCTGCCAGCTCAGCCATTTACTCCTCCTGGCTTTTTCCGCTTCTGGTTTCTACATGGCCTTTTGTGGTTCGGCATCTCCCTTCGTGCTGATGTTGGTTAAAGTGTGGGGATATTTTTTCCCTTCGTATTAGCGGGCTATTTCAGTCTAATGCAGGTAGGGAATAGATTTGAATGGTAGAACCCTCAAGAGTATTGAAAGTCAGAGAGATCTAGGTGTACAGGTCCACAGGTCACTGAAAGGGGCAACACAGGTGGAGACAGTAGTCAAAAAGGCATACGGCCTGCTTGCCTTCATTGGCCGGGGCATTGAGTATAAGAATTGGCAAGTCATGTTGCAGCTGTATAGAACCTTAGTTGGGCCACACTTGGAGTATAGTGTTCAATTCTGGTCGCCACACTACCAGAAGGATGTGGAGGCTTTAGAGAAGGTGCAGAAGAGATTTACCAGAATGTTGCCTGGTATGGAGGGCATTAGCTATGAGGAGCGGTTGAATAAACTTGGTTTGTTCTCACTGGAACGACGGAGGTTGAGGGGCGACCTGATTGAGGTCTACAAAATTATGAGGGGCATAGACAGAGTGGATAGTCAGAGGCTTTTCTCCAGGGTAGAGGGGTCAATTACTAGGGGGCATAGGTTTAAGGTGCGAGGGGCAAGGTTTAGAGTAGATGTACGAGGCAAGTTTTTTACACAGAGGGTAGTGGGTGCCTGGAACTCGCTACCGGAGGAGGTGGTGGAAGCAGGGACGATAGTGACATTTAAGGGGCATCTTGACAAATACATGAATAGGATGGGAATAGAGGGATACGGACCCAGGAAGCGTAGAAGATTGTAGTTTAGTCGGGCAGCATGATCGGCACGGGCTTGGAGGGCCGAAGGGCCTGTTCCTGTGCTGTACTTTTCTTTGTTCTTTGTTGAAAGCCTACTTTCGGGTTCGTAGGAGGAGAGCCACCTGATGTGTGACTTCTCAGCACATCCCTATCACCAGAAGTCCTGTCCACTAGTTCTGACGAAAGGTCACAAACCTGATACATTGGACAGGATTCAGGGGCTTTGTTGTACCTGACTTGGTGTCAGGACAAAGCAGTTGAATCTCGTGAGTGGCGCCATGATCTGGATCTCACTCTCATTGGCGAGATTCAAGTGTGCTTATATAACGGAGCCATTAGGCTCATTAAATATGCGTTCACCCAATTCACCTGGGGCCCAAGGTTTACCAGCCTCACGAGTGAGGGCGCTGTTTAGTATGTTCACAAAATCGTGAACCCGTCGTGATGGCACCTGGAGGGGTACCAGGGCACATTGGCATTGCCAGGGTGCCAGGTTGGCAGTGCCAAGGTGCCCTGATGCCAGATTGCCCATGCCAGGACCCAGGGTGGCCTTGCCCACAAGAGGTGGAGTGGGAGGGAGTGGACACGAGGACCTCAGAAGAGGTAAGTTGGGTGAAGTGGGGGCGTTCCTGAGACTGTAGAGGGGGGCGCTGTGGGTGGGTCAAAAGATCGGAGCTTCCTTTAAAAATGTCACCCCGATCTGCAAATAGTCTTCCTGCATTGGCGAGCTGAGCGGGTCAGTGCAGGAAATGATTTAAAGAGTGGCCCCAAAAAGAATTTACTCACTGAGGCCAAAAAGAAAGTCAAACTGCCATTGAATGGTGCGGCCCAGGCGCCGGGAAACACCCCACTAAACGTGTTGTTCAGCGGACTTTAACGCGAGTCTGCTGAATTACGCCTGTTAACTCTGTTTTTCCCTTCACAGATACAGCTTGACCCTACCAAATATTTCCAGCAATTTCTTTTTGTTTTTATCTCTGGCTCTTTGCCTCTCTTCCCTCATTTAAGAAACTCCTCGTGACTGACTCCTTGTTCTGACCTAATATCTCCTTATGTGGCTCGGTCTCCTATTTTGCCTTCTAATGTTTTTATGAAGTGCCTGGGAGCGATTCATTAAATTAATGGGTCCTAGACAAATATAAGCTGTTGTTGTTTTGTCGTAAAAGTCTTCGGGCCTTTAAAATCAAATTTAAAAACCACCTCCAGACCGATCTCTACTCTTTTCTACCCTGACGGTATCCTGTACAAGAGACTTTTCAATGATTCGCTTCTCAATAAAAATAAAAACGTCTCTATATACCGTGACTTGACAACATTTCTTTCATTGGTCCTTATTCCTGTGGGATTACACCGGAGCTGTGAACAGGCAAGTTGGTGATTCAAAGATTATTCTTTACAGTTATATGATTTTCCTGAAGTCGATACCATTAATAACTCTGATATACTTAATCTTGCATAATATCAGCATAATAGCTATTTTCCTGGCACTGTGAACCAAATTACATTAAGAAAATGACTGTTATAAAGTCATTAAGATTATAAAGTAGAGCAGCACAGAAGGAGGATATTTGCCTCCATTGTGCCTGAAAAAACTGTCCAATGATTCACTCCTCTGCTCTTCCCTATGGCTCTCGTATATCTATTCATTTTCCCACACCAGGCTTTTTCAGATCACTTCAATTTATCGTGGGGAACTTCTTGGAGAAATAGCAAAGACAATTGAGAGGTAATATTCTGCTGGACAAATGTCGGAATAACTGGCTGGATTTTCACTCGTCCATGGGGATGAGGGCAGGTGCAGGCGCATTTTGAAAGCAGCTCTCCCAGATGGCATGTAATTCTTCCGAGCTTCTATGCACTTTTCATAGAGAAGGCCGGTGGCATAGGGAGACGCTAACCCACACAGCTCCAATAAACCTGCTGCTAAACTTGTTGAAGAACTTATGAGTAGGCTGGAGAGGAACAGTACCAAATTTTCAAAAGTGAGAACGAGAAGAACACATAATCTTGGGTATTTTCGTGCATCGCTGTCAGCGGAACTGCGGGGAAACTTTTATTTATTGTGGCTACTGATTTAAAGACTTGGGGGGTGGGGGGGGGAAAAAGGGATAGTCAAACAGAAGTTCTCATGCGTGGTGCAAATGTGTCATATTTGAGCAGAGTGGATTAAGTAGCTGATGAGCGAGTGTTTGGGAACGTGTGTGGATCAAGAGGCTGCTGGCCTCCTTTCTCCAGCCTGCTGCATTCTTCCGAGACCAATGGTAAGCTCAGTCATGACAGACATATGGGGCGAAATTCTCCGGTATCGGCGCGATGTCCGCCGACCGGAGCCAAAAACGGCGCAAATCAGTCGGGCATCGCGCCGCCCCAAAGGTGCGAAATCCTCCGCATCTTGGGGGGCCGAGCCCCAACCTTGAGGGGCTAGGCCCGCGCCGGACTAATTTCCGCCCCCCAGCTGGCGGAAAAGACCTTTGGTGCCCCGCCAGCTGCCGCGGAAATGACATCTCCAGGCGGCGCATGCGCGGGAGAGTTAGCGGCCGCTCACGGCATCCCCGCGCATGCGCTGTGGAGGGAGTCTCTTCCGCCTCCGCCATGGTGGAGACCGTGGCGAAGGCAGAAGGAAAAGAGTGCCCTCACGGCACAGGCCCGCCCGCAGATCGGTGGGCCCCGATCGCGGGCCAGGCCACCGTGGGGGCACCCGCCAGGGCCAGATTGCCCCGCGCCCCCCCCAGGGCCCTGGAGCCCGCCCACGCCACCTTGTCCCACCGGTAAGGTAGGTGGTTCAATCCACGCCAGCGGGACAGGCATTCTAGCAGTGGGACTTAGGCCCATCCGGGCCGGAGAATCGCAGGGGGGGGGGGGGGCGCCAACCGGCGCGGCGCGATTCCTGCCCCCGCTGAATCTCCGGTACCGGAAAATTCGGCAACCGGCGTGCGGGATACACACCAGCCCCCGGCGATTCTCCAACCCGGCGGGGGGTCGGAGAATCTCGCCCCTGATTTTGAAAATCACCCTCGCATAAGTTCCTGTGACCTGGTAATGAAAGCACAGTGCCACTAATTGGGCATGAAACCCTGCTCTGGTCCAATTAGGGCCTTTACATTTTAAGACAACATCAGCAGCAAGGGTTTGAAACATTGGGTTAATTTTCCCATATTTTTTTCAAGTGTCGTTCTTTATATTCGCCCTATATTCAGCCTCTTTCACAACATGTGACTCACGCCGCGCTCGTGACAGCTTGCCTCTGATACTCTTGCCCCGGGAAAATGTAGGGCTGGATTCTCCGCCGGCGGGATCCTCAGTTTCACCGGCAGTGCACTCATGCCCTCGGATTTTCCGATGACGTGTAGATACCCACAATGCGAAACCCCATTGGCCGGCTGCCGGGATGGAGAATCCCACTGCCGGCGGGGCGTGCCTCACCAGAAAACGGGCGCGGTGGTACGAAGAATCCCGCCCTAATCTTTGTAATCAGGGGTGCTCCTTTTAAAGGCTTCCCCATTATTCCAAGTCCAGACATGGGGCTAGCTGCCAGGAAGACAGCACCACGTTTCACAGAGGGAGCGAAATATCTGGATGGTGTGGAGCAGCGGGGTGACATCCTGTACCCGCGATCAGTCAGACGTCCAGTAAGCAAGGTTAGCAACCCTGCCTGAGAGGCCGTGGGCATGATAGTGAGTGGCAGCTCACTCAATAAGTAGAGAGGGCTACAGTGCCGAAAGATTAATGACCTTCTTTGCGCAGCCAGGGTGAGTATACCTCCTCATGTCTCCCACTGCACCCCTTAACACACCCATCACACCTCCACGGTGATCTCACTCCCAGCCACCTCATGGAGTCCCAACCCTTGTCATGCAGTCCTCCCCCATCCCCCTCACGCCCACCCCACAACCACTCCCCAGGGGCTCCCTATTAGATAATCTGACCCTCACATGCTCCCACTCACCTCCCACTCATGCCAAACTTCATCGCCATCTGACCTGGCAGGACTCTCCCCATCTATCTCATTGCAGGATAAATTCAAGCACAACCAACGTGAGCAAGCCTAGCCTGCCAGAGTCATGCACAAGCTGAGAACCCTAATGACCTTTGAAGAGAGAGCCCTTAAGCTGACCGGTGAAGAGCAGGACTGCACGTGTGCAGAGGGTGAGGTGGGACATGAGACTCTAGTCATGAGGGTGCTAAGGGCCGAAAACATATCGAGAGTCCATCCACCTCGTCAGTAGGTGAGGAAACATACTGGGACCTCTGACCTCGGAGGGGGCAGTGGCAGCTGAGATGAGTCATTGAGCCTCTAGGAGCTTGTAGATCACCCCGTTCAGTGGCAGGTCACATTCAGTTCTCTAACTGGCAGGAGTCAGACATTTCGCAGAGGATAAGAGAAGCATCGCTCTGTCCTCATTGCAAGTCACCTTTATTCTCCCATCACCCATGAATGTAGTCATCATCACGATGAACTCCCATGGACACCACATTCATGAGTGGATGTCAGACCCCATGGTGGGAGAGGTCTTCACACCATAGCCCTGGTCAGCCCCCAACCGAGGGACTATGAGAACATCCCTAGCCCTGCTCACCATGCGGGTCCTGGCCATCGCCCAAGGTCATTCTTCCACCTCCTCAGATTGCCCCCTCGCCGCCCTTCTCCACCTCCTCCTCTTCTGACAAAATGTGGCGCTCTGCCGTGTCCTCCTCACCCACTTCAGTGCCAGGTTGCGAAGAGTGCAACAAACCACTATGATGCAGGACACCCTCTGGGGGCTGTATTGGAGGGCTCTTCAGACTGGTCCAGGCACCAGAACCACACCTTAAGCAGTCCAAATGCCTGTTTGACCAGCGCACACATTGACGCACGAGCCTCATTGTAACGAGTCTCAGTGGGTATTTGTGGCCTCCACACTGGCATCATCAGCCACCTCCTGAGTAGGTACCCTACCCTTTGTCCCCGAGGAGCCATCCCTCAAGCTGTTGCTCCCCCTCAAAAATGCCTGGGATCTGCGAGCACCCCAAGATGCAACTATTATGGACACTCCCGGGAAACGGGCACACACATGCATGATGTACATTACATGGTCACAATGATGTGGACATTGACGGAGTGGTATCCCTTGCAGTTCAGAAATAATGCCCCATGCCGTCATGGGGAATGCAGAGCCATTGGGTGCAGTCGATGACACCCTGCATGTGGGGCATCCCTGCTGTGTGGATGAAGCCCATGGCCCTGGCGTCCTGGCTCACCTGGTCGCGGTCCAAATTGATGTACATGTGGGCCCTCGCAAATAGCACATCTGTGCATTTTGTGCATCTGACTGGGAGATTCTGCACAAGTCACCCATGCAGCTTTGAAACAGGCCACTGGCATAAATGTAAGTGCGGCACTTTCAAGGCCACAGGCAATGGGTGATATCCCAGTCCATGTGGTGCCAATTCGTGCATCACCTGGCACAGGTGATCCGACTTCTCCCAGGACAGAGGTAGCTTTCTCCGGCACTGGACCTCTGACATCTGGAGGAAGGAAGTTCTACAGGGGTAGACCCATGGCCTGTAGTGTCTTCATCTCCTGTGGCTGGAAGATTAAACGGCCTTTTCTCCCTCTCCTTTACAGGGTATTGAATGCGTGCAGCAGCATATTGATGCCACTGCTGCTGCTCAATAGCAATCAGAATAATTGTAAGCTCGACAGCTCTATGATTCTCTTGAATCAAAAACTGAAAGGAAGAGAACATCAGAGTGAGTGATGTGGAGCCTTGACAATGCTTTGACCCAGAACCCTCCCAGGACCTGGGATGTCCACACATGTGCTTCCCCCAATGTAAGGACCTTTACAATGAGCCTCACGCCCTCCCATGGCACACAATAGCCACTCCCCCAAAGTTGCTCCTCTCAACTCCACCTAAATTAAGTGCTTCAACCCTTGAGAGCCTCAGTGGTCAGCTTGATTCTCCCAGTGTGAGTAGAGGCAGGTAAATGCATTTAATGGACCAGCATTCTAACCTCACAGGGGAAACGAGACGCTGCCATCCGTTGTCTCTTGACCGGGGTGATCGGTAAGCGCCTTAACCATAACACCTTGCATTGGGGCCACATCTGTGTTGCTTCCCCCTCATGGAGACGTGAGTATTAGCTTTGGAGTTCAATGCTTAAAGACTGCACTTCCGAAGGGTTGACAATTGGGCAACAATCAGTGGCACACTCATGCATTGCAATGCTAACTAAATATGCACACAGTAAAAAGTCTTACAACACCAGGTTAAAGTCCAACAGGTTTGTTTCGAATCACTAGCTTTCAGAGCACAGCTCCTTCCTCAGGTGAATGAAGAGGTGGATTCCAGAAACATATATATAGACAAAGTCAAAGATGCAAGACTATACTTTGAATGTGAGTCTTTGCAGGTAATTAAGTCTTTACAGGTCCAGATGGAGCAACTGGAGAGAGGGATAATAACAGGTTAAAGAGGTGTGAATTGTCTCAAGCCAGGACAGTTGGTAGGATTTTGCAATCCCAGGCCAGATGGTGGGGGGTGAATGTTATGCGACATGAATCCAAGGTCCCGGTTGAGGCCGTACTCATGTGTGCGGAGCTTGGCTATCAATTTCTTCTCGGCGATTCTGCGTGACAATCCTGACCCTGGATTTAAAATCCAGCCCCATGTATCATGTCTGCATCATTTTGTTCTAAAATATTTTGAAAATGGGTGGAGAGTGATTGGAATGTGGATAGCACAATTGCTTCACAGCTCCAGGGTCCCAGATTTGATTCCGGCTTGGGTCACTGTCTATGCGGAGTCTGCACATCCTCCCCGTGTGTGCGTGTGTTTCTTCCGGGTGCTCCGGTTTCCTCCCACAGTCCAAAGATGTGCAGGTTAGGTGGATTGGCCATGATAAATTGCCCTTAGTGTCCAAAATTGCCCTTAGTGTTGGGTGGGGTTACTGGGTTATGGGGATAGGGTGGAGGTGTTGACCTTGGGTAGGGTGCTCTTTCCAAGAGCCGGTGCAGACTCGATGGGCTGAATAGCCTCCTTCTGCACTGTAAATTCTATGATAATCTATGAATGAGCAACAGCCATTTTTGAAGTATAAAGTTTCAAATCTTGAGGTCGAATTAGTACAGATCTCAAACCAAGGCAGAAATGAATAGGCGCTAACTGACGATTGTTACTTCATCAACATTTTTATAACCCACACTGAGGTTACAGGGTCAGAACCATTATGTTCCCCGTGGCCTCACCTGAATACGGTCTTCCTTGATGAGGGGGGCGGGGCTAAACCCTTAACCGGGTCACTCTATGGACATAAAAACCCAAATCCAAGGTTGATCAACATAGGAAAGTCTTCGGGCAGTGGCGAGTCTAACTTGTTATTGTGTATTAAATCCTTTTGCTCCACATCATTATCGCTTCCTCATGCTCGCTTACCTGGGTCCTACAAATATCATAGAATTGAAGCACATTGAGCAATAAGAGGACATTTAGCCCTTCAGTGCTGCACCAGTTATTTTGAAGAGCAATCCAGTTGGTCTCACTTCCTTTCTTCTTCCTCCATATTCATGAATTTTCATTGTCCTTCAAGTATTTATCTAATTCCCTTTTGAAAGCTACTATTGAATCTGTTTCCACATCCTATCAAGCTGCACATTCCAAATCCCACCTTACCACAAATTGCATATGTTTTACTCCTCATTATTACTGGCCAAGAAGGGATTTGAACGGAAATGTGAGAATTTAAAAATTGAATCAATATAGGTCAATGGGCACACGAGTGCTGGTGAATGGGGTTTGGTGCAAGTTAGTATATGGACAGTAAAGCTTTGAATGAGCTCAAGCTTAATGATGAAAGGTTGTTTCCCATGAGTCTCGTGATGAATTGTGACTCCCAAGTATTTGCAGTAAAAGTTTCTACTTTGCACACTGGTTCTCCCAGGAACCCTATGGCAAGGTAGCACAGAAGGTTGCATTAGAGAGTTACACTTAGATCACTCATGGTCAAAGAAATAAGCTATAAAACATTGGGAAAGACACTGGAATGGGCAAAATTAATGACAGAACTCCATCAAAGTCATTTTCAAGTTTTGTTAGCATGCCAAGTTTGAAGGCATAACTAGAATTATCTTTAACAGATATGTTGATCACTTTAAATATTTAATTTGCCACAGCATGGAGGGGACAATCATAAAGTAACCCAAATTGCTTGAGCTGAGGATTATTTTTTTTACAGATTTTTATTGGAGTTTTAAAATTTTGAGCTGAGAGTTATAAATTCACATCACTAACTTAGTATATTTATTAATCCTGAATCTAAACAAAATGATGGTGTCTTCTGTTTTTTATCCAGGTTCCTGGCTCCTTACAGCACCTGATGGCATCCTTTGGAATTGTAGTTCGATTTGTGAACCTCACGGACCCTTTCCTCGGATGGCCTAATTCAACTGATCGTGATCATCCACACAACTACTACGCTCTGTTTTTCTCGCTGCTGATCTTTGCCATCATTTTTGGGAATGTATTGGTGTGCCTAGCAGTGATGAGAGAAAAATCCTTGCAAACGACGACCAACTATCTCGTCGTCAGCTTGGCAGTAGCAGACCTGCTGGTTGCAATCCTGGTGATGCCTTGGGTCGTGTACCTTGAGGTACAGGCACATTTTAAAGTTTAGATTCATGTATCTATTTATTACTGTACAGGATTTATGATTTTCTAGCATGATATTTTGATTAATAGCTGGAAGAGTATGATTTTAATGGCACCAATGCATACTCAAGCCAGATGCAGCATCAGTCTGCTGGACCTCACCTCTGCATTCAGTTCAGTTTAACATCTAAATATAAAGCAGCACTTTTTTCTGAACCCACATCCATTTCACATTTTATTTGGCCACACTTATAAACCATGCCGATCAAACTCTAAACAACTCACAGCCTCAAACTTACTTTCTTTCCATTTGCTATGAAATATTAAGTGGGGAGGCGGTGGCATAGTGGTATTGTCGCTGGACTAGTAAACCAAAGGCCCAGATTCTGGGGAGCCAGGTTCAAATTAGGTTGTTCAAAGTAGGTTGAAATTTGAATTCAATAAAAATCTGGAATAAAAAGTCTAATGATGACCATGAAACCATTGTCCATTGTCATAGAAACCCATCTGGTTCAGTAATGTCCTTTAGGGAAGGAAATCTGCCGTCCTTACCTGGTCTGGCCTACATGTGACTCCAGACCCACAGCAATGTGGTTGACTCTTAATTACGCCCCCCCAAAGGCAACTAAGGATGGGCAATAAATGCTGGCACAGCCTGTGATGCCCATGTCCCATGAATGAATTTTTAAAAAATAACCCCTTTTTTAGGGGCAGCACGGTAGCATTGTGGATAGCACAATTGCTTCACAGCTCCAGGGTCCCAGGTTCGATTCCGGCTTGGGTCACTGTCTGTGCGGAGTCTGCACATCCTCCCCGTGTGTGCGTGGGTTTCCTCCGGGTGCTCCGGTTTCCTCCCACAGTCCAAAGATGTGCAGGTTAGGTGGATTGGCCATGATAAATTGCCCTTAGTGAACAAAATTGCCATTGGTGTTGGGTGGGATTACTGGGTTATGGGGATAGGGTGGAAGTGTGGGCTTGGGTAGGGTGCTCTTTCCAAGAGCTGGTGTAGACTCGATGGGCCGAATGGCCTCCTTCTGCACTGTAAATTCTATGATTACTTACTCAGATTAATAATCCTTTGTAAAGTTATGGTCCTTTCAAATGTTTTTGACCTTTTAAGCTTCACATTTAAAATTGTCACAGTAGAATTATAAAAGGGCAGTGTGGTAGAGGGCCCTTTAAGGGGCTAAGCTCCATAGACCTTGAGACCGGCTCGGGACCAATCACGTGGGGACACGCAAACTTCGGCCAATGGGATATTTGCATGGGGCCCTGAAAGCAGAACCCTGGGCAGTATGGACCAAGGAGCTGAATGGAAGGACCTGTTGTATAGTGCTCTGTGCCTGTTATCAATCTGCCTACACGCAACCACATTGATGACGAGGTAAAAGTTTTCGATTGCAGCTGACAGTCGTCATGAATTGAGGGGCGGGGAAGGAACAGTTGAAAAAGTAGAGGAGCTCCAACGAGAGTCAGAATCATTTAAACATAGAAACAAAAAAATAGGAGCAGGAGGAGGCCATTCAGCCCTTCTGCCTACTGTGCCATTCATTATGATCATGGTTGATCATCCAACTCAATAGCCTAATCCTGCTTTCCTCCCATATCCTTTGATCCCTTTCACCCTAAGTGCTATATCTGGCAGGTTTACCACAGCACAGCTGGTTTAGCATAGCACAGTGGGCTAAACAGCTGGCTTGTAATTTAGAACAAGGCCAGCGCGGGTTCAATTCCCATACCGGCCTCCCCGAACAGGTGCCGGAATGTGGCGACTAGGGGCTTTTCACAGTAACTTCATTGAAGCCTACTTGTGACAATAAGCGATTATTATTATTATCAAAACATAAAGTTTTGGCCTCATCTACTGCCAGTGGTAACGAATTCCACAGGCTCACCACTTTCTGCGTGAAGACATTTCTCCTCATCTTTATCCTAAATGGTCTACCCTGTATCCTCAGACTATGACCCCGGGTTCTGGACTCACCCACAATTGGGAACATCCTTCCTGCAGCCACTCTGTCTAGTCCTGTGAGAATTTTACAGGCTTCTATGAGATCTTCCCTCATTCTTCTGAACTCCAGCGAATATAATCCTAACCGATTCAATCTCTCCTCATACGTCAGTCCCGCCATCCCAAGAATCAGTCTGGTAAACGTTTACAGCACTCCCTCTAGAACAAGAACATCCTTCCTGAGATAAGGCGACCAAAACTGCACACAATAATCCAGGTGTGGCCTCACCAAGGCCCTGTATAATTGGAGCAAGACAACCCTGCTCCTGTACTCAAATCCTCTTGCTATGAAGGCCAACATACAATTTGCATTCTTTGCCACCTGTTGTGCCTGCATGCTTACCTTCAGTCACTGGTGTACAAGGACACCCAGATCTCATTGCCCATTCCCCTCTCCTCATTTATGGCCATTCAGATAATAGTCTGCCTTCTCGTTTTTTCTACCAAAGTGGATAACCTCACATTTCTCCAAATCATACCCATCTGCCATTCATTTGCCCACTCACTCAACTTGCCCAAATCACACCGAAGCATCTCTGCATCCTCCTCACAGCTCAGCTTGATGTCATCGGCAAATTTGGAGATGTTACATTTTCTTCCCTCTTCTAAATCTTCTGAATCATTAATGTATATTGTGAAGAGTGGGGTCCTACCAACAAACCCTGTGGTACTCCACTAGTCACTGCCTGCCAATTTGAAAAGGACCTGGTAATTCCTACTCTTTGTTCCCTGCCTGCCAACCAGTTTTCTATCCATCTCAATACGCTACCCCTAACCCCATGTTCTTTAATTTTATACACTAATCTCTCATGCAGGACTTTATCAAAAGCCTTTTCAAAGTCCAAATATACCACATCCACTGACTTAACCTCGTCAACTCTATTAGTTACATCCTCAAAGAATTCCAGTAGATTTGTCAAGTATGATTTCATAAATCCATGCTGATCTCTGTCCGATTCTGCCACTAAGTGCTCTGCTATAAAATCTTTGAACATGGATTCCAAAATTTTCCCCACTACCGACATCAGGCTTACTGGTCTATAATCCCCTGTTTTCTCTCCACCTCCCTTTTTGAATAGTGGAGTTACATTAGCTACCTTCCAATCTGCAGGAACTGTTCAAGAGTCTATAGAATTCTGGAAGATGACCACCAATGCATACATTATTTCTTGAGTCACTTCCTTAAATACTCTGGAATGTAGATTTTCAGGCCGTGGGGATTTATCAGCCTTCAATCCCATCAATTTCCCCAACACCATTTCTGTTCTAATATGGATCTCCTTCAGTTCCTCCCCCTCATTAAACTCTGCGTTCCCCAACATTTCTGGTATCTGAATTGTGTTCCTATTTATGAAGACAGAACAAAAGTATGTGTTTAGTTGCTCAGCCATTTCTTTGTCCCCTATTATACATTCCCCTGTTTCTGACTGTAAGGGACCTACATTTGTCTTCATAAATCATTTTCTCTTCATATACCTAGAGTAACGTTTACTTTTATGTTCCCTGCAAACTTACCCTTGTACTCTATTTTCCCCTTCTTAATCAATCCCTTGGTCCTTCTTTGCTGAATTCTAAACTTTTCCCAATCCTCAGACCTGTTGTTTTTCTTGGCCAATGTGTATGCTTCTTCCTTGGATCGAATAGTACCTCGAAATTCTCTAGTAAACCAGGGATTGTCCACCTTTCCCATTTGACTTTTGTGCCAGACAGGAATAAACAATTGTTGCAGCTCCCTCATGTGCTCCTTGAATGTTTGCCATTGCCTAGCTACCATCATCCCTTGAAGTAATGTTTCCTAATCTATCAAAGCCAACTTTCACCTCATGCCATCGTAGTTTCCTTTATTAAGATTCAGGGCTCTTGTCTCAGAATCAACTACTTCACTCTCCATCTGGTCGCTCATCCCCAAGGGTTCTTGCACAAATGACTTGCCAATGATTCTGTTCTCATTACACAGCATCCAGTCTGGAATGGCCTGCTTTCTAGTTGGTTCCTCAATGGTCCAGAAAACCATCCCGTATACACTCAAGGAATTCCTGCTCTATGGTATTGTGGGTAATTTGGTTTCCCCAATCTATATGCAGATTAAAATCAACCACAATTACAGATGTTCCTTTATTGCTTACTTCCTGTTTAATGCTATTCCCAACATCACCACTGCAGTTTGGGGGTCTATATACAATGCTCACTAATGTTTATTGCCCCTTGGTGTTTCTCAGCTCTACCCATACAGATACCACATTGTCAGAGTTAATGGGCAGGATTTACCAGCTGTTCACGCCAGCGGGGAATTCCGGTCCCACACCGGCGCACGCGTTTCACGGCGACGAGGAGTGCTGTCAACAGGATATCCCTCTGCCTCTGCCATCGAAAAACACGCAACGGGCTGGTGGGAAAATCCCGCCCATATCTTTTCTCAGTATTGTGTTAATTTCCTCTTTAACCAGCACTGCAACTCCACCGCCTTTTCCTTTTTGTCTGTCCCTCCAAAGTACTGAACACCCCTGGACATTCAGTTCCCATTCCTGGTCACTCTGCAGCCATATTTCCGTAATCCCGATTATATCATCCCCCTTTACGTCTATTTGCACGATTAGTTCATCCACTTTATTGCAAATGCTCTGCGCATTAAGACACAAAGCCTTTAAGCTTGTCTTTTTAACATTACTTCTTGCTCCCAATATTTTTCACTGTGGCCTTGTTTGAACCTGGCCCTTGGTTTCTCTGCCTATCACTTTTCTTATACCGCTTTCTGTCTTTTTTTTTGTCCTTGTTTCCCCCTTCTCTGACTCCTTGCATAGGTTCCCATCCCATGAATGGAAATGCTTATCATTGGGAAACTAGACCCATTTGGCCAGGAGTTGAGTCATGGAGTCAGTACATCAAACATCTCTGTTTCTTCTTTACCGTAAATGAGATCACAGGCGAGGACAAGCAGAAGGTGATACTTGTGACAGTTTGCAGGCTCCAAATGTATAATTTGATTAGGAACCTCGCATCCCTGGAGGCATCCAACTCAAAGTCCTTTGACCAGATAGTGAGCTTGGTTAAAGAACATTGCAACCCAAGGGCCTTGATTATCCTCCAACATTATAAGTTTAATTCTGCAGTGAGGGACCATGAAAGATCTGTCTCAGATTTCATAGCCAGGCTTCACCAGCTTGCTGAGCACTGGGTTTGGGGCCTTGCTTTGGTTTGTGCACCTCAATATCCAGAAAAGGCTTCTGGTGGAGACCACAATTACATTGGAAAAAGTGATTGTGATATCTCAGGTGACGGAGTGCACTGAAAAAGGCGCCACTGAGGTTCAAAGCATGGCTGAAGGGGAGATTAACGAAATACGGAGCAGTATGGTCGCGCGGTCTGCGGCGAGATTAACAGACATCGCTCAGAGCCAGACATGGTCGGCGGGTCAGGACCAGAACCTAAGGAGCTGGAAGGAAGCGGGGCATCAAACCAAATCGATGATCATGTTTACAAACATCGGGGTTTCACCACTTAGGCAACTGAACTGTGGAGGGATATGAATGAATCAAAGTTGCAGATGGTTTGTAGAAGCTGTCAATCACAGAACACTACTGGAAAGTTATGAATCGCTTGCAGCTCATGGATCTGTGGGAACCAGAAGCAGGTCACAGCTGCTCTCCTTTGAGGAATGGACACATGGAGCTTCAAGGTAAGTGTTACAGCTGTAATTCCTCTCAGCGCCCTGTCTGGATTGTCTCTAACTTCCAGACAGAGGTCTATTTTCTAGGGGTCTGCTGTGTGTGCTGGGTGTTTTGCTGGGTTCCTTTAGACAGGTTGTCCCTGTGGGGGGGCCCTTATTACAGGGGTCCCACCGGGGGATCCCCCAATTACAGGGGTACGAGTCCATGTGGGAGGTCCCCCTATTACAGGGGTCCCAGTGAGTGGTCCTCATAACACAGGGGTTCTTTTGGGGGGTCCCCTTATTATAGGGGTTCTTGAGGGGGGGGGGGCACCCTGATACAAGGGTCCCTGTGGGGTATCCCCCTATTACAGGGGTCACTGTAGAGGGACGTGGGGGGTGTCTGGTAGAGGAGGCCTGGGCAGTGCATTCTGGGGCAGGTGGCAGCCCTTGGATGGGCTCGGATGGTCTCTACCTGCATGGCCCTGGCGTGGTAGACCTTGCGGTGGGCCAAGGTGAATGTTTGCTTCCTTGGCCAACTGTGAGGTGCACCACATCAGGGGTCCACACTGGTAAATATCACAAGTGATCCGTGCCCACTTGACTCCCGGCCACGGGGACCAGAGAATCACGGATGGCCGGCGCATAGGGCACCAAACCCACTATATTGATGCAAATGGGTCATTAAGACCCACCAGCGTGGATTGTGGACCTTTTTCACGCCGCCAGCGGGGGTGGGGGTTGGAACATTGTGTTGTTGCCGATTCTCAGTCCCATCAGGGAACGCATTCCGGGCATCCCGAGATGGAGAATCCCGCCCACAGTCTTTATGCTTGCACAGTACTACAGCCATGCTTTCAGCATATACCAGGGAGATTCTGAAGAGCCTCGGAACTAAGACCCCAGTTCCCTACAGAGGGCAGGAGGCCAATCTGCCTTTAGTTGTCATGGAAGGACATAAACTCAGTCTGTTGGGAAGAGACTAGTTACAGCAGATTCGGCTCAACTGGCTGGAAACTTTCAAAATATCTGGGAATCTTCAAAATATCGAATGGCATCCTCCAAGTTGTCTTAAGGAGGTATGAAGACATCTTTCACACAGAATTGGGCCAGATTAAAGGCGTTAAGCCAAAATATGTCAATCTGGATTTGACACCAAGGTTCTACAGAGCCAGACCAATGTCTTACGCGTTGCATCAGAAGGTTGAAGCAGAACTAAAGTGATTGGAAGAGCTGGGTTCAGTTTTTAGAGTAGGCACCGCCGATAGTCCGTGTCCTTAAATCTGATGGGTCAATAAGGATTTGTGGGGACTGTAAGCTGCCCAGGCCAATCGGTATCCAATTCAACGAATTCCAAACTCAATGCCAAGCTGGCAGGGGGCCTCACGTTTTCAAACTTGGACCTCAATCACGGCTATCGTTAACTAGAGGTGAATAGGAGTCTCAGGTTTCTTACAATCAATACTCACAAAGGCCTCTTCCAGTAAACCAGATTGCTGTTCGGCATTACTTCATACAAAAATAAGAACATAAGTACGAGGAGCAGGATTAGAAAATTCAGTCCCTTAAACCTGCTGCGCCATTCAGTACAATCATGGTTTAAAGGAAGTAGTTGAGAACATTGACACATCCAACAATTATCCTCTGTTCTCTATAATCCTTCAACCCATTATTAATTAAAAATCTGGCTATCTCTTCCTTAAATTTACTCAATGTCCTGGCATCTACTGCACTCTGGGGTAATGAATTCCACAGATTCACAGTCCTTTGAGAGAAGTAATTTCTCCTCATCTCTATTTTAAATCTGCTAGCCCTTATCCTAAAACTATGACCACTCGTTCTAGATTGCCCCACAAGAGGAAACATCCACTCTACGTCTACTTTGTCAATACCTTTTATCATTTTATATACCTCAAATAGATCTCTCATTCTTCTAAATGCTGGAGGGTATAGGCCTAAGCTGCTCGATCTCTCTTCGTAAGCCAAATCCCTCATTTCTGGAATCAATCTAGTGAACCTTCTCTGAACTGCCCCCAATGCAACTACATCCCTCCTCAAGTAAGGGGACCAAAACTGTTCCCTGTACTTCAGGTGCAGTCTCACCAATGCCTTGTATAGTTGCAGCAACACTTCCCTTCTTTTATACTCTATTCCTTTAGCCATAAATGCCAAAATTCCATTTGCCGTCCTTATTAGCTTCCAGTACACTCAAATGCATCAAATGGCAAGCCCAACTGACAATCTTAAATTGGTTGTCAGCATAACTTTTAGCCCACTGAAAATGATTTAGCAAATGTTGTCCAATTGTGGAATCACAGCTAATGTTCGACACTGTGCTTTGAGTTTTTCAAGCATGGGCTGGTTGGGTATGGTCTATATCTTGCCCATTGAGAACAGCAGAAGGGACATGCTGTTTGTTAATATCTGCCAGTCTTTGGATTGCATGGCCTGTATACCGAACATCTAATTGTAACTGGAATTCTTACACCAGATTATTCATTTGTGTGATGGGCAGAACATCTTTTTACCTTGACAGCAGCATCCTGTTAGTGCTGAATACCACTCTTGTTGCTAGTTTCACTGAAACAGCTAATTTCACTGAATGATCAGATAGTCGTCACAGCATTGAACCAGCCAAACAGATGGCTGAGGTGTTTGTGAAAGATTTAGTGGAAAATATGGGGAGATTGTAAGCAATTAATTGTGGATCTGACACTGGTTAATGCTTTCAATATTCCACAATGCAGAATAGCACTTTGTCCAGTCAATGTTCTATCCTAATGCACCCAAAAATGTCCATTTTTACAATGCTGTTCTTTCACTTGACAGCTTAGCACTTGTCAGAAGTAACAACCTCAGAACCACATTATTTAATGGTCACTTACCTTTTACAATCAGATCACTATCATAACTTACATTAGTAAACACAGATATAACTCAGACCACAGCATTTCATAAATAAAAGCAAATTACTGTGGATGCTGGAAAATCTCAGCAGGTTTGGCATCATCTGTTGGGAGAGAAAAGAGCTAATGTTTCGAGTCCACATGATCCTTTGTCAAAGCTTTATCAAATTACAGATGCTGCCAGACCAACTGAGATTTTCCAGCATTTTCTCTTTTGACCACAGCATTTCATGATGAACTGTAAAAAGGGCAACACCATTTTACTTTTTGAATTCTTCTCACTTCCAATTCATGCTTCACATTTCCACATGTCACAACTCACTAGGAGTGACTTAGAAAGTCTTCCAAAATGCAGCTATCTCACCGAAAATTACAGCAGTTCTGAAATGTCCACTCTCAGAAAAGTGTTGGCAACTTCTAACAAGCAGCATGCAGGATTCCCAGCATGTTCCTTATCCTGCAGCGCTGAAAATAGCTAGAGCCAGAAATGTGGACGGGACCTCCAGACATAGATTATGGTCACCGTTTTCTTCTTCTGGTCCATAACATTGCAGAAAATTATCACAGCACACTTTGTAAATCACTACCTTTATAACATCTACAAAGCTGCTTGTTCCAGTATGTACTAAAATTTAAATCCCCCATTGAGACCATCCTGCCTTTGATACATGCTTGCCTAATCTCTGCATTTATGGAATCTATCAATTCATGGCTGCTGTCAGGGGTTGTATGCACAACTCACACTAAAATCTTGCTGGCTGATGGTGGCAATTGACCTCAATCATTCCAAGCACTGCCGAAACCAGCTTTAAAGGTGATAATAGCTGCAGTTGGTGCCGCTCCCATGCCTGGTGTTCTCCCTGGCATTCCTTCTTTCATCTACAGTGGGCTAAACAGCTGGCTTGTAATGCAGAACAAGGCCAGCAGCGCGGGTTCAATTCCCATACCGGCCTCCCCGAACAGGTGCCGGAATGTGGCGACTAGGGCTTTCCACAGTAACTTCATTGAAGCCTACTTGTGACAGTAAGCGATTATTATAATATTATTATCTTATTCTCTTTAACCATGAAATAACATAACTTCATGGGCGGGATTCTCCGATCGCAACGGCGAAATCGCTTTCGGCGATCGGCCGGAGAATCCCCGTTTACGGCGAAATCGAGGGCGCTGCCATTTTTGCGATGCTCCACCCCCAATGGACCGAGTCCCTGACGGCGTCGCTCACATGTGCTCACAGTGTTTGGGGATCTCACGTGGCGGCTGCGGACTGAGTCTAGCGCCGCCACAGTTGGAGGGAATATTCCGCTGGGGACTCCCTATATGCTGAAGCAGCCCACGTTTATGTGCAGTAAATCCTGGACAACATTCATAATTGAGCTGAGCAGTGACAAATAACATTTGTGCCACACAAGTGCCAGGTAATGGCTATCACCAATAAGTGAGAAGCAAACCATCACCTCAATAGCATTATCATCACTAAAGGCCCCGCTATCAACCATTGACCAGAAATTTAACTGAATCTGCCATACATCCACAAGAGCAGATCGGTTACTATGAATTATATGGCAAGTAACTCACCTCCTGACTCCTCAAACCCTGTCCACCATTGAGGAGTGTGATAATGTAATATCATGCACAGAATGAACAGGGTGGTAAGGCTTGTATTCCCTATGATTCTTGCGGAGTACGAGCTCCTCTGCAAGGGACGGGATATCTGAATTAACCCATGTGTATAAGGTCGACCAGTAAGGCACCCACCCAGATTGGAACCCCAGGAGGGATCTACTGGGTAGTGTACATATTGTTTGCGTAAATAAATCTTTGTTTCTTATTTTTACTCAATGTGGACGCCCCATGTGCTTATTAAAGATGGAATACCCTCCAATATTTTGGATGAGTGCAGCTCCAACAACACTCAAGAAGATCAACACTATCAAGGACAAAGCAGTCAGATCAAATAGCAGCCCATTCACCACCTTCAACATTCAAATCAAAGCAAAATACTGTGGATGGTGGAGTTCTGAAATAAAAACAGAAAGTGCTGGATAAATCCAGCAGGGCTAGTAGGAACTGTGGAGCGAGAAACCGAGTTAGCATTTTGAGTCCAATATGACCTCTGATCTTCGAAGAGGAGCTGTATTGGACTCAAAATGTTAACTCTGTTTCTCTCTTCACTCATGTTGTCAGACCTGCTGAATGTTTTCAGCACTTTTTGTTTTTCTACCTTAAACATTCACTCTGTCCACCACTGAAGTGACACACTATATACAAGATGCATTGAAGCAACTCACCCAGAGTCCTTCCAAACCCACCACTGTCATGTTCTGCAGACTGGCCGAAGTGAAAGATGTACTACACAACATGTAATTTAAAATAATTTATTATAGAACGAACTGAATGATAAGATAACCAGGATAAACAAACTAAAAAACAACTAACACTAAATAACTCTTGTGGAACTACTGTAAATACATCTATCTCCCAGCATGACCAACTTCCAACTCACAGATCACATGGTGATGTGATGAGTTTACAATGCCACCTAGTGGTCGGATGTCATGAATAACATTATGTACAAACTTAAATTATGCATATCATCACACCCCCTTTCCTTTGTAAAAAAAAATGTTTTACAAGCATTAAATTACTTATATGCATAAATATAAATGTTCAGATATCTTTCGTTTTACCTTACAGTCTGTTACAAATTCAGTCTCTCTGGCTTGCACCTTATTCTTGTGGCTCTTAGTGTTTGCCGAACTGGCACAGGCTCTTCATGCTCTTTAATATTTGGTGTTTGATTTTGATGTTGCTCATGTACTTACATATCATCCTCATGTTGAGTTGATTCCTCCTCTTGTTGTGTTGGTTCCTCTTCTTGCTGTGTTGGTTCCGTGTTTTCTTGAGATGTTTTAGGACAGCTGTATTCTTTCTCTGGTGGTTGCATCACGAATGGTTGCCATACTTTGAGCAAAGCTCTTCTATTTTGCCTCACAAAGCACCTTCATCCATCGTAACAAGATACGAGTTAGGACCTGCTGGTCGCAGTACCTTTGCCTGTTTAGACCATCCATTGCCTTTGTAGTCTTCTACTCTCACTGCATTCTCCGGCTGCAGAGGTTGAAGCCTTTTGGCAGACCTATCATAGAATCCTTTCTGCCTCTCTTTCTGAGAGGTCAACTGTCTTGCTAACGAGTGGTTCACGGGCTCAGTAGGTAAACGAGTAGAGTCGTGCGTAGTTGCCTGTTCATTTACAGGCAGGTGAGAGGCCATTAACTAGCGGTGCCGATAGTATCCTCATGACTGTTGAGTGCTTTCTTTAAGAGTTATTTGACAATATGCACCCCTTTTCAGCCTTGCCATTTGACTGATGGTAATGCGGGCTGGAAGTAACATGCCAGAAATCATACTGTCACGCAAATTCCATCCATTCATAACAGTCACAGCAAGGACCATTATTGCTCTTGACCACATCCAGAATGCCATGTTGCACTAAAATTATTTTGATTTTTTTTATCACATATCTTGCCGTTGAACTTGACAACTGCGCTATCTATGGGTAGTTCAAGAAATAATCTATGACCAGAAGGTACTCCTTTCCATTGAAATGGAAAAGGTCCATGCCCATCTTCTGCCATGGAGTTGTGACTGTCTCACCCTCCTGCTTAGGTTCCTTGCTCTGCCTGCGCTGAAATCTTTGGCATGTTTCACAGTTTTCCACCATCAGCTCAGTTTCCCGGTTGATCCCAGGCCAATAGACTGCCTCCTGGCTCTCCCCTTGCACTTTTCCATCCCTAAGTACCCTTCATGCAACTTGACGAGGATCATTGATCACAATGTCTGTGGAATCACAATCCACCGATTTCACAACAGAAATCCATTAACGTCGCTTAATTTTGCTTGAATGTTATAGAAACTTGAACATGATCCTTTGGGCCATCCTTTATGGATGCACTTTATCACTTTCTGCAACATTGGTCCTTCTTAGTTTCTTCTCTAATGACCCTTGACTTGTTGTCAGAGACTCTGTCACCATATTTACATGGACTTGTATGTCCTCATCCAACTGGAGCGGTTCCTCAGTGCCGGTAACTCTGGAAAGTGTGTCAGTCATGATAAGACGTTTACTCAGTGTGTACACCAATTCAAAATCTTACCGCTGCAACTTCATGAACATTCGTTGTAGTCTCGGCAGAATCTCTCTGAGATTTTTGTTATGATGGCTACCAGTGGCCTGTGGTCAGTCTCCACAATGAAGGTTGGAAGTCCATACACATAATCATGGAACTTGGTCAGCCCATCAATGAGCCCAAGACACTCTTTTCAATCTGTGCGTATCGACGCTCAGTGTCAGACATCGCCCTGGACACGTCCGCCACTGGCAGCCAGTCTCCTTCCAGATTCTGCTGGAGCAGGACCGCCCCTAAGCCATCCTGTGATGCATCAGTTGAGATCTTTGTGCTCTTGGTTGGGTCAAAAAACGTGAGCACTGGCGCCGTGGTAAGCGAAACCTGCAGTGCCTGCCACTCTTGTTCATGGTTACTGGACCTCTGGGATGCTGCATTCTTCCTTATGGTCTCCCTCAGATATGCTGTTTTGGCTGCCAAGTTGGGGATGAACCTGTCCACAAAATCTTTCATGCCTAGCATTCTTAAAATGCCTTTTTTATCCATAGGGTGTGGCATCTGTAGAATCACCCTCATCTTGTCTTGATTGGGTTGAACCCATTGTGCGGAAAGCTTGTCTCCCAGGAAGGTAATACTATGCACCCCGACTTGACATTTCACCCAGTTTAATCTCAGACTGTTTTTATTTATACTCTTTAGGACCCTTAGCAGATGCTTATCATGTTCTTGCCGAGTCAACCCCAAATAATAATGTCATCCACAAACACATGGAAACCTCGGAATTTCTTCAATTATATGTTCTATGACTCAATGAAATATCTCTGAAGCTGAGATGATGCCAAATGACATTCATAAAAAACAATACCTGCAAAGGGTTGTTGAATGTGCACATTTTGGTGATTTATTTATCTAGCTTCAATTGCCAGAAGCCTTGTGACACATCTAACTTGCTGAAACAGGTTGCTCCTGCCATTTCACACGTTATCTCCTCCCTTTGTGGTATAGTGTAGTGTTCCCTTTTAATATTGAGATTCAAATCCTTTGGATCCATGCAGATTCTTAGGTCGTCATTGTGGTAATACCAGGTATTGCAGTACCTGAGAGGTGGATGACCATTGGTTAGACCCAGGAGTCTACCATTGGCTGATGTACATAGCTCCGCCCTGAGAGGCAGAGTATAAGAACCGATGCCATCCCAGCAGCCTTCACTTTCTGTACCGAAGCTGCTGGGGAAGAGTTCTAGCAGATTAAAGCCTATTAGTTATGACTCACCTTGTCTTGAGAGTAATTGATTGCGCATCAATTTGATCTGCTACAACTTCAGTTGAAAGGATCGATCTCCGTATCAAACCGGAGTGACTTCAGCTCAGCCCCCACGCAGACAACTCTGCTGCTATTTTCAAACATTGGCTGGCGTGCTTTAAGGGCTACCTCGACACGGCCGCCGACATCCCCAGGGAAGGACAAAAGATGCATCTCCTACGCTCACGGGCCAGCCCTGGAATCTACCCTCTTATCGAGGAGGCGGCGATTTATGCTGCCGTGATCGAGCTGCTAGAAGGACATTATATCCGCCCTGTGAACCAGGTCTACGCTCGTCATCTGCTGACAAATAGGAGTCAAAGCCCCGAGGAAATGTTGGAAGACTTCTACCGGGCGCTGCTGGTGCTGGGCCGAACCTGTGGCTGCCCGCCAGTTTCGGGGAATGAGCACACGGAACTTTTGATCAGGGATGCTTTCATGGCAGGTATGACCTCCCCCGATATCCGCCGAAGGCTCCTAGAAATGGACACTCTGGGACTTGCAGAGGCATGGGCCCTGGCGGGGTCCATGGACGTTGCATATAAAAACACGCTGTCCTTTGCTCCCAATCGCGCGGCGGCCCCCTGGGCTGCGTGGCACCCCATAGCGGCAGCCCCTCAGACCTTTCCCCTGACCCCGCAAGCCTGCGCGGCGAGACGGTCCGCTAACGCCGCCGGACACCGCTGTTTCTTCTGCGGGCTGGCGAATCATCCCCGCCCACGCTGCCCGGCCCGCACCGCCACCTGCAAAGGGTGCGGCAAGAAGGGCCACTATGTGGGGGTCTGCCAGGCCCGCACCGTGGCCACAGTCTCCAGCGACTATCGGCAACCCCCCTTTCAGGCCCCGACCGCCCAGCGCTCACCGCCACCCCCCTATCCTAAAGCCACGTGCGACCCAATGGCACGGCCATTTTGCCCTCCGGACACCACGCTGGACGGGTGGGCGCTGCCATTTTGTCCCTCGCTGCCGCCATCTTCTTCATCCCCGGACACCATGTGCGACCCATGGGTGACGCCATCTTGGATAGGGCCCCAGGCCCCCAGCACAGCCGACTACATGCTGCCCAACCAGAACTCTCAATTACTGCAGCTGGCCTCGGTGACTCTGGACCAGAGTTGGCCCCGGACACTTGCGAAAGCGACATCGACGACCTCCATCAACGGCCACGAGACGTCGTGCCTGATCGACTCTGGGAGCACGGAAAGCTTTGTTCACCCTGACACGGTAAGGCGCTGTTCTCTTGTCACCCATCCCGTAAATCAAAGGATCTCCCTGGCCTCCGGGTCACACGCGGTGGAGATAAAGGGGTTCTGCCTAGCGAACCTCACTGTCCAAGGCAAGGAATTCCACAATTTCTGCCTGTACGTCCTGCCGCACCTCTGCGCGGCTACCCTCCTGGGGCTGGACATCCAGTGCCATCTGCAAAGCCTGATTTTTAAATTCGGCGGCTGTATACCCCCGGTTACTGTCTGTGGCCTCGCGACCCTTAATGTCGACCCGCCTTCCCTGTTTGCGAACCTCACCCCGGATTGCAAACCCATCGCCACCAGGAGCAGACGGTACAGTGCCCAGGACCGGACCTTTATCAGGCTGGAGGTCCAGAGGCTGCTGAGGGAAGGGGTCATCGAAGCGAGCAACAGTCCCTGGAGAGCTCAAGTAAATGTGGTAAAGACCAGGGAGAAGCATAGGATGGTCATTGACTACAGTCAGACCATCAACAGGTTTACGCAGCTGGATGTGTACCCTGTCCCCCGGATAGCCGACCTGGTGAACAGGATCGCGCAATACAAGGTTTTCTCCACGGTGGATCTCAGGTCTGCCTACCACCAGCTACCCCTCTGTCATGGTGACCGCCAGTACACTTCCTTCGAAGCAGATGGGCGGCTCTATCACTTTTTAAGAGTTCCCTTCGGTGTCACGAACGGGGTTTCGGTCTTCCAGCGAGAGATGGACCGAATGGTTGACCGGTACGGCTTACGCACAACGTTCCCGTATCTGGATAACGTCACCATCTGCGGCCACGACCAGCAGGACTACGACACCAACCTCCACAAATTTCTCCAGACTGCGAAAATCCTTAATCTGACATACAATAAGGATAAATGCGTGTTTAGCACCGACCGTCTAGCCATTCTAGCCTACGTAATGCAAAGTGGAGTCATAGGCCCTGACCCTGAAAGCATGCGCCCCCTCATGGAGTTCCCCCTCCCTCACTGCCCCAAAGCCCTAAAGCGCTGCCTCGGGTTCTTCAGCTATTATGCACAGTGGGTCCCCAATTACGCAGACAAAGCCCGACCCCTGATCCAGTCCTCAACCTT
This sequence comes from Scyliorhinus torazame, assembly GCF_047496885.1. Taxonomy (NCBI): domain Eukaryota; kingdom Metazoa; phylum Chordata; class Chondrichthyes; order Carcharhiniformes; family Scyliorhinidae; genus Scyliorhinus; species Scyliorhinus torazame. The sequence goes on from NC_092714.1 coordinate 114,045,369, forward strand.
CCCCCTGTCGACGGAGGCCCGCCAGGCCTTCAGCCGCATCAAAGCAGACATTGCAAAGGCCACGATGCACGCCATCGACGTGTCCCTCCCCTTCCAGGTCGAGAGCGATGCGTCCGACGTACCTCTGGCGGCCACCCTCAATCAAGCGGGCAGGACCGTGGCTTTCTTCCCCCGTACTCTCCATGCTTCCGAAATTCGCCACTCCTCGGTCGAAAAGGAGGCCCAGGCCATAGTAGAAGCTGTGCGACACTGGAGGCATTACCTGGCCGGCAGGAGATTCACTCTCCTCACGGACCAACGGTCGGTTGCCTTCATGTTCGATAATGCACAGCGGGGCAAGATTAAGAACGACAAGATCTTGCGGTGGAGGATAGAACTCTCCACCTACAATTACGAGATCTTGTACCGTCCGGGGAAGCTGAACGAGCCTCCTGATGCCCTGTCCCGCGGCACTTGTGCCACCACACAAGTGGACCGCCACCGATCCCTCCTCGAGGACCTCTGCCACCCGGGGTCACTCGTTTGTTTCCTTTTGTCAAGACCCGCAACCTGCCCTATTCCATAGACGAGATCAGGACCGTCACCAGGGACTGCCAAATCTGCGCAGAGTGCAAACCGCACTTCTACCGGCCAGAGAGGGCGCACCTGATAAAGGCTTCCCGTCCCTTTGAACGTTTCAGCATGGATTTCAAAGGCCCCCTCCCCTCCACCGACCGCAACACGTACTTCCTTAACATGATTGACGAGTACTCCCGGTTCCCGTTCGCCATCCCCTGCCCAGACATGACCACAACCACCGTCATCAAGGCCCTCCAGGGTATTTGGACACTGTTCGGTTTCCCAGCATATATTCACAGTGATAGGGGGTCCTCCTTTATGAGTGTCGAACTGCGTCAATTCCTGCTCAGCAAGGGCATTGCCTCGAGCAGGACGACAAGTTACAACCCCCGGGGAAATGGGCAGGTAGAAAGGGAGAACGGAACGGTATGGAAGATTGTCCTGCTGGCCCTACAGTCCAGGAATCTCCCAGTCTCCTGCTGGCAGGAAGTCCTCCCGGTGGCCTTCCACTCCATCCGGTCACTGCTCTGTACAACCATGAATCAGACACCTCACGAATGTCTCCTTGTTTTCCCCAGGAAGTCCTCCTCCGGGACCTCGCTCCCAACCTGGCTAGCGACACCCGGACCCATCCTGCTTCAGAAACATGTGAGAGCGCACAAGTCAAACCCGTTGGTCGAGAGGGTCCACCTGCTGCACGCTAACCCCCAGTAAGCCTATGTAACGTTCCCTGACGGCCGGCAAGACACAGTCTCCCTTCGGGACCTGGCGCCCGCCGGAGCCCCACGCGCACCCGCACCATTGCCTCCACCCCCACCCTCCCCACAGCACCTAACGGGAGGGTCAGTACTCCCGCCACTCCTTCCTAGGCCCGAACACACACCGACGCTCCCTACAGGCGCCTTCCCCCCCTGCCCCAACAGCACCGCCGACGCCCCCTACAGGCGCCTCCCCCCCCTCCCCCCCCCCCCCCCCGTCCACCTTTTGCCCCAACAGCACCGCCTAGGGGTGAGGAAGCTGCCTGGGAGGACGACATCACATTCCCAGAGTCGCAGCCGCCGGGATCCCCATCAGAATCACCACCGAAGCCCAGAAGCTCCAGAAGGACAACCAGGCCACCCGATCGACTGATTGCTGCACTATGAACACTTTGTTATTACCCTCGACATCGTGGTACCTCCATACCTGGTCATACCATGCGAAAGGCGACTATTAACGCTGGCTATCACCCCGCCGGGCTCTTTTTTAACAGGGGGTGAATGTGGTAATACCAGGTATTGCGGTACCTGAGACCAGGAGTCTACCATTGGCTGATGTACATAGCTCCGCCCTGAGAGGTGGAGTATAAGATCTGATGCCATCCCAGCAGCCTTCACTTTCTGTACCGAAGCTGCTGGGGAAGAGTTCTAGCAGATTAAAGCCTATTAGTTATGCCTCACCTTGTCTTGAGAGTAATTGATTGCGCATCAGTCATTACGCTTCTTTACACAGACCATTGAATTAACCCAATCAGTAAGGGCTTCAATACATTTAATGACATACAAGGCAGTCATTCTCGCTAACTCTGTCTTTAGTTTATCCCTTAATGGCGCCAGCACACGCCTCGGCATGATTCACACGCTTTGCATCTTCCTTCTACTGAATCATGTCCGTGTATGGTAACATACCAAAATCTTGGTAAATTTCAGGGATGTCATTCAATATGGAGTCTCCTGAAGGATGAGAGCCTGTCGCAACAATGTCTGCGCTGTAAACTCATCAGGCAAGCTGTAGCTCCTCACACGCCTCAACTCCAAGTAAGGAATCGCGCTCCACCGCCAGCACAGAAAATTTCAGCTTGTACCTTTTGGTTTTGAATTTAACATCAAGCTCACGTAATAATAATCTTTATTAGTGTCACAAGTAGGCTTACATTAACACTGCAATGAAGTTACTGTGAAAATCTAGTCGCCACACGCCGGCGCTTATTCGGGTACACAGAGGGAGAATTCAGAATGTCCAATTACCTAACAGACTTGTGGGAGGAAACCAGAGCACCCGGAGGAAACCCACACAGACACATGGAGAACGTGCAGACACCACACAGACAGTGATCCAAGCCGAAAATCGAACCTGGGACCCTGGCGCTGTGAAACAACAGTGCTATCCATTGTGCTACCATGACATGCGCCTTACAACGAGATTTTATTACCATTAAAACCTCTCAATAATACCGTTCTGGTAACTATTTTTGGCTGAAGTCGCAGCTTTTTTACATCGGCCAGGTTGATGAGGTTGGCCCTCACACCAGTGTCAAGCTTAACTGTTATTACTGTGCCATATATTTTTAATAGCACCATCCATTTATCTGTATAATTATCTGTCTTAATTCACTATTGCTGCAGACTGGAACAAATTTATTTCTGTTTGATATACATTGAGTCTCCTCGTCTTCACTGGAGACCATGTCTACAAAGAGTGTGTTCTCTAGACACGCCTCATCAATGGCACTGATACTCTTTGTTTGTTCAGGCTTTTTTCTTGTATAACATTGGGCTGCAAAATGATTCCTGCCATTATAGATGGCACATGTTTTTCCATAAGCAGGGCATTGCTGTGGCATATGCCATTTACCACATCGCAGACACAAAATGAGGATTGGGTCAGCCGCTCAAAATTGCCGCCCGTACTGGGAGCACGTTTCTTATTCAGCTGTGTAACCACACTAATGGCGACTGCTGCCTCGTCTGCCTTTGCGCCAAAACTACGGAGATTCAATGTGTCGAGCTGCTTTGCAGCAAGTTCTCTCGCACAACATATTGGAATGGCACTTTCAAGTTTCAGGTCTGTTTCCGGTATTTGCCACTCGCACACTTTATTATTGGTGATTCCAAACGCTACCTGGTCTCGTATCGGCGACTGGACTGTGCCGAAGTTGCACAACTGTTCTTTCAGTCGCAAGTCAGTAAGGAAGCTATTGAACCCACGTTCTGGGTGCGCATATGGAATTTATAGCGCTCAAAGGTTTCATTTTTTTCTAGGGGAGCATTACTGATCAAATCTTTTAAGCACTTCTTCAAAGCTTTTGCCTTCAAATGGAAAGGTATTGAAGATCACAATTGCTTGGGGACCTGCTACAGTGAGCATCAACGAGATACGCCTTCCATCCAGCTGTGCCTGCAGACCAAAGGCTGCAATATACAGTTTAAACTGCTGCTTAAACACCCTCCAAATTTTGTCTGCATTACTGGTAAACCAAAGCTGTTGAGGTGCCTTGATACCTTGCATTCTAGGCTTTGAAGTTTTACACACGCAGAGCCACAAGATGCTAATAGTTTATAAGGTTAGTCGCAAAGGTTTGTTTTCTTTCTTATCCTGCAGAGTTATTTTATGTGGTTCGAATTTTCTTGTACAAAATCTTCATGTTATGGTTAAATCATCCAACCTGGTACCATGTTATGTTCTGTAGTCTGCCTGAAGTGAAAGATGTATTACAGAACATTTAAATAATTTATTATAGAACAAACTGAGTGATAAGATAACTAGGAAAAACAAACAAACAAACAACTAACACTAAGCAACTCTTGTGGAACAAATGCAAATACGTCTCGCTCCCAGCACGATCAACTCCCAACTCCCAGATCACATGGTGACGGGATGAATTTACAATGCCACTTAGTGGTTGGAGGTCGTGGATAACATTATGTACAAACTTACATTATGCATAGCATCACAACCACATCTCCCATCCAGAGGGTCTGGGACAGAAAGGCATGGAAACACCATCACCTGCAATTTCTCATCCAAGCCAAACACCAACCTGACTTGTCTCATTGGTCTAGGGGTATGATTGGTGCTTCGGGGGGTGTGGTCCATGAATTTGTGAGCAGTCCCCAGTTCAAACCCTGAGGGAGCCCTTTGATGTTTTTTCGGGCGGCACGGTGACACAGTGGTAAGCACTGCTGCCTCACAGTTCCAGAGTCCCAGGTTCTATTCTGTCCTCAAGTTACTGTCTGTGTGGAGTTTGCACTTTCTCTTCCTGTCTGCGTGGGTTTCCTCCAGGTGCTCCGGTTTCCTCCCACTGTCCAAAGAAGCGTAGGTTAGGTGGATTGGCCATTCTAAATTGTCCCTTAGTGTCCAAAAGGTTAGGTGGGGTTACTGGGTTACGGGGATAGGGTAGAGGTGTGGGCCTAAGTAGAGTGTTCTTTCCAAGGGCCGGTGCAGACTCGATGGGCCGAATGGCCTCCTTCTGCACTGTAAATGCTGATAGATATTGACATTCCTTCACCATCAATGGATCAAAACTTCTTTTCTAACAGCCCTGTGGGTGTGCCTATGCCTTCAAAAAATGCTAGTCTTGCAGCCATACTCACATCCCATGAAAGAATAAAATGAAATGCCTCCTTTAGACAGAATTTCATTTGAACGCTTTAAGGATGCAGATTTGTGCGAATTGATAAAAGAACCAGAAGGCAGAAGAGCTAGTTGTTATTATCTGGAATGCACTGCCTGAATGAGTGGTGAAAGCAGATTCAATAGCAACTTTCAAAAGGGAATTGTATATATACTTGAAGGGGAAACATTTGCAGGCCTATGAAGAAATGGAAGGGGAGTAGGACTAATTGGATAAATCTTCCAAAGAATTGGCACAGACATGAGAGACCAATTGTCTACTTCTGTGATGTATTATTATATGAATCTAAGTCAAGGATTGGAAGCTTTCATCTCCAGAGCCAGATGTGTTTTTTTAACATCTCATATAAACATAGAGTCATAGTATAGGAGAAGGAGTAGTTCATCTACCCCTCGATCCTGCTCTGCCATTCAATGAGATCATGGCTGATCTTCTATGCCATTTTTCCACAATATCCACATACCCCTTGATGCCTAAAACTGTCAATCTATCCCTTGAACATACTCTGACTGAGCCTTTGGAGCTGTCTGGGAAAGAGAATTCCAAAGGCTCACAACTGTCTGAGTAAAGAAATTCCTCCTCAACCCAGTCCTAAATGCCCTACCCCTTATTCTGAGACTGTGTTCCCTGGTTCTAAAACCCTCCCCCAACCAGGGGAAACATCCTTCCTACACCGACCCTGTTGAGGCCTGTAAAGATTTTGGACCCTTCAATGAGATCACCTTTCATTCTTCTAAATTTTGGGGAATGCAGGCCCAGTCTCGCCTCAGAGAACAATCCCAGGAATTAAACGCATTTGTCGCTATCTAACTTTTCCGGAACACATTATCACACATAGAAACATAGAAAATAGAAACAGGAGGAGGCCATTCGGCCCTTCAAGCCTGCTCCACCATTCATTATGATCATGGCTGACCATCAAGTTCAATACTCTGATCCCGTCTTCCCTCCCCTCCCCCATTTCTTTATCCTTTAACCCCAAGAGCTATATCTAATTCCTTCTTGAAATTATACATCGTTTTGGCCTCAACTACTTTTTGTGATAGCGAATTCCACAAATGCACCATCTCTGGATGAAGAAATTTTGCCTCACCTCAGTCCTAAAAGGTTTACCCTTATCCTCAAACTATGACCCCATAGTTCTGGACTCCCCCACCATCGGGAACATAGCACATACATACATTGCAGAAGGAGGCCATTCGGCCCATCGAGTCTGCACCGACCCACTTAAGCCCTCACTTCCACCCTATCCCCGTAACCCAATAACCCCTCCTAATCTTTCTGGTCACTAAGGGCAATTTATCATGGCCAATCCACCTAACCTGCACATCTTTGGACAGTGGGAGGAAACCAGAGCACCCGGAGGAAACCCACGCAGACACAGGGAGAACGTGCAGACCCCGCACAGGCAGTGACCCAGTGGGGAATCAAACCTGGGACCCTTGCACTGTGAAGCCACAGTGCTAGCCTCCTGTGCTACTGTGCTGGGAACATTCATTCTGAATCTACCTTGTCTAACCCTGTTAGAATTTTATGAGATCCCCCTCACTCTTTTAAATTCCAGTGAAAATAAACCTAACTGCCTTAATCTATCCTCATATGACAATCCTGCCATCCCAGGAATCAGCCTGGTAAACCTTCGCTGCACTCCCTCATGAAATAATCTACAAAAATTGTCACGAAAAGTAAGAGCCTTGCTTTTAAAGTGGGAATAAAAGGTTAATTGTAATGTTGCACTTTATGGTTTCAAATTATTTTAATGGAAATCATCAATGTACTCTAAACAAGCCTGTTCAAGAGGTGTCATTACAACATGGCTGTGAATGATGCCTTTGGTTTAAGGAACAGGCTTAATTGTTTCAACCATTATTGTTTCTAATATAGTTGAGGTGATAAGCTTTCTAATTGTGGCATTAGAATCTTTTTTAATTAATACCCAAAACAAATGTCTTAGTTCTACACAGTTTAAGTAAAAGTTTGTTTCAAAGGTGATGTACAGATTCTGTCAGGCTGAGGGAGGCCTCGTTCACTGATCAGAAAAGTGGCAGTGAACCCCTGGCAGTTCCATGCGGTGGTGGTGGGATTTGCGGGGACACAGCTGATGGAATGAAATAACTTTCAGGCACTTAAGTGACCACCTTCCTGCCTTCTGCCCAATTGAGATCCTCGGTGGCCTTAACCTGCTCACCGAGAGCTGCCGGTCAATCAGAGGCCAACAGGTCTCAATGCTGCGAGCAGGAACAGTGACAGCTGGTGGCAAGGCACACAACAGAGGCTCAGGATCACCATGGGATCCCAACCCAAAGTGATTGATGGTGGGTTAGGGGTCACAGGGTGAGGGTCACAGGAGAGAGAGCAATGGGTAGTCTGTTATCAATGTTGTAGGCCTGAGGTGAGATTGTCCATGGGGAAGATTTATAGATACTGCTGGAAGCAAGGCTTCTACCTAAACTACCTATTCTTGAATATTCTATTATCTATGCACAGCACCAGGCGAGACAATGCTTCACATAGAACTATCTCTCAGCATACTCTGTTGTCAGGTCATCTTAGATCACTGATGATGTAGACTATCTATTTACATATTAAACTTTAACCCTTTATCCTACATTTCCCTCAAAGTTTCTGACTTTATCAAATACATAATAATAATAACTTTTATTAGTGCCACAAGTAGGCTTACATTAACACTGCAATGAAGTTACTGTGAAAATCCCCTCGCCGCCATACTGAGCGAGAATTCAGGATGTCCAATTCACCTAACAAGCACGTCTTTTGGGACTTGTGGGAGGAAACTGGAGCACCCGGAGGAAACCCATTCAGACTCCGCACAGACAGTAACCCAAGCCAGAAATTGAACCCAGGTCCCTGGCACTGTGAAGTATCCTACATCTCCCCATGATGTCTCTGCCTATACCTGGTTCACAGAGATAAGCAATGTAGTGGTTTCACCAATCTCTCAATCCTTGTTCTCAATTCTCTTGCAGAATGTATAGAATTTAAGTTCTCCATGTTCTCTCAGAGACTATTGGCTCTCTGCTCAAGATTGTCTTCTGGGTAGTTTGTCCATCCCATTGATGACCTTCTGGTAGATACAAGTACATTTCTGTTTCTTCTCACCATTCCGTTTTCAGTCATGTCAGGATAATATCATGAATGTAGGGACTGGTTTAGGACAGTGGGCTAAATAGCTGGCTTGTAATGCAGAACAAGGCCAGCAGCGCGGGTTCAATTCCCGTACCGGCCTCCCCGAACAGGCGCCGGAATGTGGTGGCTAGGGGCTTTTCACAGTAACTTCATTGAAGCCTACTTTTGACAATAAGCGATTATTATTATTATTGTTTTTTCCAAAACTTGACCTTCACAATTCTGGCGAAGAATCCATACTGATTCACCTGGAGTTCTGGTAAATCATATATTCTATGATGGGATTCCTGGGATAGTGCGACTGATGTATGAGGAGAGATTGAATCGGTTATGATTCTATTCGCTGGAGGTCAGAAGAATGAGGGAGGATCTCATAGAAACCTGTACAATTCTCACAGGGCTAGACTTGGTGGATGTAGGAAGGATGCTCCCGGTAGTGGGTGTGTCCAGAACCAGGGGTCACAGTCTGAGGACCAATTAGGACAGAGATGAGGAGAAATGTCTTCACCCAGAGAGTGGTCGGCCTGTGGAATTCATTACTACAGGAAGTAGTCGAGACCAAAACAGTGTTTGTGCAATTTAATGGCCGCTTAAAAGAGAGCGCGATGTGGCCGTTAAAACGTAGGAGAGACCAAAATCGCGAACCGAGCTGGCTGCCGATCATTTTGCGATCTAACCGTCCCGTCCCGTTGGCGAGATCAGGATCCCATTGTAGGGTTCAACTAATAATCACCACTTAAGTCCAATCTCCATACAATTTAGAGGAGCAACCCCTTATCTAACAGCCTGCCGTGATCTAACAGTCTCCCTAGCAAGTTGTCACGCGGGCACCGATTAGTACTCCTTTTCAAAATCGTGAAGCTGGCGGAAGCTGATGAGTATCCATCTTTGCTCACAGGCAAAGAGCCCGGGGGCACTGGCATTCCTGCCCCGGTACTCGGAGGGGGAATGAGGGAGCCACCAGGTGTCCAGCCTCGGATGGCCTGGGGTTGGGGGTGGGGGGGGTGGGAGATGGTGTCTCAGCGCCCACAGTTCCGCCATGCCACCACCTGGATCATGTAGTCCAGTTCCGGGGCAACCCCAGCCCGCCTGCCCTAATGAACACCCAAAACACCCACTGATCATGCGGCTGAAGGCTATTGCTAATGGGGAATTGCCAATCGTAGTTAAGTGAGCGTTTCACACATCCCAAGTGGATTCCCGTGGGTGGGCGGGCCATGTAGCATGTGGAGGTTACTGCCCAGCATCCCAATCAAACTGCGGTGCTTGGACACTGTGCCTGAACACTGCGGGAAGCAACACCTAGGACTCAGCAGCCAACATCCGAACACCCAGGGGCTAGGCCCAGCACCGGGGACATTTCCGCGGCCAGAGAGTGGGTGTGTGCACTGGCGAGGCACCAGTACCTGGTACAGGTAACGTTACGTGCTGGTGTCTGGGGAACAGGGTCTGGGGTCCGGTGAGCATGTGCCATACTGTGGCCGGGTGTGCATGGCCAGGGCGTGCTGGGGGATGGGCAGGAGGAGAGCAATGGGGAGACTGGAGGGTCCCGGGCTGGAATATACCCCTGGTTGTCAGTCTCATACCCTCTCCCAATTCCTCACGGATATTAAGCGAAGCTGCCCTAGTGGTGCTGCTGGCAGGCCAGGCAGCCAGACAGCGGAGAAGGCAGCGGCAGCAATGTTGACAGAGGCTCGAAGCGGGGGCCTGTGTGCAGGGGCCTGCCCCACATCCCGAGGACCCGGCTGCCCAACAGGCCAGGGAGAGACCCAGAGGGGAGGTCCACGATGACCCAAGGTGTACAGGCGTCGCTGATCTTTCGAACAGCTGCAGGAGGCTCCGCCTCAACAAGGAGATGGTGCGGCACCTGTGCCGTGTCCTCATGGACCTGGCACCACATGGAGGAGGAGGCTACCTCATGGGGAGGCCCTCATCCTCGCGGGCTTCACACAGGACATTCTCCTCTCTAACCCCACTTCCCTACCTCTCACCATCCCTAAGCCTTGCCCCCATTCACCCCCTTTACCTTCTCTCCCTTCCGCCTACCACCATTTCCCACATTCCCAGGGTCTGTGTAACATCATTCCAGGGTAATGGGACTGTGTCCGCACTGTCAGCGAGTCACTGTCGAGGGCAGGGGGATGGTGATAACCTGCTGTGAGAGTGTCGGTGCTCCTCAAACAATGCCAGTCTGACCCCTGCATGTCTGCTGAGTGATCGTTCACACCCATCACCTACACATGGTGTGCTCTGTGGAGGGGCAGGTGAGGAGGTTTCCAGGACCTCTGTGTCCGGGGAGATGCAACAGCAACCCACCCCCCCCCCCCTCCCAGTGCCCCCTCAGTGATCCCCAACCTGCTCAGCCTTCCGTGCTCTGCAGTTGAATTGAGATGTGTCCCCAGTATGCATATCAGAGATTTAGGCAGCCTGCTGGCTACTACGTCCGGTGACCTTTGATGCCCCTGGCGGGCGTCCTCTGGGGCCGGAGATCCACGGCGCACTTGCCGGCAGCACATGTCTGCCGTGCCACCCTGTTCTGTGTGCTGACTCCGAGATGCACCATTGTCAGTGGGGTGGGTCTCGGGAAGCAGGTGGCCACCCTTGCCACTCTGTAGGATGTCTCCGTGTTGGCACCCAATGCGGCCGCCTCCCGGTTGGTGTGCATAGGACTCAGGGGTTTAGCTCGGGGCTAAGGGGTAGCTGGGTCAAGCCTCGGCTGCCCCTGCATCACCTGGCTCTGCCAGCCCTTGCTGCTCCCCAATATTTGCAGCACAGTTTCGATGCCCTTGGTGATGCTCCTCAGTGACTGGGATATGCTCTGTAGTGTCCTGGCAATGCTCACCTGCGACTGAGACATGTCCCCCAGCAACCAGGACATGCTCTGCAGCGCTTTGGCTATGCCCATATGGGACTGGAAGACCCATCCTAGTGACCTGGATTTGCTCTGGAGGGCCTTGGCAATGCCCACCTGAGATTGGCACATGCCCCGCAGCACCTCATCAAGGTGTGCCTGGAACTGGGTCACGTACACCAGCAACAGGGACACACTGCCGAGGTGCTTTGCCATGGCATCACTGATTGGAGCCATGCCTTGGACATCTCCACTCATGCTGCCGACCAGGTTCACCTCTGCAGTCACCACCATAGCAGTGTTGGCCTCAATGCCACGCATTGCCACCGCTATTTTCTGCGTACGTAGCCTCTGGGACTCCTCCAATCAGCTCTGGATCTGCTGGAGGGTCACTGACATCCCCCTCTGAATATCATGGCCACATCCTAGCGTCTGCATCAGCTCCAGGTAAACCTGGTCCAGAGGCTCAGCATCTGACTGAGACCCTGCTGGGTCCTGGAATTCAGCAGACCTCAGAATGCTGTGTTGCCTGTGGGTTACTGCCTCCACCTGATGTGCATCAGCAACTGTGTGGTGCTCACCAGAATGTGCCCCAGACGCCTGTCCACTATCCTTGTCCACCGAGATGTGTGTCTCTCTCTGTGCTGGTGTAGGGTAGGGGTGACAGCTGTGACGCATTGATGCTGGCATCCTCGGAGCTCTGCCCCAAGATGTTCTCATGGGCGGCAGGGTGGGGGTGGGGAGGGTGTCCATTCCGGATTGGCTGTCACCGTCGGATTGAGATCCTGCTGGAGAATGGACATGTGGTCAGTGGGAGAAATGGGTCAGTGTGTATGGCATTAACAACTCATGAGTCACAGGTATCTGGGTGGGGGCCAGTGGATCCCCACCTCTGTGCCATACGGCAATCTCTACGTTGGTGACAGATCTGTCCCCGTCCCCCCCGGCCACCTCCAGGGCCCATTAAGTGCTGCTCTCCCTTGTTAGCAGGGGACTGGCAAGTGCATTCTCAGTGAATTAGCCGGCAGGACCATCAATTTGCAGTGAGAAGCCACGGGGCCTCGTTAAGTGGACCAATTAACGTTTTATAGCGGTGACGGCCCGGCCAGTCCGAGTGTCGGGAAGCCCGTGGTAGTTCCCGCTCGAGTCATGTGAGAGAACCTTTAAGAACTGGGTGTTTATTAAATAGCTGTAGTGGATGTACCTTTAAGAAATGGGTGTTTATCGAATAGCTGCAGTGATGTCAGAGTGTGGGTGGAGCTGGGCTGTCTGTCTTTCACTTTTGCTTTGGGCTGGCAGCTACAGGGTGTTTTTAGTTTCATTTTGAGAGCTGGATAGCTGTAGGTAAAGCAAGCAGCTGTATAAGGATCTCTTTGCAATCTAAAGACTGTCTCCAGATCATTTGGGTGATTTCAAAGTGATAACTGCTCTCAGTAGAGAATTTAAACCTGATCTCTGTGTTAATAAGGGTCTTTTGTCTTATGGAGGTTGCAAGGAAAGATTAAGGGTTACTTATAGAATGTTGTATCTGTGGGGATGAGTGGTGGTGATAGGTGTTAAGATGTTTACTGTGGGTTTATAAAGTGTTAACTGGTTTCATAAATAAACATTATTTTAATTTAAGCGTACTTTAACTCTGTTGCACCCCATCTGTAAAGTACGCCAGTGTGCTCCCCATAACCGCAATCTATTAAAGGTTGTGGGTCAGGTGAACTTCATGATACACTTTGGGGTTCTCTAAACCCTGGCCCATAACACTCGCTACCACACGTAGAAGCTCTTCCGTTAAATCGTGCCCTGCATGTTTTCAAGAAGCAGTTAGATATAGCACTCAGGATGAAGGGGATCAGAGGATATGGGGGGGAAGCGCGATTAGGCTATTGAGTTGGGTGATCAGCCCTGATCATAATGAATGACAGAGCAGGCTCGAAGGGCCGAATGGCCTCCTCCTGCTCCTATTTTCTATATTTCTATGATGCTGATCATAGTTTCAGGTTTGATTTGCATGGTAGTCACCCTCCTTCTCCTTTACTCTCTGTAGAGTATGGCATATGCCTGTGTATAAGAACAAGAAGTTGAGTGTGCAGTTGTCTTTCCATTAGAAGTGACATGGAACAATAGCTCAACAGTGCTGAGTTGATATCTGCATTTTTCTTTAATAAAGTGCTTACTCCTTTTAGCTTGAGTGTATTTGAGTGAACTAGTCATGTGGGAAAATCTATAGGGTCCTGTGAACTGCTTCAAAAATCTGCTTACAAACCATGGACCGTTGTCTCAAAATGACTAGTTCTGGAACTCCATGTGTGACAAACAAGTATTTTAGTAATTTCATTACAGCTTCATGGCACCATGAAGATATTTAACTTCAATCCTTTTGGAATAATAGTCAACAACGAGGAACGTCTTTTCCTTCAGTTTGAAAATATCTATTCTGGGAATTGCTCTGGTCTGGATGGAAATGAGGATAGCATCAGTGGTTCCCTCTGCGCCTGCCGATGGATTGCACAGGGAGTGAAGCTCAAAATCATTTCTTCGAATGATTTTGAGATCCCTGACCATCAAATTGAATTTTTTTGCTTGTGCGTAACATTCTGTAATGTCTAGGTATCCCTGGTGTATTCTATGAAGGTCCTTGAACATTCTACTAACTATATACAGTATAAGGCTTTACATAGAACTACTCTCAGCATACTCTGTTGTCATGTGATATTATATCACTGATGATGTAGGTTGTCCATTTACAGGTTTAACTTGAACCTTTCACACTACAGGCAGAAGAGAAAGACAGTGGTGTGGCATATCAACAGCCCCTCCCCTTCCCAATGCCAGGTTCCTCAATCAGGCACAGTGCCCAATTACAAGGTATGCACACACCTGGGAGGCCGCTGGCAAAACCAACAGGCTTTTGCGGGGTTGCCTTCTGAGTGTCTGGGAAAGCCGTGCAATCCCCATTTAATCCCTCAGCTATCACTACACCACAGTGGGCTCAAGGATAATAGGTGTCAACTGGCTCATTAATGAAACTGATTGACATCCCACCGCCAGGGGCCGGGAATCCTGCAGCAGCCCCGTCTGCCCTTCAACTCAGTCAGGGGAGGTCCATGATTCATAGAATCATAGAATTTACAGTGCAGAGGAGGCCATTCGGCCCATTGAGTCTGTACCGGCCCTTGGAAAAGGGCACCCTACCTAAGCGCACACCTCCACCCTATCCCCAAAACCCAGTAAGCCCACCTAACCTTTTTGGACACTAAGGACAATTTAGCATGGTCAATCCACCTAACCTGCACATCTTTGGATGTGGGAGGAAACCGGAGCACCCTGAGGAAATCCACGCAGATACAGGGAGAACATGCAGGCTCCGCACAGACAATGACCCAAGCCGGGAATTGAACCCGGGTCCCTGGAGCTGTTAAGCAACTGTGCAAACCACTGTGTTACCATGACGCCCCCTAAGTGTGCCTGGTTGCTATGTTTCCTGACGTGATGGGCTGCATTAAATCCAGCACAACTTTACTGATAAATAATAGTAAAAAATAATCAATTAATTCTGTGTTCTGTTGTAACAACTTAAAAGCCTGAATTTTTCAGATGGCGGGGGCTCGACCCCAACCAACTGGAGAGTCGGCGGGGGATACATCCCTGCCAACTCTGGCAGGCCCGTTGACATTTTATGCTCAAATGAACATTGATTGACAGAATGTGGGTCGTCAATTCTCACTTGGAAGGAAGTCTGCCATGGGGGATCGCCCGGGGGAGGGGCGAGGAGTGGAAGGTCCAGAGGTGTCCAGTACATGAGAGGAGGGTGCCCCAGTCAAAAGGGGCTTCCCATAGAGGCGCCGCAACCCCACTTCCCCGATTCTCCGGCCCGGATGGGCTGAGTGGCCGCGCGGATATGACAGAGTCCCGCCGGTGCCGTTCACCCCTGGTCGCTGCCGGCGGGAACTCTGCAGGAACGGTAGTGGGGCAGCCTGTGGGGGGGGGGCTCCTTCACCGGGGCGGGCCTCCGATGGGGTCTGGCCTGCGATCGGGGCCCGCCAATTGGCAGGCTGGCCTCTCCCCCCCCCCGGGCCTACTTTCTGGCGCGGCCGGCCCCTGAACACCGATGCCACGTTGAGTCGGGGCCGACATGCTAAAGAAGTCCCCCGCACATGCGCGAGTTGGCGCGACGCCCATTTGGCGCAGCGAAAGGAGGCTGGAGCGGCGTGAACTGCTCCAGCGCCGTGCTGGCCCCCTATGGGGGCCAGAATCGGTCGGACCCGGGCCCAGTTCGAGCCGTCATGAAACACGACGGCGTTCATGACGGCGCGAACACTTGGGCTCCGTATTGGAGAATCGGCCCCGCTGTTTTTCCATTCAATTAATTTTTACCATCTCTTTTCAAACATGCTGATACACAATTCATGCAAAGTGATTCTGAAAACCTGCACATGCTGGAGATACAAAGGAAGAATTTTTAAAATGCAAAAAATGTGAGGTCCATTTTAATTTTGTTGTTTTATTGATGCATAAATTTAATGCATTGGGTTTTATTATATCTGCAAATTGCATGTTGTAGCAGAGACTCCTGGCAATTTTCCACGTATTTGGTTTAGAAATGCCAGATTTCCTGTGCGCTTCCAATAGTTTTTGGTGAAGTTTTCTTTTAAAGTGTCATGTGATAAAAATTGCGAACCCCCCTACACTAAATGCCTAAATTTCAAGGCCTGAATATTTAAATTGCTCAAATAGAATTATGGCTAAAAAGCATCACTAAGTCGATCATTTAATTTTTCCTTGGATGAGGCACAAGCATCAACAAACTGGAAGTGGCGCAGCGCAAGTAACTTTCATTGTCTGATCAAAATAAATTATTCTCAAAACTTGAAAAGAGCAGTTGAAAGTAGGAACAACAGGCCAGCTTCTCAATTTTGTTCTTTTAGCAAACGTGTAACAGTCGCTATTCAGGACAAGGCTTGTAGAATCACCAGGTAGGGAAGTGACCCGCGGAAGACAACACTGGTGGTGCCCTGAAGTGAGATTTTGTGAAAGAATCAACTGGCATAACCTGATGATTCCTCTCACCCCTGAAAGTGCCTTGAACAGCATCCTGAAAAACAGAATGGGCATTGAACTAAGGACACGGGACTCAACACCTGGAGATAGGCAAAGCTTGGCCAGTGAATTGAAATAAGACTCCTCAATGGGATAAACATTTGCAGCAACAACAGTGTCAGTGTCACCACCAGATTCATAGCCTGGTCTGAGTTACAATCTGAGAATAATATAGACACAGGGCACGATTTAATCACCGTGTCGCGCCCACCGCAGATCTAGGCATGCTGCTTAAGTCATGGGGAGGTCAAAATCGGGATGCATGCTGGGAGCGAATTGTTCACTATCTAACTTCGGTCCTAGGTTTGATTACCGGCTTGGGTCACTGTCTGTGCAGCGTCGGGGCGGCGTGGCACGATTCTCCCCCCCCCCCCCCCCCCCCCCCGGCGATTCTCTGACCCGGCGCGCTGTCCCGTGTGCTGACCTAGATACGCAACCTCATCAAAGGGGTGGAACTAGGTGGAGCTAGTGGCCACCGCCACTCAATGGGACAGGTCCAGGTTGACACCCAGCACCCCCAACTCCCAGACGGCGCCCATAGGGCCCTGGGTTCACCTTGGTACGAAGGGGCAGCTGGTTGGAGCCCGGATGTCCCTTCATCATCTGGCTCTGCCAGACCTGGAGGTTCACCATGGTCTGCACCATTGTGACGACGCCCTCGGTGATGCTCCTCAGTGATTGGGCCAGGCTCCGCAGTGCCTCAGTATTGCCCACCTGCAACTGGGACAAGCTGCGCAGCACCTCGGCCATTCCCATCTGAGAGCGGGATATATCCCGCAGCACCTCATCAAGGTCAGCCTGGTACTGGATAACCTCCCCCAGCGAGGCTGACATGCTTCCAAGACACTCAGCCATGGCCGTCACTGACTGAGCGATGCCTTGGACACCTTCACCATGGTGCCAACGTCGTACACCAGACTCGCCACTGCAGTCGCCACACGAACAGTGTTGGTCTCGGTGCCACACATTGCCAACAAAATCTCCTGCGTCCATAGCCTTCTCCAATTGGCCATGGACCAGCTGGAGTGACACTGAAATCTCCCTCTGAATGTCCTGACCGCACTCTAACGTCTCCATCAGCTCCGGGTAACCCTTTTCCACAGGCTCAGCATCAGGCTGGGACCTAGGATCCAGCAGACCTCCGACTGCTGTCTCACCTGAGGGTTCCTGCCTCCACCTGATGTACATCAGCAGCTGTGTGGTGCTCATCAAATTGTGCCTGAGAAGCCTAGCAAATTTTTCCCACAGAGGTGTGTGTATTTGTGGTGGTGGAGGGTGGAGATGACAACTGTGATGCATCGGATGTGTCTTCCTCTGAGCTCTCCACCAAGGTGTTCTCCTGGGAGGCTGTAGAGGGGGCCACCCGGGATGGGCCAGCGCCGTCGGCTGGTGGACCAATGGGAGAATGGACATGTGGTCAGGGGGAGGGATGGATCAGTCAGTCCGGCAATCACTACTCATGATTGACAGGTCCTCCATGTGGGGCCTGATGGTTCCTCATCCCTGTCTTTTCCGCCAACCTCCATGTTGGTGACCGCTCTGTCCTTGGCTACTCCAGTCATCTCCAGGGCCCGTTCCTCAAAGATGGTGAGGATTCTTAAGTCCCGCACCCCGCCACCAGTCTGGGCTCTCTCCTGACGATTGTGGGAGAGCTTCTCCTTCAGAGACAGAGAGGGCATCATTAGACACACGCATGGTTCACAGTGGTGGGAGGATGGGGGATGTGAAGCGAGGGTTGAGGGGTGGTTGAAGGGTGAGGAGAGGGATGTGGGCCGCAAGGAGAGTTGGGAGAGATGTTTGAGCTGGGGTGAAAAGGTCTCAGCGAGTTGAGGCACATTTGTGTCTGCTCACTCATGCTGCCCGGTGTAGGTCGTTGACCTTTTTACGGCACTGGAGGCCAATCCCCCTGGTTACGCTCCCAGAGATTACAACCATCGCTAGCTCACCCCAGGCAGCACTGGTCGCCCTGTGGCTCACGCTCCGGGACCCTCGGGACAACAGGACATCTCTCCTTGCCTCCATCGCATCTAGGCACCTGGCCAGGTCTGCATCGCCGAATCATGTGGCCGGTCTTCTCGGCGCCATGGTTGTGAGTTGACTGGGGTTGGCTGTGCAAGAGCTGTTTAAGTGCTACTTGACCTTGTTAGCGGGGGGGCTGGTGAGCGGCGTCCCGGTGAATGGGCTGGCGAGCTGTCATTTGTGGCGAGAAGCCCGTGGGGCTTCATTAAGTGGATAAATTAACATTGAATAGTGTTGCCGGCCTCGCTGGGCCGAGCGCCAAGAAGCTTACGGCAGTTCCCACTCGCTACCACACTTAGAAATCGTTCCAGAGAATCACGCCCTATGTATTTGGCTCAATCACCCCTAAATGCCATGGTTGACTAAGCTCCAAAGAAAGGCCACTTGTACTAATCTATTCCATACTCTGATAATTTGTTGAAAAGTCCCTTCCAGTGTCTTATACTTCTTGTTCTAACTTTAAATTTATGCTGCCTTGTTACTGATTAGAAAGTTTTAAACATGGTCTCCATTGATTGGAACAGAGAAGTATAAGGGAGGGTTTAATTCAAGTGCTTAAAGTGTGAAAAAGTTTAAGAAGTTAAATAGAGAAAGCTTATTTCCACTGGTAGTTGAATCAGCAATAAAGCGTCATAAGCCTGGGATTAGTACTGGAAGTACAAAAAGACATTTTTTCATGCAATGAGCTATTATTACCACAAGTGCCTGTTACGGAGTGCAGATATGCTTAAATAACAGAGCTTGTTAGTACAGTGTGTTTTCTAATACTCCTATGTGAATGAAGTACTGTAAACTCAAGGTTAATTAATAAGTCTCCATGTTGCAGTGTAATTTAACAACCACTCCTTTTATTCATTTGGGTACTTAAGTTGGTTTTGCTGAATGATTTAACAGCCAAGGTTACAATTTCACCAAATATAGCACAATTTCTGTATCAACATTCCTTATTCACTCTATCACTGTCATCAATTGCTGTATTATTTAGCAACTGGTGCCACAAAGTCTCAAGAATCACTAAATTACAGGAATAATATATATATGGGCAGAGCATCCATCTAAATAAATACTTTGTCAGTGCTCTCATACCCATTGATGATATCTTAATTGAGCTGAATGTTCTCACCTTCAGTATCCTAACCAAAGACCACTGCATGATTGATCACTCTTGTGTCAACAGGTTATTCGAGTAATCTTCTTTAAATTGTCCTTTTAACCTAGACATTGGATTCAGATATGACAAAGACGCACCCAGCCCAGCTGACCCTGCATGCAAAGTCCTCCAGAATATCTGGGAACTTATACTAAATTATGGAGAGCAGTCAAGCAACAGCCTGATATAGTCATGTTCACAAAATGATTTCTCTCACCAATGTCCCAGAGGCCCCTGTGAAAATCCCCTCGTCGCTACATTCCGGTGCCTGTTCGGGTACACAGAGGGAGAATTCAGAATGTCCAATTCACCTAACAGCACGACTTTCAGGACTTGTGGGAGGAAACCGGGGCTTCTATTGATATCTTACCAATTGTTTTGTTGAGGAATTACAAGTGAACATTATCTCCCACAGGTGGTTGGGGATTGGAGATTTGGTCGTATAAGCTGCAACATCTTTGTGACGCTGGATGTCATGATGTGCACAGCAAGTATTTTAAACCTTTGTGCTATCAGTATTGACAGGTAAGTCCATCTCTCGTATATTTTAAAGTTGTTTTAAATGTGAGGAATAGTACTAAGGACATTTCTCAATATTAATAATGATAATCCATGCGGTAACTCTTTAGTGTTGCAGTCATTGATTTATGGAAGAGCTTAAACTTTAACATCTTCCTTAGTTCTGACGTAAAGTGCCAATCTTCACATTTAAGTGTCTGTATTTACAGTAGAAGAAACAAATTACATACTGGTACCAGAAATAGAGTATAACCAAGGGGCTTATCAGATGGAAGACCGTAAGGTTATTAAAACAACAGAGAAAAATCATTCAAGAAACTTAAGGGAATGAAAACTAGCTCCCGGACTTAATGGCCTACATCATAATGTTCTCTAAGAGGTAGCTGCAGAGATATTGGATGCACTATATCAGCGTGAGTTTCCACGCTACCTGCCATGTGTTTCACGGAGGGAGTTCGCCATTGGCCAGCGGCAGGATCTTCTGGTCCTAACATTGTCAGCGAGGATTCCTGTTGAATGCGCCCCTCGCCGCTGGAAACCCCAAGGTGGGGTGGCGCCATTGGCGGGACTAGAAGATTCTGCCAGCGTGAATGACTGGAAAATCTCACCACCTGTTTTTGCAAAATGTCGTGGTTTCTAGAACAACCCCATCACTTTGGAGTTTAGCATATGTGCCAGGCTCTGTTCAAGAGAGGAGGGAAAGTGAAACAGGGAACTACTGGTCTGTTAATCTGACCATGCAACTAGAAAATCATAGCATGATCAGACAGAGTCAACATGGTTTTACAAACGAGAAATAGTATTTGACAAATCTGTTAGAGTTTTGGAATACATAACTAACAGGATCATAGAATTTTCTTTTTTAAATCATAGAATTTACAGTGCAGAAGGAGGGATTCGGCCCATCGAGTCTGCACCGGCTCTTGGAAAGAGCACCCTACCCAAGGTCAACACCTCCACCCTATCCCCGTAACTCAGTAACCCCACCCAACACTAAGGGCAATTTTGAACACTAAGGGCAATTTAGCGTGGCCAATCCATCTATCCTGCACATCTTTGGACTGTGGGAGGAAACCGGAGCACCTGGAGGAAACCCACGCTCACACGGGGAGAACGTGCAGACTCCGCACAGACAGTGACCCAAGCCGGAATCGAACCTGGGACCCTGGAGCTGTGAAGCAATTGTGCAATCCACAAACCAAGGATGGTTTCAATCTGCAGTGATACCCTGGGCATATCATCAGAATTTTAATTTGAAAGAATAAAGTCAAGTAATTGGAAAAGAGTCACTCAAGATACAAAAGAAAGATGTTTGGTGCCTGACGGATGTGATGGGATCTGTTTGCCTACAACATAGGGTTCTATTGCCTGGATACCCAGTGTTGTGGGACAGTAAACATATTAAAATGCATCTTCAAGACTACAACCTCAAATCAAAAATGTCACATGCATTCTCCTCCAAATGTTCCCTTTGAAATATGCCAGATGTTCCCTAATAGTGGCTAACTTTTGCAGAACATTCTCCATTTCTGGCGCAAATCTGCCTCAAGTAATTATATCACCAATATAGCAATAGCTTTAAGAGCTGAAGTGAGTTATCCCCAGAGACCATTTGGTGTGCTGTGTTTTGGGGGTCAGTTTAGCTCAGTTGGCTGGCCAGCTGGTTTGTGATGCAGAGCTACGCCAACAGCGTGGGTTCAATTCTTGTACCAGCTGAGGTTATTCATGAAGGCCCCCTTTCTCAGCATTGCTCCTTGCCTGAGGTGTGGTGAACCTCAGGTTAAATCACCAGCAGTCAGCTCTTCCCCTCAAAGCGGAAAGCAGCCTATGGTCATCTGGATTACAGCGACTTTACTTTACTGAAGGCTTACATTTCTTTGACTGCATTATAATCCACTTTTATAGTACGGTGGCAAAATTTTGTTTTCTCTTGGTTTAAGGTACACTGCTGTTGTGATGCCAATCCTATACAACACAAATTACAGCTCCAGGAGGCGGGTGACTATAATGATCACTGCTGTGTGGATACTTTCGTTTGCAGTGTCTTGCCCTCTCCTGTTCGGGTTCAACACAACAGGTACAGAAGAATTTTAATGAAACAAACTTTTCACAGTTGGAAAACATTAGCAATGATTAAAGGGGCCTCTGTACATCCAGTCCAACTTGATCAATAATGCCCCTCACTCAGACATGAACCAAACCTCCAGATGATATTTAGAGAGATCTGAATCATAACCAAAATGAAATGTCCACTGGAAGAGTGATTAGATTGTATACACTCGGCACAAGATTGTCCATAGCACTGAAGTGAAAGACAATCTCATGCCTCTTTATTTAACCAATGAAAAGCACGAAGTCTGAAAATGTGTGTTGTCAATGGTAACTGATGTATGCTTAATCCACGTTCCTTTGTCTGCAATTTCAATGCAATTCTAAAAAAACAGTCTCAATCCCGAATTATAATGCCAGACAAAGGAATTTCATAGGAACATTGCAACAATTCTTTCCAGGGTTTGTTTTGTTTCAGCTTAACACTTAAAAACTTATTTTCATTAATTAAAAATAAAGTTTGCCATAATGCTCATGTAGCAAGAACAAACCTTTAAACCTCATGTGTTCTCCACACTACAAAGGGCAGGCTAAGAGAGGTAAATAGACCTAACCTTGACAGGAATTCAGAATGACTCCTCATGGGATTTTCTTCAATGAAAAACTAATTGTCTTTATTTTAATTACTGTTATGGGCGAGGCGTTTTCAGAACCCCAAAATGTATCATGGAGTTCAACCAACCTCTCCCTTTAATGTATTTGTTGCTTTTCCTAGCACGCGGCTTTTTCCCTAGGTATGGGATAACAATTATGGACACGTGGGTTTTTAAACACAAAACACTGGTTATTCCTGAACTCAACTTAACATCTAAATAAACATTGGATCTCTTAACACCCCTTACTTCAAAGATAACTATGAAAATATTGCAACAGTAAATACTTCCTTAAAATGTTCCTTCAAACTTCCAAGAGACTTAACACTGTTAAACAAAATCACATCAGGCTTTACAATTATGAGTTTAAATCACCCAAATGATCCAGAGATCGTCTTTTATGGCAGACATCACAGCAAATCCAGTTCATTGCAAAACACAGACACACACAAGCTCTTTTCAAACTGAAACTAAAAACCGGCAGCTCTCTGGAAACACAGACACACACCAGCTCTTTTTCAAAAAACTGCAAAACAAAATTGCAAAATGGCTGACCTGAGCTCAGCCTCACCCACTCTCTGACATCACTGTTTTCTTAAAGGTACATTGCTTAAACATCCATGTCTTAAAGGTACCCTCACATGACACCTACCCCCAAGAAAAAAAAAACCATCAACTTCAAGATGGTGTCATTTTTCACTTTTGCACCATCCACTAAGAAATGTACGCAGTAAATATACTTTTTCGTTTTAAAAAAAAAACAACGCATGCAAACAGGTATAATAATATAGTCCATTTTTCTTTGCTCTTCTTCCTCCAACCAAAATCCTTCTCGATTGACAGTCTCTCTGAACAAAGTCTCTGCGCGATCCATCCATTCCTCTACTCCTCGGCATTTCTCTTTAGAATCAGATACTTCAGTTCAATCTGACAACAGAGTCCCTTGCAATTCTCCAATACAGGAACATTGGTGATCACAGCTTTCAGGCAGTCAAATGCCTGTTGAAAGTCCGCTGTCCATTGAATTTTTTAAAGTTTCTTCAGCAATTCCATCAGTGGAATAATCACGCCACAAAACTTTTGCACAACTGTTCGATCAAAGCCATTCATGCTAAGAAATCGCATTATTTCCCTTCGTCTTGAGGATATCGGAAACTCCGCAAGGAAAGTGATTCGGGCTTCTCCAAATTCACTTTCGGCTCGGTCCATCACCAAATCCGCCTCCTGAAGTCGATCGAAGAACTCCATACAATGTTTTAAATGTTCTTTCCATGCCTGGAAGTTGGAAATAAAAGCAGATTGTCCCAATTTCTCCATGCAATCCTTCAATGATGGGACAGGATAAGAGTCCATTCTTGTAACTGCATTCACCCTTCTATAGTCCACACACAACCGTTGGGTACGGTCTGGTTTAGGTACCAACACTATGGCTGAGCTCCATTGTCTGCAACCCACTTCAATAATGCCATTCTTCAGCGTACTCTCAATCTCTTTGCTAACCTGTGCCAATTTTAAAGGATTAAGTCTATATGGATGTTGTTTGATAGGAAAGCATTTCCCACATCTTCATCATGTATAGCCATTTTAGTACTTCCCAATTTATCTCTACAAACTTGCCCATGTGATATCAATAACTCTTTCAGGTCAGTCTGTTTTTCCTCTGGAAGGTAACTTAACAATTCATCCCAATTTTTAAGAACATTCTTATTTTCCAATTTAATTTGAAGTATGTCAAATTCACAGTCATCTGGATTTGGTTTGTCACTTTGAGTTAGAATCATTAAAACCTCTTTTTCCTCTCCTTCCCTTTCAAAGTACCCTTTAAGCATATTCACATGACACACTCGGTGAGTCTTCCTTCTATCTGGTGTTTTTACCACATAATTCACCTCACTTAATTTCCTTTCAATCTGATACGGTCCACGAAACCTAGCTTTTAAAGGCTCCCCTACCACTGGTAACAACACTAAAACTTTATCCCCACTGGCAAAACTACGAACTTTGGATTTCTTGTCCGCTACCCATTTCATCACATTTTGTGCAACTTTCAAATGTTGTCTAGCCAATTCACCTGCTCTATTTAATCGTTCCCTAAAATTTGACACGTAATTTCCGATTTCTCACCCACCAATTTTTCCTTTATCAATTTAAGTGGTCCTCTTACCTCATAACCAAAAATTTAGTTTAAAAGGACTAAATTTGGTAGACTCATTAGGTGCATCCCTAATAGCAAACAATACGAATGGGATTCCTTTATCTCAATCCTCTGGATAATCTTGACAATACGCCCTCAACATTGTCTTTAATGTCTGATGCCACCTTTCTAACGCTCCCTGCGATTCTGGATGGTACGCAGTTGATTTAAATTGTTTTATTCCTAAGCAATCCATAACTTCTTTGAATAACTTTGAAGTAAAATTCGTTCCTTGATCCGATTGAATTTCTGTGGGTAGTCCATATCGAGTAAAGAATTCAAGTAACTCCTCTACAATCCTTTTAGCTGTAATATTACGTACTGGAATGGCCTCTGGAAACCTAGTAGACACATCCAGTAGAGTCAAAAGATATTGATTCCCATTTTTTTTTTAGGAAGCGGTCCTACACAATTGATTAGGACCCTTGTACAAGGTTCCTCAAATGCTGGAATGGGTATTCAGGGCGCTGGTTTTATCACTGCTTGAGGTTTCCCTATCACTTGACATGTGTGACATGATTGACAAAATTTAACTACATCTTTTTGTAGTCCAGGCCAATAAAAATGTTTCTGGATTTTAGCTTGAGTTTTCCTTTTTCCCAAATGACCTCCCACTGGTACCTCATGTGCAACTCGCAACACCTCCTTTCTATACCCTACCGGCAATAATACTTGATGAACGTCTGCCCACTTTTCATCCGCCTGCATATGTACAGGTCTCCATTTTCTCATTAAGACATCATTTTCACGGTAATAACACTCTGGTATACTATCAGATTCCTCTTCCGTATATGCTTTCTGATGTATCCGTTTTATTTCTACATCTTTCTGTTGTAACTCCACCAATTTTTCTGAACTAAAAATATCCACCTCATCCTCCACCTGTTCTTGTTCTTTTTCAACCATCTGATCAAAAATAGTTTCTGATAATTGCACTTTAACTTCATCTTCACTCTTTGATTTCTCCTCTTGTCTTAACCTGTGACTTTGCGACCTTGTTACTACACAATCCGGAAAAATCCCAGGATATTCGTCCTTCAACACTTCAGTTGACTGGTTTTCCACTGGCTCATCAACCACAGTAGGCATCACTCCCACCTGCGATCCAGCTATATGATTAACCAAGATAAACTGTATTCCTAGACAAGATAGTTGATCTGTTACTCCTACTACCACTTCACCACTCTTCACTGGACATTAGAACCTTACCTTACATAATGGAACGCTACTTCTCTCACCCTGAATTCCACATATCACCACCTTTTCTGGCAACATTCTTCCCAACCTACATAATTCCTCATCTCTTACCATTAAAGATTGACTAGCCCCTGTATCTCTTAAAATTGGGACTTCTTTACCTGCTCCTCCTGATACACATGAGTAAACGTTACCCACAAAAATAAACTCTTTAAAGACATCTGGCACCTTCTTAACAATTACTTCTTGAACAGGCCGTACAATCGTTTGCACTTCCTTCGCTTCCCTTGGGCTTTCCTTTACCAGTCTAACAAACCCCACTGTCTTATCCTGTTTTATCACATCAGCCTTCCCAGTGCTTTTCTTCAACCACCAACACTGTGACTTTACATGGCCTAGTTTATTACAGTGAAAACATTTGAAACTTTTCATTTCTTTTCCACCCTCCTGGATTTCTTTTTAAATCTGAGGTACACTCTCTTTATTGTCTCCCGTCAGATCACCTTTACCTTTACCACTTGAGGATTTCTCATGTCCCCAGTTTCTATCTCTCACCAGCTGAAACTGATGTCAGAAACCAATCTTTGATTTATGAACTAATTCAGAATCATCTGCCATTTCCGCTGCTAATCTCGCAGTTTTAACCCTCTGTTCTTCCACATGAGTTCTCACTACATTAGGAATTGATTTTTTAAACTCCTCCAAAAGTATAATTTCTCTGAGAGCTTCATACGTTTGGTCTATTTTCAAAGCCCTTATCCACCTATCAAAATTACCCTGTTTGAACCTTTCAAATTCCATGTATGTTTGACCAAATTCTTTCCTTAAATTTCTAAACCTTTATCTGTAAGCTTCAGGCACTAGCTCAAATGCACTTAAGATGGATTTCTTCACCTCCTCATACGTCTCAGATACCACCTCCGGTAGTGATGCAAACACTTCACTAGATCTACCTACCAGCTTTGTTTGAATCAGTAATACCCACATGTCCTGTGGTCATTGCATTTGTATAGTTACCTTCTCAAATGAAATGAAAAAGGCTTCCACTTCCTTCTCGTCAAATCTTGGCAATGCTTGGACATATTTAAATAGATTCCCACCAAGCCTTCGACTTTGACGCTCTTTCTCACTATCCTCCTCACTATCATCCAATTGTACGTTTCCCTTTACGTCTGCCAACTTTAACTGATTGTCATGTTTCATGGTCATTTTCTGAAGTTCAAACTCCCTCTCTTTATCTTTTTCCCTGATCTGTATCTCCCTTTCTTTTTCTTTTTGTTCTGCTAGGGCTATTCTTTCTTTTCTCCTTTCTTCTCTCTCCTTTTCTTTTTCCTCTCTCTCTCTTTCTCTTTCTTTTTCCACTCTCTCACTCTCGTATGCCAGCCGCTTTAATTCTTTCTCATGTTTCATTTGTTTAATTTGCAACTGAATTTTTGCCATTTCCAATGAGTCAAACTCTATCTCAGGCAACTTTAAATGCTTAACAACCGCCATAATTACCTCATCGTTTCGCATTTTGTCAGGCAATGTTAACTGCAATGTTTTTGTCAAATCTGACAGTCAGCTTTTCGTTTCTGTCCGTAAAGTACAACGTGTGACCTTCTCCACCCCCAAAAACTTCTAAGCCTCTGAAAGAGCCGTTGTTTTTAAGCCGGAGAAGATGGATAGGATGTATAAGAGGTGGAGGGAGGCGGGGCTGGTGAGGGCGAGGGACTTGTACTTGGAAGAGAAGTTTGCAGATCTGGATGAGTTGCAGGAGAGGTTTGGGTTGCTGAGGGGGAGTGAATTTAGATATAAACCTTGCATGAAAGGAGTGAAAAATGAAATGAAATGAAAATCGCTTATTGTCACAAGTAGGCTTCAAATGAAGTTACTGTGAAAAGCCCCTAGTCGCCACATTCCGGCACCTGTTCGGGAGGCTGGTACGGGAATTGCTGGCCTGCCTTGGTCTGCTTTAAAAGTCAGCTTTTTAGCCCTGTGCTAAACCAGCCCCAGGAGTGAGGGCATTCCCTAGGTTACCGGAGTACACCTTGCTGGAGCAAATATTGCTCCCGGATGAAATTTGAGAGGATAGGATTGGGGATATATATGGTGGTTGGGGGAGCAGGGGTTGGGGGGGAGAGGTGCAGGCGGTGAGGATCAACAGCAAATGGAGGAGGACTTAGGGGAGGAGATAGGCTGGGGACTGTGATGCAAGGCGATGCATCGGGTGAATTAAACTGCCTCCTGCACGAGGATGAGCTTGATTCAGTTGAAGGTGGTGCACAGGGTACATATGACCTGGGTGAGGATGAATGGGTTCTTCCAAGGGGTGGACGATGGGTGAGAGAAGTGTGGGCGAGGGCCGGCAAATCATGTGCATATGGTTTGCGAGAAGCTGGAGATGTACTAGGAAGCGGCATTTGTGGTGCTATCTCAGATTGTGGGGGTGAAGGTCAGGCCGGATCCAATGGTGGTGTTCTTTGGGTATCAGAAGTGCTGGAGCTGCTGGAGGGGAAGGGGCCAATTTTGTGGCTTTTGCTTCTCTAATGGCCCAGCGAAGGATCTTGCTAAATTGGAGGTCGGATGCGCCCCAGGGTGTAGCGGCCTGGCTGGGGGATTTGTACGGTTTTCTCCAGTTGGAAAAGATTAAATTTGAGTTTAGGGAGCTGGAGGAGGGTTTCGAGGCATGGTGAGGGTTGTTCATGACAATGTTTGAGGAACTGTTTGTTGTGGGGTGGGGGAAGGGAGCATGGAGAGGGGAGGGGGTATAAAGGGGAATATTGTACAAATTGTGGACTGAGAGTACGTGGAGTGTGCTTTTGTATATGTTGATTTTATTTTACACATGTTTGGAATAAAATACATTTTAAAAAAACAAGATCTGGGTGGTGGGATTTTGGTGGGGAGGGGTTTGCAGTGGTGAGTAGGAAGGAATAGTAATGGAGGTAGCACCAATCATTGAGGTGATCTTTCTGATACAAAGACAACAGGGATGCCTTCCATTAAAACAGGAGCAGGACAGCAACAGCAACAGTCAAATTGGGAAACAAAGGAGGGATAAATAGCCACCGGGGAAAACGGGCAAAGGGACTCTGAATTTCCATTCCTGACATATTTAAATTGACTTAAAGCTTCAGGTACATTAGGATAGTCATAAAAGTTGAAATAAATGGGGAAATTTCCCTTATTCTATGGGGTTTTCCCATATTTAAGTCCATTGTCCTGTGTCCTCGGTCGAAGGTTCTTCCCATAATTTGGTCTTTTAAATCTTGCTGGTTGTGGGTTGGGTAGGGTGTTCAATAGTGTTAAAAATTTCAACTCCAACCTAACCCACCTTGAACCCATCCATTTCTACTTTTAATGGAGGTGTGGGGGAAGGTAGTAGGCTTGTTTTGGGGGTGCAGTCAACCAAATCACAGCAAGTCGCTCCTTTAAATATTCTGATGGGTTCATGCATCTCTGTTCCTGCTTTAACCCTAACCAGCCGACTTTCTGCCCCTTGGGAAACCTGGCAGCTGAAGGTAGGCGAGGATTGCTATGCAGAAAGGCCCTTCCAGCACTGCTTGTGAGCCAGAAGGAGCAGGGGTACTTGCCCTCCAGCTCACCAAGTTCATTAGTTTTCCAATCCACCCATCGCTGCGATCATTGACCTCCCACATAATCATCGATTCTCATGTGTGCCTCCCATCTTTCATCAACCCTCCATTATGACACCCGGACCCCCTAATTATGTTGTTCCTACCCCTCTCCACTCCTAATTTCTATTCTGACCAACAGACAATCTACCTGCTCCTCAGTTATCATAGAACCATAGAATTTACAGTGCAGAAGGAGGTCATTCATCCCATCGAGTCTGCACCAGCTCTTGGAAAGACCACCCTACATAAGCCCACGCCCCCACCTATCCCTGTAACCCAATCTAACCAATTTTGGACATTAAGTGCAATTTAGCATGGCCAATCCACCCAACCTGCACATCTTTGCACAGTGGGAGGAAACCGGAGCACCCGGAGGAAATCCACGCAGACACAGGGAGAACGTGCAGACTCCGCACAGTGACCCAAGCCGGGTATCGAACCTGGGACCCTGGAGCTGTGGAGCAACTGTGATAACCACTGTGCTACCGTGCTGCATGACCCATGCCCATGGGCCCATGCCCAAGACCACTCTTAGAGCATCCTTCCACCTATTTAGAAACCCCATCCCAATAAATACCCAGAACCAGGGGACATGATTCTCCGAAATGGAGACAAAGTCCAACGGCAATTTGAAAACCGGAGTGTTTCACTCCGGTGTCGGAGCCCGCTCCAGCCCTCTATTCTCCCGCCCCCGGGGGGCTAGGAGCGGCGTCGCATATTTTACGCGAGCTGGGCCTTGGCGCCGTGTGAAAAGCAGCGCCGCGTCAATGACGTCACCCGCACATGCACGGGTTGGCCGGCGCCAACCCGCGCATGCGCGGTTGCCATCCTCCCCGAGGCCGCCCCGCAAGAAGATGGCGGATTGATCTTGCGGGGCGGCGGAGGAAAGGAGGTTTCCCTTTAGAGAGGCCGGCCCGCTGACCGGTGGGCACCGATCGCAGGCCAGACCCCATCGGAGGCCCCCCCCCCCCGGTGCAGGAACCCCCCTAAACCCCCACAGGCTGCCCCCCCAACTTTCCCGCGCAGTTCCCGCCAGCAGCGACCAGGTGTGGACGGCGCCAGCGGGAACCTGTCATGTTGGGGCGGCCGCTTGGCCCATCCGGGCCGGAGAATCGCCGCTCGCCTTTTGCAAACGGCGAGGGGCCAGGCGTGATTCCCGCGGTGCTGGTTTGGAGGGGGTGGGAGAATCACGTGCGGGTGTCAGGGCGCCGTGGCGGGACTCGCGCGGCACCCCGGTGATTATCCCACCCGGCGTGGGGGGGGGGGAGAATTCCGCCCAAGATGTTTGAATAGAGGTGTATTGGGAGCACCATTCAATCTGTATTTTCAGATGGGTTTGAGACCTAACAGGACACTGGAGGTAATGCCTTTTCCAGTAATGTGAATTGTTCAACCATATCTGAGTTCAGTTGCAGAAATGGGAACATTATTTGCAGATCTGAGACAGAAACCATTTGCTCCCATCATAAATAGAAAAATAACTTTACATCAGCATGTATGCACTGGTGGCAATGAGCCAAACCAGGACCTCTGGATGCTCCGGTTTCCTCCCACAGTCCAAAGCTGTGCAGGTTAGGTGGATTGGCTATGCTCAATGCGTGGGGTTACGGGGTTGGGGTGGGAGGTTTGGTGCAAACTCGATGAGCTGAAATGCTTCCATCTGCACAGTAGGGATTCTATAGGACCATTACCTCATGGTTGCTCCATGAAAATACCCAAGAAGGTAGATGTTTTTGTAAAGATAATTGAAGAATGTACTTTAATAGATTTAAAAACGCTGTTATTTTTGCAGTCATTGCTAGGTTAAAAACAATTATTCCCTGGGAGGGAAATTAGAAATGTATCATGTTTTATGGCTACACATCAACTTGAAAAATAATCAACCATAAAAATAAATAAATGATAAAACTTTTATTGAACAACCTTTTTGAAGATTTGGCAAGGTTGAGCCAAGGTCCCATTTGCCTATTCCAGTTTCATAGTTGGATGCACTGTTTGAAGAGCGGGGAGTCCTTCTGTTTGCTGAACCAATATCCATCACTTGATCAATATCACTAAAATGATAAGTTAATTGGTTAATTGCCTCATGGCAATTTGAGTCACAGCAGCAGGTGAAAATTCACTGACACCGGTCAAAGGTTCGTCAAAAAGGGCTTTAGGCATGTTGACATAAAGTGGGGTATAAGCACATATACCATTATTTATCTATATTTAATCTGGTTGCTAAATTTCTATTGTGCAAAGGTTTGCTTAAAACATGCAATAACAAACACTTCAATTTGGCTGTAACAATTTGGCTGTAACACATGGGTTAATCAATCTGTAATGTAGTCAGATTATTTTTTTGGATAGATACACAGGATTTTACAGTACAGACGCAAGTCATTCAGCTCAGAGGGTATAAGCCAGTTTTTATGCTCCACATAATTTTTTATTGGCTGAAATGTTGGCATTTACTGTGGTTACAGCATACATAGGCAATCTGATTATGTGCTGATAAAGAACAACAGAGACCACTGGTCGCTCTTTGCATCACACAAAATATTAGCTACACAAAAAATAATTTTGCCTGGCTCCAAATATGAAATACTATAAAATTGTCCATTTTGAGAACTATATGTCTGTAACTTTGACATATACAGTCATGCTAGATTAGGAAATAACATTTAATGAATTGATGAAACTTCTGATATTCTGCTTTATTCAATTTGCAGATGACCCCAGATTGTGTTCTATATCCAATCCAGATTTTGTTGTGTATTCATCCATCGTGTCCTTCTACTTGCCATTTTTTGTTACATTGTTGGTTTATGTACGTATTTACGTTGTACTTAAAAAGAGAAGGAAACGCATCACTGCTAGACAAAACAGCGTTACCGTGGCTACAGACGGTGTCATGCAGACCCAGGTAATTCAGGTGAAAAGAGATTGTAATTTAACTGTGGATTTTGTTCTTTGCATTCTTTATAATCTGAGGCTTAACATGGACACTCAACATTTTCTTAATGATTATGGAGTGGCACAAATCTCCACTGGGATTGCCTCCCAAACCCAGCTGACGAAGATACACTGCGAGGAGTGTCAAACTGAGGGATATTGTTGCAACTACCTGCCAATGACTAAGGGTAACTGTCTTCACAGGATCTGGATCAGAGATGCAGAGCTCTAAACATCCATATTCAGGATCCTATTGCTGCTACATACCATAGGGCTAGCACCCTGAATGACAATACCTAAGCA
Source organism: Scyliorhinus torazame (assembly GCF_047496885.1). NCBI lineage: Eukaryota > Metazoa > Chordata > Chondrichthyes > Carcharhiniformes > Scyliorhinidae > Scyliorhinus > Scyliorhinus torazame. The sequence continues at coordinate 114,078,053 of NC_092714.1, forward strand.
GTGTGGCCACAAACCACTTCCATCTCCATGTAGGCACCTGAGAGATGAATTTATGGAAATGCTGCAATGAAGTGGCAAACACCATTCTACATTATAATAATAATCTTTATTATTGTCACAACTAGGCTTACATTAACACTGCAATGAAGTTACTATGAAAAGCCCCTAGTCGCCACATTCCGGCGCCTGTTCGGGTCTTTTGTGGGAGGAAACCGGGGCACCCGGAGGAAACCCACGCAGACACTGGGAGAGCGTGGAGACTCTGTACAGACAGTGACCCAGACGGGAATTGAACCTGTGACCCTGGTGCCGTGAAGCAACAATGCTAACGACTGTGCTACCATTAACAGCCATCAAATAGGGCAGTCTGGTTTGGACAATCACTTACACAAAGAACTTACTTTTCCTTAATGTTTGTTTGTAACATCTTAAACCAATTGTGACATGCTCTTTAATTGTCACCATCCTTTTAAATTTCACTTACAAATACATTTATGCTCCTGCCAATAGCATGTTCCTTACAGTTGTTCCAATCCCACCTGGATCTGTAGATAATTATGCAAATATACGAACCCAGGAACGGAGCAATGAAAGACCTATTGAAATCGACCATGAGGTTTAAGTGTAGTCTCGTGTACACTTTTAACTCAGTAGAAATTTAAACTGCACGTCTCGGGTGTGAAATTAAATTTTTTTTTGTGTCTATTGATTATAATTGAGAATTTGAGATCTTCTTGTGGTTACAAATCAAATGTTCTCAGTAAAGCCCCTGCCAGCAGAAGACTTTAAGAGAAATAATGAACTTAGTGGTTTACAAACAAATTGAATTTTCAAAATACAGTAACGGTTTCGTGCTCAAAACAAAACAGCTTGCGCAGACTTTAAGAATTAAAGTGGAAATATGAAAAGAAAAGTGGAAATATGAGTGGAAGTATGGAAATATGAAAATACGAAATAAGGATAGCAAGTAGTTAGGTAAAAGGTATAGAGTGATCCTGGATGGAAAATGGCTGCCCGGACCTCTATCTTTAAGGAAAATGTTATCAGTCTGACTCCATCTGTCCCTACCCTTGTAATGTGCTGATTGGCTTGGATGAGTCTCAAGTGTATTTGATTGGATGGTTAGTTGTCAATCATCAATATGCAACATAGCTATGAATATGTTGCATCTTTGAATGTTTGTTGTGTATTGGAATGTGATTTACACTTTTAATCAGCTTCTGATTTCTCCTGTTTTTTGCTGACTGCTATACTTTTTCACATCTTGGACAATGGCAAATTCATTTTATCCATGTTAACTTATTATGACCTTCATTCAATTGTTTCATTCGCTTCGAGTTAGACCGTAGATGTTGCAAATGTTTCTTTCATTATTGCAAGCTGTACAATTTATAATCTGAAATTATGTTTGTAGTCTTATGATAGAGTTCATTTTAAAAAGTGAATTTTAACATGGGCTTTTATATTTACATTAAAATGGCTAAATCAATGACCCTGTTACCTATCAGAAATAGCTGGTTCCCTTCAGTCTTCCCTTTGATAAATCGAAAGATTAAGTGATAGATATCATAATAAAATAAAAGGAAGGAGAAATGCGATAGGATAGGTAAAAGCGCGAAGAGGAACTCATTCACATTGTCTTTGATGGTTTCCTTGTTTGAAAACAACCTTCAACACTAGAGCAGGCAAGCTTTGCATTTCAAGCATTACAGCAAAAATTCTTAAAGGAATATTATTATACAATAACAATTAATCAATTAATTGATTTTGATTCTACTGATTGAGTATTAATCTTTTAGCAATACATTAGTGATACCGTCAAATAATTGTTAGGTTAGTAACGGTTCAACAATAATATTTTAGTTCAATTTCATTGTATGGTGGTGCAGTGGGATTAGTGTGGATCATTCTGATTGGTGGGCCCCTGTATTTAGTGAATAGTTGGTTAACGCATTGATCACCAGAAATGTCATGTAGATGATGAATCCTGCTACACAAAAGAAAAAGATTGTCTGTACTATGGACATTCCCGTGGGTCTCAACCACTCGCAAAGTTTCTCCCAGATAGAAATATCTGAGGGTGTGTCAAGCTTTCTGACTTCTTTTTGAATGTGTGCTGCCAGATCTTTAACTTCTTTTGAATTATCTGGAATAAAAGTGCAACACTCCGCACCAATCAGAGAGCGGGTGCCACCTTTTTCGGCTAGCACATAATCAAGTGCTATTCGATTTTGTAGTGCCACGGTTCAGATTGCTCGCATTTCATCAGAGATTTTACTTAGGGCATTGGCAGGATAGTCAGCTACGTTTTGTATGATGATTGGTATTTAATTTAATTCGTTGGCTACCGTTGTTTCCGACTAAAAAAGAATAACTTTAGCATAGATTGTATCTCGTAATGCAACAGCACGCTTATTTTTTTGAGTGATTGGTTCTGATAGATAAAGGAGGTGAGGAAGATGATGGATAGCAGTTACTGCATATCCTAAATTGCAAGATCCTGACCAAAATTTTGGAAGCCAGGAGTATGCTTTGTCATTACAGATAAAATATGTTCCATTATAAGCTGAATATTAGTAAATACATTCCAAGTACCAATGGTCTGAGAATGTTTTATTATTTATGATATTGTGTATACCTTTTATTGTTGAGGATTGATCAGCTCTGTATGTTGAATTATTGGCACATTTATAGGCTGTGTTAACATCAAAATAATTAATACAAATACTATGGCCCATATTCATCCCTCTGGGGTTATTACTAGTGAGACATATTGATCCTTCTTGTTTAAGAGTAGTTGGGAGATTAATATGTGGACGATTTTTATTTGTGTTATATTTAGGTTGATACCATCCTGAAAAAGTGTTTAGTGGATAACCTGAACATTTCCATAAATTAGTAAATAGCTTTAAATAAATTTGGTGCCTTCTTTTCTTCCATGAAACTGCTCTAGGTTGGGATACTGCAGAGTGAGAGGCGCTCTGGTAGATGTACCATTCTGCTGTTTCTGAAGCATTAAAAGGGATAGTTAAGAAAGGAATGTCTTCTCTTGAGTGGGTGGGGGTTGCAATACGTACCCAACAATTGGAAATATTGAAATTTTCAGCATAAATCTTAGATGTGTAAAGGAATGTGTTTTCATTTAACTCTGGGACAATGTTTACAAGGCCAGTTCTATAACTGAAAATGAATATTACGGCAAACATTTTTACAGATCTTAATACTTATACGCGCGCTTCACCTGTGATGCGTGGATCCAACTTTTCTTTCCTTTCAGTTTTACAGCGGACTGCGTGGTGAGAAGGATTAAAAAAGGTCCTTCCCACTTTGATCCTAGAGGCTCCTTCTGTAGTTTTTTGATGTAAACTTCCTCGCCGGGCACGAGATCATGCCAACCTTCGAGGGGGTCTCCCCAAGCAGCCAACACCTGTTGAGAAGCAGAACTAACAGAATTTGTTAAATTTTGACAATAAGTCAGCAAAGTATCACTCATTAAATGATAGTCTGCTTTTCGCAAGTCAATAGTCCCTGGCAGAGCCATTGGTCTGCCTGTAATGACTTCAAATGGACTTAAGCCTGTTGTTCTGTTTGGTGTTGCTCTGATACTGCATAATACTATCGGCAAGGCTTGGACCCAATTCATGCCTTCTTGGTTGTATTTAGTCAATCTTACTTTCAAAGTTCGATTCATACGTTCCACTTGTCCTGATGATTGTGGATGACAAGGACAGTGTAAATTCCAGTCAATGTCTAATAATCTACACACTTCCTTACAAACAGCACCTGTAAAGTGGGTTCCATTATCTGAGTCAATGCTAGCTGCTACTCCCCGTCTGGAGACGCTGTATGGGCAGCTGTGACTCTCCTAGCTGGAGCAGCTTCTACCCATCTAGAGAATTTATCCACTATTATAAGGACGTCATTGTACCTTTGGCACTTAGGAAGGGTCTACTTGTATACCCTGGAACGGTCCTGCAAGCAGGAGCTTTTAATTGAGGTATTGATGTTATAAGTCCCAAATTATTCTTTTGACAGGTTACACAACGGTTTGATACCAATTGTGCATATTTTTTGAATCCCTTACCACACCAGCTCCTCTGGAATCGATACATCATTTGTTGGGGTGATAGATGTCCCCATGAGTGGATTTGTAGGGCTAGAAAGGGCATCAGTGCTTGTGGTCCTACTGGTTTATCATTCAGAACTTGTCTCCAAATATCATCATCGTACAACTGAATACCTGATTCTAACCATGTCCATTTTTCTTTCTGTGTACAATCATGTTACATTTCACGTAGATTCTGTAATAAGTTGGTCACTCCCAATTTATAAATGTGATTGAATTCCTCATACCATTGAGAGGCAGCTTCCCTTGCTGCTTGGTCCGCAAGAGCGTTTCTTCTTGCTTCCATGGTGTCTTCATGAGTATGGGCTTTGCACTTTAGAATTCACACTTCTTTTGGCAAGGCCATAGCTTCTAGGAGATCTCGTACTTCCTTTCCATTTCGGATAGGTGTACCTGCTGTTGTGAGAAATCCTCTTTTTCTCTACAGGTGGCCAAAATCATGTGCCACTCCAAAACCATATCTGGAGTCAGTATAGATGTTAGCAGTTTAATCTCTTGCCACATGACATGCTTCTGTTAGTGCTTTTAGTTCGGCCTGTTGAGCTGATGCACCTGGGGATAAACTTCCTTCAACTAATACTTCATATGGACTTGTGACCGCCCACCCAGCTTTTCTGACACCCTTGTCAATAAAAGAGGAACTGGGCAGCACGGTAGCACAGTGGTTAGCACAGTTGCTTCACAGCTCCTGGGTCCCCGGTTCAATTCCCGGCTTGGGTCACTGTCTGTGTGCAGCCTGCACGTTCTCCCCGTGTCTGCATGGGTTTCCTCCAGGTGCTCCGGTTTCCTCCCACAGTCCAAAGATGTGCGGGTTAGGTGGATTGACCATGCTAAATTGCCCTTAGTGTCAAAAAAATGTTAAGTGGGGGTTACTGGGTTACGGGGATAGGGTAGATCCGTAGGCTTCAGTAGAGTGCTCTTTGTAAGGGCTGGTGCAGACTCAATGGGCCGAATGGCCTCCTTCTGCACTGTAAATTCTATGACTCTATGATCTGTGAATATAATTAAATCTGGGTTCTGTAGTGGTTTTTCTTCTACTAAGCGTACCTCTTCCATTTCCTCTATTATTTTCACACAGTCATGTCCTTCTGCCTCTCCTCCTTTTTGTTCCTCAGGCAGCAGGAGCAAAGATGATGGGTTTACTGGACTGGCTCTGTGAAAATAAAGGTTGGGTGCTTCCAAAACTGCTGTCCATCCAGTCCATCTAGCTGATGAAACTTGTGAAACCCTGTTCATGGATATTAGAGAATAGACTGAATGTGGGCATTTAATGGTTAACTGTTGGTCTAAGACAAGGCCTGATGTTGCTATTACAGCTCGACACGTGGCTTCCATGGCTCTTAAACAGCTGCCAAATGCTAGTGCCACGTTGTCAAGTTTAATGGAGTAGTATCCAACATGTCTTTACTGATCACCATGTTCTTGGGCTAGTACTGCTGTCATGTAACCTTCTTTTTCATGAACAAACAAAGAACAAAGAAATGTACAGCACAGGAACAGGCCCTTCGGCCCTCCAAGCCCGCGCCGACCATGCTGCCCGACTAAACTGCAATCTTCTACACTTCCTGGGTCCGTATCCCTCTATTCCCATCCTATTCATGTATTTGTCAAGATGCCCCTTAAATGTCACTATCGTCCCTGCTTCCACCACCTCCTCCGGTAGCGAGTTCCAGGCACACACTACCCTCTGCGTAAAAAACTTGCCTCGTACATCTATTCTAAACCTTGCCCCTCTCACCTTAAACCTATGCCCCCTAGTAATTGACCCCTCTACCCTGGGGAAAAGCCTCTGACTATCCACTCTGTCTCTGCCCCTCATAATTTTGTATACCTCTATCAGGTCTCCCCTCAACCTCCTTCGTTCCAGTGAGAACAAACCGAGTTTATTCAACCGTTCCTCATAATTAATGCCCTCCATACCAGGCAACATTCTGGTAAATCTCTTCTGCACCCTCTCTAAAGCCTCCACATCCTTCTGGTAGTGTGGCGACCAGAATTGAACACTATACTCCAAGTGTGGCATAACTAAGGTTCTATACAGCTGCAACATGACTTGCCAATTCTTATACTCAATGCCCCGGCCAATGAAGGCAAGCATGCCGTATGCCTTCTTGACTACCTTCTCCACCTGTGTTGCCCCTTTCAATGACCTGTGGACCTGTACTCCTAGATCTCTTTGACTTTCAATACTCTTGAGGGTTCTACCATTCACCGTATATTCCCTACCTGCATTAGACCTTCCAAAATGCATTACCTCACATTTGTCCGGATTAAACTCCATCTGCCATCTCTCCGCCCAAGTCTCCAAACAATCCAAATCCTGCTGTATCCTCCGACAGTCCTCATCGCTATCCACAATTCCACCAACCTTTGTGTCGTCTGCAAACTTACTAATCAGACCAGTTACATTTTCCTCCAAATCATTTATATACACTACAAACAGCAAAGGTCCCAGCACTGATCCCTGTGGAACACCACTGGTCACAGCCCTCCAATTAGAAAAGCATCCTTCCATTGCTACTCTCTGCCTTCTATGGCCTAGCCAGTTCTGTATCCACCTTGCCAGCTCACCCCTGATCCCGTGTGACTTCACCTTTTGTACTAGTCTACCATGAGGGACCTTGTCAAAGGCCTTACTGAAGTCCATATAGACAACATCCACTGCCCTACCTGCATCAATCATCTTAGTGACCTCCTCGAAAAACTCTATCAAGTTAGTGAGACATGACCTTCCCTTCACAAAACCATGCTGCCTCTCACTAATACGTCCATTTGCTTCCAAATGGGAGTAGATCCTGTCTCGAAGAATTCTCTCCAGTAATTTCCCTACCACTGAAGTAAGGCTCACCGGCCTGTAGTTCCCGGGATTATCCTTGCTACCCTTCTTAAACAGAGGAACAACATTGGCTATTCTCCAGTCCTCCAGGACATCCCCTGAAGACAGCGAGGATCCAAAGATTTCTGTCAAGGCCTCAGCAATTTCCTCTCCAGCCTCCTTCAGTATTCTGGGGTAGATCCCATCAGGCCCTGGGGACTTATCTACCTTAATATTTTTTAAGACACCCAACACCTCTTCTTTTTGGATCTCAATGTGACCCAGGCTATCTACACACCCTTCTCCAGACTCAACATCTACCAATTTCTTCTCTTTGGTGAATACTGATGCAAAGTATTCATTTAGTACCTCGCCCATTTCCTCTGGCTCCACACATAGATTCCCTTGCCTATCCTTCAGTGGGCCAACCCTTTCCCTGGCTACCCTTTTGCTTTTTATGTACGTGTAAAAAGCTTTGGGATTTTCCTTAACCCTATTTGCCAATGACTTTTCGTGACCCCTTCTAGCCCTCCTGACTCCTTGCTATTTTCCTTATATTCCACGCAGGCTTCGTCTGTTCCCAGCCTTTTATCCCTGACAAATGCCTCCTTTTTCTTTTTGACGAGGCCTACAATATCTCTCGTCATCCAAGGTTCCCGAAAATTGCCGTATTTATCCTTCTTCCTCACAGGAACATGCCGGTCCTGAATTCCTTTCAACTGACACTTGAAAGCCTCCCACAGGTCAGATGTTGATTTGCCCTCAAACATCCGCCCCCAATCTATGTTCTTCAGTTCCCGCCTAATATTGTTATAATTAGCCTTCCCCCAATTTAGCACATTCATCCTAGGACCACTCTTATCCTTGTCCACCAGTACTTTAATACTTACTGAATTGTGGTCACTGTTACCGAAATGCTCCCCTACTGAAACATCTACCACCTGGCCGGGCTCATTCCCCAATACCAGGTCCAGTACCGCCCCTTCCCGAGTTGGACTGTCTACATATTGTCTTAAGAAGCCCTCCTGAATGCTCCTTACAAACTCCGCCCCGTCTAAGCCCCTGGCACTAAGTGATTCCCAGTCAATATTGGGGAGGTTGAAGTCTCCCATCACCACAACCCTGTTGTTTTTACTCTTTTCCAAAATCTGTCTACCTATCTGCTCCTCTATCTCCCGCTGGCTGTTGGGAGGCCTGTAGTAAACCCCCAACATTGTGACTGCACCCTTCTTATTCCTGATCTCTACCCATATAGCCTCACTGCCCTCTGAGGTGTCCTCTCGCAGTACAGCTGTGATATTCTCCCGAACCAGTAGCGCAACTCCGCCTCCCCTTTTACATCACCCTCTCTCCCGCCTGAAACATCTAAATCCTGGAACGTTTAGCTGCCAATCCTGCCCTTCCCTCAACCAGGTCTCTGTAATGGCAACAACATCATAGTTCCAAGTACTAATCCAAGCTCTAAGTTCATCTGCCTTACCCGTAATACTTCTTGCATTAAAACATACGCACCTCAGGCCACCAGACCCGCTGTGTTCAGCAACTTCTCCCTGTCTACTCTGCCTCAGAGCCACACTGTCCCTTTGTTTGGAATTCCTAGAGCTGGTGCTGAACATAGGGCCTTTCTCAGATTTAAGAATGATTCCTTTTGTTCTGTGTTCTGTGTTGAGGTTAACCGTGTCTTTTGATTTTTGGTTACTTTTTAAAAGATCATTCAATGGCTGAGCTATCTGAGTGAAAGAATCAATCCAATTTCTGTTAAAATTACACAGTCCCAAAAATGATCTCACTTCCTGGACAGTTGTAGGTTCTTTGGCGACTTTGATGGCAGCCGTTCTGTCCTGAGTAAGTTCCCTTTTGCCTTTGGATATTTTCTAACCTAAGTAGACAGCTTCATCCTGGGAAATTTGTGCTTTGGCAAACCTAGCTTTGTGTCCATTATCACTAAGTTGATCCAAAACCAAATGTAAGTCTTTTTCGTGATCATCCTTATTAATAGATGGTATCAGAATGTCATTTACTTACTGAATAATGGTGGAAGGCGGAACAGGCAGTTGCCTGAGGTGGTTCTGTAGAGCCATGTGGTAAACAGTAGGGCTTGTGGTACTACTTGACTGTCATGATATTCAGGTAAACATCATGGTGCAAACAGACATACATACTGATGGACAGATCAACGAACCAATCAACACACACACAACACCACAGCCAATCACAGGCAAGAGCATACACACTACAAAACAGGGAACACAACACTTCCCGTGGATTCCAGCAGGAGACAGCTCAGGGCACAGAGCTCACAGCAAGCCACTCAGACATCCACCATGTGCTGAGTGCCACTCCAAGATAGTGTTAGGAATAGGTCCACAGATTCAAGGGTTATGATCGAACCTCAGTAACCAGTTTACCACTGTAAATATATGTTAGTAATAAAACTGAGTTGTACCATTCGCAACCGTGTTGGTTCGTCTGTGTAGCAGAGCACCCAACACATCAGACTACTTGTGGTAGTCTAGTCCATGTGTATTGTTGTTGATTGATGGTGAAAGCAAACCATGGCTGTACATCCTTAGCTAGTGGTACTGACCAAAAACCATTTGCCATGTCAATGACTGAAAACCATTGAAGGTCTGGTGTTAAAGAGTTAAAGACTGTAGATGGGTCTGCCACAAAAGGAGCCTTCCTGACATTGAATTGGTTGGCCTTTCTATAGTCAATAGTCAGGTGCCATGTGCCTTTAGCCTTTTTGATAGGCCATCCTGGACTGTTTGACGAGCTGTGAATGCACACTAAGATTCCCCTTTCTTCAAGTTGTTTTACTATTGGCAGTATGCCCTGAATTGAAGTTTTGTTAATAGGGTACTGTTTGGTACAAGGCGGTGCAGATCCAATGAAGGTGACTGGTTCCATTTTTAATAGGCCACAATCATTTTTGTCTTTAGCCCAAATTAAGTGATTTTGTATCTCGCTCTTTTTGATGTGTCTAATGGACCAGGTGATTTTTCAGTTATTAAAATTAAATGAAGAATTTAGTTGAGATAGGATGTCCATACCTAGAAGTGCCTGTGTAACCGGACCTACCCAAATTGATGCCATCAGTTGATGTGGTCCAAATTCTAATAGCATTGGTTCAGTCTTTCGGAGGGTAAAAGAATCCCCCCCTGCTGCAAAAGCGTTAATCTTTCCTGCATTTAGAGGAAATAAATCAACATAGTCTTTTGTAACACATGTAAGTTCAGCTCCAGTATCAAAAAGAAAATCGATATTATATCCTCCCACTCTTAGTGAAATATATAATCCATCCTTTTTCTGTTCAAGCAACGCATGCAATGAAATATGAAAAGAATCACCAAGAGTGGGGTCCATTAGTTTTTTGAAGCTTCAAGTAGAGCCCGTCTTTGTTGTGGGGCTAAGCTGTTGAACATGTCAGTCATTTCATTATCGTCATTGCGTGCAACCCTATGTGGGAACGGCTGGAGGGTCTAGGTTCCCTGTACGTGTCTTGTTGGTACGCAACCCTGGGCATGTCCTGTCTGTGCAGATGTCGTGGCTGGCCACGGGGCGTAAACGTATTGTATGAGTCATAGGACATTTCACTAGGCGGATTGATATCAGAGCTATTATTTCTTTATTCGTCTTGTTGTTTGTAACGACTTGATTTCATCCAATGTCCTGTTTTACCATAATAAAGACATTGTGTAGGTTTTTTGTATTCTTTTAATGGGGCAAGGGAACATGTGGAACCCGATGCTTCTGGAGAGGTTGTATTTATGGCTAATACCCCTGCAGAAGTTACAGCAGCCGCCACTGGAGCGGCAGTTGGCACAGGCTGAATTTGGCTAGCTGGAGGGCTGTTGTTTGAGTATGCATGCCGCGATCTATCTGAATACATCGGTCAACTGTTTCTCAGTGTGTACCGGTTGAAACCCAATTAGGTAGGATCAGGTTTAAAGCGTTAGATATTTTGGGTTTTAAACCAGCAACAAAAGCAGTTTTAATCGGTCCTAAAGTACTTGCATCCCAAGTATCTGTTTCGTTTTGGAGTTTTATCCCTGAATGTTCTATCCAGACATGTCTAAATCTGTCCTCGAAATCTTGTATATCTTACTAGTTTTTTGAATACAGGATGTAATTTTTTTTTTAAAAATATATTTTATTGAAAATTTTTCCATCACAATTTTTTCCCCTTACACATCAAACATAACAAAAAAGAAAATTTAACAGTGAACAAATGGCTAATCAACATGGTAAACTAATCATTTAACATAAACTAAAACTTCCCCCCCCCCTCCCCCCCCCTCCCCCCTGGGTTGCTGCTGCTGGTCATCCGTCTTCCCTCTAACGTTCCCCTAGGTAGTCAAGGAATGGCTGCCACCGCCTGGTAAACCCTTGAGCCGATCCTTTCAGTGCAAATTTCATCTGCTCCAGTTTTATGAACCCCGCCATAACGTTTATCCAAGTCTCCAGTCCGGGGGGTTTCGCTTCGTTCCACATGAGTAAAATCCTACGCCGGGCTACTAGGGACGCAAAGGCCACAACGTCGGCCTCTTTCGCCTCCTGCACTCCCGGCTCATCTGCAACTCCAAATAAAGCTAGCCCCCAGCCTGGTTTGACCAGGACCTTCACCACCTTCGAAATCACTCCCGCCACCCCCTTCAAATACCCCTCCAGTGCCGGGCATGACCAAAACATATGTGCGTGGTTTGCCGGGCTTCCGCCGCACCTCCCACACTTGTCCTCCACTCCAAAGAACCTGCTCAATCTTTCTCCCGTTATGTGTGCTCTATGTAGCACCTTGAATTGAATCAGGCTAAGCCTGGCACACGAGGAAGAGGAATTTACCCTGCTTAGGGCATCAGCCCACATACCCTCCTCTATCTCCTTCCCTAGCTCTTCTTCCCACTTTCCTTTTAATTCGCCCACCAGCTCCTCCCCCTCTTCCCTCATCTCTCGGTATATCTCTGACACCTTGCCCTCCCCGACCCACACCCCCGAAAGCACTCTGTCCTGGATCCCCTGTGCCGGGAGCAGCGGAAATCCCCTCACCTGTTGTCTTGTGAACGCCCTCACCTGCATTTTGCTAAGGAAGTTTCCCCGGGGCAACTTATACTTTTCCTCCAATGCTCCCAAGCTCGCAAACGTCCCATCTATAAATAAATCTCCCACCCTCCTAATTCCCAACTGGTGCCAGCTCTGAAATCCTCCATCCATCCTTCCTGGGGCAAACTTGTGGTTGTTCCTGATTGGGGACCCCACCAGGGCTCCCCGCGCACCTCTCTGTTGCCTCCATTGTCCCCAAATATTCAATGTTGCCGCCACCACTGGGTTCGTGGTAAACTTTTTTGGTGAGAGCGGTAGCGGCGCCGTCACCAGCGCCTCTAGGCTCGTCCCTTTACAGGACTTTCTCTCCAGTCTTTTCCATGCTGCACCCTCTCCCTCCATCATCCATTTACGAATCATCGCCACATTGGCGGCCCAATAGTAGTCGCCCAAATTCGGTAGCGCCAATCCTCCTCTGTCTCTGCTACGTTGTAGGAACCCCCTCCTTACCCTCGGGACTTTCCCTGCCCACACGAAGCTCGTGATGCTCCTGTCTATTTTTTTAAAAAGGTCTTAGTGATTAGTATAGGGAGACATTGAAATACAAATAAGAACCTCGGGAGGACCATCATCTTAATTGCGTGAACTCTGCCCGCCAACGACAGAGGCTGCATGTCCCACCTCTTGAAGTCCTCCTCCATTTGTTCTACCAATCGTGTCAGATTAAGTCTGTGTAAGGTTCCCCAGCTCTTAGCGATCTGAATCCCCAGGTATCGGAAGTTTCTTTCCACTTTGCTTAGAGGCAGGCCTTCTATCTCTCTACTCTGGTCCCCAGGGTGTATCACGAATAGTTCACTCTTCCCCATGTTAAGCCTATATCCCGAGAAATCTCCGAACTCCCTCAATATCTGCATGACCTCTGTCATCCCCCCCACTGGGTCCGTCACATACAACAGTAGGTCATCTGCGTATAGCAACACTCGGTGTTCTTCTCCCCCTCTAATCACCCCCCTCCATTTCCTGGAGTCTCTCAATGCCATGGCCAGAGGTTCAATTGCCAACGCGAACAACAATGGAGATAGCGGGCATCCCTGTCTTATTCCCCTATATAGTCGGAAATACTCCGATCTTTGCCGACCCGTGACCACACTTGCCATTGGGGCCCCATAAAGGAGTTTGACCCAGCTAATAAACCCGTTCCCGAACCCAAACCTCCTTAGCACCTCCCATAAGTACTCCCACTCCACCCTATCAAATGCCTTCTCTGCATCCATTGCCGCCACTATCTCTGCCTCCCCCTCCACTGGGGGCATCATTATCACCCCTAATAGTCGTCGCACATTGACATTCAGTTGTCTCCCCTTTACGAACCCTGTCTGGTCTTCGTGCACCACCCCCGGGACACAGTCCTCTATCCTCGATGCCAGTACCTTTGCCAGCAATTTGGCGTCCACATTCAATAATGAAATAGGTATAGAGGACCCGCACTGCAACGGATCTTTATCCCGCTTCAGAATTAGCGATATCGTCGCCTCCGACATTGTCGGGGGTAAAGTCCCTCCTTCCCTGGCCTCATTAAACGTCCTCACTAACAGTGGGGCCAACAAGTCCACAAATTTTCTATAAAATTCCACCGGGAACCCGTCTGGTCCCGGAGCCTTCCCTGCTTGCATATTCCCCAGCCCCTTAGTAAACTCGTCCACCCCAATCGGTGCCCCCAGGCCTTCCACCTCCTGCTCCTCCACCCTCGGGAACCTCAATTGATCCAGGAACTGCCGCATCCCCTCCTCTCCCTCCGGGGGTTGGGACCTATACAGTCCTTCATAGAAGGTCTTGAACACCTCGTTTATCTTCCCTGCTCTCCGCACCGTAGCTCCCTTTTCGTCTCTAATTCCCCCTATCTCCCTCGCCGCTGTCCTCTTTCGCAGCTGATGGGCCAGAAGGCGACTAGCCTTTTCCCCATATTCATACCTCCTCCCCTGTGCCTTCCTCCACAGCACCTCCGCCCTTCTGGTGGTCAAAAGGTCGAACTCCATCTGGAGTCGTCTTCTCTCCCTGTACAGTCCCTCCTCCGGGGTCTCCGCAAACTCCCTGTCCACCCTTAAAATCTCCCCCAGTAATCTTTCCCTTTCCTTGGCCTCTGTTTTCCCTTTGTGGGCCCTAATGGAGATCAGCTCTCCTCTGACCACCGCTTTTAGTGCTTCCCATACCACTCCTACTCGGACCTCCCCGTCGTCATTGGCCTCCAGGTACCTCTCAATACATCCCCGCACTCTTCCACACACTCCTTCATCCGCCATCAATCCCACATCTAATCGCCAGAGTGCTCGCTGCTCCCTTTCCTCTCCTAGTTCCAGGTCCACCCAGTGTGGGGCATGGTCCGAAACCGCTATGGCTGAATACTCAGCTTCTTCCACCCTTGAGATCAACGGCCTTCCCAGAACAAAAAAATCTATCCGGGAGTACACTTTATGGACATGGGAAAAGAAGGAGAACTCCCTGGCCCTCGGTCTAAGAAATCGCCATGGATCCACTCCCCCCATTTGGTCCATAAACCCCTTGAGCACCTTGGCCGCTGCCGGCCTTCTTCCGATCTTCGATCTGGATCTATCTAACCCTGGGTCCAGCACGGTGTTGAAGTCCCCTCCCAATATCAAGTTTCCTACCTCCAGGTCCGGTATACGACCCAACATCCGTCTCATAAATCCCGCATCGTCCCAATTCGGGGCATATACATTAACCAGCACGACCTCCATTCCCTCCAGCCTGCCACTCACCATTACATATCTACCTCCGCTATCTGCTACAATGCTCCTTGCTTCAAATGCTACCCGTTTCCCCACCAATATGGCCACCCCTCTATTCTTTGCATCTAGTCCTGAGTGGAACACCTGTCTCACCCATCCTTTCCTTAACCTAACTTGGTCCGCCACCTTCAGGTGAGTCTCCTGGAGCATAGCCACGTCTGCCCTTAGTCCTTTCAAGTGCGCGAGCACTCGGGCCCTTTTAATCGGTCCATTCAGGCCTCTCACGTTCCACGTGATCAGCCTCACTAGGGGGCTACCTGCCCCCTTCCCGTGTCGACTAGCCATCACCTTCTCTAGGCCAGTCCCGTATCCCGCCTCCGTGCTCCCACTCGCTCCCCAGGCGTCGCATTCCATCCCCGTCCATCCACTCTTTAGCCATTTCCTCTTTGATTTCCGCAGCAGCAACCCAGTTATCCCCCCCCCACTCCCCCCCCCCCCCCCCGCTAGATCCCCCTCTAGCGTGATTGCTCCCCCCATATTACTTCCGCAAGTCAGCTGACTTCAACTGACCCCGGCTACTCCTGCTCCCTCCTTGACCCCCCCGTGTGGGGAACTCCCATCTGCCTTGCGCCTGTCTTCCCGCCATTATCTTTCTGGCGCGGGAAAATCCCTTTATCTGACCCGCCTCTTGTGGCGCAGCTCCCTTTCCCCTCCCACTCCCATTCCTCATTCTCCGCCTATGTCCCTTCTTTCCCCCCTCACCGGCGCCCACATTTCTTAGTGTCTCCCCCCTTCCCAATTTACTTCTCTATTTACATCGACAATAACATTCCCTACAGTATCAGTCCCTCAGTTCCGATCCAATTTCTCCTCTTTAATAAAGCTCCATGCCGTTTCAAAATAGTGATGTCTCTCCTGGTACGTGACCCATAGTCGTGCCGGCTGCAGCATCCCGAACTTCACCTTCTTTTTGTGTAACACCTCCTTGGCTCGGTTAAAACTCGCCCTCCTTCTCGCCACCTCCGCACTCCAATCCTGGTACACCCGTACCACTGCATTCTCCCATCTGCTACTCCGTACTTTTTTAGCCCATCTCAAGACCTCTTCTCTATCTTTAAGGCGGTGAAATCGCACGATTGTCGCCCTAGGTGGTTCTCCCGCTTTTGGTCTTCTCGCCGGGATCCGATGTGCCCCCTCCACCTCTAAGGGGCCCGCAGGGGCCTCAGCTCCCATCAACGAGCTTAGCATCGTGCTTACATAAGCCCCGCAATCCGCTCCTTCCACTCCCTCAGGGAGACCCAGTATCCGAAGGTTCTTCCTTCGCGCTCTGTTTTCTAGGGCCTCAATCCTTTCAATGCACTTTTTGTGGAGCGCCTCATGCGTCTGTGTTTTGACTGCCAGGCCCAGGATCCCGTCCTCATTATCCGTCACCTTCTGCTCCACCACGCGGAGCTCTGTCTCCTGGGTCCTTTGTGCCTCCTTGAGCCCCTCAATTGCCTGTAGCATCGGGGTCAGCACCTCCCTCTTTAGTAGCTCCACACACCGTCTCAAGAATTCGTCTTGCTTGGGCCCCCATGTCGCCTGGGTTTTCTCCGCCGCCATCTTGTGTCTTCTCCCTTTCTATCCCTATCGTCGAGGATTCCTCGCGCTGCAGCCGCCGCCGCCGATATTTTCCTCTTTCGTTGGGGGGGGGGGACTCCCTATTCACTCACCCCACACCGGGTTTCGTCGCGCGAAAATTTCCCGTTGGGGCTCTTAAAAGAGCCCGAAGCGTTTCATCGCCGCAACCGGAAGTCGTCCAGGATGTAATTTTTGACCAATCGGTCCTAGGTGGGCGGAATCTTAATAGCCAATTCTTAATCACAACCCAACCAGCTTCCAAGGGCAATATCTACTTCCTCTGCGAGAATTCGACCATCACAGGTGCCTATCATAATGGACAAAATTTGCACACCATATAATGGATGAAGATGGTAAATGATGTGTAATCGATGGAGTTGTTCCCACGTGGTCATGCCTCACCTTTTGGGGTGTGTGAGATCTTTAGACCTACCTGTCTATTTTATCAGGGTCAGCAACCTCATGTATCCATTGTCGGCCATATTCAGATCTTGTGGTTGTTATCTCATTCTCTCTTGTCTCCTTACTTCCAATTTTAACCCTTTTGCTTCGTAGTGGGGCTAATCAAATTACCTTTGTAGTTAGTTTCTTAGGTTCACTAATTTCGTCACTGTCTTCGCCTGAGTTATTTGGTTTTTGAAGTTTAACTTTTGGTTTGTTTTTAACATTTGATCTTGGTTGTGGGATTGGAGCTGACGCTGTATCGATCAGAGTATTTTGACTGGTTTCGGAACTGGTATTAGGATTTAAACAAGTGTCGTTTGTTTTCTGATCCGAATTACTAGCTGCGAGATTGTGAGTTAAGACTTTGCAATGTGCTTTCAAGTTGTTCATTTCACTCTCCAAAATACATCTTTCCTCAAGTAACTGACAATTTTGACTTTTAATGTCATTAGTTTCTGATATCAACTGTTGAAATTTGGACTCTGATTCATTATTTTTACGCTGTAATTCGCCAATTTGGAATGATTGTTGTTGAACTTTAAAGGTTTCATTTTCCAATAATGTTTTGATCTGTTCACATTTTTCAAGTTTAGATTTTGCATTTCGTAATTCTTCAACAACTGCCGCTAGTTGGTCTTTAGTGGACTTAAGGTCATGATCGTGTTTTCATGATCGTCTCTTGCTGTCTACGGAGCTGCGCCAATACTGCAAAAGACCATTTCATGTGTTTCCTTCTGGTCAAAGGTGTGGATTTTCCCCAAGCCCTTTTGATGTCATCAATGGACCACTGTCCTTTGGGGATATCATATTTTGATTCAATTTTCGTAGATACTTTACACAATCCAAAATGTATATAAATTAAAGATCTACGATCTCCCAATATATCGTTGATAGAAACTTCCGGTACAGCCTGACCTCCCTTTGAAGTTGTGGGAAGTAGTTCTCTACCTTTTGAAGGAACTGGATCTACTTTTGGATTTTTGTCTGCCATAAATCCAGCCTTAAAACCCAATCTTTTGGTCGCAAACAAGTTTGTGTAATTTGAAGATTACACGACCACAACTATTCAGTCGCATTTTATTTAGTTGTACGGCCTGCATCTGATTGAATAACTCTTTCTTAAAAGGTCCTTTCTAAAGGGGTCGAAGCACTAGCCGGTGCGGCTTTAAGACTTTTAATGGGTGAAAAAAAGATTTTCTTACCTCAGTCTAGCCGTTTTTCGGATAGATGTCTTTGGCTCTTCCGTCCTTCTGGGCTTCTGCTAATGGTATGATCTTCGGTCTTCCGATGTCCGCTGAATCCTTCCAATCGTCTCCGACTCGTTCCGATCTTTTCCGACTCTCCCCGATCGTCGACTCAGCGCTCCTCTCCTTTTGCCGTACTATGCCAATTGTTGAAATCTACCATGCGGTTTAAGTGTAGTCTCGTATACTTATAGTCTCTATAATTTTAATCAGTAGCAAAATAAAATCTTTTATTGTGTCTATTGATTATGATTGAGAGTTTGAGATCTTCTTGTGGTTACAGATCAAATGTTCTCAGTAAAGCCCTGCCAGCAGAAGACTTTAAGAGAAATAATTAACTAGTGGTTTATAAACAAATTGAATTTTCAAAATACAGTAACGGTTTCTTGCTCAAAACAAAACAGCTAGCGCAGACTTTATGAGTTAGAGTGGAAATATGAAAATAAGAATATGGATAGCAAGTAGTTAGGTAAAAGGTATAGAGTGATCCTGGATGGAAAATGGCTGCCCGGACCTTGGTCTGACTCTATCTGTCCCTACCCTTGTAATGTGCTGATTGGCTTGGATGAGTCTCAAATGTATTTGATTGGATGGTTAGTTGTCAATCATCAATATGCAACATAGCTATGAATATGTTGCATCTTTGAATGTTTGTTGTGTATTGGAATGTGATTTACACTTTTAATCAGCTTCTGATTTCTCCTGTTTTTTGCTGACTGCTATACTTTTTCACATCTTGGACAATGGCAAATTCATTTTATCCATGTTAACTTATTGTGACCTTCATTCAATTGTTTCATTCGCTTCGAATTAGACCGTAGATGTTGCAAATGTTTCTTTCATTATTGCAAGATGTACAATTTATAATCTGAAATTATGTTTGCAGGCTTATGATGATGGAGTTCATTTTAAAAAGTGAATGTTAACATGGGCTTTTGTATTTACATTAAAATGGCTAAATCAATGACCCTTTTCCCTATCAGAAATAGCTGGTTCCCTTCAGACCCTTGAGAGCTAATGGGCATAAAAGTGGAAATTATAGCCTGTTACCCTGCCATTGATTTAGGAGTGCATTCTGCAGATTGCCTTCTGTGTTCATGTGAAGATGAAGGAAGGTGTAAGAACAATAATCAGCAGTGGAAATTGAGTTCAAAATAAATGGTAATACATCAAGAGTACATTGATGTTATGGTTCTGACTTCAGATACATAGAAATATTACAATGGTTATTTAAACCGGTAAATTTCAAAAGGCAGATCAAAAATGAGCATGATGAATGAATGGTGATCATGCATAAACAACACGTAAATAGATCAAACAGCTTCAAAATTATTTATTTGGGTAATCTAATAACACTGGAAGGCTAAGACAGAAATTGAATAAAGGATATTAACTGCAAAAGAGATATTTAATAATAGTTTCCTTCTAACCATAAAATTAAGCTGGTGATAATAATTGAATAATGATTTCCTTATGACTGCCCAACACATTTTACAAGTCTATAAATTGGACTTTGAAGTGCCATGAAAACAGAAGATATTTGTGTGTGGGTGCTATAGGCGCAAACTAAAAATTAATTGGACCAGAAAGTGGCTGAATACTTGAATTAGCACAAGAATGAAGTGATGAGTCTGATTAAGATCAGGGAATTGACAGTGTGGACATATTATTCACGGCATAAAATAAATCTTCTGAGATTGCTGCTGTCTAAAGAAGTTGATGCAGAAACATTGACATAATGACTCACTACACTTCAAAAATGACTCTTATATCCATCCCATACAGCAATGACCAATTAATCAGTTTTTGTTGTGGGTTAAGGTAGGAATGTTTCCCAGGACACCGGGAGAACCCCCAGATCGTCTTTAACTGATTGCATGGGATCATAATGTCCACCAAACACATCAGAAGATGTAGGTGGACCTTTATTGAAAAAAATTGCTTTGAAGAATGTTGCCTCCAACAATGCAGTGGGAGTATGGTCCTCTTTTCTGTGCTCAAGTCCCAAACTAGAATTTAGACAGGTAAATGACGTAAATGATTGAATTGAGCAGTCAGTTGTAAGTTTGCAATAGAAGGGGCGGCATGTGGTGCAGTGGTTAGCACTGGGACTGCAGCGCTGAGGACCCGGGTTTGAATCCCTGCTCTGGGTCACTGTCCATGTGGAGTTTTCACATTCTCCCCATGTCTGCATGGGTTTCACCCCCACAATCCAAAGATGTGCTGGTTAGGTGGATTGGCCACGTTACGTTGCCCCTTAATTGGAAAAGAAAAATAATTGGCTACTCTTAATTTCTGAAAAAAAAGTTTGGAATAGAAAATTTTGCACAACACAAAATACCAATTGCCAAAATGTAAGAACAATCAGGGAGGGAGACAGGCAGGGAGAAAGAGCAGGAGAGAACCAGTATAAATTTGGAGGTAACAAAATGCATCTGACAAATGCATGAAGGTCAACTAGGTTCACTGAGGAAAGCTATAATCCAATTAGATTTTCAGCAGACATTTGAGATGATCCCATGTGGGGTTTCCAACAAAGATTAAGATTTACAGAATTCATGGCAAATAGAAGCCTTTACAAGATATTCTATTGAACGGAAATCCCCAGGAAATTGCCTCTTGTAACCTTAGCTCCATAATAATGGTTAATCCAAAGAATGAGGAGCATTGTAAATCAGGGGTTTGTAAAGTTCATGTGAAAAACGACAACTAAAGATTTAAATTGTTTTGTAAAGGCTATATAGAATGTTGAACGCACCCTTACAATGTAACTTCTGGATCACAGGTTTCCCACAAATTTATATTTTTCTTTGCACTATATCCAAAGTTACAAAAAGCTAAATTGGTCCAAATTCTCAGAGGGGAATTGACACCTCTGTAAATAGTTTTGTTAGACATGTTGCTATGCTTCAGCGCTGAAAAGGATACAAAATCACCACTGGAAGCAATAATGTCATTGTATTTGACTCTGCAATCTTTCCATACTTTGCTTTTAGATCACAGTTCATTCTCAAACAGGCTTGTTCCTAAAGGCTCAGCAACGTGTTAATATTACCCACCTTAATCACAGTATGACACTTTTATTTTTACTGCACAATGTTCAGAGAGGAAGTGTTGTCAAGTCAGGGCTATTGTTACATTTGTACTGAATCCACATGCATCAGTGGGAATGAAGATTTTGAAACACTCAGTAGGTCAGGCAGAATATGCAGAGAGAACAGGCAAGTTAATGTTCCAGGTGTAAAATATTGAAGCAGCAGTTTCACCCAGAACAATAACGCATCATATTGTATTAGCGATTTGGACATGACGTGGGGGGGCATGATTGGGAAATTTGCAGATGATACAAAGATTGGCCGAGTGGTGGCCAATGGATACGATTCTCTGAAAAAATCTCTAAGTTCATTTGTGGTGGGTTTTTCAGGGAGTTTCCCGCCGGCTTTGTCATCGAGTTCCCCACTGCTATTCAAAAACACTTAGTCACGTTTAGACACTTAGTGCCCTGGAGAGTTCCCCCCCCCCCCCCCTACCCCATGGGCAATGTCACCCCCCATACACATGGGCACTATCCCACAAACCCCTCTCCCCCCCCACCCCCCAAGTGTGGACACCCCGCTATGGGGTCCCTGGGGGATCCCCTCTTCAGGCTCATCCAAGGCCCCTTACAGCACTCCCTCCCTCCCAGGACCACCTGTCCCTCAGCCTCCCAGAGATCCCTACTTACCTGCCCTGCACACCCCCACCCTTCAAACACCCCCTCCAGTCGCCTTTCATGGGCATGGCCCCCCTCAGCCCTAACCCTTGGCAGTGCCACCCTGACACTCGGGCACCCTTGCACTGCCTCCCTGGCACCCGGGCAGTCATTCTTCCAGGTTGGCCATGCCATATGGGCACCTTGGCAGTGCCAGGGTGGCAGTGCCAAGATGTCAGCTCAGCAGTGCCAAGGTACCCACGTTCCAGGGGCCACCCTGCATTGACTCTGACCACCCAGGGTTTCCGATGGCCGGGGAGACCCCCTGAGTGCTGTTCTGACTGGTCCATGTTTGTGTGGACCAGTGCTGAATGGCGTCAGGCTGCAGCCTCCCTGGGGAGTTTGGAGAATCGAGGGAGGCCGGTGGATACCGGGCGAGTTCGCCGAAGCCGGTTTAAAACCAGTTTCGGCATGCGCCATTTAGTCTCGCCCCTTGTGGGCGGGATTCAGACTATGACACCTTGTGGGACTTGAGTTAATCCCACAAGGCATGAAGACTGCCGTGAAGCCTGCGAGAGGGCTCTCCCGGCATTCATGGCCGCACTGTGCTCAAGGGAGTGCGTGGCCGGTGGATCGCAAACAGTGTAGAGGATAGCTAATCTCCAAAATTATATATATAGGTTGGTGGATTGGACGATAAAGTGTCAGATTGGATTTAACACTGAGAAATATGAAGTTATGCATTTAGAGAGGTCAAACAGCTTTAGGGAGTATACAATAAATAGGAATATACTAAGAGGGATAAATGAAGTGAGAGATCTTGACGTACAAATACACAGGTCCCTAAAGCCAGCAGTTTAAGTAGAAAAGGTTGTAAAGAAAGCAGAAGGAATGCTCTCCTTCACTGTCAGAGGTCTAGAATAAAAAAGGAAGGATAGAATACTGAAATTGTATAAAACACTGGTGAGGCCACAACTGGAGTACTGCGTGCAGAGTATTGTGTCACCGCATAACAGGTAAAATATAATTGCTCTGGAGAGAGTGCAGAGAAGGTTTAAAAGAATGTTGCCAGGGCTGAAAAAGTGTAGCTACGAGGAGAGATTGGATACAAAGAACAAAGAACAAAGAAATGTACAGCACAGGAACAGGCCCTTCGGCCCTCCAAGCCCGTGCCGACCATGCTGCCCAACTAATCTACAATCTTCTACACTTGCTGGGTCCGTATCCCTCTATTCCCATCCTATTCATGAATTTGTCAAGATGCCCCTTAAATGTGACTATCGTCCCTGCTTCCACCACCTCCTCCGGTAGCGAGTTCCAGGCACCCACTACCCTCTGCGTAAAAAACTTGCCTCGTACATCTACTCTAAACCTTGCCCCTCTCACCTTAAACTTATGCCCCCTAGTAATTGACCCCTCTACCCTGGGGAAAAGCCTCTGACTATCCACTCTGTCTATGCCCCTCATAATTTTGTAGACCTCTATCAGGTCGCCCCTCAACCTCCTTCATTCCAGTGAGAACAAACTGAGTTTATTCAACCGCTCCTCATAGCTAATGCCCTCCATACCAGGCAACATTCTGGTAAATCTCTTCTGCACCCTCTCTAAAGCCTCCACATCCTTCTGGTAGTGTGGCGACCAGAATTGAACACAATACTCCAAGTGTGGCCTAACTAAGGTTCTATACAGCTGCAACATGACTTGCCAATTCTTATACTCAATGCCCCGGCCAATGAAGGCAAGCATGCCGTATGCCTTCTTGACTACCTTCTCCACCTGTGTTGCCCCTTTCAGTGACCTGTGGACCTGTATTCCTAGATCTCTCTGACTTTTAATACTCTTGAGGGTTCTACCATTCACTGTATATTCCCTACCTGCATTAGACCTTCCAAAATGCATGACCTCACATTTGTCCGAATTAACCTCCATCTGCCATCTCTCCGCCCAAGTCTCCAAACAATCTAAATCCTGCTGTATCCTCTGACAGTCCTCATCGCTATCCGCAATTCCACTAACCTTTGTGTTGTCTGCAAACTTACTAATCAGACCAGTTACATTTTCCTCCAAATCATTTATATATACTACAAACAGCAAAGGTCCCAGCACTGATCCCTGCGGAACACCACTGGTCACAGCCCTCCAATTAGAAAAGCATCCTTCCATTGCTACTCTCTGCCTTCTATGACCTAGCCAGTTCAGTAAACACCTTGCCAGCTCACCCCTGAACCCGTGTGACTTCACCTTTTGTACTAGTCTACAATGAGGGACCTTGTCAAAGGCCTTACTGAAGTCCATGTGGACAACATCCACTGCCCTACCTGCATCAATCATCTTTGTGACCTCCTCGAAAAACTCTATCAAGTTAGTGAGACACGACCTCCCCTTCACAAAACCATGCTGCCTCTCACTAATACGTCCATTTGCTTCCAAATGGGAGTAGATCCTGTCTCGAAGAATTCTCTCCAGTAATTTCCCTACCACTGAAGTAAGGCTCACCGGCCTGTAGTTCCCTGGATTATCCTTGCTACCCTTCTTAAACAGAGGAACAACATTGGCTATTCTCCAGTCCTCCGGGACATCACCTGAAGACAGTGAGGATCCAAAGAGTTCTGTCAAGGCCTCAGCAATTTCCTCTCCAGCCTCCTTCAGTATTCTAGGGTAGATCCCATCAGGCCCTGGGGACTTATCTACCTTAATATTTTTTAAGACGCCCAACGCCTCGTCTTTTTGGATCTCAATGTGACCCAGGCTATCTACACACCCTTCTCCAGACTCAACATCTACCAATTCCTTCTCTTTGGTGAATACTGATGCAAAGTATTAATTTAGTACCTCGCCCATTTCCTCTGGCTCCACACATAGATTCCCTTGCCTATCCTTCAGTGGGCCAACCCTTTCCCTGGCTACCCTCTTGCTTTTTATGTACATGTAAAAAGCCTTGGGATTTTCCTTAACCCTATTTGCCAATGACTTTTCGTGACCCCTTCTAGCCCTCCTGACTCCTTGCTTAAGTTCTTTCCTACTTTCCTTATATTCCACACAGGCTTCGTCTGTTCCCAGCCTTTTAGCCCTGACAAATGCCTCCTTTTTCTTTTTGACGAGGCCTACAATATCTCTCGTTATCCAAGGTTCCCAAAAATTGCCGTATTTATCCTTCTTCCTCACAGGAACATGCCGGTCCTGAATTCCTTTCAACTGACACTTGAAAGCCTCCCACATGTCAGATGTTGATTTGCATTCAAACATCCGCCCCCAATCTAGGTTCTTCAGTTCCCGCCTAATATTGTTATAATTAGCCTTCCCCCAATTTAGCACATTCACCCTAGGACCACTCTTATCCTTGTCCACCAGCACTTTAAAACTTACTGAATTGTGCTCACTGTTCCTGAAATGCTCCCCTACTGAAACTTCTACCACCTGGCCGGGCTCATTCCCCAATACCAGGTCCAGTACCGCCCCTTCCCTAGTTGGACTGTCTACATATTGTTTTAAGAAGCCCTCTTGGATGCTCCTTACAAACTCTGCCCCATCTAAGCCCCTGGCACAAAGTGAGTCCCAGTCAATATTGGGGAAGTTGAAGTCTCCCATCACCACAACCCTGTTGTTTTTACTCTTTTCCAAAATCTGTCTACCTATCTGCTACTCTATCTCCCGCTGGCTGTTGGGAGGCCTGTAGTAAACCCCCAACCTTGTGACTGCACCCTTCTTATTCCTGATCTCTACCCATATAGCCTCACTGCCCTCTGAGGTGTCCTCCCATAGTACAGCTGTGATATCCTCCCTAACCAGTAGCGCAACTCCGCCACCCCTTTTACATCCCCCTCTATCCCGCCTGAAACATCTAAATCCTGGAACGTTTAGCTGCCAATCCTGCCCTTCCCTCAACCAGGTCTCTGTAATGGCAACAACATCATAGTTCCAAGTACTAATCCAAGCTCTAAGTTCATCTGCCTTACCCGTAATACTCCTTGCATTAAAACATATGCACTTCAGGCCAACAGACCCGCTGTGTTCAGCAACTTCTCCCTGTCTGCTGTGCCTCAGAGCCACATTGTCCCTATTCCCTAGTTCTCCCTCAATGCTCTCACCTTCTGACCTATTGCTCCCGTGCCCACCCCCCGCCATACTAAATTAAACCCTCCCGTGTGACACTAGCAAACCTCGCGGCCAGGATATTTATGCCTCTCCAGTTTAGATGCAACCCGTCCTTATATAGGTCACACCTGCCCCGGAAGAGCTCCCAGTGGTCCAGATAACGGAAACCCTCCCTCCTACACCAGCTGTTTAGCCACGTGTTTAGCTGCTCTATCTTCCTATTTCTAGCCTCACTGGCACGTGGCACAAGGAGTAATCCCGAGATTACAACCCTAGAGGTCCTGTCTTTTAACTTTCTGCCTAGCTCCCTGAACTCCTGCTGCAGGACCTCATGCCCCTTCCTGCCTGTGTCATTAGTACCAATATGTACAACGACCTCTGCCTGTTTGCCCTCCCCCTTCAGGATGCCCTCTACCCGTTCGGAGACATCCTGGACCCTGGCACCAGGGAGGCAACATACCATCCTGGAGTCTCTTTCACGTCCACAGGAGCACCTATCTGTGCCCCTGACTACAGAGTCCCCTATTACTATTGCTCTTCTGCGCTTTGACCCTCCCTTCTGAACATCAGAGCCAGCCGTGGTGCCACTGCTCTGGCTGCTGCTGTTTTCCCCTGATCGGCTATCCCCCCCGACAGTATCCAAAGGGGTATACCTGTTCGAGAGGGGGACAACCACAGGGGATTCCTGCACTGACTGCCTGCCCTTTCTGGTGGTCACCCATTTCTCTGCCTGCACCTTGGGTGTGACCACATTTATATAACTGCTATCTATGACGCTTTCCGCCACCTGCATGCTCCTAAGTGCATCCAATTGCCGCTCCAACCGACCATGCGGTCTGTGAGGAGCTCCAGTTGGGTGCACTTTCTGCAGATGAAGCCACCCGGGTCGCTGGAAGCCTCCCGGACCTGCCACATCTCACAGTCAGAGCACTGCACCCCTCTAACTGACTTTGCATCAATTAATTAGTAAATTAAAGTTAAAAGTTAAAATTTAAAAAAGAAAGTTACTGTTAACTATCTGTTTCCTCGCACTAGATTTCTACTATAAATGTGAAAGCTAAATATAGTACTCTCTGATCTCTGGCTTAGATACCCCTCTAAATTATAATTAAGTAATTATGTTTAATTAGTTACCAATGCTTAATTTTTAAATTTAGTGTAGATTTCCAACCAGCCACTCAGGTCACAGCTTTTCTGTGATGTCACTTCAGTTTCTCCCCCCCGCCAACACACACAATTTGAAAAGGTAATAAAAGTAAAAATGAGTAAAAATCACTTACTTACCTTCTGAGGGTCTTAGATGTTCTCAGGTTCTCTCCCTGACAGAGACTGCTCCTCCTCCTCCGAACGGTTCCCGAAACTAGGCAGTGATCTTTTTAAATCTCCACTCCGACTCGCAGCTCCCGTGCTTTTTAAATCTCTGTTCCGACTCGCAGCTCCTGCGCTTTTTAAATCTCTGCTCCGACTCGTAGCTCCCGCGCTTTTTAAATCTCCGCTCAGACTCGCAGCTCCCACGCTTTTTAAATCTCTGCTCCGACTCGCAGCTCCTGCGCTTTTTAAATCTCCGCTCCGACTCGCAGCTCCTGCGCTTTTTAAATCTCCGCTCCGACTCGCAGCTCCTGCGCTTTTTAAATCTCCACTCCGACTCGCAGCTCCTGCGCTTTTTAAATCTCCGCTCCGACTCGCAGCTCCTGCGCTTTTTGAATCTCTGCTCCGACTCGCAGCTCCCGCGCTTTTTAAATCTCTGCTCCGACTCGCAGCTCCTGCGCTTTTTAAATCTCCGCTCCGACTCGCAGCTCCCGCGCTTTTTAAATCTCTGTGATGGGTTGGGGTTATTTTCCTTGGAACAAAGTAGGCTGAGGGGTGTTCTAATTGAGGTGTACAGAATTATGAGGGGAAGAGATGAAGTGGACAGAATAAAATTGTTTCCCCTGGTGGAGAACTTTAAACCAGTGGACATAAATTCAAGATAAATGGCAAAAGGTGTAGAGCGGACAAGAGGAAGAACCTTTTGATGCAGAGAGTAGTGAGAGTCTGGAATTCGCTGCCTGAGTTGGTGGTGGAGGCAAAGACCCAAAACTCTTTTAAAAAGTACCTGGATCTGCACCTTGTAAGCTACAGGGCTATGGACCGGGTGAAGGAAGTTGGGATTAGAAAGGGCACCTGGCACCTGAACTCACCCGGTACTCTCGCGCTGGCATGGACAAAATAGGCCAAATAGCCTCCTTCTGTGCTGTAATATTTCTATAGTTTCTATTTGCTTTCTAAGGTCAATGTAAATAATCTCATGACACTATTTTGATGTAGATCAGTCATGTTATCCCTGGTGTCCCAGTGAATACGTATCCCTCAAGCAACTTCTCAAAAATAGAATATCTGCTCATTAGTACATTGCTGATCATAGGAGCTTGCAAACTGACTGCCGTGTTTCCTATATTACAACAGTAGGAAGTAATGAATTAGCTGCCAAGTATTTTAATACATGCAAGTCTTTTTGTCAAATATTTCACCTGAACAATCAATTGCTCATTTCAGAATGACAGAATCTTTACAGTGCGGTGGTGGCCATTCAGCCCATCAAGTCTGCACTGACTCTCTGAAAGAACATTCTACTTAATCCCACTCTCTTGCCTTATGCAGTCTTTCTTCTCAGATAACAATCCAATTCTCTTTTGAATACCTCTATCGAACCTGCCTCCACCACCCTCTCAGGAAGTTTGTTCCAGACTCCAATAACCCTCTGGGTGAAACGTTTGTTCCTCATATCACTTCTGCTCCTTTTGCCCATTATTGTGAATCTAGTCCTCTAGTTCTTGATGTACTCTTGAGAGGAATCATACCCCTCAGGATTTTGAATACTTCTATCAAGTCTCCTCTCAGCCTTCTTTTTTGCAAGAACATTAGTCCCAAACTCTCCAATCTTTCCTCATAGCTATAGCTGTTTATCCGTGGAATCATTCCTGTGAATCACCTCGGTACTCTCTTCAATGCCTTCATATCCTTCCTCAGGCATTATGCCCAGAACTGGATGCAGTACATCAGATGAGGCCTGTCTTATATAAGTTCAACATGACCTCCTTACTCTCGTAGTCAATGCCCCATTAATAAAACCTAGGATACAATATGCTTTATTAACTGCTCTCTGAACACGCCCTGCAACATTCAATTAATTATGTTATAAATAAATATATAAATATACATAAATATATTATCTTATAATAAATGTATTATTTACAAATGACACACTTATTTCTGCAGATTACCTCTTGATTTATTTCCAGCATTTTTTCCATGTGTTTCAGTTTCCATAACTGCTGATTGTTTGACAAATATTTTGAATTATTGTTGCTATACCTTTTTTGCCAACATAAGAGTAATTCCATGTTCTTACGACTAGGAAAAGGTAGAAAACTTTCCCAGAAGCTTACATTCGTTCACTTGTTTGAAGTTTAATAAACAGAAGAGACTTTCTCCAAGTAATAAACTGCTGGCACCAGTTGAAATAGCAAATTACTGCAGTATGAGCCATGCAACATTTGCAAAATCAGACAATGGGATTGAGGAATCTGAGAGAAGGAGCATCTGTACAACAAGGCATGCTTCTGAAGTGAAAAAACTGTCCAGCGGTAAAACCACAACTTCCCTGAGACCTATATTGAAACGCAGGAACCTGCAACTGAGAGAAAGGAAAGCAACCCGGATGTTGGTCATTGTTCTGGGTAAGTATCAAGTCATTTGCTTCCTATCTTAGAAAGTTAAATAAATCGTAAATATGTGAAGACAATGTAGTCTGAAAACCCTTTGGAAGGACAAGAGCTTCTATCCTGTATCCTAGATCTAAAGCTCAGATGAGGCCTCACTCTTCTCCTCTCCTAAATACGGTTCCCAACCTTCCATGGCTATCATGGAGTCTCCAGGAATTAACTATTAATCTCCTGGCCTGTGCTACAAGCAATCCAGGAGAAAAATCAAAGAGGTATTCATTTTCCTGTTTCTTGAGAACACTTTTTTTATTAGCTGTTGAATTAGGGAACGGAAAAAAAAGCTTTAACTTAAGACAATAATTGTAAGCTATTCTATAGAATTCCATATATTTTCCAGCAGGGTCTACAGGTGGAACAGTGGTTAGCACTGCTGCCTCACAGGGGTCCCAGGTTCAATTCTGGCCTTGGGTGTCTATCTGTGTGGAGTTTGCACTTTCTCCCTGTGTCTGTGTGGGTTTCCTCCGGGTGCTCCGGTTTCCTCCCACAGTCCAAAGATGTGCAGGTTAGGTGGATTGGCCATGCTAAATTCCCCCTTAGTGTCTAAAGATTAGGTCGGGTTACTGGGTTACATGGATAGGTTGGAAGCTTGGGCTTAAGTAGGGTGCTCTTTCCACGTGCCAGTACAGACTCGATGGGCTTAATGACCTCTTTCTGCACTGTAAATTCTATGATTCTATACTGGATACTAATCAAGAATAGAAACCTTTGATGATTTTATTCACAGAGGCTAGGGAATGCTGTTTCTGATTGCAGTGCCCTACCTCTACCCCTGCAGAGATCAGCTATCACAGCACAAACAAACATTTCTTATTTGTTTAGCTCATATCTTGTCTTCCTCAAATAAGAACCTGTGTTCTCACTTTTTTTAAAGTATATCTTCGCACCTAGTGTTTTTTATCCTTTGGGGAACAGTGGGGGAAACTGGTGAAAGGATTCCCGAACTGATAATTAGCCCGTTGAACTTTGTTGAGTGCTCCTTCCGTGGCCAACAAGTCCAGCCATTGGCTCGAAAGGAGCTTCTGATCCAGTGGTAGAGACGCTACCACTGCAGCACGAGGCCTCCTTCGGGATCTCACGGGAGATTAAGAACACTGAGCCTGAGCAATAGGATGTAGTTACACTGACACTATTATATCAATATGAAGTTGGTTGAGTGTGCTTCAAACGGAAAATACCAATATTCTTGGAAGTTGGAATGGTTATCTGATTCCTGAGCACATTAAGGTGAGAGATGTGAGACCACCTCACATTGATAGTAGCATCTCTATTTATATTACATATAGTTTTGATATCCACACATAATTCGTTAAGATTATCTGTTTTGGAAATTTCTATTTTGATACAAAACAAGTGACAGGAAGTATCCGTGGCAGATTTATTGATGTATGACAAAGAATTACAAAGATTTATTTGTGGGAGTAATGTAACTCAGAGACACAGATGTATAGATTTATGTAAGCATGTATTTGATTATTCATTTTTAAAATTGTTCATGAACAACAAGAGAAAGTGACTTGTAATTTTAGAAACATTTTGAATACATCAGAATGGGCTCAGTTCCATTTTGCTTATGCAATTTTTTGAATTGGTAAAAATTAGTCAGTGAAGCTGCTATCAGGAAATCCCTCACAGGAATCTTTTATTTATTCTAGATGGAACTAAAAATAGCGCAAGGTAAAGAACAGTGTTCTGGTCATGTTAGCTAGTCCTTCCAAAATGATCCAACAGTTCCAAATTACAGGGTTGTTTCGTTAATTAATTTGAGTGTTTGCCTACACTATTCTGTGCAGAAGTCCAGTCCACCTTTTTGATCTGTATGGTACTGGAATATTAATTGAACACTAGATGAGCACTATGATTGGGGTAAGCACATTCTATCAGTTACATCTCTCTTGTAATGCTTTTAATACTTAATAGGAACATTCTGGAAGATCTGGAAATTAAGTAGCTAATACCATATGAAAACAAGCAGTTGTTGGAACATAACAGAATGAATCATCTTTGTGTGAAAAATGTCCAGCTTTGGTTCAAAATTTGACTTTAGTTTGAAGTAGGGTTCGTGAACTTACTACCATTTACAACCTTATACCTCATCATGCAATTTTCAGAGGTGAAAAGCCGAAGTTTCTTGTTCATTCTTTGTTCATAATTCAACTAAAGATCAGGCATGTTTGATTCTCAGAACTGCCTCTCGTTTTTTAATGTCTTCTTTGGGTCTGGGTGACCAGAACTGGACACAGCACTGAAAGGGTGATCTGCCCAGAGCATCGTACAGTTCAAGTATGACTTCCTCCCCGACTTGGACTGCACTTTTTTATTTACATAGATAAGCATTTAATTTGTTGCTTCACAGTAATTAGACAGATTGAGTTCCCGTTACTGATGGCAATTCTTTCTAATAGTTTCTTTTTAAAGTTACCACTGTAAAACTCTAAATGCTGACTGATTTAGAAATCTGATGGTTTGGTTAGGTGGCAAGAAAAATCTCATTGCAGTGAAAGTATTAATTCCAAATCTGTAGTTGGGTCAACACGAAAATAATAATTTGGCTGATTTAATCTCAGTCGCGCTGAGCAATCAGGGCAATGGAGCAGTTCCCCACTAACTGCCATTTTTACTACCATCTTCCACAGGAGCCCCAGGAACCACTATATTTTTGCTGGCCAGGTATTGCACCAGCCCAGAACCAACTAGGTGGGCATTCTTTACAGTTATCTAGGCATGGTGTGGAATGCATTATACATTATCGATATGTATGACTGACAGAACAGCTGGAACACATTTGGGAGCATTCCTTTGATGAAGTAAAAACAGTTTTGTTGAATAGAGCAAGATGTTCAAGAAAGGTTGTGTAAGGATTTTTGTTATATTACTTTGTTATCTTTCTCTCTCGTAGGTATATTCCTGGTATGCTGGTTGCCATTTTTTATCACGCACATATTGAAGATCCACTGCAAGAAATGCCACGTGTCAACAGAACTTTACAGTGCTACGACCTGGCTCGGATATGTCAATAGTGCAGTAAACCCTATCATATACACTACCTTCAACACTGAGTTCAGGAGAGCGTTCCTCAGGATCTTAGCTTGCTAAATGAAGTCTTAAGGATGTTATTATTTGGGATCTGAATGATTATACCCTCTTACTCCCAACCACTCCCAACCGCCAAAATAAAATTGTTGTTATGAAGGAAGTACATTCTTACAATCCATTAAAATCTTCAAAATACTTTGTTATCATCTATAAAGCTGTTATGTTAATGGGTATGTTCCGTGAATTTCCCATTCATGTACAGTTTTTCGCCAGCCTTTCATTGAAATAGTGAATATGAAACTTCAGAGCTGCCTTTCATGGTTTCTATGATGTTGAGAAACCAATCGAAGGGTCAAAGGTCAGGGATCAGCCTGTCAACTAGGACAAAGACAGATGAGGTCAATCAAGAAATGACGAATAGGTGATGATAAACATGGGTTTTCAATGTAAGGAAATTAATATAAGATAGTTAATCGTCCTTTAGTCAACACAAAGAACTCGTAAACCGTGATACAACCATAGATGAAAGCATGTTTGAGGAAATCCCCCAACTCCCCATCAAAGATGGTATCGGACTCCCACCAAGCCTGAATGAACTTGAATGGAAAAGCCGCGGGAGTGGACTGGAAACTCCACCCCCTTCAGCTATTGCTGCAAATCTAGGTCAGAGAAGAAATTTCTGCTGACCTCAGGGATGGCATCATTGTCACCATCTTCAAGAAAGGAGAGAAAGCGGACTGTGGAACTACCGAGGAATCTCCCTACTCTCCATGGCCAGGAAGATCATCGCCCAAATACTCACTAGCTGCCTTCTCCAGTCTCTGAAGAATTCCTTCATGGCTTCCGACAAAACCATGGAATAGCGGACATGATTTTCACTGCTCAGCAACTTCAAGAGAAATTCCAGGTACAACATCAACCACTCTACATCGATCTTCATCGATCTGACCAAGGCTTTTGACTCAGTCAATTGGGAAGTGCTATGGAAGACCCTGTCAAAGGCAGGCTGTCCAGAGAAATTCATCAACATTCTCCAATTCCTCCACAACAATATTGTGGTGACCATCCTCATCGACGGAAATAATAAAGTAAACTTTGAGGTCAAGACTGGAATCAAGCGGACTTCCGGTGACGGTGGGCGGGAGGCGGCCGCACAATGGAGAGCCCCCGCTCGGGAACGGCAATTTTGGGGCTTTAAGCCCGGTCCCAAGGTCCGCGGAGGCGGCAGAAGAAGGGAGAAGGCACGGAGGAGGCACTGAGAAGACACAGGAGGAAAAAAAGAACAAAGAAAAATGTCGAGGGTGAGCAGAAAAACGGCCGAAAAAAACCCAGCTGGAGGTCCGTCGGGGAGTGGAAAGGTCACCGTGGGGTCACCAGGAAAAATGGAGGCTGGAGCACCAGGGAAGGCCGCACTGCTTACTGCTGAAGAAATAACCAAGGTGATGGCTGCGGAATTTGAAAAGCAGTTGGCGCAGATTGCGAAATGCATGGAGACGGTGAGGGAGGAGATGAGGGAGGCTTTGAGTGTGCTGGTGGCGGAGACGGTATCCCCGGTGAGGACGGAGGTGGAGGTGCGAGAGCAAGGGGAGGTGCTGAAGGAAGTGGAGGAGACGGTATTGCAGCACGGTGATCAACTTACCTCGATGGGGAAAGAGATGCGGAAGGTTATGGACACGAACAAGAATCTGCGAGGAAAAATGGAAGACCTGGAAAACAGATCTAGGCGACAGAATTTGAGGATTGTGGGGCTGCCCGAAGGAGTTGAAGGACCGAAGCCGACTGAGTATTTTGCCGCGATGCTGGCAAAACTACTGGGGGAGGGGGAGGACCCCTCCCGATATGAACTGGATCGGGCTCATCGGTCGTGGAGGCCTGTACCAAAGGCGAGTAAGCCGCCAAGGGCAGTGACTCTGTGCTTCCATAAGTACAGGATGAAGGAGAAGGTCCTGAGCTGGGCCAAGCAGAAGCGGATGGTGCAGTGGGCTGGAGCTGGTATACGTGTATACCAGGACTTTACGGTGGAGCTGGCAAGGAGGTGGGCTGCCTTCAACCGGGTGAAGAGGGCACTGTACATTAGCAAGGTGCGGTGCGGCATTGTATATCCAGCGAAGCTGAGGGTGACTTACAAGCTCAGGGACTTTTATTTTGGAACGGCGGAAGCAGCGGAGGAGTTTGCGAAAGCAGAAGGACTGTGGCAGAACTGACAAACTGAGGAATGGCCATGTGCCGATGTAACCTCATGACTGTATTTTCTTCTTTTTTGTATCACTGCGCGCGGGTGTAGAGACTAAAGGAGCCAATGTGGTATATATTTGGACGAGGGAAGGGACGGGACTTTCACTCGAAATGAGAGTTCTTTGGGGTGTAGGTGGATAGGCGGGGTTTGTGTGCTAAAAGGGATCTTTGGGCTTTCCTGGGGCCGGGCAAGTGGGAAAGGGACCCGGGCGGGGGCCTCCACGCTGGCCGGTGTGTGCCGGCCAGTGAACGGGAGTGAGATGGGGGGAGGGGCTGCGGCCATCGGAGCCTGGCAGAACAGGGTCCGAGTGGTCTAGCCGGGGTGGAAAGTTGGGGGGAGAAGGAACCGAGGGTAGGGGGAGGAGTTTTACAAGAGGCAGTGGATGGGAGGAGCTGGAGGCCTGGGGTGGGGGGGGTGGGGGGGGGGGGGTGGGAGCTGTGTAAGATTAAGGGTGACTACGGGTAATCCCTGATTTATTTTTGTCATTTGTTTATGTAAACATGCGGGTTGAGGTTTGGGGGTTGGTGGGTAGATGGGATCGTTGTTGTTATTATGGGACTGACATATCTTGCTGATTATTGTTTATTTTTGATGGATGTAAATGTGGGAGAAAATGTGAAAATGGAGGAGAATTTAAAAAAAAAATTTTTTTTTAAAGACTGGAATCAAGCAGGGATGTGTCCTTGCTCCCACCCTTTTCTCCATCTTTGTCGCCACCATCCTTCATCTTGTCAAGAGCAAGCTTCCCAGTGGAGTGGACATCATCTACAGGATGGACAGAAAACTTTTCAACCTCAACTGGTTGAAATCAAAGAAGAAAACAACACTGAAATCGCTCGGACATCAGCATGCAGATAACATCGCCAGCTCCACTCTCTCAGAAGAGAATCTCCAGGCCATGCTTGACACCTTCGCGGAAGCATAGAATTAGTCTCGGCATCAACCTCAAGAAGACTCCAGTTCTTTATCAACCCACCCCAGGACAAGATCCAGTCTCCACCTCCATCACGATTAACAAAGAAACCCTAAACCCTACCAAACGTGGAACATTTCCCATACCTGAGGATGCCACCTCTCCTCTAAGGCTGGCATCGATGCAGAGATCCAACATCATATCCAATCCACAAGCAACTACTTTGGATGGCTATAGATGAGAGTCTTCATTAACCGTGACGTTCATGCTATCACCAAGATCCTCGTGTACAAGCTGGTCGTCCTCCCAATTATTCTATAAGGCTCAGAAACTTGGGCAACATAAAGAGGTCCTCTTAGGACCCTGTGGTAGTACCATCAACGCTGTCTGAGATGGATCCTCCACATCAGTTGGGAGGTCAGGTGCGCAAACATCCTTGTCCTTGAAGGAGGCCATGACCATCCGACACCAACTCCACTTGGCCAGCCATGTGCCTAGGATATCAGTGTCCTGACTGCCACAGCAAATCCCCTTTGCCCAGCTCAAGGAAGGCTTCTGAACAAGAGGAGGACAAAGGAAAGGCTTCAAAGACAGACTGAAGGTTTACCTCAAAAAATGCACATTGACATCAACGTTTGGGACACCCTTAATCAGAAGAGACCTACTTGGAGGAACCTCATGATTGAAGGGACATAATTCTTCGAGGACACCCAACAGCAAGAAGAGGCCTAGAAAAGGAGCCTGGGAAAGGAATACCAGAAATCTAGATTCCAAGGACCAATCCCACCTCCCGGAAACACCTGCCAAGTGTGCGGTCAAAGATGCGGCTCAAGGATCAGGCTCATCAGCCATGCAAGAACCCACAGAACCCATGACCAGTAATATGGAATTTCTTAGATGGACAATCATACTCGTTAGTGAGTGATCATCAAACAAGAAGGTTAGTCATTGATAAACCAGGAGTTAGGCATTTCAAAAGTTGGTGGTCATGAAATGTTCATTCTGGCATAATCTGTCCGTCTTCAGAATGAGTGAGAGAGGTATATCCCAAATATCCAGAGTTTGAAAAGGACAAAGAAAGGAAGTTATAAGTATGACACACAAGTCGACAAAGGGAATCTTTTTATCCTGATACAGAATATCATTCAGAAAATTGTGATTATGTCATCTTGGTTTCTAAGCTTAAGTTAAAAGGGCTGTAACAACAAGTTCATTTGAGCAAGAAGAGGGTGATTATCAGGACAGAAAATAGGGTATATTGCTGACTATAAATAAGTAAGATATAGTGGAAAGTGTATTTCAATGAAAGTTGGATGAAGTGAGCGCATGAATGCTTAGTCATACATGGAGTTGCATGGAGCAGTCCAGTTCAAACCTTGGAACCATATTCCAATTTCAAGGGAAGGGGAAGAACTGAAGAAAAATGTTTGGATTTGATATTCCAGACATTTGGGGGTTCAGTTTGCAGCAACACATAACTGGGAGATTTTACCCTCTAAGCTTCCCTGAGTGATGAAACAGGGGGCTGGATTTTCTGCCCTTCCCGCCGATGGGATCTTTCGGCCCTGCTGATGGTGGCAAACCCCCTCCCCCACTCCCAGTGGGTTCCCAGCGGCGGGATGAACAAGCCATGCAAAACGCCATCGACATTGGTGGGACCAGGAGACCCCCACTGGCAGCCAATGGTGAGTCACCTTTGCTGCCAAGAAACATGCTGTGGGGTAGCCAGAACATCCTGCCCAGGGATGGACTGCCTCCTCTGCAAAGAGGAGGGAAAGTCATGGAGAAAGCAGATGTCAGAAATACAGCAGAATTGATCCAGTTGCCAGGGCAGTGGAGACACATTTATAATATGGCCAGATTGTCCCTACCCCACCCAATTGACAAAAAACAAAACCGACATCAAGTATTTCCATAATACAGGCAGCACAGTGGCGCAGTGAGTAGCACTGCTGCCTCACAGCGCCGAGGTCCCAGGTTCGATCCCGGCTCTGGGTCACTGTCCATGTGGAGTTTGCACATTCTCCCCGTGTTTGCGTGGGTTTCGCCCCCACATCCCAAAGATGTGCAGGGTAGATGGATTGGCCACGCTAAATTGCCCCTTAATTGGAAAAAATGAATTGGGTACTCTAAATTTTTTTTTTTTTTTAAGTATTTCCAGAATGTACCTCTCACATAACAAATTATATTGACAAATTCAAGACCGGGTTCAATTCTGTCTGTGTGTAATTTGCACATTCTCCCCCGGTCTGTGTGGTTTTCCTCCAGGTTCTCCGGTTTCCTTCGACACCCCAAAGATGTGCAGGTTTGGCTGTGTTAAATTGCCCTTTAGTGTCCACAGATGTGTAGGTTAGGTGGGGTTATGGGGATAAGGTGAGGGAGTGGGTCTAAGAAGGGTTTTCTTTCAGAGGGTCTGTGCAGACTTGTTGGGCCGAATGGCCTTCTTCTGCACTGTAGAGATTCAATGGAATTGGAATAAGATAAAGAAGCAAAAAAGAGGGAAATGTTTAGCAGAGAAGTTGACAGTGTAATGGAAGATTGGGTTTCTGAAGGCACAGAGAAACGTATCGAGACAAAACGCATTTCAGTCAGAAAATAATTTTTGAGGATAGGAATAGCAGAATGGAAATACAGAACCTGAGGAGTGGTCTGCCGAGATACAAAATTTGGACAAAATCACTCAAGAGGAAGGTGGCAGTGAAATTTGAAATGAGGAGCATGAAGCTAATTCACAGGGAATCAATGGAGCTCAGCATGCATGATGCTGGTCGTCTTGAGCAACTTTAAATCAGAAAGACTACTACGTTGTGAATATGTTGCAACTTATGGATGGTTAAAAGAAATTGTTGAGCGAGGAGAACTTTGCAGAATTTGATGTGTGTCTTTTATGTCCGATATCCAAGGAATACTGGGAAATGCAAGCTTTCTTTCCACGCTGCCAAGTGTTTTCATCTATGTGAAGTACAGTCTGAAATTTTTCATAACCACTGACTATGTAAAGTAATCTTTGGTTTATATTTGCCTGAAATATATGCAATGCTTTTCCTTCCAAGCCTGAATGAAAGTCTGCAAGCGCTGCAAGAATTGTTTACTGTGCTCCTTAAATGTTTTGATGTTTAAAATGTTCCATTTAAATGCACAAATATTTAATTTAAACAGTTAAGGAAGCTGTACTGCTAAATAAAAACTGTGTGACACCAAAACTGGATTGTATTCTCCGTTTGTTTTCTTTTGTGTAAATTTGCCTGGTTCTTTGTCTCATCCATAACACAGAGTTTATTTTTACATCTGTAAATGTTGATGCGAATAAGTAAGTCGAACTTAGGATTCTGCAATTAGAATGACCTGCGTCAGTTCTACGGAGATCAGATGGGTTTCATTCCGTGAGCTAATTAACAGTATTGTTCCTTGGAGCAAAGGTCAGTTATGAAGACGTGTCTGTTCAACGTGGCTGTGTGAAGTACTCATATTTTCTTGGGTGTCCACCAATGCACCACTGACTTCTGCTTTCCAATTGTGGATCAGATATAATTTGAAACAGTAGAGCATTCTTTTCAAAGCGGTTGCTTTACCAGAAAGAACAGCGGTGTATTGCTTCCTGCAAGATTAATAACAAAATGGCATATACGAGGACAATAGTGGCCGAATTTGCCGTGCAAAACATAGTTAATCCAATTTATGGAAACTAATTCAATCAGGGGGATAGCTGTTATGCAAGCTAATTGATTAATTCAAGAACCCCTGTTGAACAACCAATAAAGTTTAGTTAATCTTCAGTAATTATTTTGAATTGGCATTTATCTTCGACATTTACATCGCATTTGCTCAGAAGTTCTTGTTTCACTGAAACTGCCCTTCCAAAAAGGAACTTCCAAGCTGTTTCCAACTCCCAGCCATAAGTAAAGTCACCACAGTCCCAGATGACCATGGGGGGAAAGCTGACTGGATGTGACCTGAGGATCCCCACACCGCAGGCGAGGGGTCGAGAAAGTGAGGCCTTCATGAATACCCTCAAGTGGTGCGGGAATCAAACCAGTACTGTGGGCCTCACTCTGCATCACGATCCAACTGTCCAGCCAACTGGGCTAAACTGGCCCCCTCCCAGCCATAAACCATAAAACAATGAGGTTAGTTTTAACAACAAGGCAATGGGGAAGGAAACAGGGCAAGGGAGCAGTTAAAATTGCCTGGGTTACTTTACTCGCTGGAAACCCAGCCAGATCCCACTGACCCACCCGGGCTTCTGGGTGGATGGCCATGTCATCTGCCCAAAATCACCAGGGTCCTTAGTTAAATTTGCACTCTGGGATCTAATTGCACTTTAACTTGATAGTTAGAGCAGGATGCCACATTGAATTTCCTGTCAGACTAACCTGGAGGTAAAGTGAATTGGAGCCAAGGCATATGAACCTTCAAACCCCACAAGCAAAGTGAGGCCTTCTGTGCATGGTGTGCTTGTGTTATTTCCCAGCACCCACATAGGATAGTCCCAGCAGACAATCCACCACTTACCGGTCAAAGCAAGCAACCTCACACATTTAATACACTTTTTCATGTATTTTAATTTTCATTTGAATTGACATTTATATTATTTATTCACAAGGATGGACAGACAGAGTTGACCAGTCCACTGGGCTGGAACATTGTATTTCACCTTTGGAATACAAATCAACTTCAACCATGATTGATATCCTCATACTGCTAACTGTAAAAGCTCCAAATGAATTTGAACTGACCAGATGCACAAAACTAACTCAAGTTTGGGAATGTTATTCAGAAAGGTTTCAAGAATAGTTTGTATGGGAACTAATGCAGTGCAGTGCAGGCTGAGATGAAGGCACATCATAGGGACTTAAGGTTGATAAGGTCCTTAACTGCTAATTGAACTGCTCTATACCTGAACTATGCGAACTAGATGCTCTCTGATTGACGTCTTTATCAGGCTGCTGTGTCAAAGCAATTAACATTCACGCTGAAGCGGCACTAATTACTTTGAGACATATAAAAAGGGGAGCTTAAAATTCGTAACGAGACCACTTCTAACTATCACAAAACAACTGCAGGAACCAACATCTTCGTTAATGAACATTTTGGTTCCCAGATTTTAACATTCCATTCTCGACCAAAGCTTCTCTCTGAAAGTGTCTTACAAACTTTTCCTTGAAAGTAAAATACCGCAGTTGCTGGAAATCCGAAACAAATGCAGAAAATACCGGAAATATTCAGCAGGTCTGGCAGTATCTGTGGAGGGAGTATCATTAATGTTTCAGGTCATGACCTTTCGTCAGAGCTGCGACATCTCAGTTTTGATGAAAGGTCAAGACCTGGGGCACAATTCTCCGTAATCGGCGCGATGTCCGCCGACCGGCGCCAAAAACTGCGCAAATCAGTCCAGCATCGCGCCGCCCCGAAGGTGCGGAATCCTCTGCATCTTGAGGGGCAGACCCCTAACCTTGAGGGGCTAGGCCCGCGCCGGACTGATTTCCGACCCGCCAGCTGGCGGGAAAGGCCTTTGGTGCCCCGTCAGCTGGCGCGGAAATGACATTGCCAGGCGGCGCATGCGCGGGAGCGTCAGCGGCCGCTCACTGCATCCGCGCGCATGCGCAGTGGAAGGGGTCTCTTCCGTCTCCGCCATGGTGGAGACCATGGCGAAGGCGGAAGGAAAAGAGTGCCCCCCCGGCACAGGCCCGCCCGCGGATCGGTGGGCCCTGATCGCGGGCCAGGCCACCGTGGGGGCACCCCACGGGGCCAGATCACCCCACGCCCCCCCCAGGACCCCGGAGCCCGCCCGCGCCGCTTTGTCCCGCCGGTAAGAGAAGTGGTTTAATCCACGCCGGCGGGACAGGCATTCGAGCAGCGGGACTTCGGCCCATGCGGGCCGAAGAATCGCCAGGGGGTGGCCCGCCAACCGGCGCGGCGCGATTCCCGCCTAGCCGAACCTCCGGTGCCGGAGAATTCGGCAACCGGCGGGGGCCGGATTCACGCCAGCCCCCAGCGATTCTCCGACCCAGAGATTGGAGATTGGAGAATCTCGCCCCTGATGTTTTTTTCTTGACCTCACTTAAACGTAGTATATAAAGCAATGTAAAGAAATAAATATTTGTACTTACCAAGCACCTTTCATGACGCCAGGATATCCCAAAGTGCTTCAGAGCCAATTAATTGCTTTTGAGATTTTGTCAGTGCTGTTAGGTAAGAATGCGGTAGCGAATTTACACAGCGTATCAGCACTGTAGGCCTGTGCATGTGATTCTTCCATAGAACGATTTCATATTTGCATTCATCTTCATTTCTTTCTTCCCTTCCTTATATCCCTACTGGCTAACACAGGGGTAATTAAAACCTGGTTGGGTTTTATTTGTAATATGTACTTCCAGCTCCACTCTTTCGCAAAGTACTGTACACACCACTTGTCAGCATCAACGGGGCCGAGGGGGAGATGGTTAGCAGCTTCAAATTCCTAGGGGTACACATCTCCAAATATTTGTCCTTGTCCACTCACATCGACGCTACCACCAAGAAAGCACAACCGTGCCTATACTTACTCAGGAAACTAAAGAAATCCAGCATGTCCACATTAACTCTTACCAACTTTTACAGATGCACCATAGAAAGCATCCTATCTGGCTGCATCACAGCCTGGTATGGCAATTGCTCGGCCCAAGACCGCAAGAAACTTCAGAGAGTTGTAAACACAGCCCAGTCCATCACACAAACCTCCCATCCATTGACTCCATCTACACCTCCTGCTGCCTGGGGAAAGCGGGAAGCATAATCAAAGACCCCTCCCACCCGGCTTACTCACTCTTCCAACTTCTTCCATCGGGCAGGAGATACAGAAGTCTGCGAACACGCGCAATCAGATTCAAAAACAGCTTCTTCCCCGCTGTTACCAGACTCCTAAATGACCCTCTTACGGCCTGATCTCATTAACACTACTCCCCTGTAAGCTTCACCTGATGCCGGTGTTATGTAGTTACGTTGTGCGCCTTGTGTTGCCCTATTATGTATTTCTATTCTTTTCATGTACTTAATGATCTGTTGAGCTGCTGGCAGAAAAATACTTTTCACTGTACCTCGGTACACGCGACAATAAACATAAATCTTTTTTTTTAATAAACATTTTATTGAGGTATTTATGGTTTTATAACAATAACAGAAGAAACAATGTACATACATATATAAACATAGTGCAAAAGCCGTCTTCCTCTCTCACAGGTCCCACCTTTTCTAACACCCTACTCTAAACTAAACTAACCCCCAACCACCCCATCCCATCACCCTCTTCTGCTCACAGTTAATTTTCACCCAAAACGTCTTGAACGCTGCCACCTCCAAACGAACCCTAATATTGACCCTCTCTGTGCGAACTTGATTTTCTCCAGACAGAGAAAGCTAGCCATGTCAGTTAGCCAGGTCTCCAACTTCGGGGCCTTTGAGTCCCTCCAAGCTAATAGTATCCATCTCCGAGCTACCAAGGAAGCAAAGGCCAGAACATCTGCCTCTTTCTCCTCCTGGATTCCCGGGTCTTCCGACATTCCAAAAATCGCCACCTCTGGACTAGGAGCCACCCTTGTTTTCAACACCTTGGACATGATGTCCGCAAACCCCTGCCAGAATCCCCTAAGCTTCGGGCATGTGAAGAACATATGGACATGGTTCGCTGGTCCTCCCGCACACCTTGCGCACCTATCTTCTACCCCAAAGAACCTGCTCATCTGGGCCACTGTCATGTGAGCCCGGTGAACGACCTTGGACTGTACCAGGCTGAGCCTGGCACATGTTGTGGACGCGTTGACTCTGCTCAACGCGTGTGCCCAGAGACCGTCCTCTATCTCTCCTCCTAACTCCTATTCCCATTTGTGTTTCAGTTCCTCGGTCTGCGTTTCCTCTGACCCCATGAGTTCCTTATAAATGTCCAAAACCCTCCCTTCTCCTACCCACATTCTCGAAAATACCCTGTCCTGTATCCCCCTTGGTGGTAGGAGCGGAAAGGTTGAGACCTGCCTGCGTAGGAAGTCCCGCGCCTGCAGGTACCTAAACTCGTTCCCTCCCGTCAATTCAAATTTCTCCTCCAACTCCCTCAGGCTGGGAAACCCCCCTCAAAAACATATCTCCCATCCTCTCGATCCCTGCTCTCTGCCATCCCCAGAACCTCCATCTAGCCTCCCCGGGGCAAATCGGTGATGATTATTGCAGATTGTAGACCAGACCAATGCTCCCTCTGCTCCCACATGTCTCCTCCATTGCCCCCAGACTCTCAGAGCCGCAACCACCACGGGGCTGGTGGAGTACCGCGCCGGCTGAAACGGCAGCGGCGCCGTTACCAACGCCCCCAAACTAGTGTCCTTACATGATGTCACCTCTACCCGCTCCCACATCGACTCCCCCCATCATCCACTTCCTAATCATGGCTATATTCGC
Source organism: Scyliorhinus torazame (assembly GCF_047496885.1). Lineage (NCBI taxonomy): Eukaryota > Metazoa > Chordata > Chondrichthyes > Carcharhiniformes > Scyliorhinidae > Scyliorhinus > Scyliorhinus torazame. The sequence goes on from NC_092714.1 coordinate 114,122,245, forward strand.
CCCCCCCAGTAAGAATTACTAAAGTTCGGCAGCGCCAGCCCGCCCTCCCCCGGCTGCACTCCAGCATCCCCTTTTTAATTCACGGGGTCTTACCCGTCCATATAAAGCCAGAGATCACCTTGTTGACCCGTTTAAAAAAGGACCTTGGAATAAAGATGGGGAGGCACTGAAACACAAACAGGAATCTCGGGAAGACTGTCATTTTCACTGTCTGTACTCTCCCAGCCAGTGACAGCGGGAGCACGTCCCACCTTCGGAAATCCTCCATTTGGTCTACTAGTCGGGCCAGATTTAGCTTGTGCAGCCGTTCCCATTCTCGCGCCACTTGAATGCCTAGGTACCAGAAGCTTCCCCCCACCACTCTAAACGGCAGCTCCCCCAATCGACTCTCTTGCCCCCTTGCCTGGATTGCGAACATCTCACTTTTGCCCTCGTTATAACCCGAAAACCGGCCAAAAACCCCCAGAATCCTCATAATTTCTTCCATCCCTTCCAGTGGTTCCGACACATATAGGAGCAGGTCGTCTGCATATAGCAAGACGTGTTCCAACCACCCCCCCCCCCCCCTCCCTCCCCACCAGACCAGCCCCTTCCAGCCCCTTGAGGCTCTCAACGCAATTGCCAGCGGTTCTATGGCCAGCGCAAACAGCCGTGGGGAGAGCGGGCATCCCTGCCTCATCCCCCGATGCAGCCTTAAATAGCCCGTTGTCAACCTGTTCGTCCGAAAACTCACCACTGGCGCCTGTTACAGCAGCCTGACCCAGTCAATGAAGCCCCCTCCAAAATCAAACCGCCCCAGTACCTTCCACAGATAATCCCATTCCACCCAATCAAATGTCTTCTCTGCGTCCATTGCGACCACTACCTCCACGTCCCTACCCTCTGGGGGCATCATAATTACATTCAGCAGCCTACTTACGTTGGCCACCAACTGCCTCCCCTTAACAAATCCCGTCTGGTATTCCCCAGTCATGTCCGGAACGCAGTCTTCAATCCTTGACAAGATCTTAGCCAACAATTTGGTGTCTACATTTAGTAGGGAGATCATTCTGTAGGACCCACATAGCTCCAGGTCCTTATCCCGCTTCAGGATCAATGAGATAGTGGCCTGTGACATCGTCGGGGAAAGACCCCCTCTCTCCCTTGCCTCATTAAATGTCCTCATCAGCAGTGACCCCAGTATCCCAGAGAACATTTTGTAAAACTCCACTGGGTACTCGTCCGGTCCCGGGGCTTAACCGACTGCATGGCCTTCAGACCATCTGCTATCTCTTCCAACCCGATTGGGGCCTCCAGCCCTTCTACCAAGTCTTCGTCCACCTTCGGGAACCTCAGCCTCCCTAAGAATTGCTTCATTCCCTCCGGCCCAGCTGGGGGTTCTGACTTATACAACCTGCTGTAGAATTCCATAAACGCCTTATTGACCCCAGCTGAAATCCGACCAGGTTCCCATCCCTGTCCCTTATTTTCCCAATCTCCCTGGCTGCCTCCCACTTTCTAAGCTGCTGCGCAAGCATTCTGTTGGCCTTCTCCCCATATTCATAGATCGTCCCCCGTCCTCCCCCCCACCCCGCCTTCCTCAGTTGCTCCACCGCATTTCTTGTAGTTAACAAGCCAAACTCCGCCTGTAGCCTCCGTCATTCCCTTTGAAGTCCTGCCTCTGGGGCCTCCGCATAACTCCTGTCGATCTGTAGTATTTCCTTTATCAGTCGGTCCGTCTCTGCTCTGTCTACCTTCTCCCTGTGGGCCCATATCGAGATCAGCTCCCCTCTAACCACTGCCTTCAGCACCTCCCAGACCACTGCAGCCGAAACTTCCCCCATGTCGTTGACTTCCAGATAGTTCTGGATACATTTCCTCAGCCGTGCACACACCTCCTCATCCGCTAATAGTCCCACGTCCAGCCTCCAGTGCGGGTGTTGGCCACCCTCCTTGCTCACCTGTAGGTCAGCCCAGTGCAGGGCATGATCCGAGATCGTGATCGCTGAATACTCAGTGTCCACTACCCCTGTCAGTAAAGCCCTATTCAGGATAAAAAAATCAATCCGGGAGTACACTTTATGCATGTGCGAGTAGAAGGAAAACTCCTTCAATCTCGGCCGCCCAAATCTCCATGGGTCCACCCCTCCCATCTGCTCCATAAACCCTTTTAGCTCCTTTGCCATTGCTGGCACCCTGCCTGCCCTTGAGCTAGACAGGTCTAGCCCTGGGTTAATAAATGTGTTGAAGTCCCCCACCACCATAACCAGCTTATGTGAATCCAGGTCCGGGATCTTCCCCAACAGCCTCCTTATGAACTCCACATCATCCCAATTTGGCGCGTACACATTCACGAGCACCACCAGCAGCCCTTCCAGCTTCCCATGATGTACCGACCCCCCACATCCGCAACTATTCTGCCCACCTCGAATGACACTCGCTTGTTGATCAGGATCGCAACCCCTCTAGTCTTAGAGTCCAGTCCCGGGTGAAAAACCTGTCCGACCCATCCCATCCTTAATCTGACCTGGTCAGTTACTCTAAGGTGCGTCTCCTGCAACATTGCCACGTCCGCCTTCAGTCCCCATAAATGCGCGAACACGTGTGCCATCTTAACCGGCCCATTTAGCCCTCTTACGTTCCATGTGATCAGCCTAGTTGGGGGTTTCTCGCCCCCCCCCCCCCCCGACGATCAGCCATCACCTTTCTTGGGCCAGTCTCCAGCCTGCGCCCCACGCATCCACAAGCCCGCCCCCAGGCAGCCTCCAACCCCGACCTTCCTATTGTCCCACAGCAAAAGTCCCTCCCCGTCAGCAGAACATTTCCCCCCCTCCCCCTCCCCAGTAACAGCACTATGCAAACCACCCCCTTCAAAAAGCATAACATCTGCTCACCCCACACTGCGCTTCTGTGAGCTAGCCCGCCCAGCTAGCTTGGTGGCCCCCGCCCATAGCGCCAGACATTTTTGCACCTATTGTTCCCTCCCCACACCTCCCCGCTCGGACACCCATATGCAAACAAAAACAATCCCAACCCAATTGCCCAAAAGAAACACAAAGAAAATCAAAAAGAAGATCCAATATCTAACATTCACACCTCCATCCCCCATCAGTGCAAATGCAAACTTTAACTCACACAGCTCATCCGCAGGCCCCAAATCAATACAGAAGGCATTACCGTTAACGTCCAAAAACAAAAACATTTTAAAAACATTAACGCTGCAGCAAAGTTCAGTCCAAACATCTCAGTCCGCTACCAGCCCTTTCCTTCTAACAAAGTTCATTGGTTCTTCGGGCGACTCCAAGTAGAAATGTTGCTTTTTGTGAGTATCGGGCCAGATACAGCAGTCCAAATTTAACCTTTTTCATGAAAAGGGTCAATTTTATCTGGTTGAACCCTGGCCACGTCCGCGCCCAGATCCTGGTATATAAGCAGGATGCTGTTCTCCAATTTACAGCTCCGTGTCTGCCTGGTCCACCGTAAGATACACTCCTTGTCCAGGTGCCTGTGGAATCTCACCACCATTGCTCTCGGAGGGTCACCTACACACGGCTTCCTCACTAGCGCTCTGTGAGCCCTGTCCACCTCCCCCCATAACTTCTCGAACATACCTGCTATGTATGCCCCTGCGACCTTTCCTACGGATCCCTCCAGGAGACCCACGATTCTCAGGTTCTGCCGGCGGGACCTGTTCACTAGATCCTTCACCTTCTCCTGAAGCCTTTTCTGTTGGTCTCTCAACCTCCCCACCTCCAACTCCACTGCTGTTTGGTGTTCCTCCTACTCAGTCAGTGCCTTCTCCACTTTCTGGATTGCCCGGTCTTGCGCATTCAGTCTGAGTTCCAGCCGCGCAATCGATTCCTTAATCAGGTCCAAGCATTCCTGTTTCTGCTTGGCGAAGCCCTCCTGTATGAATTGCATCAGCTGCTCCGTCGATCGCTGGGTCATCGAGCCAGAACTCCAGTCGTCCGCCATGCTTTCTCCCGCTGCAGCCTCAGCCCAAGCCTTCTCTGTTCACCTATTTCTCCCTTTGCGAGCACTCCTGGTCCACCTCTCCATGCACTGCTGTAGGATTCCTCTTCACAATTGCATCCATCATCAATTTTCTAAATCAGATCCGACAAAAAATCGGGGGAAAAGGTCCAAAGTTTCAACCCGAGCGGGAGCCACCAAATGTGCGACCTACTCCTTCATAGCCGCCACCGGACAATAAACATGAATGATACATGATAAACAGAGTTTCCAAATCCTCCTAGCCACCTTGTTCTTGCTTTATTTCCCTCCTGCACTTCTCCTGACGAGTTTGCCTCTCTTAATATTTGGTTTCTTTCTGTTGCCCCTGCTGAGATAGTGAAGGAATATTATCGGGAGGAGTGGATTTCTATCTATCCCTAATTTAGGAGTAATATTTATTTTACATTGCTGGTGGTCCGTACTCCGATTAATATTCCCTGACCCTTCCAGTGAGCTGACTAGGGAGCAACAGACATTTATAATATTGCAACTGGTTTGGCAAGAGAATTACAGGAATGGATTTTGGACTAAGATTTCTTATATTCCTCGTATATCCATTTCTCTTCCTCTGTCACAAATTAGCATCAACAGATTATTAGAGGACTCCAAAAGTTGAGTTTTATTTATGGCCTTGGGCATGTGGGGGGATACTTCATCTTAAAAAGCTAGAGGGAGGGAGAGTCCATAAAAACACCCTTTTGAGCCCATCCTCATCTTATAAGGGATCAACTGCTACTAGGGCAAACAGTGCCTCTGTTTCACCCCACTTTCTCCAGTGGACTGGCCACCATAGAATTACTGAAGCAAATTACTGAGGGATTTACCATCAGCTCGAATGTGATGCCAGTATAAAGGAATCTCCAGAGGGAAGGTGGAGAACAGAGAAAGGTGCTTTCAACAGTGAAACAATTCTAACCATGCATAGTGCAACCATGACTCAGAACTACGAGATCTTGAACACCTGGTTTTTCCTGACAGTCTTGAATTCCAAAATTAAACATTTGGATGGATGATGCTGTTGCTCAGCTGTGTTCGCTAGCATTGACAGACTTCAAACACAGGATGTGCCAGTTTTAGGGCAGGTGGTGGCACTGTTTATATCAGTTTTCAACTGTGCTGAGGAGAAAATGTGGTGATACAGGCCAGGAATGAGTAATATGGAGGTAATCAGCCTGTTTATAACGTTAACATGTTCACTACCAGAACCTGCCAACTTACTGTGAACCAATCCTGATTCCCAAAGGTATAACATTACAATTCCTGAGCCCAGATGTTTCCTTTGTGTTGTTTTGTTTTATCGGAAAAGAATAGGTATTCAAACATTGTGCACTCTTTGAAATGCAGATCATTTATCATTTTGGTTTCTAAGGTACATATTTACATCATCCAACATTACATTCTTATATTCATCGAAAAATATGATAAATTTATCACAATGTCTTAATTAGATCCACATAAAATTTTTACAAAACCTGCCCCAAAGTACCTGGGCTATCAATTGCAGAGTTCAAGATTTAACACCTGTCAATGAGTCATTTGAAGCTATCTACGACCAGGTATGCAGCATGTTAAAAGTAATTTAATTCCACTGAGTCATGGCTTGGAGGTAAAGGAATGAGTTTACAAACAGCTGACATTTCACTAAACTTTGGATAAAGACGCGACCAAAGCGCAGCAATGTTGCTGGAAGGAATATTGGAAATTCCTATTAGAATGGAAAGAGAAAACCATGGGCACAATCCACCGGCTGTGTTGCGTTCTTGCTCCAGCGCAGTGCGGCCAGTGGATGTAGGAATTGGCCTCCCGCATGTTTCCCAGGAGCCTTTTCACGCCTCGCAGGATTCACCCAAGTTCTGAGAGGAGTCGGAGTCAGAAGCACCCCCAAAAGGGACGGGACCAATCGGCACACACCAAAATCGGTTTTAAACCGACTTTACCGAATTTATCCAGGAACTACTGGCCTCCCAGGATCTACCGGTCGCCCCAACGAGGCCACAGCCGGGCACCGTTCAAAACTGGTCCACACAAACGTTGAATGGCACCCAGGGGGATCCCCCAGGCTTTTGGAGACCCCTGGGTGGAGAGAATTATTGTGGCCTCTGGTCCAGCCCAGGAATGCGGGCTACTTGGCACTATCCAGCTGACACCTTGGCACTATCACCTTGGCACAATCAAGGTGCTGCCAAGCTGGCAGGCTCACGGCCAGTGTCCCAGGGTGGCAGTGCAAGGGTGCCCAAGTGGCAGGATGGCACTGCTGAGGGTCAGGGGCCAAGGGGGGCCATGCCCATGAAAGAAGGATGGCGGGGGTTTGAAGGGTGATGGGTGTGCATGGCAGGAAATATAATAATCATCTTTATTGTCACAAGTAAGCCTACATTAACAGTGCAATGAAGTAACAGTGCAATGAAAAGACCCTCGTCGCCACATTCCGGCACCTGTAGGGGCCTCAGGGAAATTGGGGAGGTAACATATGGGGGTCCTGGAAGGGGGGCTTTAAAGTGTGTGTGGTGGACCTGAAGAGTGGAGGTCCCCCAGGGACCCCATAGCAGGGTGTCCTCACATGGGGGTTGTGGGGTAGTGCCCATGTGTGTGGGGGGTGATATTGCCCATGGGTGGGGGTTGTGGGGGACCCTCAAGCTCACTTAGAGATCTGGGCACCCTTTCAAAATGGCGGGCAGTCTCTGAGTTCAGCTCCTATGTGCTGAAAGAAATTCTAAGGGTGCGATTCTTCGACCTTATTACGCTCTTGTTTAAGCAAAATGAGGTCGGTGAATAGCGGGAGAGGCAAAAAAACGAGAACCCCGCCAGGCACCAAACAGTTTGAGATGCAACCGGTCCGCTCCCATAGGCGAAATCGGGATGTCACTGTGGCATGGCAAGAAACGAATTATCACCACTTAAGACCCATTTCCATACATTTAAACAGAGCCCCCCAGTCCAACAGCCTCCTGTGATTCAGCGGCCTCCCAGCAAGTGCTCACGCTGGCGTCGATTAGTACTCCTTTTGCAAAACGTGAACCTGGCAGAGGAGCTTCTATTGGGAGACCAGCAGCCATCTTTGCTTACAGGCAAAGAGCCCGCGGGTGCTGGGCTTGCCACCCCAGTGCTCGGTGGGAGGTAGGCGTCCCTTGGCTGGAGGTGGGGGACTCTCTGCAGGGGTAGGCCACCATAGGAGGGTGGGGGGAGGTGCTGGGGAAGAAACAGGGGTGGCAACCACTCTCGGTACCACCATTCCAAACCCTGGATCATGTGTATCCGTTCCTGGGGCAGCCTGTGTCCCTGCCTGTCTGCCCCACCGACCACCCATAATCCCCACCGACTGCCGAGGCCTCTATGGGCAAAAGGCTATTGTTATTAGGGAATTGGCAACGTGGTTAAGTGAGTGCTTCACACAGCCCAAGTGAATTCCCGTGGGCAGGATGGCCTTGTCGCATGGGGGAGTCATTACCTCGCAGCCCAATCACACCTTGATGCCTGGACACTGTGCCTGAACACTGCAGGAGGCAACACCACACAGGCAGCAGCCAATATCCGAACATCCAGGCAGTGGGGCTCAGCTCCGGGGACATGTCTACGGCCGGAGGGTGGGTGGGTGCCACGAGGAGGGGGAGATGCCTGGAGAGATTGGCCGTGGGTTAGGAGGTCAGCTCACATCACGGGAGAACGTGACAGAGGCATCTTACTGGTTGTGCACATGGGTGTTTAATGTGTCATACCAGTCCCCAGTGTCACGATTGTGCCGCCCCCACCCTCCCCACCCTCAACACCCCCACCCCCCTACACCCTGTTCCCTTCCCCCAGTGCCCTCAATGATCCTCAATGATCCTCCATGTATTTGACCCTCCTAGCTCTACCACAACATCTAGGTGTCTTCCCAGAGGTGGAGGCAGCCAGCTGCTTACCTTATCACGAAGACTTTGATGCTCCTGGCAGGTGTCCTCTGGGGTCTCTGAGGCTGGACAAGCTCCACAGTGCCTCGGCCATTCCCATCTGAGGGCTGGACGTGTCCCGCAAGGTCAGCCTGGTACTGGATAACATTCCTCAGCGAGGCGGACATTCTGTCGAGACCCTCAGCCATGGCCGTCAATGACTGCGCAACGTTGTGCACCAGGCTCTACACCCTAGCAGTGCTGGCCTTGGTGCCACGCATTGCCAGCGACATCCACTGCTCCCGTAGCCTCTGGGACTCCTCCAAGCGGCTATGGATCAGCTGGACCGATGCTGACATCTCCCTCTGAATATTCCAGCTGTTCCCTATCGTCTCCAACAGGTAGCTCTGTTCACAGGCTCAGCATCAGGCTGGGACCCAGCTGGATCCAGGGATCCAGCAGCCCTCCGACTGCTATTTCCCCTGGAGGTTCCTGCCTCCTCCTGATGTGCATCAGCAGCAGTGTGATGCTCACCAGATTGTGCCCCCGAAGCCTGTCCACTAACATGTCCCACCGAGTTGTGTATATCTGCGCTGGTGGAGGGTGGGAATGACAGCTGTGCCGCGACTATAACAGTTACATCCTCGGAGCTCTCCTCCAAGGTGTTCTCCTCGGAGTCAGAAGAGGGTGCCGTCTGGGATGAGAATGGCACCCGAGGACCTGCGGGAGAATGGACATGTGGTCAGTTGGAGGGATGGGTCAGTCAGTAAGGCAATAACAACTCACGTTTGACAGATCCTCTGGGCTGCAGAGGAACTTGGAGTGGGAGGAAAAGACCCAGTTGCAATAGTCCGTGTAGATACCAATGACATAGGTAGAACAAGGCAGAGATTCTGCTGAAGGAATATGAGCAGCTAGGAACTAAATTAAAAAGCAAAACCAAAAAGGTAATAACCTCCGGATTACTACCTGAACCATGAGCTAATTGGCACAGGGTCAATAAGATTAAAGAGTTAAATGCGTGGCTTAAACTGGTGTGGGAGAAACGGATTTGAATTCATGGAACATTGGCACCAGTACTGGGGAAGAAGGGAGGTATTCCGATGGGATAGTCTTCATTTGAATCATGCTGAGTCCTTGCGAATCACATAACCAGGGTTGTAGATAGGGCTTCAAACTAAATAGTGGGAGGGAGGGTTCAGTTGGACGGAAAATTGGAAATCAACATTAAAGGAAAAGTGGGAGTGCCGGTTAATGATGAGGACTTTGAACTAGGTTTGTAAGTTTTCCAGAACAAGTAATAGAACAGAGAGTATGGAAAACAGTCGGAATCTAACTCCAGGCACACTAGATAAGGGGACAACTATGAGAAGGGGGGACGGTCAATGCAGGACTGATTGTGTTGTACCTGAATGCGCGCAGCATATGAAACAAGGTAAATGAGAAATTTGAAATTGGCCGATACGATGTTGTGGACATCACAGAGATCTGGCTGCAAGGGGATCAGGGCTGGGATCTAAATATCCAAGAAAAACTTGCCCTATCGAAAGGACAGGCAGATCTGCAAAGGGAGCGGAGTTGCATTGTTAGTAAGAAAATAAATTAAGTCGATAGCAAGAATCAATTTAAGGTCGGAAGGTATAGAATTTGTGTGGGTCAAGTTGAGTAATCACAAAGGTAAAAAAGAACCTGATCAGAGTTATGAACAGTCCCCCTAGCAGTAGTCAGGATGTGGGGCAGAAAATAAGTCAGGAGATAGAAAAGGCTTGTAAAAAAGGCAATATTCATGGGGGACTTCAATATGCAGGTGGACTGGGAAAATCAGGTTGGTAGTGGATCGCAAGAAACAAAATTTGTGGAATGATTAAGAGATGGCTTTTTTGAGCAGTTTGTGACACAGCCTACTAGGGAACAGGCAATTCTGGATTTAGTAACGTGTAATGAGGCAGACTAGATTAGGAAACTTAAGGTGGAGGAATCTTTAGATGGCATTGACCACAATATGATAGAATTTACCCTGCAGTTTGAGAGGGAGAAGCTAGAATACGAATGGTATTTGAGTAAAGGTAACTACAAAGACATGAGGGAGGAGCTGGTCAGAGTTAATTGGAAAAGGAGCATCGCAGAGAAGACGGAGGAACAGCAACGGCAGGAGTTTTGGGGGTTATTCCGGAGGCACAACAGAAATTCATACCAAGGAGAAGGAAACATGCTCAGGGGAGGATGAGGCAACCATGGCTGACAAGGGAAGTCCCCGAGGCCTTGACCCACTGCAATTCGCATACTGCCACAATCGGTCAACAGCAGTCGCCATCTCCCTGGTGCTACGCTCATCCCTAGAGCATCTCGACAACAAGGACTCCTACGTCAGACTCCTATTTATTGACTACAGCTCCGCCTTCAACACCATAATCCCAGCCAAACATATCAAAGCTCCAAAACCTAGGACTTGGCTCCTCACTCTGCAACTGGATCCTCGACTTTCTAACCCACAGACCACAATCAGTAAGAATAAACAACAAAACCTCCTCCACAATAGTCCTCAATATCGGGGCCCCGCAAGGCAGCATACTTAGCCCCCTACTATACTCCCTGTATACACAAGACTGCATGCCAAAACTTGGTTCAAACTCCATCTACAAGTGTGCTGATGATATGTCCATAGTGGTCCGGATCTCGAATAACGATGAGTTAGAATACAGGAGGGAGATAGGCAACCTAGTAGAGTGGTGCAGCAACAACAATCTATCCCTCAATGCCAGCAAAACAAAAGAGCTGGTCAGGAAGCAAAGTACTGTACACATCCCTGTCAGCATCAACGGGGCCGAGGTGGAGATGGTTAGCAGCTTCAAATTCCCAGGGGTACACACATCCAGAAATCTGTCCTGGTCCACCCACGTCGACGCTACTACCAAGAAAGCACAACAGTGCCTATACTTCCTCAGGAAACTAAGGAAATTCGGCATGTCCATATTAACTCTTACCAACTTTTACAGATGCACCATAGAAAGCATCCTATCTGGCTACATCACAGCCTGGTATGGCAACTGTTTGGCCAAAGAACGCAAGAAACTTCAGAGAGTCGTGAACACAGCCCAGTCCATCACACAAACCCGCCTCCCATCCATTGACTCCAACTACACCTCCCGCTGCCTGGGGAATGTGGGTAGCATAATCAAAGACGCCTCCCACCCGGCTTACTCACTCTTCCAACTTCTTCCATTGGGCAGGTGATACAAAAATCCGAGAACACGCACGAACAGACTCAAAAACAGTTTCATCCCCGCTGTTACCAGACTTTTAAACGACCCTCTTATGGACTGACCTGATAAACACTACACCCCTGTATGCTTCACCCGATGCTGGTGTTATGTCATTACATTGTGTACCTTGTGTTGCCCTATTATGTATTTTCTTTTATGTTCTTTTCTTTTCATGTATTTAATGATCTGTTGAGCCGTTCGCAGAAAAATACCTTTCACTGTACCTCGGTACACGTGACAATAAACAAAAAAAAAAATCAAGGACAGCATAAAAGCAAAGAAAAAGTATACAGTGCCAAGGATTAGAAGGGAGCCAGCTGATAGCAGAGGACAACTAAAAAAGCAATGGGGGGAGGAGATGAAGTATGAGTGTAAGCTAGCTAATAATATAAAAGAAGATTGCAAGAGGTTTTTTTCAATATATAAAAGGTAAGAGAGAGCCAAGAATGGACATTGGACCACTGGAAAATTAAGCTGGAGAAGTAGTATTTGGGAAGAAAAAGCAGAGGAACTGAATAGATACTTTGCATCAGTCTTCATGGTGGAAGACATCCAGTAGCATAACAGACCTTCAAGAAAGTCAGGGGCAGAGGTGAGCGTAGTGGCCATCATTAAGGAGAAGTGCTGTGGAAAATGAAAGGTCTGAAGGTGGATAAATCACCCGGACAAGATGGACTACACCCAAGCGTCCAAAAAGAGATAGCTGAGGAGATTGTGGCGGCATTGGGCTGTGGTCTTTCAAGAATCTCTGTAGTCAGGAAGGATCGCAGAGGATTGGAAAATGGCTAATGTAACACCGCTGTTTAAGAAGGGAGGCAGGCAGAAGATGAGCAATTATAGACCAGTTAGTCTGACTTCGGTCGTTGGTAAGATTTTAGAGTCCATTATTAAGGATGAGATTGCGGAATACTTGAAAATGCAAGATTAAATAGGACTGAGTCAGTTTGGCTTCGTCAAGGGGAGGTCATGCCTGCCAAATTTGTTAGAATGCTTTGAGGAGATAACAAGGAAGTTAGACAAAGGAGACCTAGTGGATGTTAGATTTCCAGAAGGCCTTTGACAGGGTGCCATGCAGGATGCTGCTAAATAAGTTGAGTCCATCGTGTTAGGAACAAGGTACTGGCATGGATAGGGGAATGGCTGATTGGCAAAAGATAAAGAGTGGAGATAAGGCTGTTGTTCAGGATGGCAGCCAATGCCTAGTGGTGTTCCGCAGGGGTCAATGTTGTGACCACAACTATTCACAATATACATTAATTATCTTGTGGAAGGAGCTGAGGGCATTGTTTCTAAGTTTGCAGATGATACAAAGATATGAAAAAGGACAGTGTGACATTATGTGAAATGTTCAGAATACAAAGGTTAATGTCATCTCATAATTAATCATTAGATGGAGCTAGGTGCACTGACTCACAGACTTCAGGGAGAAGGCTGGAGAGGGCTGGAGAGAGTGCAGAGGAGAGGTCTTGAAAGCATGGAGTACAGTTAAAGATAGAGTGCAGAGACTAGTGTTTAGTGTTAGTAGAGGGTAGATTGCAGATTACTAGATTATTGTTTACTATAGGAGTAAGTGGTTGAGCTTTAATAAATAGTGTAAATAAAAGTTAGCTTTGTTAATTAACTTAGCTTCTGTGGTCTTTGTGAACACAATGACATCCATCCTGATAACAGAATCACAAAGAACACCACAGACAGGTAGTGTTGAAGAAGCAAGGAGGCTGCAGAAGGAATTTGACAGGCCAGGAGAGTGGGCAAGGAAGTGGCAGATGGAATACAATGTGGAAAAGTGTGAGGTTATGCACTTTGGTAGGAAGAATATAAATTGGGAAAGGCTTCGGAAATTTGTAGCACAAAGGGACTTAGGAGTCCTAGTTCAGGATTCTCTTAAGGTTAACGTGCAGGTTCAGTTGGCAGTTAGGAAGGCAAGTGCAATGTTAGCATTCATTTCGAGAGGGCTAGAATTCAAGAGCAGGGATGTACTGTTGAGGCTGTACAAGGATCTGGTTAGGCCCCATTTGGGTTATTGTGAGCTGTTTTGGGCCCAGAATGTAAGGAAAGTTTGGTTTGGCCTTGAAGGGGGTCCAAAGGAGGTTCACAGAATGATCCCAGGAATAAAGGGTTTGTCAAATGTGGAACAGTTGAGGACTCTGGGTCTGTACTTGATGGAGTTTAGAAGTGATGTGGAGATGCCGGCGTTGGACTGGGATGGCCACAGTAAGGAGTCTTACAACACCAAATTAAAGTCCAACAGGTTTGTTTGAAATCACTAGCTTTCGGGGCGCAGCTCCTTCATCAGGTGAGTGAGGGAGTTTAGAAGGATGAGGAGGGATCTCATTGAAACTTACTGAGAGGCCTAGATAGCGTGGACGTGGAGGGGATGTTTCCACTGGTAGGAGAGAACCCAAGGGCATAGCCTCAAACTGAAGGGACAATCCTTTAAAACTGAGGTGAGGAGGAATTTCTTCAGACAGAGAGTGTTGAACTTGTGGAGTTCATTGATGCAGAATGTTGTGGAAGCCAAGTCACTTAGTGTCTTTAAGACAGAGATAGATAGGTTCTTCATTAATAAGGGGATCAGGGGTTATGGGGAGAAGGCAGGAGAATGGGGATGAGCAAAATATCAGCCAAGATTGAATGGCGGAGCAAACTCAAAGGGAGAATAGCCTTATTCTGCTCCTATATCTGATGGTCTAAGTGGAGTTAGACGGGCTAAATGAGTGGCCAGGAACAAAGCAGATAGAGAGTGAGAATCAAAAGAGCGAGGCTGTCCAATGTTGTCTGAGGAATAGCAAACAAGATACCTTTCTAGATGGCGAAACAATGGGACGTTTGGATGGCCAAACAAACCTGGCAGTCCTTGTTCAAACAGAACTGTGAGCTAACATGCAGATGCAACCAGAAGTAAGGATGACTTTGATTGCAAAGCGAATAGAGTGTTGGAAGTTTGGGAGTGTTCCAAGTGGACCACCTGCTAATGCCATTGAAGAAATGTTTTTGCAGATTGCTGATGCTTTTGTTGCTGGTGTGGGGAGTGCAGCATGTAACTGGCATGTCACCGCGGCTTAAACACGCTGAAAGTCAAGGATGTTCAGCTGCACCTTGAGCACCAGTGGAATATGTCATGGATTTGGCCTAGGTGAGATTGGGCCATGTCCGTAGGCCTACACAGCTGCGGCTCCTGGAGGGAGAATGGCACTGATACTTGGAACAAGTCACACATTGATGGACAGATCATTTCTACGACAAAGTTATGGACATGATAACACATTCACAGGCTTATCCTCCATTTCTGTTGAGGAACCTGTGAGGGGTGATATTGTGTGCTTGTTTTTTTTGTGGGAAAGTGAGCTGATATAGTTTTGTATTGGTACCAATATGGAATGGTGATGTTTCCTTTTTGTTTAATGAGATGTGGAATATTACAAAATATGGGGCGGGATTCTCCGAAACAGCCGCTAAGCGTTGACACCGGCATAAACACATGAGCGTTTCACGCCGGCATCAACGGGCCCGATTGCAGGTCTGATGCCCCATTCTCCGCCTCCGCGCCGAGCGCGATTTCGACACGGAGGCTCAGAGAATCCCGGCCATGATGTTTTAATCTTTGTTGCTGTTGACCATTTAATATACAAAATATTCTCAAGTGGATTCCCATGGGTACACAGAGCATGTTTCAGACAATGGTTATTGCATCACATTTCAATCAAACACCTCAGAGGCAGCAGACAACAATCAAACACTCAAGAGCGGATCTACAGTACGGGGGATATCCTCGCGACCCGAGGTTAAGTGTGTGAATAAGGGGAGGGCACCTGAGCACGATCTTCCTGATGTTCCCGGCAGGGTTATGGGGTCTAGGATCTCCTGCAATGGTTGGGGATGAGTGTACAGAGCGAGGTTGACCAGCACAACTGACTGTGGTAGTCGGTATTAGGGGTATTACGGTACCTAGGTTGAGGCTGTAAGATCATTGGTGTGGGAGGTACCTGAGACAGGAAGATCATTGGTGAAGCCTGCCTGCTGGTCCCGCCCAGTAAGGCGGAGTATAAGAGTCTGTGTCTCCCTGTCAGCTGCATTCTGTACCTGCGCTGCTGGGGGAAACATCTAGTCCAATAAAGCCTTCAATTGTCATCCAATCTCGCTTCTGGAGTTATTGATCGAGCATCAATTTATTGGACTCAATTTTAAAGAATGGAGCTCCGAATCAAGCCGGAGTGTCTGCGACTCAGCCCCCATGCGGCAAACTCAGCAGCAACCTTCAAATACTGGCTGGCGTGCTTCAACGGGTACCTCAGGACGGCCACGACTGCACCCATGGAGGACCACTCGAGGGTGAGCCCAGAGATCTACACCCTCATCGAGGATGCGGATGATTTCAAGGCCGCGATGGCCCTGTTAAAAGGACACTACATTCGCCCAGTAAACCAGGTTTACGCCCGATATCTGCCAGCGACAAGGCGACAAATCTCGGGGGAATCGCTGGATGAATTCTACAGCACGCACCTGGTACTAGGTAGGAACTGTGACTGCCCGCAAGTTTCAGCCAGCGACCACACAGAACATTTAATTCAGGACGCATTCGTTACAGGTATGCTGTCCTCCCAAATCCGACAGCGGCTGCTGGAGAAAGAGACACCAGGCCTCAAGGAGGCACGGGCCCTTGTTAGCTCCCTGGATGTGGCCTCCCAAAACGCCCGCGCATACGTCCCCGACCGGGTGGCAGCCTCTTGGACAGTGTGGAACCCACCCGCAGCCGACCCCGATGCATCCCCCATCCCCCCACAAGTTTGTGCCGCGCGGCTACCAGGCAACCCCGGGGGGCCCCGCTGTTATTTTTGTGGGCAAGCCAAGCACCCCCGGCAGCACTGCCCGGCCCGCTCCTCCACCTGCAAAGGTTGTGGCAAAAAGGGCCATTTCGTGGCGGTATGCCAGGCCTGGGCAGACGCCGCTGTCTCCGGGGGCGAACTGGGTTCGCCATCATAACTCTCTCCACGGACAACGTGCAGGCCGCAGACGCCACCATCTTCATTTTCCCGAGCCACTTGCAGGCCCCGGGCGCCGCCATCTTGTTCCCCAGGGACCACGTGCGATGCGTGGGCGCCGCCATCTTGCCCACCCCCAGCCATGTGTGACCCCTGGGCGCCGCCATCTTGGCTGGAGTCACAGGACCCCGATTCGGATGACCACACACTGCCCAAGGAAAATCTTCAACTTTTACCACGATTCGCCTCGGTGACCTTGGACCAGTCTCGGCCCCGAACGCTCTCGACTGCGACGATGACCATGCTCATCAATGGGCGCAAAACATCCTGCCTGATCTACTCCGGGAGCACAGAGAACTTTATGCACCCCAACATGGTAAGGCGCTGTTCTCTTCCCATACACCCAGTTAATCAAAGAATCGCCCTGACCTCCGGGTCTCAATCTGTAGAGATCAAGGGGTTCTGCGGAGCGAACCTCACGGTCCAGGGAAGAGAATTAAAAAATTTCCGACTCTACGTACTCCCTCACGTCTGCGCTGCCACGCTCCTGGGATTGGACTTCCAAGGCAACCTCCAGAGCTTAACCTTTAAATCTGGCGGCCCTATTCCCCCCTCACTGTCTGCAGCCTCCCGACCCTCAAGGTTGACCCGCTTTCCCTTTTTGCGAACCTCACCCCGGATTGCAAACCCGTCGCCACCAGGAGCAGACAGGCCAGTGCCCAGGACAGGACCTTCATTAGGTCGGAAGTCCAGCGGCTACTAAAGGAAGGTGTTATCGACGCTAGCAACAGCCCCTGGAGAGCTCAAGTAGTGGTTGTAAAGACCGGAGAGAAGCACAGGATGGTCATCGATTATAGTCAGACCATCAACAGGTATACGCAGCTCGCGCGTACCCTCTCCTCCGCATACCTGATTTGGTCAATCAGATTGCACAATACAAGGTCTTTTCCACGGTGGATCTCAAATCCGCCTATCACCAGCTCCCCATCCGCCCGGGCGACCGCAAGTACACTGCATTCGAAGCAGATGGGCGGCTCTACCACTTCCTAAGGGTTCCCTTCGGTGTCACAAATGGAGTAGCGGTCTTCCAACGGGAAATGGACCGAATGGTTGACCGGTACGGTTTACGGGCCATGTTTCCGTACCTCTACAACGGCTACGACCAGCAGGACCACAACACCAATCTCTGCAAATTCCTCCATACCGCAAAAACCCTTAACTTAACCTACAACAAGGACAAATGCGTGTTCAGCACCGACCGTCTAGCTATCCTCGGCTACGTAGTGCATGATGGAGTCATAGGCCCAGATCCCGAACGCATGTGCCCCCTTATGGAGTTTCCCCTCCCCCACTGCTCCAAGGCCCAGTGGTTCCCCATTTATGCGGACAAGGCCCGCCCACTGATCCAATCCTCAGTTTTCCCCTTGTCAACAGAGGCCCGCCAAGCCTTCAGCCGCATAAAGGCGGACATCACCAAGGCCATGATGCATCCAATCGATGAATCCCTTCCCTTCCAAGTCGAGAGCTACGCGTCTGATGTAGCTCTGGCGGCCACCCTCAACCAAGCGGGCAGGCCCGTGGCCTTCTTCTCAGGCACCCTCCATGCTTCAGAAATCCGTCATTCGTCCGTTGAAAAGAAGGCCCAGGCCATAGTAGAAGCTGTGCGGTACTGGAGGCATTACCTGGCCGGCAGGGGATTCACGCTCCTCACTGACCAACGGTCGGTAGCTTTCATGTTTGATAATGCAGCGCGGGGCAAGATAAAGAACGATAAGATCTTACGGAGGAGGATCAAGCTCTCCACCTACAACTATGAGATCTTGTATCGTCCCGGGAAGCTAAACAAGCCTCCTGATGCCCTATTCCTCAGCACATGTGCCAACACACAAGTGGACTGACTCCGGGCCCTCCATGAGGACCTCTGCCACCCGGGGGTCACTCGATTCTTCCATTTTATCAAGACCCGCAACCTGCCCTACTCCCACGAGGAGGTCTGGACCGCCACCAGGAGCTGCCAAATCTGCACGGAGTGCAAGCCGCACTTCTACAGGCCAGAGAAAGCGCACCTGATAAAGGCTTCCCGTCCCTTTGAACGCCTCAGTATGGATTTCAAAGGGCCTCTCACCTCCACCGACCGCAACATGCACTTTCTGAACGTGATTGACGAGTGCTCCCGGTTCCCATTCACCATCCGCTGCCCGACATGACCGCAGCCACCGTCATAATAGCCCTCCACAGTATCTTTACCCTGTTCAGTTTCCCCGCCTACATACACTGCGATTGGAGGTCCTCCTTCATGAGCGACGAACTGCGTCAATTCCTGCTCAGCAAGGGCATCGCCTCGAGCAGGACGACCAGTTATAACCCCCGGGGAAACGGACAGGTAGAGAGGGAGAATGGAACGGTCTGGAAGACCGTCCTATTGGCCCTACGGTCCAGGAATCTCCCAGTCTCCCGCTGTCAGGAGGTCCTTCCCGATGCACTCCACTCCATCCGATCACTGCTGTGTACCACGACAAACGAAACACCTCATGAATGTCTCCTTGTCTTCCCTAGGAAGCCCTCCTCCGGGACCTCACTCCCAGCCTGGCTGGCAGCTCCTGGACCCAATCTGCTCCGCAAACACGCGCGGGCGCACAAGTAGGACCCATTGGTCGAGAGGGTCCACCTCCTTCACGCTAACCCTCAGTATGCCTACGCGTCGTACCCCGACGGCCGGCAGGATACGGTCTCCCTACGGGACCTGGCAGCCGCTGGATCCCCACCCACACCCCCCCCACCCCACCGGCGCACCCCACGGCTGCCCCCTTCCCAGGTGGATCTGTTCTTCCACTGGTCCCACCCAGGGGTGATGAAGCTACCAAAGAAGCCAAAGTCACGCTCCCGGAGTCACGGATGCTCGAGCCAGCGCCTGCATCACCGCCGAAACTGCGACGATCACAGAGGACGACTAGGGCCCCCGATCAACCCAGGGTGTGTGCATGACAGCTACATCCTTGGACTCTCGGAGATCCCTGACGTCTTTGTGGACAACCCCAGGATTACAGGTTGGCCCTTGGAGGATACGGGGTACCTGCTGAGGTCGTGGCTAATGACGCCAGTGTGGAAGCTGGAGACCGAGTTGGAGACCCAATATAACGTGGCCCATGTTTCCATCTGTGCTGTCATTAAGCGGTGCATTGAAATGCACTTCAGTACACCCCCTCCAGAGGGTCTCCTGTTTTGTGGTAGGCCCCTGTGCCCTCCATAACCTGCCGCAACAGTCTGGCAACATGCTGGAGGAGGGGGAGGGTGGACAAGTGGCCTCATCTGAGGAGGAGGAGCTGGACCAGGAGGGACTGGAGGATAAGCCCAGGGAGGAGCCGGAGGAGGTGCCGGAGGATGGAGGACAGGCAGCGGCAAGGGTCTGGCATGCCCCAAGGACAAGGGAGGCACTCATCTTCAACCGATTCTTATAAAGCGAGGTGTTGTCCATCAGCTCACACGGTCTCCCCCAATCCCTCCTTACACGCAATCCCCCTTCTCCCAATCCCTTGTTACCCCAATCCCTCCCTACTCACTCAATCCCTTCTTCCCAATCCTGCCCCATTTCCCTCCTTCCCACCTATTTCCCGGCTTTCCCATTCCCCATTCCCCGACCCTCCCACACACCCCATCCCTCCCCGCTCCACCCTCCAATGTTCTGTGTAACATCACCCTAGGGTGCTGAGCCTGTGTTGGCACTGTCAGCGGGCCAATATACAATGCAGGAATATACAATGGTGATCACTTGCTGTGAGGTTAGCTCCGGTGCTCCTCACTTCATGCCAAAATCTGGTACCTGTCTGTTGACAACGGCCTCACACCATCCTCTGAATGGGGTCTGCATCGGAGTTGTTTGATCTTGGACCACTGTGCACGGGGAGGCTTGGGGTGGGCAGCAAGGGGTGGGGGTGCAGGCATGCCCACTGTGAAGATTAACATGACAGAGGCTGCACATGTATCAGGGGTAACGTGTTTTCATTGTGAACATTAGACATTTCCATTCACCCTAGCTGCAGAGAGTGCTCCCTCAGTGGCCACTCAGGCATCCTTTTTCTTCTTAATTTTTCGTGGTCTAGTGCTAAGTCTAGGTGTGTCCCCGGATGCAGATCAGAGGTGGAGGCAGTCCGCTGCTTTCTGTTCTTTGTGGCCACTGATTCCGTTGGCGGATGTCCTCTGCAGGGCCTAGAGCCGGAAGGCCCCAGCCGACTTACTGGTGTCACTGGCATTGCACGTGCTACCCTGTTCTTCTGCTGCCCTTGTGAAGCTCTGGTGTCAAGAAGGGGGATTCAAAAGAACTAGAGACCATAGCCGTCCCCTTAGTGGCAGGTACCGGGTTGACCTCCAGCACTTCCTCCTCCCCGACGGTGCCTATAGGTCCCTTGGGGTCTCCATGGGATGGAGAGGGAGCGGAAGTGCACTCCTGAGGCCTTTGCATCTTCTGGCTCTACCACGCCTGGCAGCTCCACAGTGTCGGCACCATGGTGTTGACACCCTCAGCGATGCTCCTCATTGACTGGGCCATGCTCTCAAGTGCCTCAGCAATGTCCACCTGCATCTGGGACATGTCGCTCATCGACTGAAACATGATGTCGAAGCTGTCAGCCATGGTCGTCACAGACTGAGCGTACCTTGGGCACCACCACTCAAGATGCTGACGTCATGCTCCAGGCTTTTCACTGCGGTCGCCACCCTAGCAGTGTTGGCCTCGGTGCCACGTGTTGTCGGCATCATCTCCTGCCATTGGGACTCCTCCAATCAACTATGCACTCACTGGAATGTCGCTGAAATCCCCTCCTCAATCGCACGGCTGTGTCTTATCATCTGCATCAGCTCTGGGATAACTTTGTCCGGAGACTGGTATCTAATGGGGCTCAGCTGGGTCGTGGATCCAGCAGATCTCCGACTTCTGACTCCCTTGGATGTTCCTACATCCACCTGATACGCATCAGCAACTGTGTAGTACTCATCAAATTGTGCTCCAGAAGCCTGTCTACTAATGATGCCCACCGAGGTGTGTGTCTCTGGTGGCTGTGATGCCTAGATGGTGGTCCCTCGGAGCTCTCCTCCGAAGTGGTCTCGTGGGTGGCGGGGATAATGACTCCAGATGTCCTGGCCCCATCAGATGGTGATCCTGCGAAAAAATGGACATGTGGTTAGTGAGAGGGAAGGATCATTTTGTCTGACATGAACAACTCACTTGAGACAGGTCAACTGGGTGATGGGACAGTGAATCCTCACCTCTGCGGTACAGGCCAACCTCGCTGTCGGTGACTGCTCTCTCCTCTGACAACTCTGCGACATCCAAGGCCCATTCCTCATAGAGGATGAGGACTCAAATCTCTGATACTCCAGCCCCCCCTCCCCCCTCCCCTCCACCCCACCCCACCCCATCCCCGCTCTTTGCCGCTTATTTAATAGATTTCATAGAATTTACAGTGCAGAAGGAGGCCATTCGGCCCATCGGGTCTGCACCAGCCGTTGCAAAGAGCACCCTACTCAAGCCCACGTATCTACCCTATCCCCGCAACCCAGTAACCCCCACTTTACATTTTTTTCAACACCAAGGGCAATTTAGCATGGCTAATCCACCTAACCCGCACACCTTTGGACTGTGGGAGGAAAGTGGAGCTGCGGAGGAAACCCACGCAGACATGGGTAGAATGTGCAGACTCCGCACAGACAGCGACCCAAGCCGGGAATTGAACCTGGGACCCTGGAGCTGTGAAGCACCTCTGCTAACCACTATGCTACCGTGCTGCCCATAATTATGGGCTTTCTGCTCCTGTGGCAACAAAGGGAGGGCATTGTGAGCCGCATGCTTGGTGGGCCAGGGGGTCTGTAGCAGGTGCCATGTGTGGGGATCACATCTGGGCATGAAGGGTGCTGCTTGGTGCCAGGGGGCTCAGAGGAGCAAGCACGAATATCAGATGTGGGGAAGATGCAGAGGCAAAGTGTCAGCCAGTGATTTGTGCGGGGGTGGTGGGGGGAGGGGGCGGGGGGGGGGGGGGGGGGGGGGGCAGGTGAAACTGATGCCAGCAGAGAGGCGGTATCTTACCCTTGCAGCTCGGTGGAAGTCGTTGGTCTTCTTCCCACATTGGACAGTAGTCCTTCTTGTCATGCTACCCATACCGACAGCCTCTGCCACTGCCTCCTAAGCACCATTGGTGACCCTGGTGCTGGTCCTCCGACCCCCTCGGGGGACAGGCATTGAGAAGGATGGCTAGGTCGGCATCCCCAAAGTGAGGAGCAGAATCCCTATAGCACAGAATAGCGCGCTGCCATGCTTGTGCATTGACTGGGAGTGAGTGGTGAGGGGGTGTTTAATAGTAGCTCCCCTTTGTTAGCGGTGAGATGCTGAAGTGCGAGTCTGGCGTATCAGACAACAAGACAGCCAGAGAAAAGCTCGTGAGGGCTCATTTCCGGCAATAAGTGGCATAAAATATGTGCCGTGATCTCGCCAATGCGGCCATTGAGAAACACCCCATTAATCCCGCCCAAAATGACACTTCAAAATTTTTCAATAAATCACGCCCATTGTATAAAATTATGAAAGATTTTGATTAAGTGGATACAGAGAAAATATTACCCTTATAGGGAAGAGCATAATCAGAGGCCATTAATATGAGATAGTCACCAAGGTATTCAATTGGAAATTCAGAGGAAACTTCTTTACCAAAGAGTGGTGAGAATGTGGAACCCGCTACCACAGGGAATGGTTGAAGTGAATAATATTGGCGTACTGAAGTAGATGCTAGTCAAGGATATGAGGGCAACGGAATAGAAAGTTGCGAAGGTAGATTGAAAAGAAGATGAGAGGTACTGTAGGGTATATAAAGGAGTATAAGCGATAGGAGGGAAGGAGCAGAAACAATTGCACATCCGCTCCTAGCTATCAAGACATTGGGGTAATTTTAACTTTGGTCAATTGTGTAAAACAAATAATGTCACATCAGCCATGTATAATACATCTTTTCCATAAACCAGATCCCTCGGAGAGACAGAAGCAAATTCAGATATATTAAAAGCACAAATATATACATATTTATTAATACATACAATACGTATTTTGTCTATATTCAGGCATCAAAAAATGTACTATTGTGATACTTTCAATTTTCTCATCAATCTTTCTTCTTGCCTCTCTGAACAGTTTATTAATTTAATACCAATTGGTGTGGAATAAAGAGCAATTTTGTATTATCAATTAGTTTCCAGTTGGGTTGAAGCTACCTAAATGCATTTCACCTGGTATATTTACATCAGCAAAGAGAAGCGATTCATTGTCATCATAGCTATAACTATGAACAGCATGGTAGCACTGTGGTTAGCACTGCTGCCTCACAATGCCAAGGACCTAGGTTCGATTCCGATCATGGGTGACTGTGTGGAATTTGCACGTTCATGTCATCATCAGAAACAACATAGAATTTACAGTGCAGAAGGAGGCCATTCGGCCCATCGAGTCTGCACCGGCTCTTGGAAAGAGCACCCTACCCAAGGTCAACACCGCCACCCTATCCCCATAACCCAGTAACCCCACCCAACGCTAAGGGCAATTTTGGACACTAAGGGCAATTTATCATGGCCAATCCACCTAACCTGCACATCTTTGGACTGTGGGAGGAAACCGGAGCACCCGGAGGAAACCCACGCGTCATGTCCGCGTGGGTTTCCTCCAGATGCTCAGGCTTCCTCCCACAGTCCAAAGATGTGCCGGTTAAGTGGATTGGCCATGCTAAATTGCCCCTTATTGTCCAAAAGGGTTAGGTGGGGTTACGGGTATAGGGTGGGGAGTGGGCGTAGGTAGGGTGCTCTTTCAGAGGGTCAGTGTCGGCTAAATGGGTCAAATGGCCTATTCTGTGCTATAGGGATTCTGTGATACTGTGGCATGGTTTTTTTCTTTCAACAGAATGAACCAATGAAAGTGAGACCGAAGGACAGAATGACATATTATAGGACATTGTGAAACACATTGACATGTTTCTGGTAAAAGCAATATATATCAGCTCTACCAAAAGTAGTCACAGACAGCAAGCCATGTCTAGGTGATCCTTACATTAGCAGGAAGTCTGTACTGATTTTAAAAAGCAAAATAATTCAACATTGACCAAAGATAACTACAAATTCTGTCAATTGAGTCTGGTCTAGTTAAAATAATACTCTACATTTCTGGTGTGTGAGGAGACGGTACTGAAGAGATTTCCCCATATTAAATTAAATTGTATACACATGTCCAATTGTTGCATGTACTTGATTTCTGATTTCTAAGTCGGCATTTGATTGAAGACAGAGCTGTGACAATATGAAACTCGATCAAAGATTCAATTTCACTACAGGCAGTGCTCTGGGGAAATTGACTGTATTCCATGAATATCATTCCAGACATTCTCATTTTTAAGGTGAAAAACGAGTGAAAAGGGAGGCTTATGTAATCAAAAGCAATGAATCTACTTACAGGCATATCTGCATTTAATACAGACTGTTATGAGTAATATATTTATGCATCTCACATTGACTGACTGAGGAATTAGTAATGCGATTAATGTGTAGGTCCTTTGACGTCGCAATGATTAAGGCATCAGGTTCAATTCTAGATCTCTTCTGAGTTCAGTGATTTCTCCTTATAACAATAATAAGGTTGTTACAAACAGCTTTAGTGTACCTGGGTTAAGAAGTGGACCAGTATTACTATTAACCAGTTATTCCTGCCAGAAATTGAGGGTTGGTCAAGTTAGGACTCGTTTGGTTCTGAAGACTCATGTTCAGTCTGCTGATGTTCACTGTTTCAGGCCAGAAGAATCCTTCTGCTTGAAGGATGGTCACTTAGAACAAAGAACAAAGAACAAAGAAACGTACAGCACAGGAACAGGCCCTTCGGCCCTCCAAGCCCGTGCCGACCATGCTGCCCGACTAAACTACAATCTTCTACACTTCCTGGGTTTGTATCCCTCTATTCCCATCATATTCATGTATCTGTCAAGATGCCCCTTAAATGTCACTATCGTCCCTGCTTCTACCACCTCCTCCGGTAGCGAGTTCCAGGCACCCACTACCCTCTGTGTAAAAAAACTTCCCTCGTACATCTACTCTAAACCTTGCCCCTCTCACCTTAAACCTATGCCCCCTAGTAATTGACCCCTCTACCCTGGGGAAAAGCCTCTGACTATCCACTCTGTCTATGCCCCTCATAATTTTGTAGAGCTAATTTTGTAGATTGGTACCAGTGGGTTACTGGCATGCATTAACCAGTACCCTGACACAATTCACCAGTTTGCAATGTTGACTTCTCCTCTTCTCTATCTAATGGCAAGCAAGGAAACATAATTCTTCCACTGCTTTTAAGTCCAGCACTGGATTGTTTCTGTAATTAAGGGTGTAATTCTCTGGCCTTGTTACGCTCTCGCGCGAGCACAACGAGGCTGGTGAATAGCAGGAGGCAGAAAATGAGAACCATGCTGTCATGATATCCATATTAACATATCATGGTGCAATCACACACACTGATGGGTGTTGGTTTGTTTGTATATCGCAACACCCAACATGACACACGCCAGGCGCCAAACAGTTAGCAACTGGCCCGCTCCCGTAGGCAAAATCGGGATCCCGCCGCAGCGTGGTGAGAAACCAATTATCACCACTTAAGCCCAATTAATGGGAGCAACCCCATATCCAATGGCCTCCCGTCATTCAGCGACCTCCCCAACAAGTGGTCGCGTTGGCACCGATTGGTCCTCCTTTATGAAAATGTGAACCTGGCAGAGAGCCGAGGAGGTGAGCAGCCAACCTTGCTGACTGGCAAAGAGCCCGGAGGAGCTGGGTTTGCCACCCCAGTGCTCAGCGGGGGGTGAGGGGTGAGACACCCTTGGCTGGGGGACTTTTAATTCAGATTTTTATTGAAGTCATCTATTGTGGGATTCGAACTCTGGATGATTAGTCCAGTGACAATACCATTACACCACCTTTTCTACTGCTGAAATCCTCAATTTTGCTTTTACATCTAAACTTCACTGTTCCAACCCATCCTGGGCTGGTTTCGCACATTCTACCCTGTATAAACTGAATGTCTACCAAAACTGTCTGTGCCTTAACACCCACAAAGTCCCATTCATCCATCACCCCTGTGCTCGCTGACCTACACCAGTTCCCAATTAAGCCACATCCAATTTTGAACTTGTCTTGCCAATTCTCAACTTTATAATCTCCTTTAGCCTCAGAGCATTGCACTCAACTGTATAAGAACATACAAATAGGAGAAGTAGGCCATTCGGCCCCTTGAGCCTCCTCTGCCAATCAATAAGATCATGGTTGATCTGATTGTGGCGTTAACTTTAATTTTAATTTTTCCACTGTTGTGAACCGTGCCTCCAGCTGCCAAGGGCCTAAATTCTGGAGTTCCCCCCTTAATCCTTTCCATCTATCTCTCTTTCCTGCTATAAAATGCACCTTAAACCTATCCCTATCGTGGGCAGCACAGTAGCACAAGTGGACAGCACAGTTACTTCACAGCGCCAGGGTCCCAGGTTCGATTCCCTTCTGGGTCACTGCCTGTGCGGAGTCTGCACGTTCTCCCTGTGTCTGCGTGGGTTTCCTCCGGGTGCTCCAGTTTCCTCCCACAATCCAAAGACGTGCAGGAATAAAGGGATTAAGGGTTATGGTGTACGGGCCGGAGAGTGGAGCTGAGTCCACAAGGATCAGCCATGATCTCATTGAATGACGGAGCAGGCTCGAGGGGCCAGATGGCCTACTCCTGTTCCTAGTTCTTATGTTCTTATGTTAGGTGGATTGGCATGATAAATTGCCCTTAGTGCCCATAAAGGTTAGGAGGGGTTATTGGGTTACGGGGATAGGGTGGAAGTGGGTCAGTACAGACTCGATGAGCCAAATGGCCTCCTTCTGCACTGTATGTTCTATGTTCACTAAGCTTCTGAACATCTGCTCTAATATCTCTCTACATGGCTTGGGTGCCGAATTTTATCTGAGAACATTCCACTGAAGCACCTTAAAATGTTTTACTACATTAAGCGTGCTATATAATTGCAAGTCATTGTTATAGCTA
Source organism: Scyliorhinus torazame (assembly GCF_047496885.1). Taxonomy (NCBI): domain Eukaryota; kingdom Metazoa; phylum Chordata; class Chondrichthyes; order Carcharhiniformes; family Scyliorhinidae; genus Scyliorhinus; species Scyliorhinus torazame. The sequence goes on from NC_092714.1 coordinate 114,149,432, forward strand.
GATCTTACAAAGAGTTTATTTATATGTGTCACTATTGTCTCTTGGAATCTGCTTTTGTTTCCGAATAACAAAGAAAAAGCTTCATTAAATTAGTCAGATGCACCGTCGAAACATCTGGTTGAGGAACTCTCAAGACATCAATATTGTTCCAATTAACTGGAATAATATCAAATTTGAGTTCTGAATTCTAATTGAAGTAAAACTTGCAGAAATATGAGCAGCCCACTGGGATTTCCATTAGAACAATTAGCCACAATTACAAAGGCATTTGAATAATCTCTTGCAATGTAAAGATGTTCCCGCAGTGTCAGGCCTCGCTCTGTTGGTAGCAATCTTTTCTCTGAGTCAGTAGTTCAGGAGTTGGAAATCGCACTCAGTGAGATGCTAATGGCGTGTTTCACAGCTGGAGTATCTAACTTACCAGACGAGGGGCGGGATTCTCCGCAATTGGAGCGATGTCCACCGACCGGCGCCAAAAACGGCGCAAATCAGTCCGGCATCGCGCCGCCCCAAAGGTGCGGAATTCTCCGCATCTTGAGGGGCCGGGCCCTCACCCTGAGGGGCTAGGCCCGCACCGGACTGATTTCCTCCCCGCCAGCTGGCGTGAAAGGCCTTTGGTGCCCCGCCAGCTGGCGCAGAAATGTCTTTGCCGTGCGGCGCATGCGCGGGAGCGTCAGTGGGCGCTCACGGCATCCCCGCGCATGCGCAGTGGAGGGGTCTCTTCCACCTCCGCCATAGTGGAGACCATAGCACAGGCCCGCCCATGGATCGGTGGGCCCCGATCGCGGGCCAGGCTGGCGTGGGGACACCCCCCGGGACCAGATCGCCCCGCGCCACCCCCAGGACCCCGGAGCCCGCCAGCGCCGCCTTGTCCCGCCGGTAAGAGAGGTGGTTTGATTCTCGCCGGCGGGACAGGCATTCCAGCAGCGGAACTTCGGCCCATCACGGGCCGGAGAATCGCCGGGGCGCCCGCCAACCGGTGGGGGTTTGGAGAATCCCGCCCGAGATGTCAAACTCTCTTGCACCATTTCACAGAGGATTTTCATTTAATTCTCAACCACCATCACTAATATAAATCATCCTGGCCATTACTGCATTGAGAGACCTTGGCCAGGATTCTCCGATCCCACGCCGGGTCGGAGAATCGCCGGCGGGGTTGGGGGGGGAGGGGGGGGGGGGGCGAGAATTGCGCCGCGCCACTTCGACGCCGAGCCGCCGATTCTCCGGGGACCGGAGAATCAGCGGCAATCGCGCCTGCAGGATCGCCGCCACGCCAATCGGGGGCTGTTGAAAGTGCCCCCTGGCGATTCTCTGGGCTGGACGGGCCGAGTGCCCGCCGAGTCCCGGCTACATGGGTTACGTATGGTCCTACCTGGTGGGACCTCGGAATTCTGGCTGCGGGTGCCGCCCTGATGGGGGGACGGGGGGATCCGACTCCGGGGGGGGGGGAAAGCATCCACGGTGGCCAGGCCCGCGAGCGGGGCCTACCGATCGGCGGGTGGATTAATTCCGGGGGGAGCCTATGTTCCTCCGTGCCGGGCCCCTGTAGGGCTCCGCCATATTGCCCAGGGGCCCGCACGGAGACGCAACCCACGTGCATGCGCGGACCCGCGCTGGCCGTCTCCCGCATGCGCGGACCTGCACTGGACGTGGCGTGCATGCGCAGATCCGCCCCGGCCATGTCGGAGCATCCAGGAGAGTTTTTTAGAGCAGTATGTAAATAGTCCAACGTGGGAAGGGGCCATACTGGACCTGGTATTGGGGAATAATCCCGGCCAGGTGGTTGAAGTTTCAGTTGGTGATTACTTTGGGAATAGCGATCACAATTCCGTAAATTTTAGAATACTCATGGGCAAAGACGAGAGTGGTCCTAAAGGAAGAGTGCTAAATTGGGGAAAGGCCAAGTATAACAAAATTCGGCAGGAGCTAGGGAATGTGGATTGGGAGCAGCTGTTTAAGGGTAAATCTACATTTGAAATGTGGGAGTCTTTTAAGGAAAGGTTGATTAGAGTGCAGGACAGACATGTCCCTGTGAAAATGAGGGATAGAAATAGCAAGATTAGGGAACCATGGATGACGGGTGGAATTGTGAGACTATCTAAAATGAAAAAGCAAGCATCCATAAGATCTAGGCGACTTAAAACTGATGAAGCTTTGGAGGAATATCGGAAAAGTAGGACAAATCTCAAACGCGCAATAAGGAGGGCTAAAAGGGGTCATGAAATATCTTTGGCTAACAGGGTTAAGGAAAATCCCAAAGCCTTTTATTCGTATATAAGGAACAAGAGGGTAACTAGAGAAAGGATTGGCCCACTCAAAAGACAAAAGAGGGAATTTATGCGTGGAGTCAGAGGAAATGGGTGAGATTCTTAATCGGTATTCACCAAGGAGAGGGACATTGCAGATGTTGAGGTTAGGGATGGATGTTTAAATACTCTAGGTCAAGTCGGCATAAGGAAGGGAGAAGTTTTGGGTATTCTAAAAGGCATTAAGGTGGACAAGTCGCCAGGTCCCGATGGGATCTATCCCAGGTTACTGAGGGAAGCGAGGGACGAAATAGCTGGGGCCTTCACAGATATCTTTGCAGCATCCTTGAGCACGGGTGAGGTCCCGGAGGACTGGAGAATTGCTAATGTTGTCCCTTTGTTAAGAAGGGTAGCAGGGATAATCCAGGGAATTATAGACCTGTGAGCTTGACGTCAGTGGTAGGCAAACTGTTGGAGAAGATACTGAGGGATAGGATCTGTTCACATTTGGAAGAAAATAGACTTATCAGTGATAGGAAGCATGGTTTTGTTCAGGCAAGGTCATGTCTTACAAACCTAATAGAATTCTTTGAGGAAGTGACAAAGTTAATTGATGAGGGAAGGGCTGTAGATGTCATATACATGGACTTCAGTAAGGCGTTTGATAAAGTTTCCCATGGCAGGTTGATGGAAAAAGTGAAGTCGCATGAGGTTCAGGGTGTAATAGCTAGATGGATAAAGAACTGGCTGGGCAACAGGAGACAGAGAGTAGTGGTGGAAGGGAGTGTCTCAAAATGGAGAAGGTTGACTAGTGGGTTCCACAGGGATCCGTGCTCGGACCACTGTTGTTTGTGATATACATAAATGATCTGGACGAAGGTATAGGCGGTCTGATTAACAAGTTTGCAGATGATACTAAGATTGGTGGAGTTGCAGATCGCGAGGAGGACTGTCAGAGAACACAACAAAATATAGATAGATTGGACAGTTGGGCAGAGAAATGGCAGATGGAGTTCAATCCAGGCAAATGCGAGGTGATGCATTTTGGAAGATCCAATTCAAGAGCGGACTATACGGTCAATGGAAGAGTCCTGGGGAAAATTGATGTACAGAGAGATCTAGGAGTTCAGGTCCATTATACCCTGAAGGTGGCAACGCAGGTTGATATAGTGGTCAAGAAGGCATACAGCATGCTTGCCTTCATCGGACGGGGTATTGAGTACAAGCGTCGGCAGGTCATGTTACAGTTGTATCGGACTTTGGTTAGGCCACATTTGGAATACTGCATGCAGTTCCGGTCGCCACATTACCAGAAGGATGTGGATGCATTAGAGAGGGTGCAGAGGAGGTTCACCAGGATGTTGCCTGGTATGGAGCGTGCTAGCTATGAAGAAAGGTTGAGTAGATTAGGAATGTTTTCATTGAAAGGCAGAGGATGAGGGGGGACCTGATTGAGGTCTACAAAATTATGAGAGGTATGGACAGGGTGGATAGCAACAAGCTTTTTCCAAGAGTGGGGGTGTCAATTACAAGCGGTCACGATTTCAAGGTGAGAGGGGGAAAGTTTAAGGGAGATGTGCGTGGAAAGTTTTTTACGCAGAGGGTGGTGGGTGCCTGGAACGCATTGCCAGCGGAGGTGAAGAGGCGGGCACGATAGCGTCATTTAAGATGTATCTAGACAGATATATGAACGGGCGGGGAACAGAGGGAAGTAGATCCTTGGAAAATAAGCGACAGGTTTAGATAAAGGATCTGGATCGGCGCAGGCTGGAAGGGCCGAAGGGCCTGTTCCTATGCTGAAATTTTCTTTGTTCTTTATTCTTCTTCACTTCTGGGTCCGTATCCTTCTATTCCCATCCTATCCTCCCATGCAGGAGTCACAGGCACAGGCACCATCGACACATCCTCCCTCGGGGTGCCTGACGGCCCCCGGGCTATTCCATGAGATGGGGGTGCGAGCGGAACAAACACTTGAGGCTCCCCTGTCACCTTGCGCTGCGAATCCTGGAGGCTCACTCTCGTCTTGACTGAGGTCTGCATGCTCCCACCCCAGGGTACAGGGTCTCCCGTCTCTCCTCCACGGCATCCAGCAGGGTCTCCAGTTCCGCATCGGTAAACCTTGGTGCCGCCGATGTTCAAGTGTACAGCAAGCATCTCTGTGTTTGTTAACTTTATTTATAAGCGGCTTTCAACCTGTGACAGGCTTTGCTCAAATGGAGATAGAGAAGGTATCAATTAGACGATAAAGTGTTTCCTTATATTGTTAATAATTGTTTAACTGCTAATTGTAAGCTATTTTTCTGTGATGTTAATGTAATTTAATCCTGTGTTTAGAATAAGATTTGTTTTAATATTCCATATACCTATTTGTCAGTTCATTCACTCCTGGAGCAAAGTATTCTTTCCTCCCAGCTTTACAAATTAAAACAATATGTGTTTGGGGTTCTCGTCCAGTATCCTAGCAATTGTTGTGTTCTGGCCTGGGATTGTAACAATATTCAGGCTTTAAAACTAAGTTCCTTAGCACCCAGTCTTTCAGCAACTCCAAGGACATTTTGGTGATGTCCACGGCACACACACACCTCTGGTGACAGTTATGCTGAATGCCAATTTGTTGAGGACATAAGCCCACATATAGGAAGCATCCGTTGGAAGTCTGAGGAATGGTCAGATCATGATGTAAATCAATATTTTTCAAACCCCCCCCCCCCCCCCCCCCCGAGACCCACTTTTGAACATTTGGGCAGCACGGTAGCATAGTGGTTAGCACAGTTGCTTCACAGCTCCAGTGTCCCAGGTTCGATTCCCGGCTGAGTCACTGTCTGTGCGGAGTCTGCACGTTCTCACCATGTCTGCGTGGGTTTCTTCCATGTGCTCCGTTTTCCTCCCACAGTCCAAAGATGTGCGGGTTAGGTAGATTGGCCATACTCAATTGCCCTTAGTGTCCAAAAAATGTTATGTGGGGGTTACTTTGTTACGGGGATAGGGTAAATACGTGGCCTTCAGTAGGGTGCTCTTTGTAAGGGTCGGTGCAGACTCAATGGGTCGAATGGCCTCATTCTGCACTGTAAATTCTATGAGACCAACTTTTACCAACTGGCTAACCTTCGGGACCCACGCCAGCCAACTTTCATGCCCAATGCCAGGCCAGCTGATCTTCGCAACCCACACTGCCGACCTTCATGGCCCACCAGTATTTCTTACCTTTCATGCAACAGGTGAACCTGCTTGATCTTCATAATCTCACTTGCTTTGTCATTCAATGTTCCATTTTGGTTAAGGGCTTCAGCTGACGATTTAAGTTCTTGCTGCATCCTTTAAAAAAAATCAAGAGGTTTGTCCTTGAACTCTTCATGCCTTGGAAGTTTTGAGGGTTTTAAATGTTCATTTACCAGTACTTCCCTGCATATAACACACATGGGCTTTGCATCCTGATTTTAATTGCCACAATTAAGAAAGCCACACCGCAATTAATTATTTTTAGACTGCTTTGTACCCGACTTCAGTTTTTTCTTTGTTGAAGCCCTCGAGTTCTGCATGCAGCTCACACCAACTCTGCTTTGTCTTTCCCTGGACTGTCCTGAGAAGCTCTATCCAGCAGATTCAGTTCCGAGATCCTGGCCTGTTTGTGACTCTGGCCCTCTCTTCCTTATTATAAAATGACCCATCTTCAGTTTTTCACACAGTCCTGTTGCTTGCTTGCTGGAAGCTACAAATGGAGGAATCTCTCCTTCATGATTTTGCGTCCAAATCACGGACATACAGGACACGTGGCATCAGTGTACGGACGGCGCTCGTGACTTGCTGCCACCGCTTCTGGCGGGAAGACTCCATCCGCCGGCAGCTTTCTTAAAACCTGATCGTAGCCATTGGACACTTCTCCCTCGATCAGGAATGCAGCGACTGATCGCTCGGCAACCCTCCCGGCACCCACCCACGTGGGTCGCGACCCTGAGTTTGAAAAACCCTGATGTAAATCAACGTGCAAGTTGCTTAAATGGCAGTGCTGTCATTTTGGAGCTTGGTCCTTCAACTGGAATCTTCTTTTAACCTTACAAAGCTGAACATATGTTCAGCATCAGGAAGGGCAACAGTATATCCAAAGGGATCGCTAACTACTTTCAGATTACTTGCTGATTGATTTCTACCGTTATTGTTGCAATTATTGAAGTGTATTTAAAGTTCTTTAAGACTGCCTCCACATCAGCTCCAGCTGACGAGGGAGCACAATGTGGCAACATCTGATAGCAATGGTGTAATGGATCAGACAATACACTTTGGCTGTTATTGCATGTTATGTAGTTGCTGAATACCACTTTGTTATTGCTTCGTGCAGCCTCAAATTTGGTGAAATGCATATTTATGTGGCCCAGCTGTTTATTTCTACCGAAGTATGCCATGACCTGATGTTGAGGTATTGAGATGGAAATCATGAAATGGTGGTGGACTGAATGTAGGCTAATGATTTGTGCAGATCATATGACCAGGCCAGTGACATGTTTGAGGCATTTTACAATAGGCCACCACAGGGTGTCATTCACCTGCAATTCAGGTTACAGGAAAACTCAGGAGAATTATGTGCAGATGATGTGTCTCTCTTGCAAGGATGTCAAAAGCCATGGCCATCCCTTGCAGGTGAATAGTCATTGGCCGTTGGGTCTTGATGTGTGACCGCCTCATCCTCCTTAGAGGTAACGTGCTCAGCATGGTCATCTGTTTCCAGTGCAATTCCTCCCTGGAATGCCAGATTGTGCAGAGGGCAGCAGGCCACCAAATTTCAGAGAACCTTGTTGAGGCATAGTGGAGGGTTTCCCTCAAATTAGTCTAAGCATCAGAATTGCATTTTCAGAAGCCAGATTTGGCTGTGTGATTATTGTCCTTGTAATCATATGGCATCATGTAACTTTCCTCTGCCTCTGTGCTGAGCATCATTGTCACTTTCACTGCCACAGACAATGGATGTCCACCATATACCAGTGAACTTGTCTCTTCCTTCAACATTCAGCGTAAATCAGTGACTGTCTTCAGAGATCCTAATTCTCCAACATCTCCATCAAGTTCTTTTGTCTGTGGACACTTGGAGCTGCATAACACCTTCTATGGACATAAGCCTGCCTTATTGATCACATTGAGATCAAAAAGGAGGTGGTGTTGGGCATCTTGAAAAATATTAAGGTTGATAAGTCCCCAGGGCCTGATGAGATCTACCCCAGATTACTGAGCGAGGCAAGGGAGTAAATTGCTGGGAACCAAATCTTTGTATCCTCACTGGCTACAGGTGAGGTCCCAGGGGACTGGAAAATAGCTAATGGTGTTCCTTTGTTTAAGAAGGATAGCAAGGATAATCCAGGAAATTACAGGCCAGTGAACCTTACGTGAGTGGTAGGGAAATTATTGGAGAGGATTCTTTGAGACAGGATTTACTCTCATTTGGAAGCAACTGGATGTATTAGCGAGAGGCAATGTGGTTTTGGAACGGGAAGCCTTGTCTCACTAACTTGTTTGAGTTTTTCATGGAAGTGACAAAGATGATTGATGAGGATAGGGCAGTGGATGTTGGCTGCATGGACTTCAGTAAGGCCTTAGACAAGGCTCCTCATGGCAGGCTGTTACAGAAGGTGAAGTCACACGAGATCAGAGGTGAGCTGGCAAGATGGATACAGAACTGGCTCGGTCATCAAAGACAGAGGGTAGCAGTGAAAGGGTGCTTTTCTGAATGGAGGCTGTGACTAGTGGGATAAGTGCTGGGACCTTTGCTGTTCGTAGTATATATAAATAATATGGAGGAAAATGTAACTAGTCTGATTAGTAAGTTTGCAGACGACACAAAGGTTGGTGGAATTGTGGATAGCGATGAGGACCACCAGAGGATACAGCAGGATATGCATCGGTTGGAGACTTGGGTGGAGAGATGGCAGATGGAGTTTAATCCATACAAATGTGAGGTAATGCATTTTGGAAGATAGAAAATATACAGTAAATGTCAGAACCCTTAAAGGTACAGACAAGCAGAGGAATCTGGGTGTGCAGGTCCACAGGTCACTGAAAATGGCAACGGAGGTGGAAAAGGTAGTCAAGAAGAAATATGGCATGCTTGCCTTCGTCGGCCGGGCATTGAGTATAAAAATTGACAACTCATGCTGCAGCTATATAGTTAGGCCATACTTGGAATATAATGTTCAATTCTGGTCGACAGACTTCCAGAAGGCTTTGGAGAGGGTACAAGAGAGGTATACCATGATGTTGCCTGGTATGGTGGGCATTAGCTATGAGGAGAGGTTGGATAAACTCGTTTTTTTCTCACTGGAATGATGGAGTTCAGGGGCGACCTGATAGATGTCTACAAAATTATGAGGGACATGGACAGAGTGGATAATCAGAAACTTTTCCCCAGGGTGGTAGAGTCAATTATTAGGGGACATAGGTTTAAGGTGCGAGGGGAAAAGTTTAGATGAGATGTGTGAGGGAAGCTTTTTACACAGAGGGTAGTGGGCACCTGGAACTCACTGCCGTAGGAGGTGGTGGAAGCAGATACAATAGAGACTTTAAGAGGTGTGTTGACAAATATATGAATGGAATGGGAATACAGGGATACGGACCCCGGAAGCGTAGAAGATTTTAGGTTACATGGGCAGCACGGTCGGCACAGGCTTGGAGGGCCGAAGGGCCTGTTCCTGTGCTGTACTTTTCTTTGTTCTTTGTAATGCTCTGGGGACTCGGATTCAAATTCAATAAAAATATGGACTTAAGAGTCTAATGATGACCATGAAACCATTGTTGATCGTCGCAAAACTCATTTGGTTTATAATATCCTTGAAGAGAAGGATATCTGCCATCCCCCCCTTTTCCCTGGTCTGACTTACAAGTGCCTTCAGACCCACAACAATGTGGTTGACTCTTAAATGCCCTCTGGAATGACCTAACAAATCACTCTGTTCAAGGGCAATTAGGGATGGGCAATAAATTCTGGCTCAGCCGGTGATGCCCACATCCCCTGAACGAATAAAAATAACATATAATTGCTTCCCCAATGGAAAATAAATCATCTGACAAGAAGGTTGAAAGATATCTTTGTAGGAAGGTGAGCTAATCCATGTTCAATGAAATTCTAGTGAAATGTGCAAAACGCTGTGTTCTTGCAGATGCAAATTCCAGTCAAGGAACGTGTGGAAATTAAGTTGTACGCCTGATCAAAGTCTTTCAAAGAAGCACTGGGAAAGCTTGGAGGCTGGCCAATTTCTAAACTCTGAATTTGATAAAGAGGAACTAAATCTATCAGCAGTACATATGCCGTTTCAGGACTTGCAGGGCAAGTTCATGATGTAAACATTGGTTCATGATATAAATATCGGTTCAATGTCTTTACTCTCAATGTCTTTGCTCTCAATGTCTTTGCTCTCACTGTCTTTGCTCTCAACTCCTATATGAATTAGAGAAAATATGTTGGATTATTTCCATCTTAATTCTGCACACATTAGTCTCTGGGTTAAAATATCCCACAGCCTGGATAGAACAGATGTGTCATTGTATTCCAAAAATTGGGTTTTCAACTCTAGCTAACAATCTGCAAGCTTTTTATAGCAAATCAGATTGATTTTGATGTGTAGGGTGACAGTTTAGACATCCTGCCAAACCACCCTCATGAATACATTTCCTCAGCAATTAAAAATAACACAATCATTCAGTGTTTCCTATTAAATTCCAGCTTTGTTTCATGTAACGTCTCTAAGTTAAAAAGGTTAGAAAGTGCAAGTCTTAGAATAATTTTTAACAATTAAAGTCATAACCTTATCATTAGTTTCCAGATGTTGCAGATTTTAAATACTATTTCAGACACAAATGACATATTTCTGTTGTTTAATAGATGTGAGGCAAAATTCCAGTATGCTTACAAATTAAGGAAATACATTCATATTTTAAAATGAGTAAAACTTTGAAATAAATAGAAAACACTGCAGGAAAGAAAAATACAATGAAAAGTAATGAAAATTGCTGCAAATGGTTTTCAATCCACTTGTAACAGGGGCACAGTGTACATTTTCCCTTTTTGCAACAGTGTTTTAATTGCGTGCATTTCAATCCACTTCGCAGCAACAGGAACATGGTGTATAGAGTTCAATCAATCTTTCTTATGAGTTCCTTGATGTGCGCACGAACCTCATTGGCCGTAACTTCCTGCTTGCGAAGGAAAGCCATGGGCTGCCGATTTTGAAATGGAAATGTACACACTGACCTGCGCTCCGATGTTACGAGGCCTTCCTTTCCCTTTGGCAGCCTCGGGCCTCCAGCGCCCCGGTCTGCGCAGGCTCCGGCGCCCCGGTCTGCGCAGGCACCAGCGCGGTGCAAAAGGAGAGCAGCCCCGCGCCTCCTTATGATGCGGCCATCTTGGGCACGCCCATTGAGGGCAGTGATTTAAACAATAGATTTAGATAGAAAACAACAGGGAATAATTTTAACAGGTGTTTTAAAGGTATGTAGATGTTTTTTAAAAGGTTTTTTTGCTCTTTCTTTTGAACAGGCATTATTATTGCTGTTAATTCTTTTAGAGTAATTTTTAATTTTTTTTATGTTTACAGGTGATCAGGTTTGGTTATTTGTTTTAAATCTGTGAAACTATTTAAATATGGGTGGGTTTCCTCCGGGTGTTCTGGTTTCCTCCCACAGTCCACAAAGTACAGGTTAGGTGGATTGGCCATGCTAAATTGCGCCTTGATGTCTAAAGATACGTAGGTTAGGTAGGGTTACTGGGATAGGGTTGGGGATTGAGCCTAGGTAGGGTGTTCTTTCAGAGGGTCGGTGCAGACCCGATGGACTGAACGATCTCCTGAATGAAATGAAATGAAAATGAAATGAAATGAATGAAAATGAAAATGAAAATCGCTTATTGTCACAAGTAGGCTTCAAATGAAGTTACTGTGAAAAGCCCCTAGTCGCCACATTCCGGCGCCTGTTCGGGGAGGCTGGTATGGGAACTCCTTCTGCACTGTAGGGTTTCTATTCTTTGGAATTCATGAAAAAAAGCGTTTTAACACAGCGAGTAGTTCGGAATGCACAGCCTGGAAGGGTGGTGGAGGCAGGTTTAAGCGTGGCATTCACAGGGGCATTAGATGATTACTTGAATAGAAACAATGTGCAGGAGTACAGCGAAAGTGCAGGGGAATGACACTAAGTCATGATGTTCGTTTGAGAGTTGGTACAGATACAATGGACTAAATGGCCTCCCTCTGCTCCGTAATAATTCTGTGATTCTGTGATAATGCACCACAGGCAGTCCACATGGAAATTACTGAGCTTCTTTTCCTGGTCGCTGTAAGTTGTCCATGTTTCACAGCCATACAACAAGGTGCTGAGAATACAGGTCTTATAAACCATCAGCTTGGTCGTGAGGATCAACTTGGTGTTATCCCATACACAGTTCGCAAGTCAGCCAAAGGGATAGCTGCTTTCCATATGGGAATTGCCTGTTACTGTGGACCTAGGTTAGCAGAACCTACTAACTACTTCCAGCAGAGAAATGTGATTGAGGCAGAGATGCCACATTTTTTCCCATAACCATGACTTAGAGTCAGGGAGAACATCAGGGAGAACAAATTACATGCATAGAAGAGAAAGTCCATGAGCATTTGTAGTTTAGTTCCCGTGTGGGTGACTAGTGTAGCACCTTCAGTGTAGAGGAACTCCCTGATCAAGATGCAATGTGGTTTTACCATCGCTTTCAGTCTTGATAGGTTGCAGAGTTTGTTGTCTGACCTCCTGTGCCAGTCAATTCCTTCCATAACTGCAGGGAAGGCGAAGGTGAAGAAGACTTGGAGAAGAAGATACCAAAACAGAGTGAGGGCTGGGACACAGCACTGTTTCACTCCATTTTTTACTCTGAATATGTTGGATGTGGAGCCGTCAAAACAGTGGGCCGCCATTGATGGTGCTAATGAGGTCAAACAACGTTCGGCTGGTGAGCTGTGACCAATGAGGCAATTGCAGGTACCAGAAGCAAAGGAACTGGTGAGAGCATGATGTCACTCACCTTACTGGCTGATGTGATGTCCATTGACCAAATTTGGACCACAAACTTTGTTACCTCAGACAGAAAGTGCGACCAGAAAATAAGATGGAGGATTGGAATTGCCAAAGATCCATTTCAAAAGATTTTAAAAAGTTATGATAAAGTAAAAATCAGCCATTAAAACAAAGCTGAGAATCCTGGAATGCTACATCTATTTTGACAGCTGGAAGCGAATATTGGTCAGCCAGTGAAGCAATGCAAGGAAGCACTGAAGCTGCAGAGTTATGGTTTGGGGATGATAATACTCTGAAGTCGCTGAAAAGATTGGTGAACTCTTGCAATATTGCCGGAGTAAATCATTTCATTAGCACGGATGTTGTATCAAGTGAGATACCTTTGCTTCTGAGCAGACCGTCGATGAAGAAAGCACACATGAAACTGGATATGGAACAGGATAAAGCAACAGTTTTTGGAAAGACGGTGGACTTACAATTTACACAGTCGGGACACTATTGTATTCCATTACTGACAAATAATATTTAAAGTAGAGTGGTTAAGGATGCGTTAATGGCAGTTGAAAATGGGACTTTAGCTGATAAAAAGCTTGTGGTATTAAAACTGCATAGGCAATTTGCACATCCGTCTCCTTGGAGGCTGAAAAATGTATTAAAGGATGCAGGGGTAAGGGATGACGACTATACTAAACTGATAGAACAGGTTAGTGACCACTGTGAAGTTTGTAGGAAGTACAGAAGGACACCAGCACGACCGATAGTAACCCTGCATTTGGCCAGGGATTTTAACAACATTGTGGCCATGGACCTTAAGATCTGGGATAAAGCAAATAATATATTTATTTTGCATTTTGTAGATTTAGCAAACAGATTTAGCCAATCAACAATTGTACGAAGTAAAGAAAAGAGAGTAATTCTGGATCAAATCGTGGAAAAATGGATACGGACAGGAATGGGTCCACCGGCAAAATTCCTTACGGACAATGGGGAAGAATTTGCTAATGATGAGTTTAGGGATATGTGTGAAAACATGAATATCAGGGTTATGAATACGGCTGCAGAAAGCCCATTTAGTAATGGTGTCTGTGAAAGAAATCATGCTGTCATCGATGACATGCTTTGGAAAATTTTGGCAGCTCGACCAAATTGCAGGATAAATTCAGCTTTAGCATGGGCTGTACATGCAAAGAATTCATTGTAGATGGTTGGGGGCTATAGTCCTTATCAATTAGTGTTTGGTAGAAATCCTAAACTACCATCCATTTTGGATGACCAGCCTCCAGCGTGGGAGGGGACTACAATTAGCTCTGGTTTTGCTGAACATTTAAATGCATTACATAGCAGGAGAAAAGCTTTTTTGGAAGCAGAAGTCTCTGAAAGAATTCGCAGAGCTTTAAGATATAACGTACGGCTATCAAATGCCGTTTTTCAGCAAGGAGGCATGGTATACTATAAGAGAGACAATTCTAATGAATGGAAAGGCCCAGGGAAGATCATAGGCATAGATGGCAAAACAATTATTTTGCAACATGGTTATCAAACTGTTAGGGTACATTCATCAAGGATCATGGGTACAGATTACAAATTTTCAAATTTAGACAGAGCAGACAGACATGATGAGGAACCAGAGTCATCTGGTACGCATGTGTTACAGAACTATGAGGACCAATTAACTGATATAGACAGAGTTTCTGTGGAGGAACACAACACTTCTGATGAATTAGAACAGGCCATTTTTCCGAAAGGGCATCTGCCAAAAGTTGGTACAAAAGTGACATACTTGCCTGAAGGGTCTAGTCAATGGAAGGATGCAACACTTATTAGTAGAGCAGGGAAGGCCACTAAAAAGTATAAACATTGGTTGAATGTACAGCATTCAGTGGAAGGAATCAAGACAATGGATTGGGAAAACGAAGTTCAAAAATGGAGGGCACAGAAACGCAGTGCCAGTCCAGATAGTACATTGAATAGTGAACAGGTCTGCAAGAAAAGGTCAAGAACTATTGGAAGGACATCCCACAGCAGAAGGGAAAGATCAAGCAGTAGCAGTACAGAACGAGATACCAGGCGGGAGAGGGGACGTAGTTTGTCAAGATCTCGGAACATGAGTAAGACTATAAACACTAATAGGAGTAGAAGCCCACATGCATGTGAGATTTTGGTGGCTTCAAATAAATTAGATGAAAAAGTTATTAAAGAAGCTAAACAGCAAGAATTGCACAGTTGGAGTGAATTTGGGGTATATACGGAAGTACCGAATAGGGGACAAAGAGCTCTATCCTACAGATGGATTTGCATGGAAAAGGTCCTTCCAGATGGATCTTATAAGGCAAAGGCCAGGCTTAGAAGATTAGGATTTAAGGGTAGATTCACGTACAGCACGAAAGGTTATTTTAAAGATCTTCTTGGCTCTATTAGCCACAAAGGCATGGGAATGCAAATCTATAGATAAAGAAGCTGCCTTTTTGCAGGGGCATCAGCTCCAGAGAGACATTTTACTCCGTCCTCCTAAAGAAGCAGCTAACACAGAAGGGGTACTCTGGAAGTTGAACAAATGTGTATATGGATTAAATGATGCATCTAGAGTCTGGTATTTTTCGGTAAGGTCAGTTTTGTTAAACTTAGGCTGTTGCCAGTTGAAAGCAGATCCTGCAATGTTTTACTGGCACTATAAAGGAAATCTTTCTGGCATTTGTATGATGCATGTGGATGATTTTTTGTGGGGTGGGACTAGTGATTTTGAAGTTATTGGAATCTCCGGTTTGAGGAAAGAATTCAGGGTTGGAAGTCAGGCTTCCGGTGCATTTAAATATATTGGACTGGAAATTGGACAGTCTAAGTCAGGGGCAACTTTACATCAGCAATCTTATTTGGAAAGCATCACCCCAATAGCAATTAGTTGTGGCTGAGTTTCACAAAAAGATGCAATGGTTTCAAAGATAGAAAAAGAGCAACTGCGAAGTTTAATTGGGCAACTGAACTGATTAGGTAGACAGACAAGACCGGACCTGAGTTTTGATGTCTTAGAGTTGAGTACAAAAATGAATGATCCCAAAGTGGAAGACATAATAAGAGCAAATAAAGCGTTGGCCAAACTAAAAATGCAGGAGTGTGTTTTGAAGTTCCCGCTTTTAGATGGCCTTAAGCACTTGAAACTCATAGTTTATAGTGATGCGTCCTGCACAAATTTATGTGATGGGGTTTCAAGCGCAGGAGGTTTTATAATTTTCCTTTTGGGGAACAATGGTAAATGTTGCCCGCTTGTGTGGGAAACAAAGAAAATAAGGAGAGTGGTAAAAAGCACTTTGGCAGCTGAGACATTAAGCCTTGTAGAGGCGGTGGATATGGCCTTTTATATAAGTATGATATTGACAGAAATTTTGGGATTAGGGGATTTGGCTAACATACCTATTGACTGTCACATTGACAATAAATCCCTGTGGGAAAATGCGCACTCTACAAAAAGTGTCAATGAAAAGAGGTTACGGATAGACATCGCTAGTTTGAAGCAGATGTTGGACAGAGGGAAAATAACAAAAATTAAATGGATCGACAGGAGCTATCAACTGTCAGACTGTTTTACGAAAAGAGGGGCGAGTTCACAGAAACCTTTGGATATTGTGAATGAAGGGCGCTTGTTTCTGTGACTGTTTTTCTTTCTTTCTCGTCCAAACAAAGAAAAAAAAGCGGGGGAAATCATGTGTGTGTTTTTGAGTTTCTTGAAATTTTGTTTTCACCTAATTATTTTTTTTCTCCAATGAAGGGGAGACTGTTAAGTAATGGGTTAAGAGACACTGCAATTAGTTGTCTCATTTATGTTAATTATCCATTAATTGACACTGATATGTAAAGGGGCTTCAGGTGGCCTCTGTCAGGTATTGGATGGTTAGAGTTTTGTGCAAAGGCTGTTGGAATGAAATAAATGTGTGTTTGTGAAAAAGGAACAGAACTATAGACTTTTCATATCACAGCAACTAAAACGTCGAACACCATCTACTTTAACCCAACCTGGAACCTCACAGCAGGAACAGGATAACACTGTCTGTGGCTGTCAAGGTCACTGTCACCCTCAATATACTACCCTCAATATATACACCTCTGGGTTCTCCCAGACAGGAGCAGAAGACATTGATAACATTGTTCATAGGCCCTCCACCAAAACATCCATTAAGTCAGAGGGGTATCTGCTCCAAATGAGATCTTTTCATCACCTTTTCACTTTAGTGTGTTCCATCGTGCCATATTCCATAACTTGTTTCCTGTCCCCATGTTCTTACACTATACTACCCCAGTGGCTGGAGCATGACTGGTGAAAGGATGCTGGCTTTCACTGGAGGAAACTTCAGATGGCCTTGAGGGATACCCTTAAATAGCTCCAGGACTTGCGGGTTCA
The DNA here is from genome assembly GCF_047496885.1 of Scyliorhinus torazame. Classification (NCBI taxonomy): domain Eukaryota; kingdom Metazoa; phylum Chordata; class Chondrichthyes; order Carcharhiniformes; family Scyliorhinidae; genus Scyliorhinus; species Scyliorhinus torazame. The sequence goes on from NC_092714.1 coordinate 114,166,088, forward strand.
GTTTTGGACCACACCACCCCAACACGGGCATCCAAACTCTGGTCCGGATGGCTGAGAGGCAACCTCAGGAGCAATGACAAAGTGGCAATTGTGGGGAGCATGAATGCTGTTATCTTGAGAGAAGACAGGAGGTTCAGACTTGGTGGAGCCACTGCCTTTCACAAGGTGTGGTAACTCTGAAAATCCAAATCCAAATGGCCGACAGATTACTGGCCTGCTGTGAGAGCCTGCATATTCCTTTGAGCTCTGTGATAGGGAGGTGTTTGATCACATTCTGAGCATATATGGCAACAGTCAAGTTCAGACCTTGGTCTAATGCAGCACTGAAAGACTGAGCAGCTTCCACTGTGCTACAGTAGAAACTGAGACAGAAGTTAGCAGGCACCACATTACCGGTCAGTCTACAAATGCGCTCATGGAGTTGCCTCCCACTTCCACACTGGTGGCGATGGTAAGAGCAAGAAAGCATAACAGCGCCTATACTTCCTCAGGAAACTAAAGAAATTCAGCACGTTCACACTGACTCTTACCAATTTTTACAGGTGCACCATAGAAAGCATCCTGGCTGGCTGCATCACAGCTTAGTATGGCAACTGCTCTTCCCAAGACCGTAAGAAACTACAGAAAGTCGTGGACACAGCCCAGTCCATCACATAAATACGCCTCCCATCCATTAACTCTGTCTACACCTCCCGTCGCCTGGGGAAAGCGGGCAACATAATCAAAGAACCCTGCCACCCAGGTTATTCTCTCTTCCAACTTCTTCCATCAGGCAGGAGATACAAAAGTCTGAGAACACGCGCTAACAGTTCATAAATCAAAACAGTTTCTTCCCTGCTGTTACCAGACTCCTGAATGACCTCCTTATGGGCTGAACCGATCTCTTCACACATCTTCTCTACTGAGTAGTACTACACTCCGTATGCTCACCCAATGCCTGTGCCTATGTATTTGCATTGTGTATTTTTGCATGTCCAATGTTTTTTCATGTATGGAACAATTTGGCTGGACTGTATGAAGAACAATACTTTTCACTGTACCTCGGTACATGTGACAATAAATTAAATTCAATTGAATTCAATTCAGTGGTCTCCAAGCTCTGTGCGGTGCATATTGGAGCTGGTTTCCGGCAAGCTCCTTGACATTGATAGAAGGCTCTATGGCAGGCCTGCCAATACTGCAAGCATCACAGTGTGCATATATACCAGCTTTCTCACAGAGACTACCCCGTTGAAGACCTCACCCTCCTGTGAGCTACTAGACAAACTACTTTACATTCTGGCCTGACTGCAGCCCACTCATGCCCAATGACTCACCATATGCAGATTCTGACCCTATGGTAACCTCTAAAGTAGGTGCAGTGCCAATATCTGAACTGGAATTGACCAACCAAGTGACAGTGCTTCCTCGTCACTGCTGTGGGGTTGCTCTCCTCCTGGGTGTCCTGGAGATGGTTAGGCAGGGGTTCTCTGCTACCTGAAAGCATAAAAGCAGAAAGGAAAGGTTCGGTTGAATGAAGAGTTAGGGAAGGAAGCAGGAGATCCATGGTCACACCATCTGCACCTTTCACTTCATGTGGATCTCAGGATGAGGTTGCAAGGGAATTGAGAAGAAGCAGAAGGGATTAATTTACCAGCAACTTCAAAGTTCAGAGATCACGGGCTGTTGCAGCCAGCCCCATGATTTGGAGTATTATCTCCTCCTTATATTAATAATATAATAATAATCACTTATTGTCACAAGTAGGCTTCAATGAAGTTACTGTGAAAAGCCCTTAGTCGCCACATTCCGGCGCCTGTTCGGGGAGGCTGGAACGGGAATTGAACCCGCGCTGCTGATCTTGTTCTGCATTACAAGCCAGCTGTCTCAGCCCACTGTGCTAAACCAGCCCCTTTGTTCTGAGTGGATGGAATCGTGACATCTCCCAAATGCATTTTTGGTTCTCGCTGCAGTTATGGCCACCTCATCCAGCAAGTCAGAGGAAAGAATGTCAGTGATTGTCTGGCACTTTGATTTGATGATATATTTGCCACAACTAAATTGCTGGAGGTATGTAGAGACATCAGTGGAAGGAAGGTATGTGTGGGTGAGCTATTCTATATTAATTTCAGGCATAAGTGCTAGTGAGTGCTGCTGGGTGAGTCATGATGTTGTGTTGCACTGAAAATTGTGAGAGGCTACTGACCTGTTGGGTATAAAGTGTGGTGTATCGATGCATGCACGTACCTTAACTACACGTGTGAGGCCATTATGTTTCTTGGGGCACTGCTACCAGGTCCTCGGGGCCTGACTCTGGGACTTGACTTCCCATCTGACCTGTCCTCACCCACTTTGGTGGATCTGACATGAGGGCTTCCTGCATCCTGTAGAAACATTGCCTCTCTTGGAGTGGAATTCCACTTGTGCCTTCAGCAAAACATCAGAAAGGCTTACAGCCCTCTTCCTGAGTTGTTGCTCAAATTTCTTCACTTTGGCTGTTGCATTTTTCGTGACTGACAGCCTTCAGTTTACCAGTATAGTTTCCCTTTAGAAGAGACAGACCGCCTTTAAGAGCTGGAGGCCAGCTAGAACATGTGACCACTTTACATGCTCTTATAATCCAGCCGACAGCGTAGGTTGCACTCGGCTACACATCACGGTCATGTTAACGAGGAGGCAACACACGCTTCCACCGGGACTGGTGAGGGCAGACCACAAATCATGATGCCACGCCAGACAAATTACACAATCCAATTTTAACCATGTCATTTAGAGTACATTTAAAATACAGGATGTGCATTATTAAAGCTATTTAGCAATCACTCTTCTCCCTGAATTAACACACAATCATAATTAATCTTCTGCAGTTCACCTGATCCTCTGGAGAATAGGACATATATGACATGAAATTTTGAAGAAAGCAAATTTCTCAACCAGCAGGCAAGGTGCTCATTAAACTAATTTTGACTAAACATTCCTCTGTGTGGTTTAGATTTCTGTCTGGGGTTCGAGAATGACTGATTGTAAAGAGCAGTTTCAAATCTAGACTGATTGTTCCAATTGAATCCCAGACAACCATAATAACTTCAAGTTTCTCTTCCAAATGACAAAGTCATGTGTGATTGCTGTTTGCTGGTATATATTTATCAAGCCAAAGAAGAATATGAAATAACCTCGAGATGATTATATCTATACAATACTAACTTATGGCCAGAAGCGGTTCAATATTACCTTGTTTTGTTTCCTGAATGAAACATCATTTTTCTAAGTGATTTAATATCTAAAAAGAAATGTGACTGTCAGTAGTCAATGCATCAAACATTTGTGCAAAGCTAACCATTGAATCAGATGCAGAAATCAGAAAATAATTAATACTAACTAAATGTATTCATATTAAGTTGAGCTGAGCATGAATTATGAATGACTGAATTGTTTCCCTTGAAGCACAGTAATGAATTGTATTTGTTTAAACTCTTAGTTTATTAGGTTTCGATTAAAATTTAGTTCACTGTGGTGTGAATGTTAATGTTCAAGAAAAGAACTCTGCTCTTTTCAACACTTTGATGTCAAGTGTTGGTATGGCATAGCCATCTCTGTAGTAAAACTTACTTGTCATTGTCAAAACAATGTGCCCAAACATAAAGACACTATATAAATGCAAACCTTTCTTTTTATGCTTGGAAAGTATAAGATAGTGTGTAAACAACTAAGCATGTGGGCCAGCTTGGTCTTCGCTGGTACGTGCAGTCTCTTTCCGGGGGTATATTATTGCCAGGTAGTTAAGGCACCATTTCTGCAATTAAAGAATAAACAATAAACCAGAAATCTGAATAGTTAACAATGGAATGTTCTTATTGATTAGTGCATAACCAAAACTTTTCAACAATTCTTTCTGTTTTGTCTTTTATCAACTGCTTGAATTGCAATAGTTGGCTGCTGATTACATCTTGAAATATGCAGCATGCTCAAAGTATCCTAAAATAATTCTACAAGCAGAGTTCTACTGTGAAGAATTAGTTATCACAATTCTTATTATCCAATAAAGAGTCCACCACACACGTAAAAGTAACATTTCATGAGTGTGCAAGTTGCAGTCACCAACTGTATTGAAAAGACACATTCTACATTGACGTTGTCAGTTGTTAGTTCAACTGCTCCAGTAGTTTCAATGTCCAGTAGTGTCAGACGCAAAGTTCAATTTCCACTAAATGTGCTGCTGGTAGATCACATGGCTGCAAGAACAGTATTAATAAGACCATTAAATATAGGAGCAGAATTTGGCCATTCAGCCCATCGAGTCTGCTCCACCATTTGATCATGGCTGATATGTTTCTCATCCCCATTCTCCTGCCTTCACCCTGTTACCCCTGATCCCCGAATTGATCAAGAACCTTAAGAATCTCTGTCTTAAAGGTACTCAGTGACTTGAAATGAACAAGGCAGGCCGTCTAGTAGATTACTTTAGAATTTGGATAATGCAGGGGCAGTTCACCCATGAGTGCCAAGTTCCAAACACAATGTTCAAACAGTTGGGAGATATATTTTTGCATCCACAACTGATTAAATTTAATATTGTTTTTGTAGTCACAGAGTTCCATAAGCAGTTGGCTCAACATAATTTTATTAGCAATTGAAATTGAGTAAACCTGCCTTCTGTGTATGGAGACCAGCCCATTAGTGAATTCATGAGAAGGAGTTATTATGTGAGATCTGCCATGTAATTGTGAAAGTGCACATTAACCATCTGGGTGCCCATTCAGGGGAAAGGTTAATTTGACAAATGTGAAATGAAGAAAAGAGTTGCATTCATATTGTAGAAATAAGCAAAAGTGAAACACGACAATGGATAACCTCTGTCTTGAAGCTATCCACACAATCTCCATGGGCTCCTTTTCTGTATTCCCATAACCCCATTCATATTGTTTACCATGACGTGAGTGGGAGCAGCGTAATTCTAGAGTACCAGAAATACTGCTGCATAGTCCACTCAAAGTTACAGACTTGCAACTGTTTGTGACATAACTTCGCAGTGTTCCATTAAATCTCAAGTATCTCCCTGATCATGGAAACAAGCCTCGAAATTCATAATCTTCTGGTGCAGTTAAACAATTTGATGTCTTTCCAAACTGCCACTGCATGAAACTGGCTACAAACAATATCCCGTATGCTTCACCCATTTAAACATATTATTTTTAAATTGTGCTATTTAAGTTTAAATAATTAATTTTGAGTGTACAGTCGGGGAGCAGGATTAATGCATTTGAATCTATTTCCGAGAACAAAATGTAATGAAACCAACCAGGGAACATCTTATTTCAAGTTTTTCACAAAATAAGACAGGGTTAATTAGTAATCTCATAGTAAGGAATCTATTGAGAAAGAGTCATCATAATATGTCAGAATTTGAGGGTGACATGTGTAAGTCCAAAACTAGAGTAGTTAATTGAAATAAAGCTAATTGCGTGGATATGAGTGTTGTATCTTTAAACTAACAGTATAAAAGAAATAGATTACGGATGCACATGGATTAAAAGCAACATTAACAGAAAGCAAGTTATTAAACAGATCTTCACTGTACAAAGACTGGTACTAGAATAAGGGCAAAAGATGCGAAGTAGTCAATGATGTCACACATTGTGACAGTGTGACACAGTAGTTAGCACTGTTGCCACACAGCACCAGGGACCCGGGTTTAATTCCAACTGTCTGTGTGGAGTTTGCACATTCTCCCAGTGTCTGCATGGATTACTTCAGGTACTCCAATTTCGTCCCACAGGTCAAAGATTTGCAGATAGGTGGGGCTCAAGGGTTACGGGGATGGGGCGGGGAGAGGGCCTTGGTAGATGGTCTTTCAGAGGGTCGGGGCAGACTCGATGGGTCAAATGCACTATAGTGATTCTATGATTCTCACGGGACATTACACGGGTTCTTAAAGAGACATTATATACAATTACAACTACCCACTGATATATTACCAAAATGTTGCCTGGTATGGAGGGAAGATCTTATGAGGAAAGGCTGAGGGACTTTCGTTGGAGAGAAGAAGGTTAAGAAGTGACTTAGTTGAGGCATACAAGATGATCAGAGGATTGGATAGGGTGGACAGTGAGATCCTTTTTCCTTGGATGGTGATGTCTAGCACGAGAGGACATCGCTTTAAATTGAGGAGAGATAGAAATAAGACAGATGTCAGAGGTAGGTTCTTTACTCAGAGAGTAGTAAGGGCATGGAATGCCCTGCCTGCAACAGTAGTGGACTCGCCAACACTAAGGGCATTCAAATGGTCATTGGATAGACATATGGACGATAAGGGAATAGTGTAGATGGGCTTTAGAGTGGTTTCACAGGTCGGCGCAACATTGAGCGCCGAAGGGCCTGTACTGCACTGTAATGTTCTATGTTCTATGTTCTAAGTCTGGCTGCGGTTCCACAGTATTGGCTGATACGTATATAATATCACCAGATGAGGGTGAGCCACTACCTGGTCTCTCTGGAAAAGATGATTTGTGCATATTAATCTTGAATGGCGAGGAGCCATCATTTGGGGCTCAAGTACAAGATGTAAGGGCAGCGGCCAATGCTTAGGATTCTAATCCATCCCAGATACCAGAATGTAAGGCAATCCAGATACCAGAGTGTGAGGCTCTGCAGCTGGTCGTTGAAAGTGCTGACGTAACCACCACCAAGCAGTCGCTTGGAAGCATGCCAAAATGAGGCATCTCTGCAGACGACCCACAAGGTCAGGTGTCCATTGCCATGCCTGTTTTGCGCGCAACAATGTATGTGACAGTTTCAATAGGTTTGCCAGATTCTGGACAAATTCTCCATAATAGTTGATTAACCCTCAGAATGACCTAAGTTGAGTGATATTTGTTGGTTCTGGGGTCTCCATAATAGTTTCAATTTTTTTAGGTCCTTTGTGTAGACCCTTACCATCAATTAAATGTCTCAGATATTGTATGGATGTCTGAAAGAAATCACATTTATATTTCCTGATCTGAAGCCTATGCACCTGAAGGCATTTCAGTGTAGTTCCTAAGTGTTGGAAGTTTTCTTGTTCATTGTTGCTGGTTATCAATATATCATTTAGGTAACAATGTACCCCCTGTAAGCCACTAAGGATCTGGTCCATTAGCATTGAAATAAACCCGGTGCTGACCTTAGTCCAAAAGGAATAGTGGAACAGGCCTTTTTGAGTGATGGTGGTAAGCAGGTGTTGAGATTAAGCTGCCATATTCATTTGTAGGTATGCCTGCGATAGGTCAATCTTGCTGAACTTCTGTCCTCATGCTTGGCCTGCAAACAAATTTTCAATCAACGGTAGCAGGTATTGATCAGCTCATAATTAATTGTTGTCTTAAAATCTCCACAGATACAAACTGGTTCATAACAGGTACATTAGGGGTCGCCCAGTCACTAGTAGTGACAGGCTCTAAAACACCAGTTTCCACAAGTCTCAGTAGCTCAGATACAACTTTTTTTTTAAATGTAGAATACCCAATTATTTTTTTCCAATTAAGGGGCAATTTAGCATGGCCAATCCACCTACACGGCACATCTTTGTGTAGTGGGGGCGAAACCCACCCAAACACTGGGGAGAATGTGCAAACTCCACACGAACAGTGACCCAGAGCCGGGATCGAACCTTGGACCTCGGTGCCGTGAGGCAGCAATGCTAACCACTGCGCCACCGTGCTGCCCTCAGATACGACTTTTGGATGTATAGGGCACTGCTCTAGTCTTGAGACATTTTGGCTGGCTATTTTCCTTTATCTTTGGAGACACTGGTATTCCTTTCATGGACTCCAGTGTGTCTTCAAAAGCTATATTTTTCCATGATGGTCTAAAGTCTGGCTTTGCATCAACTACGCTGTTTACAGTGCTCCAGTTCAGTTTAATCCTTTCCAGCCAAGAGAGGTCAAAGAGAGCTGGAAAACTTCCTCGAACCATATGGAGTGATAGCTCTGCAGTTTGTCCACTTAGTTCAACCTTGACTGTGATCTAACCTCTCAGAGGTGCAATTTACTCAGTACAGAAAATCACATTTGCTGGCTTCAAAGGCAGGTAATTAAGTTTCTGTTCGTAGGGCAGCATGGTGGCACAGTGGCTAGCACTGTTGCCTATCGTCATCAAGGACCCGGGTTCAATCACAACCCCGAGTCAATGTCTGTGTCGAGTTTGCACATTTCCCCCCCATGTCTGCGTGGGTCCCACCCCCACAACCTAATAAGATGTGCAGGGTAGGTGGATTGGCCATGTTAAATTTCCCCTTAATTGGAAAAAAGGAATTGGGTAATTCCACACACAATGTACTCTGTTTTTTTAGGTTATATCGCGCCCACAGTCTTTTGAGTCATGGTTCCATTCTGGGATCTTCCCATCCAGTTATAACATCAACTGGGATTGTAACAAACAAAATGAGTCTGACAGGCTTCCTTGAGCTTTAGAACAAAATGAGATTAATTTTTATTGAGTTGAACACCCACCCAGGTAAGGAGAGCAAGATATTTATAAAGGTAAATCTGTGCTTCTCAAACATTCGCGACCTACATTCACACTCACAAGCATGCAAACTTTACAAGTTATAAGGTTGATAGTTACTTTCTTAGGCAAATTAATGTTTGATGGTAAAAAAAACTTGCATTGTTAAGAGCCTAGTGTTACTATCACCCCCAACACACCCCAGTCCCTATCTCTGTAACCTTCTCTAGCCCTACCATCCTCCCAAGAACGCTATGTTCCTCCAATTCTGGTCTGTTGTGCTTTCCTGGTTTTCTTCAATGCATTACAGATGGAAGTGCCTTCTCCTGTCTAGCTCTAGGCTCTGGAATTCCCTCCCTAGACCTTGCCATCTCTTTCCTCAAGATGCTCCTAATAGAATCAGAGATTTTTCAGTGCAGAAGGAGGCCATTTGACCCATCAAGTCTGCATCGGCCGTTGGAAAGAGCACCCTACTTAAGCCCACGCCTCCACCCTACCCCCGTAGCCCAGTAACCCCATCCGACGTTTTTGGCAATTTAGCATGGCCAATCCACCTAACCTGCACATCTTTGGACTGTGGTAGAAAACCCGAGCACCCGGAGGAAACCCACGCAGACACGGGGAGATTGTGCAGACTCCGCACAGTGACCCAAGCCAGGAATTGAACCCAGGTCCCTGGTGCTGTGTAGCAACAGTGCTAACCACTGTGTTACCATTCCGCCCTTAATATCTCCTAATATCTCCTCTTTGATGAAATTATAACTCTTGTTTCTCCCCACAGAGGCTCCCTGACCCGCTGAGCGTTTCCAGCGTTTTCTGTTTTTTAAATGTAAGTCTTACAGCATCCACAGTATTTTGCTCCTCTAATGAAATAAAAAGAAATGCATGAAAATCACTTATTGTCACAAGTAGGCTTCAAATGAAGTTACTGTGAAAAGCCCCTAGTCGCCACATTCCAGCATCTATTCGGGGAGGCTGGTACAGGAATTGAACCGTGCTGCTGACCTGCTTCCAAAGCCAGCGATTTAGTCCTGTGCTAACCTAATATCGGCTTATGTAGCTTTTGTCTAGTAATGTGCCTGTGAAGTACCTTCAAATGCTTAATGCACCATGCAAATGCATGTTGTTGACCAGCTGTCAAACAGCCAGAGCTAATTGTCAGCCAAGCCCTCTCATAATTTTCAGTGACCATCACCAGAGAACATTGGCTTATAAAAGGACCAGAGAACATTGGCTTTACAAAACAAAGACATACATGGCCCTCGCCACACAACGCACAGAACTGTGAGAAGTAGGAGATGTCAAGTGATGTGGGGAAACATACCTCACAAGCTGATCCCAAGCTGGTGCATTGCAAGGAAGGCTTACCTACATTGTCTTAGGAATTTTACTGGAGTAAACTGACAGAGAAATTATTTTCACAGCCCCTCAAAACAATGGCACTGATAAATCACTATTTTTCCAGAATTATTTGAAGGAAACATGAATTTGTATCTCAGCTTTAAAATGTCACAATTTTATCTGGACTCTATTAGCAACACCCTGAAACATTAAAAAGGCAATCCATCAATTCTGACTAGAATTATCTATTTTAATGTTGGGGGTTTGGGATAACAGGGTGGTAGCTGTTTTCACCAAGTTGTCAACTCCCTATATTTACACTCAAGTGAACCTTCAATTATTCTATGTGTCGGAAATGATAAGTACAGTCATGCTGATTAATCTGTTTACAAACAATCAGGCAGTCTGATACACCAGACATGTTGCCCATGAGACAACAAGCCAGAATGATTGATCTGCTAATCAGGTTGATGAGTTGCAGACAGCTGTTCACAATCTCTCTTTCTGCAAGAAATAACTGCTGAAAAATGTATTCACTGTTATTCACTGTTCTGGAATTCCTTGCCAAAGCCTTTCCACCTCTTTCCTCCTTTATGATGCTCCTTAAAACCCACAACTTTGACCAGGTTGTGGTGACCAACTGGTGCTCACATTTCCTGATGTGCTTCTGTGTCAAATTTGTCCCGTTACCACTCATCTGAAGTGCCTTGGGGCATCTTATTACATTCAGAGCACTATAAAAGTGCAAGTCGTGTTGTTAATAAGAATCCACTGCTTTCTTCAAAAGGCATTCTCTTAAGTGAGATGATTTTTTTCTGAGGGTAACTTGCAAGCTCAGAGTACATACTTCCAATGTCATTTTCCAAACTGACTGTAACATGGTTGCCCCCTGTACTGATATGTATATTGGTACACCAGTGAAGGGTTAATTATTACATCTCAGTGTAGCTCAAAATTAGAGGGCTACACCAGTTGCCAGTATAAATGTCAGACCTCAGGGAATGCTGGGTAGTTAGTGGAGAGTTAGCAGAGGAGACAGATTGATCACAGCATGAGGAGTAGTTTAGATTAGAGAGAGAGTTAACACAAGGACATCATTTGTAATTAATAGATTATAGATTACTGCTGGACAGAGTCAACCTTACTTTATTATTAGTTATAGCTTAGTAGTGTCTGCAAACTTTATTTAATTAATCGTTATCCAATAAACTAGTTTTGATTCAATCTAAAGATTGGTGGTTTCTTTATCACCAACTCAATGGACCATTCTGGATCAAAAGGCTAAGAACGACATATTTCCACCAAAGGTAATATAACACCCGCAATCTGAGCAAAGGTCACATGACTACAGCACGCGAGGTAGGACCTTTAGCACATGACTGCATTTTAGTCCCAAACACCCTGGGTCAGCTATGTGAAAAACAATACCAAATTCATTGAAAGTTGCCCATTCCAATCATTCCAGCATGTGATCTGCTTCATCTGAAGCTCCCTCAAAATCCCATCAAAATGTTGTGCCATTTGATATGTTGGATTCAGAGACTTATTGTGATCCCAGACCAGACCCCAACAGTGGCTAGGATAAAGGACCAAAATCCCAATATTTTAGTTTATTTTAAGACTGTGCGGAAAGAATGATTTGCTCCAGGAATGATTGCATGAAAAAAATAGGAATATTTTTCTCAAACAAAACTTCATTATGAATACAATATTAATCTTTTTAACTTCACACCAAAAAAGAATAGCTTACAATTACCTCTCAATGCTACTATACAAATTCACATTGAACAACAATGGCAAAGAAATGTACAGCTCTCAATTAATCTGCCCAAACACCCCACGTTCCCACCATACCCACTCTCCTCCCCAACCCCCTCTGTGCTACCCACCATACCCACTCTCCTCCCCAACCCCCCCATGCTCCCACCATACCCACGTCCCCACCACAACCCCCCCGCGCTACCCACCATTCCCATGTCTCCACCACAACCCTCCATGCTCCCCACCATACCCATGTCTCCACCCCAATCCCCCCGCGCTCCCCACCATACCCACTCTCCTCCCAACCCCCCCATGCTCCCCACCATACCCACTCTCCTCCCCAACCCCCCCACGCTCCCCACCATACCCACTCTCCTCCCCCAATCCCCCCGCGCTCCCCACCATACCCACTCTCCTCCCAACCCCCCCATGCTCCCCACCATACCCACTCTCCTCCCCAACCCCCCCACGCTCCCCACCATACCCACTCTCCTTCCCCAACCCCCCCCCCGCGCTCCCCACCATACCCACTCTCCTCCCCCAAACCCCCCGCGCTCCCCACCATATCCACTCTCCTCCCCCAACCCCCCCACGCTCCCCACCATACCCACTCTCCTCCCCCAACCCCCCCACGCTCCCCACCATACCCACTCTCCTCCCCCAAACCCCCCGCGCTCCCCACCATATCCACTCTCCTCCCCCAAAACCCCCGCGCTCCTCACCATATCCACTCTCCTCCCCAAACCCCACGCGCTCCCCACCATACCCACACTCCTCCCCATCCCCGTGCTCCCCACCATACCCACTCTCCTCCCCCAACCCCCCCATGCTCCCCACCATACCCACTCTCCTCCCCAACCCCCCCACGCTCCCCACCATACCCACTCTCCTCCCCCAATCCCCCCGCACTCCCCACCATACCCACTCTCCTCCCAACCCCCCCATGCTCCCCACCATACCCACTCTCCTCCCCAACCCCCCCACGCTCCCCACCATACCCACTCTCCTCCCCCAACCCCCCCGCGCTCCCCACCATACCAACTCTCCTCCCCCAAACCCCCCGCGCTCCCCACCATACCCACTCTCCGACCCCAACCCCCCCACGCTCCCCACCATACCCACTCTCCTCCCCATCCCCGTGCTCCCCACCTTACCCACTCTCCTCCCCCAAACCCCACGCGCTCCCCACCATACCCACTCTCCTCCCCAAACCCCACGCGCTCCCCACCATACCCACTCTCCTCCCCCAAACACCCCGCGCTCCCCACCATACCCACTCTCCTCCCCCAAACCCCACGCGCTCCCCACCATACCCACTCTCCTCCCCAAACCCCACGCGCTCCCCACCATACCCACCCTCCTCCCCCAACCCCCCCACGCTACCCACCATACCCACTCTCCTCCCCCAACCCCCCCACGCTCCCCACCATACCCACTCTCCTCCCCCAACCCCCCCACGCTCCCCACCATACCCACTCTCCTCCCCAAACCCCACGTGCTCCCCACCATACCCACTCTCCTCCCCAAACCCCACATGCTCCCCACCATACCCACTCTCCTCCCCCAACCCCCCCACGCACCCCACCATACCCACTCTCCTCCCAACCCCCACGCGCTCCCCACCATACCCACTCTACTCCCCCAAACCCCCCGCGCTCCCCACCATATCCACTCTCCTCCCCAACCCCCCCATGCTCCCCACCATACCCACTCTCCTCCCCCAACCCCCCACGCTACCCACCATACCCACACTCCTCCCCATCCCCGTGCTCCCCACCATACCCACTCTCCTCCCCATCCCCGTGCTCCCCACCATACCCACACTCCTCCCCATCCCCGTGCTCCCCACCATACCCACTCTCCTCCCCATCCCCGTGCTCCCCACCATACCCACTCTCCTCCCCATCCCCGTGCTCCCCACCATACCCACTCTCCTCCCCATCCCCGTGCTCCCCACCTTACCCACTCTCCTCCCCAAACCCCCCGCGCTCCCCACCATACCCACACTCCTCCCCATCCCCGTGCTCCCCACCATACCCACTCTCCTCCCCATCCCCGTGCTCCCCACCATACCCACTCTCCTCCCCAAACCCCACGCGCTCCCCACCATACCCACACTCCTCCCCATCCCCGTGCTCCCCACCATACCCACACTCCTCCCCAAACCCCCACGCGCTCCCCACCATACCCACACTCCTCCCCATCCCCGTGCTCCCCACCATACCCACACTCCTCCCCAAACCCCCACGCGCTCCCCACCATACCCACACTCCTCCCCATCCCCGTGCTCCCCACCTTACCCAACAAACATTTTTATATACCCAGTGCGTATATCCCAGAGCTTGCGCTGGCAGATTTACAAAACTATGCCTCCAGAAAACAAAGTGTACAGAAATCAATGGCAAACAATAACAAACAGTCTCCCCCGCGCAGTTCATGATACTTTATGAAATTACTCACCTCCTCCGGTGTATTTAAATAGTGTTCTCTCCCCCCATACTTGACCCACAAGCAAGCCGGATACATCATGCCAAATTGCACCTTGCCCCTGAAAAGAGCAGCCTTGGCCTTGTAGAACCCCGCCCTTCTCTTAACCAGCTCTGTTCCCACATCCTGATAGATTCAGTTAGTATGGCCTTCCCAGCTGCATTCACAGGTTTCCTCTGCCCACCTCAGTATCTTTTCCTTGTCCAAATATCAATGGAGCCACTCGATAATCACCCGTGGCGGTTCCCCAGCTCCCGCCTCCTTTCTCAAAGGCTGATGGGCCCAGTCCACCTCAGGAGGGCAGTCAAAGGCCTCCTCCCCCATCAACTGCTCAAACATCTTGGCCACATACACTGTCACTTTTGAGCATGGCTCCACCCTCACTCCCACAATCCTGGATGTTGCCTCAAAGAAGGTCATCCAGTTCTCGACACGTCTGGGGCAGGGCTTGAATATGTGGGTGTGGCTGCCTGGGCCTCCCTGGCACCATTCACCTTTGCCCTCCACCTCCAGAAAGAACCCACTCATTTGGGTTCTGGTCAGGTGCGCTCTGTGCACCACCTTTAGCTGCGTTAGGCTCAGCCCTGTGCATGTGGAGGTGAAGTTCGCCCTGTGTAGGACTTCGATCCAGAGTCCTCCCCTATCTCTAGGCCTAGTTCCTCCTCCGATTTTTTCCTTGCCTCATCCAGGGAGAGTGGACCTCCTCCAACAGTCGCCAGTACAGGTCCGCACAATCTCCCATCCCTAATTCTCCCATGTTCAGTAGTTCATCTACTAACAGGGGTCCTGATATCTGGGGGTACGTTGTTGTTTCCTTATGGAGGACGTTTTTGGTTGGAATGTATCACAGGTCCTTTCCTCATGTTTTAAAAAAAATATTTTTATTGTCCTCATTTTTCACATTTTCATCCAAATTTACATCCACCAACGAACAATCAATGGTAACAAATACAATGTCAATCCCTTGGCCAACAATCCCTTCCTCCCACCACCCTCCAACATTTTAAATACAAACATCAAAGAAAACGAATCAGGAATCCATCATTACCCCATACATAGTGACCAACATAGTCATCAACACCATACACAGTTCGAACCCGCTCCCCAAACCCCTCCTCCCAGTGTTCAATATCATCCAACTCCTGAAAGTGCATAATTAACAAAGCCCATGAACTGTAGAACTCTTCCATCCTTCCCCTCAATTCAAACTTCACCTTCTCGAATGTTAAAAACTCCAACAGATACCCCCGCCGTGCCAGGGCACTTGGAGGAGAAGCTGACCCCCACCCCAACAGGACCCACCTTTGGGAGATCAATGAGGCGAAGGCTAAAACGTCTGCGTCCGCACCCGCTTCCAACCCCGGCCAATCTGATACCCCAAATATGGCTTCCAGGGGATCCGGTTCAAGCTTCATATGTACCACCTTCAAAATCACCCTGACCACCTCCCTCCAATACCCCTCCAGCTTTGGACAGGACCAAAACATATGAACGTGGTTTGCGTGGTTCCCCCCCCCCACAACGTTCACAAACATCCTTTGTCACCTCAAAGAGTCGGCTCATCCTCGCCTTTGTGAGGTGTGCCCGATACACAACCTACAGCTGTATTAGCACCAACCTTGCGCACAAAGTTGAAGCATTCACTATAACGATTCGGGGGAATCGAAGATTTGAGCCAGGGAAGTGGGATGGGAGTTTTCGGAGATGGGAGGAGAAGGGAGTCAGGGCACTAAAGGATTTGTTTCTAGGGGGCTGAGTAGGGCACTGATCTCGAAGGTGGCAGGAACGGAGTACTCGGCCATAGCCGTTTCAGACCATGCCCCGCACTGGGTGGATCTGGAATTAGGAGAGGAGAGGGAGCAGCACCCACTCTGGCGACTGGATGTGGGACTATTGGCGGATGAGGGGGTCTGTGGAAGGGTGCGGGGATGTATTGAGAGATACCTGGAGGTCAATGACGATGGCGAGGTCCAGGTGGGGGTAGTATGGGAAGCGCTGAAGGTGGTGGTTAGGGGAGAGTTGATCTCCATTAGAGCTCTCAAGGAGAAACAAGAGGGCAAAGAAAGGGAGAGATTAGTGGGGGAGATTTTGAGGGTGGATAAAAGATATGCGGAGGCCCCGGACGAAGGACTATATAGAGAGAGGTGGAGACTTCAGGCGGAGTTTAACCTGCTGACCACAGGAAAGGCAGAGGCACAGTGGAGGAAGGCACAGGGGATGAGATATGAGTATGGGGAAAAGGCGAGCCGGCTGCTGGCCCACCAACTTCGCAAGAGGATAGCGGCGAGAGAGATTGGGGGAGTTAGGGATGAAACGGGAACTACAGAGCAGAGAGCAGGGAAGGTAAATGAGGTGTTTGAGACATTCTATGAGAGGCTATATAAGTCCCAACCCCCGGAGGGAAAAGAGGGAATGCAACATTTTCTGGTCCAACTAAGGTTCCCAAGGGTGGAGGAGCAGGAGGTGGCAGGTCTGGGGGTGCCAATTGAGGTGGATGAGGTGACTAAAGGACTAGGGAACATGCAAGCAGGGAAGGCCCCGGGACCAGACGGGTTCCCGGTGGAATTCTACAGGAAATATGGGGACCTGTTGGCCCCGTTGCTGGCGAGAACCTTTAACAAGGCCAGAGAAGGGGGGATACAACCCTCGACAATGTCGGAGGCGACGATATCACTAATCCTGAAGCGGGATAAAGATCCGCTGCAATGCGGGTCATATAGGCCTATCTCACTCCTAAATGTAGACGCCAAGCTGCTGGCAAAAGTGCTGGCGACGAGGATAGAGGATTGTGTCCCGGAGGTGGTGCATGAAGACCAGACAGAGTTTGTAAAGGGGAGACAACTGAATGTCAACGTTCGATGGCTGCTGGGGGTGATAATGATGCCCCCAGCGGAGGGGGAGGCAGAGATAGTGGTGGCGATGGATGCGGAGAAGGCATTCGATAGGGTAGAGTGGGAGTATTTATGGGAGGTGTTGAGGAGGTTTGGGTTCGGGGAGGGGTTTGTCAGATGGGTCAGACTCCTATATGGGGCCCCAGTGGCAAGTGTAGTCACAAACCGGCAAAGATCGGAGTATTTTCGGCTACACAGGGGAACAATGCAGGGGTGTCCCCTGTCCCCATTACCGTTCGCGTTGGCAATTGAACCACTGGCCATAGCGTTGAGAGACTCTAAGAAATGTAGGGGGGTGGTTAGAGGGGGAGAGGAGCATCGAGTGTCACTCTACGCAGATGACTTACTGCTATATGTTGCGGACCCTGTAGAGGGGATGACAGAAGTTATGCACATATTGAGGGAGTTTGGAGATTTTTCGGGATACAGGCTAAATATGGGGAAGAGCGAGCTTTTTGTAATACACCCTGAGGACCAGGGAAGAGGAATAGACGCCGTGCTGTTAAGGAGAGTGGAAAGGAGCTTCCGATATTTGGGGATCCAGGTAGCTAGGAGCTGGGGAACTCTACACAGACTTAATCTGACGCGACTGGTGGAGCAGATGGAGGAGGATTTCAAGAGGTGGGATATGCTGCCGCTCTCATTGGCGGGCAGAGTGCAGGCGGTAAAAATGATGGTTCTCCCGAGGTTTCTTTTCGTGTTTCAATGACTCCCCATTCTGATCACAAAGGCCTTTTTCAAGAAAATAGACAGGAGCATTATGAGCTTTGTGTGGGCAGGGAAGACCCTGAGGGTAAGGAGGGGGTTCCTGCACGTAGCAGGGACAGAAGGGGACTGGCTTTGCCGAGCCTGGACGACTACTACTGTGCGGCCAATGTGGCGATGGTTTGTAAGTGGATGAGGGAGGGAGAGGGGGAGGTGTGGAAGAGGCTGGAGATGGCGTCCTGTAAAGGAACGAGCCTAAAGGTGCTGGTGACGGCGCCGCTGCCGCTCTCCCCGAAAAGGTATATCACAAACCCAGTGGTGGTGGCAACCTTAAGGATCTGGGGCAGTGGAGGTGACACAGGGGGGTGACGGGTGCCTCGGTGTGGTCTCCGATCAGGAATAACCACAGGTTTGTCCCAGGAAGGATGGACGGAGGGTTCCAGAGCTGGCAACGAGCAGGAATTAGGAAGCTGAGGGACCTGTTTATAGACGGCACGTTTGCGAGCCTGGGAGCGCTGGAGGAAAAGTATGAGTTGCCCCCGGGGAATATCTTTAGATATATGCAAGTGAGGGCGTTTACGAGGCAACAGGTGAGGGAATTTCCGCTGTTCCCGACACAGGGGATCCAGGATAGAGTGATTTTGGGGGTATGGGTCGGGGAGGGCAAAGTGTCCGAAATATATCAGGAGATGAGAGACGAGGGGGAGGCGCTGGTAGAGGAGCTGAAGGGAAAATGGGAAGAAGAGCTGGGGGAGGAGATTGAGGAGGGTCTGTGGGCTGATGCCCTAAGTAGGGTAAATTCCTCGTCCTCGTGTGCCAGGCTTAGCCTGATACAATTTAAGGTTCTACACAGAGCACATATGACAGGAGCAAGACTGAGCAGGTTCTTCGGAGTGGAGGACAGGTGCGGGAGGTGCTTGGGAAGCCCGGCGAACCACACACACATGTTTTGGTCGTGTCCGGCACTGGATGAGTACTGGAGGGGAGTGGCAAAGGTGATTTCAAAGGTGGTGAATGTCCGGGTCAAGCCAGGCTGGGGGTTAGCTATATTTGGGGTAGCGGAAGAGCCGGGAGTGCAGGAGGCGAAAGAGGCCGATATTCTGGCCTTTGCGTCCCTGATAGCCCGGCGAAGGATCCTACTTATGTGGAAGGAAGCGAAACCCCCCGGCGTGGAGGCCTGGATAAACGATATGGCAGGGTTCATAAAACTGGAACGAATGAAATTTGCGCTGAGAGGATCGGCTCAGGGTTTCTCCAGGCGGTGGCAACCGTTCCTTGACTATCTCGCGGAACGTTAAGGGAAAATAGATCGTCAGCAGCAGCCCAGAGGGGGAGGGGGGGGGCAACCTGTTTTGTTCTGGTTGGGGTGGTGGAGGGGGGTGGGAGCACTATTTTTTGTTACTTTGTTAGTTCACCATATTATTTAAATAATGTTATTTATCAGTTACTGTACTATTTTTATGTTGATTTGTAAAATGGAAAAATTCTGTTTGAAAACTTTAATAAAATATATTTTTAAAAACAAACAAACAAACAAACAAACCCAGTCTGATCTTTCCCTATCACCTTTGGGAGGCACTCCTCCACCTGCCCACCAATACCTTCGCCAACATCTTCGCGTCCACATTCAGAAGTTATATGGGCCTATACGATTAAACATTCTGTTGGATGCTTATCCTTCTTGAGCAACAGGGAGAGCGATGCCTGCCCCAAGGTCTGTGGCAACACCCTTTTCCCTATCGCCTCCTCAAACATCCCCACCATCAGCGGCGCCAACGTATCCTTAAATTTCTTGTAATACTCCACTGGAAACCCAGCTGGTTCTGCTACCTTGTTTCTTTTTGTAAACTGGAACCACTCCGTGAGTTCCCCCAGGGTCACTATTCTACCGTCCTTCTGCATGTGCTTAACCGTCAGTGTCCCCTCCTCCTGTCTCCACCTTTTGAATGTGGCGACAATTATTGTGGGAGTGAACCTGTGGTTGTTGCAGATGTGGACATTTCGGTTAGGCTGAAGTAATAATAACAATAATAATCGCTTATTGTCACGAGTAGGCTTCGATGAAGTGAAAAGCCCCTAGTCACTACATTCCGGCACCTGTTTGGGGAGGCTGGTACGGCAAATGAACCCACCCTGCTGGCGTTGTTCTGCATTACAAGCCAGCTATTTAGCCCACTGTGTTAAACCAGCCCCATAAGTGTTGCCTCATTTGGCACCACGTCCAGAGCATGGCTATGACCATTGGGACCCTCGAGTATTTGGCCGGGGCGGGGGGGGGGGGGGGGGGGGGGTGGCGGGGATGGGAGAGTGGCTGTGGCTAGGGCTCGGAGTGATGTCCCCTTACAGGATTCCTGAAGGGTATTCCCCGCCCCCCCCAACCCGGCCAAATACGCTTCACCCATTCTACTCCCTGTCCTTGTTCTATAGATTTGGAAGGGCCAGGCCTCCCTTTGTAAGGCCTTCTTTTGGATCCCCGGGTTCTTCCCCCCCACCCCTCCCCCCTCCACTACTCCTCCTCCTATTCATGCAAAATGACTCAATACAGCATGCTGGGAAATGTAGTCAACTTAAAATGACCTATTTACGAAAAATTTGTATAAAATACGAAAACAGGAACACTCAACTGCACAAATCTACATCTGAAAACCGCAAACATCATTCAGGCTTGTCCAAAGCCTGTTGACCTAGATGGAAATTGCCAACTTAACCACAAGGCTGTTAAAATTTGTGTTGACCCGAGACAAAGCCAGACACGTGAAAACTGCATGGTCTAAGCGTGTAATGAGTCAATGACTGCATAAAATTGAGTCATTCGTTATGTTCAAAGGACATGACCTTTTCTATGGAATATGCATACAAATGAGTATAAATGAGAGCTCCGAGGTCATTTCTGGAGCGACGACCCATGAGAACAACCTCACGCATGCAGCACCCTGAGTAACCTCAAAGAACAGAACAGAGGTCTCTGAGAAGAACTTGCCCAGTTCTAATGGGGCAGTATCTACTTTTTTCTAAAGCTGTGAGTTTTGATTTTGGATTTGGTCCGGTATTCTAGCCATTGTTGCAGTGTGGTCTGGGATCGTAATAAAAATGGAGGCTTGTCCAAGATCAGGATTGGATTCTTAAATATACTTCCTTGTGTGGCTTGTTCAGGTTTGGAAATTTCAATAGCAAGTGACTGGAGATGGCTGTTTCAGTTGCAAAACTTTTCCTGGGTGTAGAAGCGATTACTCAGGATGGTTTACAAAGGGAGACTAAAGCAAAGTTTTGGGGTTGTGAAGAACTGCAGTTAGGGATGAGGAAGGTAGAGATAATGCAAGGCATAACTCAATATTTAAATTTACCCAAGACACAGCATGAATCATTAGCATTAGCTAGAATTCAATTACAAATGAAACAATTAGAAATGCAGGAGATAGAGTCTAGTTTTATTCATAGTTTTACTCATATAGGGTCTAGTTGAATGCATATAGCTATTAAAAGTGTCTTGACTATGGGAACTCAGTCAGTGTCTCATATAATGAATTAACCATTGTATCCTATTGTATTCCAGTGTATTCAGCATTGAGAACGTATTGTTCTCTGTCTAATCAACTAATCAGTTCTAGCAAGGCCTCCACCAAGCTGTGCAACATGGCAGATGTGAGAAAACGTATCCAATCATTAGCTTAAGACTGCTGAGCTAATTTTGATAGGCACCAGTTAATCTTTAGTAATGTCCAATATTTGATCAACATATCATCCTCTCAGTAACATACATTTATTTGTCACTGGAGGTCTCAGCTGAAAATTAGAAGCCAATAAAAATAAATGAGGGGTTAAGAATTCCCTTAAAAGGAGGGCCTCGTGGTCAAGGTCTTTGTTCTTGAATTCTTGAATCATTGACTGTTTGCTTGTGTTAAAGTGATTTCCTTTTGTGCTTTATGTTTTTTGCCATGTGCTTGACTTTTTTATGTATTGTTTGATATTTTGTTTCTAGGTTTTTTCAGTTGTTATTCAAGTGAGTAATTAACAATAATGAAGTCGTATTTTTGACACCTCCACCGATTCTTATTCAAAGGTAAAATAAGAGTCCAACAGCCGGTAAAAGATAAACACAAAGAAATAGAAGTGAAGAACTTGGATATTGAAGCAAATGAAAAGGGGAGATTGGCAATGGCAGAAGATAAGGAAAAGGATAGGGCTTTTCAAAAGGAAATTGAAAGAAGGAAAAAGGAGTTAGAAAGGGAAAAATTAGCAAAGAAAGAAAGAAATAAGAAAAAAGGGAGAAAGAGAATTTGAACTTCAGAAATTGGCACTGCAAGGAGAACATCAACATAGATGGTTGGAGTTAAGGGCAGCAGAAATGGCTAATGAATTTGAATTGGTTCATGAAGTAAAGTTTGTTTTTCAACATCAATTTCAATCTGTGAAGGATGGAAACTGGAAAAATGAGAAATTCACAAGTTGTCAATGCAAAGGCTGTTTAGTTGGTGATGTTCAGGGTAGTGTGCCTCAGAGTAAAAGGGAAACCAATGATAGTGCAAGAGAGATCAGAAAATGTAAGTGTTATCCTTGTAATAAAGTTGGACATGTGAAGTTGCGGTGTTGGTAGCTTAATTACTGGAAGACAGACTCGACAAAACAGGATAAGCTGTTTGGGTTTATTAAAGTGGGAGGAAAAACATTGTCCCACTGGAAGAGGTACAACAGAGTGTACAGCCTGTTCAGTCTTTGGTGAATATGCAGGTACCAGAGCTTTTTAATGATTTTGTTTTTGAGGATAAGGTTTACCTGTGTGTAGGTGAGTAGGTAAAGAGATTAAGATCTTAAGGGATACAGGAGCAAGTCAATCTTTAATGGCGAGAGTTAAGGGGATATGTCGTTTGGAAAGAGTTGTTGTATCTGCCCACTTCAGATACTTCAACCAGCTCCTTAATCAAAGTTTACACAGGTGTCTTTATTTATGAGGAGAACAAAGTACGGACACAGATTTAATGCAACACACTTTATTAAATATAGTTAACCTGTAAATTACCCACTATATATACACAAGAAACACCCAGGATTCGACTAGGCTACTCACAAAGGTGGTTTGATATGCTGAAGATTCGATGGCAGAGCCCCTCTGGTTCCTCTTCGCGAAGGTGATTCTCGCTGGCTGTTTCTTCCTTCCTGGTCTGATCTGCTCTCGGTCACCTCCCGTCTCGAGTCTCCGCTTCGAGTCTTCGCTTCCTAAATGCCTATTTTTATCCCCTTGTCGCTATCCACCTCCTT
The DNA here is from genome assembly GCF_047496885.1 of Scyliorhinus torazame. Taxonomy (NCBI): domain Eukaryota; kingdom Metazoa; phylum Chordata; class Chondrichthyes; order Carcharhiniformes; family Scyliorhinidae; genus Scyliorhinus; species Scyliorhinus torazame. The sequence continues at coordinate 114,188,989 of NC_092714.1, forward strand.
TTCCACCTGACCTTGGCCTTCAGCCAATGGAGTCTCAGGAGGCAGGGTCTCAGTGCCCAATGGACTAGTTGATGACCTGTTGACAGGACACCTGAGCCTGCCCTAGAAAGAGCGTTAAGCACTTGATGGGGTATCAGGAACTGTGGACAATAGACCAATGCATCTTAAGTAGGAGCGATAATTACTTGATGGATTATTCAGGGGCTGCTCCAGACAGGCCCGGCAGCCTGTCCGAGTTCTGTATATTCGGATATTTGGATTCATGTCGGATATTCTGCAGGTTCTTGCTGGAGTGAACTGTGATTTTAATTTAAAGTGCCCGATTCTTTAATTTAGGATATCTAATTTAATGAGGTGGTAATATGTGGAATTAGTGGTGAGCAGAATAGTGTGCCACTATGTAAGGTAAGGTTTGAATGTCCTGTGAAAAGTGTTGAAATGATAGTAGGGGCAGTAGAAAAATTATCTTTCTCATGGGGTACAGTTTATCCTAGGTAATGATATAGCTAGATCACAGGTGGGAGTGCAGCCTCCCGTGGTTGAAAAGCCAGTGGAAAGTCAAACAAAATAAATGTTGCAATATGTATATTGGGATGCTTCCTAATGGTGTGGTAACCAGACCACAAAGCCACAGGTTGAGACATGAGGAAGAGAACATGAGGAGTATCGATAGGGAGGCTAAGGTTCAGTTGTCAGAAACCATGTTTGATCGAATGGTTAATAAAGAACAAGAACAGGTGGTGGATGAAGCGGATATCTTTGGTTCAAGCAAGTTGGTTGAATTACAACAGAAAGATTCAGACATAAAGCAGTTGTGTCAGAATTGAATCGGAGAGTGTTATTACTTTAGAAATAATGTATTAATGAGAAAGTGGAGACCGTTACATAATCAAACAGATGAGAAATAGATCAACCTAAATTACGCTCATGGTTTTTAGGTGTAGATTTATGCAGTTGAGAGTTCCTGTTTTTGTACTGTGCAAATTGTGTGTAAGTAGATCATTTTAAGTTGACCAAATTTCCCAGCATGCTTGTAATCCATCATTTTGCATGAACAGGTCCTTATTGCTACAGTAAGTATCCACTTATCTGAGCGATCAGAAGTATTAATTCATACAATATGTGGTATTAATTTGTTAAAGGTACTGGATGAGAACCCAAATTATATTAGGGAACTGGACAAGAAACCCCAACAATATTTCAATTTGTAAACTGAGAGGAAAGGATACTTTGCTCCAGGAGTGATTGCACTGACAAACAGGGATCTTTTATATTAAAACAAACTTTATTAATACAGGAACATTACAGAAAATAGCTTTTTAACAATTAACAGTGAAACAACTCTTAAAATAAAAGGAAACATATTAATTACTAATGTATACCTTCTCTATCTCCAATTAAGCAAAACCCATTACTGGTCAAAAGCCACTTGCAAGTAAAGCTAGTTAACACTGTACAGTGGTGTAGAACTGACTTGGAGAGACTGTTTGGAGACCCTTTCAGGAATAGCCAGCAATCCCTTCTGACTTTGTCAGATTAATAAATCCTACAGTCAATAAACTGCTACATACCTGATCCTTCCCATTAATTGCATCATCTCTATCACACTCAAAGGATACTGTTTTTGTGATCTGTGTTGTCCTCCGTGTATTGTGTGTCGGAACCTCTTGCTAATTAAACCTGTGTCATTCTTTCCTATTGCTAGGTTTGCTCCCATTAATACTTCTTCCATCTTCTTCCAAGCCTCGTCATTTAAAATACTTTTATGTTTCTGTTCTCATTTCCTGATATTGCAAATAATTCTCCTAATCTAATTTCTGGTCTAATATCCTTATACCCTTCTACTATGCATTCTTTTCCTGTAAGATTTCCAGCTTCTTCCCTTTTCATTGATACCTCAGCCCCTGTGTCCACAATAAATCTCTTTCCCTTGTATTCTACTACAAATTCCCCTTTTTCTGTTTCTATTGTTTGATTTTGGATAGCCTGTTTAAGGGGAGAAACCGAATCTGTTCAATTTATACCGGGGCCTCCTCTGCTCTTCCTCGGAATCCCCCTCGCGAGTGTCCCGAGTGTCACTCTGGTGGTTGATACCTACCTTGCTCAATCCTCCCCTGACCAGCTGCTCTTCGTCTCCTATCCTCAATGAATCCGTCTCTTTCCTCCCGACTGAGGGCAAGGAATTGTTCCCTTGGTAAATAATTTAGATTTTGTGGTGGGGGTGGTCCTTGTGACCGTAGATTATACCCGTCTTGTGGCATTGCTGGTTGGGCTAGATTTCGTCCCGTTTTATCGGGTATCTGTCGATTTGGTGGCCTGGTCTGAGCATTTTGTGTTGAAACATTATTTTGGGCAGCTGCTGCTCTTCTTTGTTCCCCTTTTGTTTGTTTATCCTTAATTGCTTTGCCTGCCAAATCAAATTTGACCATTTCTCTTCCTATTTCTTTTCTGGGGGTTGTTATCAGTATTGTTGAGAAGCTATTCCCTCCTGGAATCTTGGGTCCTAACTCCCTCAGGAATCTGACTACAATGGCCCCCTCTTCCTTATTAACCTCATATATTCGGTCGACATATGTTGTGAGGCGTTCCCCTGCATATGCTGCCTCTGTCATTTCTTTCATTAATTTAGCTTTTTCATTTCCCAAATCTAACTCATTTATTAAATCTGAGACTTCGCCTGTAACTATTTCTCCCACTGTATGTAAATCAATCAAATTGGTGGATTCTCCTCATGCCCCCATTTTCTTCGCTAACTATTTTACCCTCTGTGAATACTCAATTCTACTCTCCCCATCTTTCTTTGGGCCTGCTGTCTTCATTACTGCTGCTACTATTTTATACGGTACCATACCTCGCTGTCCTTCCTCTGGACCTGGTGTAAATGACCGAAATACTTTCTCACTTCTGGGGCGAAGTTCTCCCGAAACGGCACGATGTCCGCCGACTGGCGCCCAAAACGGCGCCAATCAGACGGGCATCGCGCCGCCCCAAAGGTGCGGAATGCTCCGCATCTTTGGGGGCCGAGCCCCAACATTGAGGGGCTAGGCCGACGCCGGAGGAATTTCCGCCCCGCCAGCTGGCGGAAACGGCCTTTGTTGCCCCGCCAGCTGGCGCGGAAATGACATGTCGGGGCGGCGCATGCGCGGGAGCGTCAGCGGCCGCTGAAAGTTTCCCGCGCATGCGCAGTGGAGGGAGTCTCTTCTGCCTCCGCCATGGTGGAGACCGTGGCGGAGGCAGAAGGGAAAGAGTGCCCCCACGGCACAGGCCCGCCCGCGGATCGGTGGGCCCCGATCTGGGCCAGGCCACCGTGGGGGCACCCCCTGGGGTCAGATCGCCCCACGCCCCCCCCAGGACCCCGGAGCCCACCCACGCGCTTTGTCCCGCCGTTCAAAAGATGGTTTAATCCACGCCGGCGGGACAGGCAATTTATCGGCGGGACTTCGGCCCATCCGGGCCGGAGAATCCAGCGGGGGGGGGGGGGGCCGCCAACCGGCGCGGCCCGATTCCCGCCCCCGCCGAATATCCGGTACCGGAGACTTCGGCAACCGGCGGGGGCGGGATTCACGGCAGCCCCCGGCGATTCTCCAACCCGGCGGGGGGTCGGAGAATGACGCCCCTGGGACACGGCGTTCTTAAAGGGGCACTTCTATATGGTTCCCTATATTCTGAGAAATGTATTTGTCGTTGTACCGGTTCTTCTTCAAGATAGGGGGTACCCTGTTGTACAAAATCTTCCACCGATTCTATATATTCATCGAACATTGCAATTGGTACTTGGCTATCCCGTGGAGCAAAACGTACCCTATCTATGGGAGTAGGTGCAGTTATTCGGGATCTTGGGAGATTCTGTATCCTTTCTTGTGGTCTTAATGCTGCTATTATCTGGCCTTGTGTTTCTGTGCTGTTCCTTACTCTACTCATGGCTCTTCCGAAACTATCATACCCTTTGCTCATTTGCCAAATTTTAGCTTTGGGGGTAACGTTTGGTAATTCCAGTAATTTTGTAGAATCAGTTTGTTGACTTCCTCCTAATATTTCTCCTATTTTAAGTCCCCTAGATATAACCTCTCTTTCCCATCCTTCCTGATCTCTGTGGTGTACCATTTTTGCCTTTGGATTATACATATAATGTGGTAAATCCTTATTTATTGGTTGATAAGTGGAAGGTTGTTGTTGTTTCAAGTAGTCGCTATAATCCCCTATTTCTAATGGTTTAGAATTTTTTCGATTCCCTTTTCTTCTCCTTGGTTTTAATATTTCCTCATTCTCTGATGAGGATGATGATTCTTCCTGTCCCAGCGCAGGAGGCGCAATAATCCCAACTAGGCTTTGTTCCTCTTCACTTTCTTGTGTTTCAAAAAAATAATCTATAAATGCTCCTTCTTTATGTGTAGCAGATTGCCTAGGCCAATTTTCTTCCCGAAACGGACTTAAATCTGGGTAATGAGAATGGTATCCCTTTGGGAAATTTTCAAAGGGGTCCGAATTCCCTTGGTTATCTGGGGCTCTGGGACGTGTTTTTTCTGTCTCTGACAGGGGTGCTGGCACTTGGTTGAATTCAAATTCAGATTGCTGTCTTGTTCCTGCTGTGTCTAAAAGGAATTGTGGCCATTGCTCTTGCCAAATCCTTATTATCTGACCTGCCCTAGCCGGAGGGGTTAATGTACATGTCTTTATTATCGCTCTCAGAGATTCCCTTGAGTTATTTTTGAATATTCCGTCTCCTAATAATGTCATATCAACATCTCTCCCTACACTATGTCTCAGGATTCCTTCCATGTTTGCTTGATTTACTTCTGTCTCATCCATCATACTATACTGCTGTCCGGAATTGTTTAGTGATACCACATGTATAATCTTGGCTCAGAGTTGTGGCTTTAGCTATCCCGTCTTTAAATTCTCCTCTTAGAACTACCTCCTCATCCATCTTTAGCTGTAACTCCGGATTGTATCTATGAGCCAATACCCCTGAAATTCCTGCCCCTAATTTCTCCCTTCCATTGGAAGGATCAACTTGTACGTCCTTTTGGGCATTTGTAAAGTCTCCTTCCACTAAGTGGATCTGCTTTCCCCCTACGTACAATTTTTTAATAAGTCACATCTGCTCCCATTCATCTTCGATTTTATCTGGCGCATTTGTTTCAAACCCTTCTGTTTTCACTGTGCTATCTGATTCGAGGACGGATTCCTCGTCATTTTCCATTTCTAAAGCTTCATTTTTCTGCAGCTGTTTACTATATTCGTTTGCCTCTTCAGACTTACTTTTGTGTTCACTGGGGACCTGTATTATTTCTTTCATGTTTTCTTCGTCAATGATTTTAACCAGTTTAGAACACTCTTTGCCCACTTGAGCAGCTGCATGCTTCTGTCTGTGTCCGAACAAAATTAGTGATTCAGCTTGCTTTTCAAATGCAAATTTACAAAGTGCTTTAAGAATCCCGACTGGATCTCTATATTGCAGGTCTTTAGGCACTCTAACAAAGAAGGAGATGTCTCCGGCTTGATACGTCTCTTTCTTCCAGGATTTGTTTAGCTCTTTTAATTTCTTCCATTCTTGTTTCATTGCTTCATCTCTCTTGACTGTATTCCAGGGTAAGAGAATTTCGGAATTCTAAGTTCTGTTCCTGGTTGTCCCTTTCAGGTGCACTCTGAAATTAAGGATAAGTACCCTTTCTGGGCCCTATCCAAGGCTAACTAAGGCACTATCTTCCTGTTTTAGTTAAGGGTCGATTGGTTATTGGTCTCTAAAGGTTTCTAGGCGCGCCCTATTTCTCTAGGATTCCTCACAATCTGCCTCACTCTAAGGATGATTTATTTTTTGCCCTCCTTTTACCAGTAATGGATGCAAGATTTTTAGTGCTGTCACCAAGATGTCTTGCAGACTTTTTCTCAGGGTCAGTATCTTCTAGTCTACTGATTTTTACACCCAACCTGAGTTTTATGTCCCCTCGATCTACAGAATATCCTTACAAAAGTCAATCACACATGACTTTCCAAACTAAACTCGGCAGGTAAAGTTTGACTCACACATAGACTAGAAACTTCTAATATTCTAGCCTTTGTGCCAGTTAGAAACTTCTAATATTCTAACCGCTGTTTGGGAACTAGAAACTTCTAATATTCTAGCCCCACTTTGCTTAACTAGAAACTTCTAATATTCTAGCCTCGCTTTACTGAGAAACTTCTAATATTCTAGGCCTCCACGCTGGGCGCCATGAAGTTAAAAACTCACCACTATTCTTAGAATTCCCCCTATACCAAAAAAAGGGTCGATATTCTAAATGGTGAACAGGAATTCTCACTCCCCGACTCCGATGCAAGCTTCAGTGGGTGCTATTCAGGTCAAACTATATTTTCAAGTTATCCCCCGGTATAACCCATACGTTCACCGAAGATTTCATCTACTTACCACTTAGTAGCATCGATCCTGGGTCCCGCATTGCTAAGTAAGTAAAGTAGACTAATAACCACTGTTTCGGGTTAAAACTTTTAAGTTATTTTATTATTATATATTTTTTTTCTCTTTTTAAAAGATGCAATCACTGTCTTTACAGAAAGGAAAAAGATCTTGCTTCTGGATCTTTCTGGTTGGTTGAAGGGACCTTCAGGCCCAACTTGACAATCAATCTTCTTTTTAAAATCTGGTCTTCTTTAGATGTATTCGCTGATGAGCTCGGTTGCTGTGTCCTATCTTTCCCATGTACCGAGCTATGAGAGCTGGCTCTGCCGACTGTCCCCTTTCTTCGGGTTTTTATATATTTCTCAGTTATCTAGTTTTTATGACCTTAGTGCAAAGTAACTCTTGATTCTCTTTGATTGTAAAAAGTATCTTTGGTCTAAACATTCATTTTGACATAACCTCATCTCATAGATCTGATTACATTGTGTCCTTTGTGGTGTTCAAAATGCTTTGGTTTCAAGAGGTGTTACTTTTAATTCCTGTCATTTCTATAGTTTTATTTTCCAATTGTGTCCTCAACTCATAATTTTGACTTTGATTTTGGCTTTGAATTATGTTTCTCGTAGACTGAGTCTCCAGTTTTCTTTAATTTACCTGGTATTAGCAACTTTTCACACCTAGAATTATCACCAAATTCAACTGAACCTCATCCATTCTTTCCCAGATCCTTACTAAGATAGTTACTTTCAATGAAGGTGTGAGCCATTGTTTTTGGCTTCATTCAAAATCCTGTTTGTCTTGTTTGCTAAGTCTGCTTGACCAAGGCTATCTGCATTTTGCAATCCTTCCCTGGCAGCTGCTGTTAACCCTTTGTGGGATCTTGCCCTGTATTCTCTCACGTTTCTCTCAGACCAGATATTGCCAGGCTTCCATGTTTCAAATGACACATCTTTCCATATTTTCAATAACAGTATTTACAGCTGAAAGAGTGAGGGGATGGGTACACAAAGCCAATTCGGAATGTGTGCGGCTGGAGGAGGCCTCCTGCAGAGCGACGACCTTCCGGGCCCTAACCATGGCAGCACTCCCATCTCTCCCGATGAAATACACATCCAGCCCAGTGGTAGTTGCCGCATTGAAAACATGGAACCAAATGAGGTAACATTTTAGACTGATCGAGTGTCCCCCCCATGGCCCCCATCTGCGGAACCCACAGGTTCCCACCAGCCATGATAAACATCACTTTTAAGAAATGGAGATAGGACGGGGGAACTCTGACAGTCAGGGGCTTCTACATAGGAAACAGACTAGCGACACTGAACAAACTGATGGAGGAATTGTAACTACTGACAGGATAGGAAATGAGGCACCTACAAATAAAACACCTTCTCTGCAGAGGCAGTAGGTTACCCCAGGGCCTTGGAGACCACACTATTAGAGAATGATGAATACGGAAGTAAAGAAGGGGGAAACTGGGGGAAAATGTATGGACAACTACTGGACAGGGACAAATGCCACTAGACGAGACCAGACGGAAATGGGGGGATGAACTGGGGACAGAGTGGGTTGGGGACTCTGGAGCGAAGCACTGAGCAGGGCCTACTCCACCTCCGCCTGCACAATGGTCAGCCTTATACAATTCAAAGTGCTGCACAGAGCGCACCTGACCAGAACCCGAATTAGCAAGTTCCACCCAGAGGTGCAAGACAAATGTGAACGGTGCCAGAGTCCCGGCCAATCACACCCACATGATCTGGGCCTGCCCCAAGCTTGTTGGGTTCTGTCCAAGGCAATGTCCAGAACACAGATCGGCAGGCACCAAAATAAAAACAAAAACCGCAATAAGATGTTCATCTTCACCGCCTGCCCCTGGCCTGCCAACAGAGGAAGAAAATCCCTCCTCAACTGCCTTCACGCTCCCCACCAAACTAGAGAAATTCAATTTCCAAAGACCTGCCCAGTCCCAAGCCACCTGCACACCCTGAAACCTAAAAAGTGAGACGCTGTCACACGGAATGCCAACCCCCCTATCCCAACCCGTCCCTGGAGAGGAAACCACAAAATATGCGCTTTTCCCCAAATTCAGCTTAACCCCGGAAAAGTCCCAAATCTATGAAGCAAACCCATTATGTTCCCCACCAAGGAGCCCGGCTCCAATATGTATGACAGCAAATCAACCATGTACAAGGACACCCTATGCTCCAACCCCCTCCCGATCCCATTTCACAACTCCAAGCCCTTCAGCACAATGGCCAAGGGCTCTATCGCCAATGCAAAAAGGGAGGACATGAGGCACTGGCCTTCTTCGCCGGTGCAGCAAAAAATACCCACCGGCTCCCTAGACAACAATTTCACCCATGCCATAAACTTAGGCCCAATCCCAAATGTCTCCAACACCGCAATCAGATAACTCCACTCCACCCGATCAAAAGCGTTCTCTGCATCTACTGCCACCACCATCTCCAACTCCCTACACTCTGCCGGAGAAAGCACCACATTCAGCAAACGCCTCACATTCGGCGACAACCGTCTGTCCTTAATGAACCCCGTCTGATTCCCCTGAATCACCTCCAACCTTGACGCCAGCACCTTTGCCAATATCTTGGTGTCCACATTCAGCAGAGGTATGGACCTACACGACCCACACTCCACAGGGTCCTTATCCTTCTTTAAGCAAACAAGATGGGGGCCTGTCCCATCATTTTCAGAAAAAACCCCTCCCTAACCATCGCGCCTTTGAACATTTCCACCAGCAAAAGCGCCTGTTTATCCTTAAATTTCTTGTAAAATTCCACCGGGTACCCATCAGGTCCCGCCGCCTTCCCCGACTGCATTTCCCATTTGCACCCTCTACCCTCACTGACTGCTGCAGCCCCGCCTTCTCCATTTCACTCAACGTCAGTCATTCTAACCTCCCAAAAAACATCCTCGCCTCCCGCTCATTCTCTGGTGGCACCGACGTATACAAGTCCCTATAAAACTCCTCAAACATACTGTTAATCCGCTCCGGGGCAACCACCAACTCCCTCGTCCTATCCCAAACCATCTCCCTCACTGCTGCTTGCCTATGGAGCTGATTTGCCAACATACTACCTGCCTTCTCCACTTACTCATAGATAGCCCACTGCCCTTCCCAGCTGATGCACCATTCATCCCATGCATAGCAGGTCGAACCTCCTCTGCGCCAGGAGCTCTGGATCCGGGCAGCAGAGTAGCTCAGTGGTAAGAACAGTGGCTTCACAGCCCCACGGACCCGGGTTGGGGCACTGTGTACGGAGAAGGCACATTCTCCCCGTGGATTTCCTCCAGGTGCTCTGGTTTCGTCCCGAAAGACGTGCTCGTCGAGTGAATTGGACATTCTGAATTCTCCCTCAGTGTACCTGAACAGGTGCCGGAGTATGGCGACTAGGGGATTTTCACAGTAACTTCATTGCAGGGTTAATGTAAGCCTATTTGTGACAATAAAGATTATTACCACCCGTCCATCTCCAAAATCTCTTCTATCAACCTTTGGTGACCATCCCTCATCTCCCTATCCACCTTAGCCTTAAACAAAATCACCTCCCCCCTCACCACTGCCTTCAGAGCCTCCCAAACCACCGATGGCCCAACCTCCACTGTACAGTTGAACCCCACATACTCCTCAATCACCTTTCCCATCCCATCACAGAGACCAACACCTTCCCACTTCACTTCCCACTTCTGCTTCGCCCAGCTCAAAACGTTCTCCTTCATATGGTAGCTGTGGAAGCACACTATGGCTTTGACTGGAGCGACCGATTGGCCCTGTCCAGCTCATAGAGGGAGGGCTCTTCCCCCTCCCCCATTAACTTGCGAACATGTCCGCAAAGTACTCGGTCGACTTCCAGCCCTCCGCCCCCTCAGGCAAGCCATAATCCTCAAATTCCATCTCCTCGGCCTGTTCACCAGGTCCTCCACTTTGGTTCTTAGCCTTATATTGACCTCCGCCACCACCGCAGCTCCTCACCCATCAAGGTGAACTGATCGCTATGTTGCGATGCCTCCTCCACCCCCTTATCTTCTCTCCTTGCTCCCACACCTCGACCGACATCTTTGTCAATGCAGCCTTTATCGGTGCATGCGCCTCCTCCACCCACTCATTTGAGCAAAGCTGTCATCTCCCTCTGAGGCATCTCTAAATGCTTGATAAACACTTCTTTTTTTTTGTGGACATTTTTTATTTAAAACAAATTTGTAATATTTACAAAGAGAAAAAAGGCCCTATGCAAAGAGCCTTAACATAGTAAAAATGAACAGTGGGAAAGAATAAACATGTTAATAAGGCACTTCCCTTGTCAGCTCTGTTTGTCCATGCCACACGTGTTCAACTAAACTAACGTGGCTCTAACCCCCCCGCCCCCCCACCCCCCCCCCCCCCCCCCCCCCCCCCCCCCGCCCCCCTCCCCGTTGCAATCTCCCAAAAACACCCTAAGCAGTGCGCCCTCCAGCCCCACTCTCTGTCCAGGCTGAAAACAATCTTGGATGAAACATTACAGTATAGGATAATTTAACAAACCGCCGCCACACAAAAGCTCTGAGAGCCCAGAGTCCTTTGGTTCAAGTCCAGCTTCTCCTTTTAATAAAAGTCCACTCCGAGTCAGAGCAAGTTAGGTTAACAGACCACTGCCACTGTACAGCACTGAAAAAAATAAGTGCCCGTTAGTTCAAGTCCAGCTTCTTATCTTTAATGAAAGCGCAAATCTGTTCTGGTGTCTCAAAGTAGTAGTGGAGTTCCTCAAACGTAATCCAAAGCTTTGCAGGATACAGCATTCCAAACCTCACCTCCTTTTTGTGGAGGACTGCCTTTACGTTGATGAACCCTGCATGCCTCTTGGCCAGCTCCGTTCCCAAGTCCTGGTGAATGCGTACCTCGCAGTTCTCCCATCTGCCGCTCCTCTCCGCCTTGGTCCATCGCACCACACGATCCTGTCAGCAAGCCGGTGAAAGCAGACCACCAAGGCCCTCGGTCGGTCGCCCGTCCTGGGCTTCCTTGCGGGAGCTCTATGCGCCCCATCCAACTCCAGGGGTCGAGGGAAGGCCTCCGGTCCCATCAGCGCCTCGAGCATACCCGTCACGTATGCACGCACATCCGATCCCTCGCAGCCCTCGGGGAGGCCAACGATCCTCAAGTTCTGCCTCCTTACGAATTATGAGGATTGATCAGAACTGCTTGAACACTTGTGGTTTTCTGTTCCTGTTATAACCTGCCTACTTACGATTGGCTGGGGACTAATGACTATCCCACAATCCTAGGGGAGTATGAACTTCCCCTAGGATTGTGGGATAGTCATTAGGCCCCAGCCAATCGTATGTAGGCAGGTTATAACAGTTCCCAATTGGATCTCTAATTCAAATTTTTGTGTTCTCCCGGAGTGGTGAAGCCACTTCTAGATCGGGTCCCATCAGGATGTCGCCAGTAATATGTTGCTAACTTTTGGTTGATTCAATTGGCTGTTTTATAACCTTTGCTCACGAGTCGCCAGGTATCTTTGTGATACCGGCACGAGGTTCAACTTCAAGTAATGATCAATAACTCAATATACCAATTACTAAGATTCAAATCAAAGCACATTTATTATACACAGTAATCGCTACTCATGCATAAATTCTACTTCTACGCTACTTCTACAACTAACAGGCCTATACTTAGCTTCGGACTGGCCCAGCAGGTCAGGGGAACAAATGGCCTTTCGTTCTGGTTCCGAGTCTGCGGGATTCAAAGTTGGTACGGACTGGTAGCTAGGAGCACCTATCTCGTAGCGAGCGTTGACTTAAGACTTACTGGATATCGGCGACAGCTGCACTGGTCACTGTCAAGGGTTGGTTCGTGTTGCTGAGTGACCCGGTCAAGAAGAACGATTTGAACTTGGGGGCTTAACTTTATAGTCCCCAGGGGCTTCCCGCATTTCGGGGCGGACCCTGTACCTGGTTCCAAGTGATTGTACTTCGTTCCAATCGCTTGGTTCGATTTCTCCAATACTGGAGCGGTTCCCTGATCGATGGGCGGTCTTGAGGTGTCCGTTAACCTCTTTTGTGTTGGCTCCTGCTGGTGCCGGGGAGTCTGGCTTGGCTTTGTTTATCCCAAATGTTTTGATTGTACCCGGGGATTGCTCATTAGTATGTAGATGGCTGCTACATTATTATGCAGATGGCTGCTTGTATCGATGCTGTCTGGCCTTTTGCAGAGTTTAATACACAGTAACTTACACCTGCTAGTTTCTGCCTCTGTTGGCTGAATTTCCCTGCAGCCTTTGCTGTTCTCCATTTTACGTCGGGAGTTGGCCAACCCAGGTGGCTACACTCCTTCCTTGTGATCCTAACGCGAAGCGTGAAGTATCACATAACTACGTTGTTTTTCATTCCCTGACCCGGCGAGCACTCTTCTATGGCCTCTACACTGACCATAACTATGCAAAAAATTTTTAACTGACAATTCTGAGGGGTGCTATGTCAAACAGGGACATGCATTATAAAACAAGAAAATCGGAACCTCTAACTACCCTTAATGAACTACACTCACTCAAACATTTCATCACACTAACTTCCTAAACCATACAAACAAATCACAACAGTATTATACACATTTTTCTGGCTTGGCAGTCAAGCTCAGAACATTTCTTTATTTAGAACAATTCGCAAACGAATGCTCTTTATTAAAGATCGCGGCGGTCAGGGGTCTGGTCGTATCCGAAAATAGGGGATCTTATCCTATATACCGGGGTGCGAGCGCGGTAGGCTCTCCTTCTCCATTTTCTCAGACGAACAGTCTGCACGATGCAGCAGAGTATCGCCAATACCAATAGGGATTCTATCAAGTAGGACAGGGAGTACCAGGTTATAAACCTGTCACACCAAGATGGTGTGGTGTCGCTTGTGACTGGGCTCTGGGTACTGTGGGGAAGTGAATCATTCACAGCTGGGGGGGGGGGGGGGGAGTTGAGGTCAGGGGGTTCGCGTTCGTGCGCAACCAAATGTCCATTAGGGTTATGAGCCACGCGGAGGATGTCCTCATGGTTCTTCTTCTCTCTTTTCTTTTCTCTTCTCTTCTCTTATCTGGTCCTGGAGCTTCTGGAGTTCTGTGGGATCAAGCATAGTGTCTGTTACTACCTTGGTTTAATATCTCGTATGATAGCCTGTCTGTCCTTTAGTGCCAATTACTCCCTTTATAATTGGTCACTATGTGTGACTCCCTCATTTTTTCTTTCCAAAAACCGAATTTCAGGACAAGACACACTTACAAATACTGAACCAGTGCGAGCCGTCTCGCAGACTGTGCGATTTACCATCCAAATGTTTGAGGATGTAAATAGCAGAGGGTTGGCAACCTAAGGGTTACCTGAAAACAAAACAAAACTTTTTGAACAAAATTGCCGAAATGAAGTGCGTATGGGCCGCGACGGGTATGATTTGGATGGAGTCCCCGTGTAGGACGGCGACCAATGCTGTGTGTGCCCTACCCGAGCATAGCTGACCAGAGGGGGGTTCCCAGGCAGGGCGGGTCCCAATGTCGTTTCTCCACTGCCTGAGCAACCGACAAGAACGGGCAAGAAATGTAGTCATCGTGGGGGGCTGCCATATTGGTTCTCCCTTCGAACCAGAAGAGCAGTTACGAATGGGGGTCTGTGTTTCTGTCGAAGGATGAGTTCCTCTGAACTGGCGTCTGGGACATTAACAAGTCTCTGCGGACAAACTAGTTCCGCTGAACTAGCATCTGGCCAAACTAGTTTCTCTGACTGCCAGTGGGCATCAGAAGGGTGGTGTCGTGGGGCCGTGGAAAAAACTTCCGGTCTAACATACAACATTTAACAGTACAAGTACAAACAACATCAAACATGCTGCAGGTTCCATCAGAAAGGATACCGTTTTCTCCCAAGCAGTTCCTTTTAAAACATCATCTGGACACCTCAGTTATCGGTTGTGAACAGGGTTGCAAAGGGGTTTTCGTTTTGGGAGTCAGACTCCAAGTCGTCATCCTCTCCCGGATGCCAAACTCTCGAGTGTATCAGGGCTGATAGGGGTGCATGGTGTGATCTGGGATCGCTCTCGTCATTCCGGACAAGTCTGTACGAATTATCTCGGCACCAAAAGGTGGTGTCTAGTTCTGTGGGGACGGAATCGGGGTCGTCATTGTAGGTCGGTGGTCGGTGGTGGGGTTTGTTTAGGAAAGTGATCATGAAGGGATCACTCGAATTGTGGTCAGATTCGCTGAGTGTCGGTCCTTTTGCATGGGGATAGTAGGGAGGTGTGCTGTGGCTATTGTCCGAGTCACAGTCGCTGTCGCTGCTGCTGCTGTCTGTGGGCGTTCCGGGACGGAGTGTATATTCCGGGGGTGGAGTCGGGGTTGGATCCGTGGCTGGGCTGGACAAAGTCCAATCACTTGGGACCAGGTACAGGGTCCGCCCCGAAAGGCGGGAAGCCCCTGGGGACTATAAGAATTGAGCCCCAAGTTCAAGTCGCTCTCTTCCAGCTTTCTTCCAGCTCTCTCTTCTAGCTCGCTTAACTCTTCAACAGCCGCTCAACAACTGTAAGTCTTACTTCACGCTCGCTACGAGATAGGCGCTCCTAACTACCAATCTGTACCAACTTTGATTCCCGCAGGCTCAGAACCCGAACGAAAGGCCATTCGTTTCCCTGACCTGGTGGTCCAGTTCCAAGTTAAGTATTGGCCTGTTAGCTGTAGAAGTAGCTTAGATGTAGAACTTATGCATGAGTAGTGATTACTGTGTATAATAAGTGTGCTTTGATTTAAATCTTACTAAGCGGTGTATTGGATTATTGATCATTACTCGGACTTGAACCACGTGGCGGTATCATAAAGATACCTGGCGACTCAAGAGCAAAGGTGATAAAACAGAACAATTAACCTAAGGCAAAGTTAGCAACAATACGGAGAGCATGACTTGCTGTCCTACACTGAACTCAGCCGCATGCACTGTCTTATCGAAACAGGCCTTGCTCGGTTTCTTTCTTGTGCCCAATTTCACTGCGGCTGCTAGCTGAGCCGTTTTAACATTCGCCACTAATTGTTCTACTGCTTTCTCGTGTGTGAGGGCCGTCGCTTCGGGGCTGGTCAAATCTAATCCTAATAAAAATTCTGTGCCTTTCATGGGGCATCCGGTCATGAGGGTGTGTGGGGTGTAACCTATGGATGTGGAAACCGTGTTACGCAGAAACATCAGCGCAAAATGGAGGACTGAGTCCCAAGTGGTGTTGTTTTGCTGGACCATTTTTCTGAGGGTTGATTTTAGGGTCCGATTCATGCGCTCCATGATACCACTCGAACGGGGGTGGTATGCAATGTCGAATTTTTGGGTAATGCCAACGTGAGGACGTTCTTCATGACACGTCCCGTAAAATGGGAGCCTTGGTCGGATTCAATGCTGCGGGGGAGTCCCCATCTCGTAAAGATGTGGTGGGTTAAAATCTTGGCTGTGGTCTTTGCCGTGTTTGTTCTGGATGGGAATGCTTCCACCCATTTCGTAAACGTGTCTATTACCACAAGTACATATTTATAACCATTCCTGCAAGAGGGCAATGGTTCTATAAAATCAATCTGGAGGTTAGTCCAGGGGCCATTAACGGGTCGGGTGTTACTGAGCTGAGCCTTCTTGGCATATCTGTCCGGTTTGTTTTGGGCACATATAAGGCAATTCTCAACGTAGTGCGTTACATCATCCTTTAAACTCGGCCACCAACAGAGCTGCCTGAGGTGGGATGTAGTGGGATCGATTCCCTGATGTCCATGACCGTCATGGAACAAACAAATTATCTGATTCCTGTCCTGTTCAGGAACCACATAAAGGGTGTCTTTTCACACCACACCGTCATATGTGGTCAGAGCATTTCTAAACCTATCATAGGGGGCTGGATAATTTCCTTTTAAATTCTCCCTGAGATTGCTGTCCTGCTTCTGGGTCTGCACTAAATCCTCGATATTAGTCTGCGAGACCTGAACTGCATTCACTGGTGCGCTTTCGGGGGGTGTCCAAAAATATCCATGCCTGGAACCTGCTTTAGCCAGTGCGTTGGCTTTTACATTTCCAGGGGGGGAGGAACGATGGTGACTACGAACTTTGACTATTCCAAAAGACCTGTTCGGTGCTCGCTCTAAAATGTGACGGAGCAATGGGGCTGAGGGGAGGGGTTTTCCGTCTGCGGAAACAAATCCTCTTGCTTTCCACAGGGGTAGGAATTCTGTAAGGCGGTTGCAGACATAGAGGCTGTCCGAATATATGTCTGCTGGGCTGGGCGTGTTCCACTATGTATGCGATGGCCGCATGTTCTGCTGCCTGTGCGCCTAAGTGTCCTGGACGTTTTATTGCTATTTCTTCTAGGGCATGTCCCTGCGCGTCCTCGACGTAAATATCGCATCCTGATATGCACTTCCCTTCTAATATTGTGGAAGATCCATCCACATATATCCTAATGGGTTCGCACGTGTCTGTGTGCTTGGAGCTCTGGGTTGAACTACCTATCTTTCTGGGGGGTGTTTTAGCAATAAATGGGCCTGTGTTGTGGTGTGGAGAGATAATTTCACATTCATGGGGGGTTCCGGGGTACTATAGGTTATCGGCTAAAAAAGTGTGGATCTTTGTCCTTTGAACAGTGATGTCCCGTCCCTGCAAAAGAAGGGTCCATCTGGCTGCTCTTATCTGACTAACTGTACCGTCCTTAAGTCGTCCGTCCATTAAAAGTTGGGTGGGGGTGTGTTCCGTGAGAATTGTGATGGGGTTCAGTCCGGTAATGTAAGAAAAATACTGTACTGCCCAAAAAACTGCGAGCAGGTGCCTTTCACGGGCTGAAAATCCCTGCTCCACAGCATCTAAAACTCTGGAGGCGTAAGCCATGGGCCTTAACTGTTCGTGCCGTTCCTGAAGGAGCACGGCCGAAAGTGTGCGGTCTGTGCTTGCCACCTCTATAGTGTAGGGGGAAAGCGGGTCTGGAACTTGTAGTGCGGGGGCTGCTATGAGTGCTTGTTTCAATGAGTCCACAGCATCCGTATGCTGTGGGAGCCATTCCCAGGGGACTCCTTTCTTTAGGAGGTCTGAGAGGGGCGCTGCCTTGCCGGCGAAACCGTCAATGTGGTTTCGGTAGTAGCCAACCAGTCCTAAAAACGACCGGAGGGCTGAAACGTTCTGGGGAAGGGGCAATTTAGCAATTGAGTCAATCCTTTTATGCTCAATCTCGTGTTTACCGTGCATGATAATTGTACCCAAAGATATACTCCGTTTTCCAAAATCTGGGCCTTTTTGGGTTAACTTTACATCCAATTGCTTGTAGGAGTTCCAGGAGTTCGGACAGAAGCTCAATGTGCTCTTCCTTGGTGTCTGTCTGCAGTAGTAGGTCATCTACGTACTGGACCAGACATTCGGGGAGAGAAAATTTGGCTGAACCATTTGCCAGCTGTCAGTGGAAAATGGAGGGGGAGTTGTGGAATCCTTGTGGCAGGCAAGTCCATGTGTACTGCTGATTTTTAAAGGTGAAGGCAAATTTGTACTGGCACGCCTTTGCCAATGGAATGGACCAGAATCCATTACTGATATCCAAAACCGTAAAGTATCGGGAATTGAGTCCCTGCTTGAGCATGGTCTCGGGACTTGTTTCTACTGTGGGGGCTGCTGCGGGGGTGATTTTGTTGAGTTCCCGGTAATCGATGGTCAGTCGTCATGATCCATCTGGCTTTCTCACTGGCCAAATCGGGGCATTATTAGTGGAGGCTACTGATCTAAGTACGCCCTGCTCTAATAAGCTGTCGATTACTTTTGAGATTTCTCCCTCTGCCTCTTGGGGAAATCCATACTGCTTTTGGGGTCTAGGATCAAGTCCTGTGATTTGTACTGAACCAGTCATCCGCCCACAGTCGTGTTTGTGGGTCGCGAATGCTGTCCTGTTCTTTTGTAAAACTGCCCTAACCTGCCTGTCCGTGCTAATTGTAGTCGGGTTAAACCAAAATTTGCCTACTGCGCTAATTTTGTTGGCGTATTCCCCTATTGTGAGCATTGCAGGGGCTCTTGCAGATTTTGCCATTTTCCAGACACATTGGTTGACTGGATCAAATGAAAGGTGGTGGGAGTTCATAAAGTCTATGCCCAAAATGTGTTCTGCTGTGTGGGGCAGGTCGACTAAAACTATAGGGTGCTTGGTGGTGATGTTGCCGATTTGAATGGGTACAGGGGCTGTGATGTGTCCCTGCTGTGACTGGCCTGTAAAGCCGCTGAGGATGATAGTGGCTGTAGTGGGCCACGTGTCCTTTTGAAACATGGTGGAGGAATGTATTGTGGTGCGGGACCCTCCTGTGTCCCAGAGAAACTCCGATGGGCTGTCCCCGTATTTTTGCTGCAACTACCGGTCGTCCAGACCTATCCCAAAGGGTGTCGCAGACCCAACTGGGAGAGCCCGAACACCGTCAGTCCGTTCCGTTCAGGTCCGTCTGATCTGAACGGGTGCTCACACTATGTATGGGCTCTGTCTTATTCTTACTTAGAGTGCCCGTCTGCTGGGCTCTCTGTGGCTTTCGTGGGGCATTGCACTCTCTTGCAAAGTGTCCCAAATATCCGCAGTTGGAACACTCCTGTGGCTTTGGTGGGGGGCTATTCTTGCCTTCATTTACCCCTGCGGGGTTCTGGTGTGTTTTAACTGCTTGTCTGTCTGCTTCTGCCTGCTTTTCTTCGGCATTTTTAACTGCGGGTTTGTTTTGTACAGACTGCTCCCAGGTTCGGGACAATCTTTTTACGACCCATTTCTCATTATGAGCCTCCTCTGAGGGATCATAATTCGCACAAGCTTTTTGTCCTGTTTCTGTGGCATGGGAGATAAGGGTGCGGGTCCATTTGGCCATGTTGTCTGGGGACAAATGGGCGCGGTCTAATCTCCAAAAACTGCTGCAAAATGGATCCACAGGCGTCCAGCATACGCTGTGGGATGCTCAGTTTTCTTTTGCCTGCATTTATTGAGGCCATCTAGAGGGTCACCCCGGTTATACCCGATCGCGTCTAGGATCGCTGTATGCATTTCTGCAAGGGGGCCTCCTTCTACATTCTGTGGGTCGGGAAGGGCTGCTACGACCGAAGGGGCTAAACTCAAAACCGTGAGCTTTACATGCTCTCGCTCGTCCAGGCCGTACATGGTCGCCTGCTGCTTTACTCTGGCAAAGAAGTGGTGGGGGTCTGAGGTGGGGAGGAACGGTGTGATTTTCTGGCACGCGTCCCGTAATTGGGTCACTGTTAAGGGGGTGGTGTACAGAAATTCTGTATCGTCCGATGTGGCTGTGCGGTGGATGGTTACTGGGTTCATTGGAGCCTGAACTAGCTGCTCGGTGGGGGGGTTGGGGCGCTTTTCTCTTTTGGGGCTTTCCCTGCGCACATGTTGCCTGAACATATCTCTGCGCTATCTCATTTAACTCTTCCCAATCAGGGCCGTCTTCCTCATCTAACTTTGATCCAAAGGTTTCCTGGAATC
Source organism: Scyliorhinus torazame (assembly GCF_047496885.1). Taxonomy (NCBI): domain Eukaryota; kingdom Metazoa; phylum Chordata; class Chondrichthyes; order Carcharhiniformes; family Scyliorhinidae; genus Scyliorhinus; species Scyliorhinus torazame. Next base: position 114,208,868 of record NC_092714.1, read on the forward strand.
CTTTTTGAACTGAAAGCAGAGATTGCAGCTCTGCAATCTGCCTCCGGCACTTTGCGTGGTCTAACAAACTTTGTCTTTGCTCTGTGGTGGCAGCATAGAGTGCTCTTAACGCTGCCTTCAGGTCACTACACTGCCGCTGCAATGCCTCTATCTGCTTCTCGGTTTCCTCTCGTACCAGGACTGCACGTTGCGTGTCCTGATAGGCCTTTTCGTACTGGGACTGGAAGCTGCTTAAGTGCGCCAGACAAGACTGGTGTGCCCACTTGGCATCATCCACCTCTCCGTCTTTTGCTGCCAACTTCCTCCTTAACTCTAAGTTCTCTCTTTCTACAACACTTACATCAACCTTGCTCATTCGATGTATGCCTTCTACCTCTCTCCGGAGCGTTCTAACGACCTCCTCTGTGCCTTGCAATTGTGCCAAGCAGGACACGATTGCCATCGGCTTGCAAGCTTTTCCGAAGCTCTTCTTGTGAATCTCGCTCAGGTTCTCCCACCAAGTATGTCCTACACCCCGGTACCTGTTTCCTCATTGCTACAGAATTCACTCCAAAGGGGCCATCCTTTCCCTTTGAGGTACTTCCTGATTTCTTCTTCCCATACGGAACATTGTCCTACTCTACTGCTGCTGGTCACTGCGACCACAGATTCTTCTGGGTTCATGAGGCGTTGCATCGCCTGCATTGCCATCTTTCCTATCTGTATGCTTCTCTTAAAATTTGGAACGAGGGGTATTAAGGCGGTGCTGTAATTACGGGTACGGCTTTCGCTATTTTCCGAAATACAAAATCCCGACAGTTTTGTTGCAACAAAAATCTATCAGTATTACCTTATCTCCCTGTTAGTTACGCATGCATTTAACACACTTACGAATTATGAGGATTGATCAGAACTGCTTGAACACTTGTGGTTTTCTGTTCCCAATTGGATCTCTAATTCAAATTTTTGTGTTCTCTCGGAGTGGTGAAGCCACTTCTAGATCGGGTCCCATCTGGGTGTCGCCAGTAATATGTTGCTAACTTTTGGTTGATTCAATTGGCTGTTTTATAACCTTTGCTCTCGAGTCGCCAGGTATCTTTGTGATACCGGCACGAGGTTCAACTTCAAGTAATGATCAATAACTCAATACACCAATTACTAAGATTCAAATCAAAGCACATTTATTATACACAGTAATCGCTACTCATGCATAAATTCTACTTCTAAGCTACTTCTACAACTAACAGGCGTATACTTAACTTCGGACTGGCCCATCAGGTCAGGGGAACAAATGGCCTTTCGTTCGGGTTCCGAGTCTGCGGGATTCAAAGTTGGTACGGACTGGTAGCTAGGAGCGCCTATCTCGTAGCGATCGTTGACTTAAGACTTACTGGATATCGGCGACAGCTGCACTGGTCACTGTCAAGGGTTGGTTCGCGTTGCTGAGTGACCCGGTCAAGAAGAACGATTTGAACTTGGGGGCTTAACTTTATAGTCCCCAGGGGCTTCCCGCCTTTCGAGGCGGACCTTGTACCTGGTTCCAAGTGATTGGACTTCGTTCTAATCGCTTGGTTCGATTTCTCCAATACTGGAGCGGTTCCCTGATCGATGGGCGGTCTTGAGGTGTCCGTTAACCTCTTTTGTGTTGGCTCCTGCTGGCGCCGGGGTGTCTGGCTTGGCTTTGTTTATCCCAAATGTTTCGATTGTACCCGGGGATCGCTCATTAGTATGTAGATGGCTGCTTGTATCGATGCTGTCTGGGCTTTTGCAGAGTTCAATACACAGTAACTTGCACCTGCTAGTTTCTGCCTCTGTTGGCTGAATTTCCCTGCAGCCTTTGCTGTTATTCATTTTACGTCGGGTGTTGGCCAACCCAGGTGGCTACATACTGGACTATCATATAAATTATAGGTGGCCCTGTAACTACATTTGTGCTCCTATATTACTTTTGAACAGTTCTGATGAAACAAAAGGTACTCATTGGCTTTGATGCCTTTTTAGAAGAGGCAATTTGTAGAAATAGATAGTGTATACACAATGCTGTTAATGTCAGAAAAGACGCAAAATGGCTGTTAGCTATTTTGTGATACAAAATGGCTGAACAAGCCACATTCCCTGTAAACTGTCTCATGAGACCCAAGTGTGGGTATGTATAGAGAGTGTCCCAACAGCTGCTGATAACAGCTTCACAGAACAAGACTTGCAATGTATCCTTGATAAGGTCAAGGTCTACCGCTGTAGACAGGACACATTATTAGGTTAGTTTTGAATGACTTCTGTATGAAGTTAGGGGCGGGTAAGACAACACCCACTTTAACCATATATGTGATAATTGGGATGCTTGGAAAATTGATTGCATGTAATAAGTGTGACGCGAATATAGTTGATTGATTGTATGTAAATGAGAAAACAACTAGTTCCGCCCCATGAATCTGCATATTAACCCGTGTGAGCGCTCAAGTGGGATAATGTGTTGTCAGGGGCTGCGGAGTCCCCAGACCTTGTCTCCCAGAATTCTGACATAATAAACTGCTTTTTTAACTTATACTCAGGCCTTCGTGTGAATATTTTCACCCCTAACAGTCCCCTCCACCGATTCAGGTCGCCAGGTCCTGAAAAAGTCCGTTGGAAAAGGTCCGTTTGCCCATCGCGGGCGGCAGCGATCCGACCTGCGACCTGCTTCCTCAAGGGCGCCACCGGAAGTCCCTTGGCGAACACTTTCAAACTCCACTAATACCACCTCGCTCAGTCAACCATAATGGGAGCGGCCCCACCTGGCGGACCAGCATCCACCATCTATCCTCCTGTTGAAATCACAACAGCACTCGTCAGCGGACCTTTGCTCGCTCCCTTCCGTCCCTGACCTTTCTTCTGGAACTTCGATATCCCACCGATTCCTAAGACTTCCCACACCAGTTCATCCAAAAAGTACCCCGAGACCAGGTATAAAGATCCAAAAATCAAGACTCCAGCAGGAGCCACCTCCACCTGTGTCGCCACTGGAAGCCGTTTAGCTGCTCTTCTAAATGTTCTTTTATCTTTCGCTCCAATGCCATAACACGTTCATGATACTTTATTTTTGCATTTTCCCATCTACTTGTGATATCTGGGACTACAGTTTTCAACCATCACAAAACAAATCTAATTTATACCCTTCAAATTAATACTTTTATCTCGCTATTTTGCTTCAGCAAATTTGTACGAATGGAGAAGGCACTGTCTTGTTCAGGCTGGATCAGGATTGCAACAAACATTGAGAAGATCACTGCAATCCTAGGTGAGACATAAACAAAGCCACAAGAGTTTTATGCAACAATAAAAAGTTGTGTCTGAAATTATCCATCAGGAAAGTGTGTGGGGGTATAAGTCCATAAAATGCAAAACATGCAATTGGTTCAAATCTCCCACTCACTAAAATTAATGTCAAATCAAAAAATTAATGGCTATGTGCTTACTGAAAACTTGTGCTGTAGCGACAGCACATCTGTGGCTTACACCATTATTATATTGTTCCAAGATTTCAGTAAGCATGGCATTATTTGAAATCACTACAATGCAGGAGGCCATTTGGCCCATCGAGTCTGCACCGACCCTTTGAAAGAGCACCCTGCCAAGTCCCACTGCCCCACCTTATCCCCATAACCACATGTAACCTGCACATCTTTGGACTGTGGGAACAAACCCACGCAGACACAGGGAGAATGTGCAAACTCCAGATAGTCTACTCAAGGCTGGAATCGAACCCGGGTTCCTGGCACTGTGAGGCAGCAGTGCTAACCACTGTTGTGTTGGGTGTTCCGCTATACAAATGAACCAACACGGTTGTACATGGTACAACTCTGTTTTATTATTCTTGATAACAACAACTGTTAACTTATGGCTGTGGTTCGTACTTTACCCGTTAACCTGTGGACCCAGCCCAAACACTATCTTAGAGAGGCACTCAGCACATGGTGTATGTCTGAGTGGCATGCTGTGAGCTCTGTACTCTGAGCTATCTCCTGCTGGAATGAGTGGGAAGTGTGGTGTTCCCTGTTTTATAGTGTGTGTGCTCTCACTGGTGATTGGCTGTGATGTTGCGTGTGTGTTGATTGGTCCGTTGATCTGTTCATCAGTGTGTGTGTGTGATTGCACCATGATATGTTTATATGAATTTCATGACATCCCCCCTTTTTACAAGAATATGTGCCTATATGGCAATAAATATTGGTGTGTACTGACTGCAGCTGAAGGTGTGTGTGCAATATCTACAACATGTGCATGAGGCTAAATTATATACATAGGAAGGTGTCAGGTGCAACATAGCAACGAGGTTGTACCACAAACAAAACAAGTGCAATCATCAAATATCGAAAGAGAACTCCTCGAATGACAAAAAGAGAAACACATTAACATTTTGTTGCATAACAATTCAGTGAGTCCAATGTGCAAACAGGCTCATAAGTCCAGCCTAGTAGGTGGGCGACGAATTTGGGTTGACCGCCTCAAGGGTGGGTCAGGATCCACCGGCTGAGGAATGGGCCGGGCCACAGGCGATAGAGGAATAGGCATAGTGGCAGGAAGCTCCACAAAGTCGACATCAGGGGCAACAGGAGGGCGTGGCACCGGTGCATGATCATGTAGCGAGCGCGGAAGCAGCCGAAGGGCCCGCCGATTACGCTGGCGAATGGAGCCATCAGGCATGCAAACCAGGTACGAGCGGGGAGCCACGTGGTGGAGAACTTCGGCAGCTGCCGACCAGCCACCCTCTGGTAGGTGTAAGCGGACGTTGTCTCCAGGCACCAGAGCAGGAAGATCAGTTGCCCGAGTGTCATGTGCCACCTTCTGCTGAGCACGCTGCTGTCGCATCCTTTGCAGTACTGGAGCATGGTCGGGTTTGGGAACATGAATGGACGATACAGTGGTCCTGAGGGCGCGACCCATCAACAGCTGGGCTGGTGAGAGGCCAGTGGACAGTGGGGCCGAGCGATAGGCCAGCAGGGCAAAACAAAAGTCAGATTCGGCATCAGCAGCCTCGCAGAGGAGCCGCCTCACGATATGGACGCCCTTTTCCGCCTTGCCATTTGACTGGGGATGCAGAGGGCTGGACGTCACGTGTGTGAAGCCATACGAAGCGGCAAAAGAAGACCATTCTTGGCTCGCAAAACAGGGCCATTGTCCGACTTGATGGTAAGCGGAATGCCATGGCGAGCGAAGGTGTCTTTACATGCTCTGATCACAGCTGATGATGTCAAGTCGTGCAGGCGTATGACCTCCGGATAATTTGAAAAATAGTCAATTATGATGACGTAGTCCCTGCCGAGCACATGAGAAAGGTCCACACCCACTTTTGCCCAGGGGGACGTTACCAACTCATGGGGCTGAAGCGTCTGAGGGGGTTGAGCCGGCTGAAACCTTTGGCAGGTGGGGCAGTTGAGCACCATGTTGGCGATGTCGTCACTGATGTCCGGCCAGTACATAGCTTCTCGGGCCCTCCGCCTGCACTTTTCAACCCCAAGATGGCCTTCGTGTAATTGTTCGAGGACCAATGTGTGCTGTGTGGGATCACAATCCGGTCCAACTTTAGGAGGACACCGTCGACGACAGCCAAGTCGTCCCGGACATTGTAGAATTGTGGGCACTGTCCTTTGAGCCACCCTTCCGTCATGTGGCGCATCACACATTGTAGAAGGGGGTCAGCCGCAGTCTCACGGCGAATACGGGCCAGACGTGCATCAGTAGCTGGCAGATTGGCTGATGTAAAGGCCACATGCGCTTCGACCTGACAGACGAACCCCTCCGAATCGGGCGGTGTGCTCACTGCTCTGGACAGGGCATCCGCGATGATGAGGTCCTTTCCCGCGCTGTAGACCAGTTGGAAGTCGTACCTCTGGAGCTTGAGCAGAATGCGCTGGAGGCGAGGGGGTCATCTCATTAAGGTCCTTTTGTATGATGCCGACCAGGGTGCGATGGTCGGTTTCCACGGTGAACTGAGGGAGACCATACACATAGTCGTGGAATTTATCTATGCCGGTTAACAAACCCAGGCACTCCTTCTCAATCTGCGCATAGCGCTGTTCTGTGGGGGTCATGGCCCGCGAGGCATAGGCGACCGGGGCCCATGATGCAGTGTCGTCCAGTTGCAGGAGTACCGCCCCAATGCCGGACTGGCTGGCATCAGTCGAGATCTTTGTATCTCGAGTAGCGTCGAAGAACGCCAATACCGGGGCGGTGGTGAGCTTGATCTTGAGCTCCTCCCATTCCTTCTGGTGTGCGGGCAGCCACTGGAAGTCCGTAGTCTTCTTCACCACGTGGTGAAGAGCCGTTGTGTGGGAGGCAAGGTTGGGAATAAACTTCCCCAGGAAGTTGACCACCCCGAGAAAGCGTAGCACTGCCTTCTTGTCTGCCGGCTGCGGCATGGCTGTAATAGCTGTCACTTTGTCTGCATCTGGATGCACCCCTGACCGGGATATGTGGTCCCCCAGAAACTTTAGCTCAGTTTGGCCAAAAGAACACTTGGCTCGGTTGAGGCGCAGGCCGTGTTCTCGTATCCGAGCAAAGACGCGCTGGAGACGACTGATGTGCTCCTGTAGTGTGGTGGACCAGATGATGACGTCGTCAGCATAGACGGGCACCCCTTCGATGCCCTCCATCATCTGTTCCATGATTCGATGAAACACCTCGGATGCCGAGATTATGCCAAACGGCATCCTATTGTAGCAGTACCTGCCAAAGGGAGTGTTGAAGGTGCACAGCTTCCTGCTGGACTGATGCAGTTGAATCTGCCAAAAACCCTTTGAGGAATCAAGCTTTGTAAAAATTTTAGCCCGGGCCATTTCGCTCATGATCTCTTCCCGTTTGGGTATGGGGTCGTGTTCCCTCATGATGTTGTTGTTCAGGTCTTTCGGGTCGATGCAGATCCGGAGTTCGCCAGAGGGTTTTTTACGCACACCATGGAGCTGACCCATGGCGTGGGCTCCGTGACCCGGGAAAGCACTCCTTGGTCCTGGAGATCCTGCAGCTGCTGCTTGAGGCGGTCCTTGAGTGGTGCTGGGACTCTACGAAGTGCGTGAATGACTGGGGTGGCTTCCGGTTTGAGCCGTATTCTGTAAGTGTAGGGCAGTGTGCCTATGCCCTCGAAAGCCTCCTGGTTGTGGGCGAGGAGCGAGTGGAGCTGTGCCCTAGAGTCTGCATCCGGGAAATCGGACGTGCCTTCTGGAGACAGAGTGTGTATCCACTGAACGAGGTGGAGAACCTTGCACGCCTGGGCGCCTAGCAGGGAGTCCTTCGAGGATCCAACTATCTCAAAAGACAGTGTGGCTGTGTATGAATTGTGTGTAACCTCGAGCTGGCAGGATCCCATGGCCGGGATAACATTACCGTTGTAATCGACCAACTGACAGCGGGATGGCCGAATCGGTAGTTTGACCTTCAAGGCGTAGAAGGCTGACCATGCAATGAGATTGGTGGAGGCACCAGTGTCTAAACGGAATGTGATTGGTGATCGGTTGACTGTTAGGGTAGCACACCATTCATCACCCGGATTAACGCTGTGCACTGGCATCGGCTGGTGGGTCCTACTTGGGGACATCCGATTTCTGTCAATTACCGCAACGCGGAAGGCTTCCCGGTCGTCGGTATCACCGGTCTGTACGTCGTCAGGGTATGACTCGGTGTATGGAGGCTGAATGGCCCGCACGTCCCTGTGAGGCTGGCAGAATTGGGGAGCGTTGGCAGGTTGGGCTGCTCGACAGCAGGCAGCGTAGTGGCCCAACTTGCCACAGCGGAGGCATTGTCGATTTTTTGCTGGACATTGCCGCTTTAAATGTGCGGATCCACAGTTGCCGCACGTCGTGGCGTCATGCCGTTCGTTGCGCCACCGCGCATGCGCAGTTCAGTCCTGCGTAGAGCGCGCCTGCGCGTCACGTCCCTCTGCGTCAACGTCTCTTTTGGTGCGTACAAGCGTGGGAGGCCACGGAAAGCGCGCAAAATGGCTGCCCTCGTCCGGGCCGGGAGGAACTCGATCGACTGGACCCGCTCGGCCTCGTCGGTCCCCTGCCGTGCCGATTCGGTCACCTGGAATTGGAAGTAGCGGCTGGTCGTGTTTTCGTGGAGGACGCAGGTTTCGATAGCGGTGGCTAGGGTGAGGCTCTTAATTTTGAGGAGCTGCTGGCGTATAGTGCCCGAGGTGACCCCAAAATCTATCTGGTCCCGAATCATGGAATCGGTGGTGGCCTCATAGCCGCAGGACTGCGCGAGGATACGGAGGTGTGTCAAAAAAGATTGAAAAGGCTCATCCTTACCCTGCAGGCGCTGCTGGAAGAGGTACCTCTCGAAGCTCTCATTCACCTCGACGCTAAAGTGTTGCTCACGTTTTAGAAGGACCGTCTTGTACTTCGTCTTGTCCTCGCCTTCCGCGAATGCCAGGGAGTTGTAGATGTGGATGGCATGTTGCCCTGCCGTGGAGAGGAGTGGGATCTTCCTGGTGTCCGATGCATTCTCCCTTTCTGTGGCTTCTAGGAAGAGCTGGAAGCGCTGTTTAAACAGCTTCCAGTTGACGCCGAGGTTTCCAGCGATTTGGAGCGGCTGCGGCGGGCTGATGGTGTCCATGGCGCAGGATGGTGGATCTCTGAAGATGTGCAGGTTGGTCTCACAGTTGCTGGGTTCCAATCCTGGTACTATGTCATGTTGGGTGTTCCGCTATACAAACAAACCAACACGGTTGTAGATGGTACAACTCTGTTTTATTATTCTTGATAACAACAACTGTTAACTTATGGCTGTGGTTCGTACTTTACCCGTTAACCTGTGGACCCAGCCCTAACACTATCTTCGAGAGGCACTCAGCACATGGTGTATGTCTGAGTGACATGCTGTGAGCTCTGTGCCCTGAGCTATCTCCTGCTGGAATGAGCGGGAACTGTGGTGTTCCCTGTTTTATAGTGCATGTGCTCTCACTGGTGAATGGCTGTGATGTTGCGTGTGTGTTGATTGGTCCGTTGATCTGTCCATCAGTGTGTGTGTATGATTGCACCATGATATGTTTATATGAATATCATGGCAAGTGCCACCCATTCTGCCATTCCATTTCTCTTACCACAATTATGTGGGAATTTAGGGCTACTGCAAAGAGACCAGACTGAGAATGCTGAATAGTAACGGTCTGTGGAGCAAACTCACTGGGCGGAGTGGCCTAATTCTGCTCCTATGTCTTATGGTCCTGTCATCACCATCAATGGTAAGATTGAGTTTGTTGAACTGTCAGACTGACATAAAATGCTGCTGGTGAACTAAGTGTACTTGGTACAATCACATAAAAACCAAAATATTCACAATTTTTCTGAGGGAAAAGTCTCAATGATCTAAATAAATCAAGATTTGAATTAACTGGATCAAATGGCAAGTCCACACTTTGCTGATCTTTTAAAATGTATTCACTGCTTTTAAAGTATCAATTATCCCCCAGCAGCAGGTCTGCCTAGGTCTCATTCTGTTTACAGCATTGAATGATTTCAGTTTGAAAGGCTCCTAGGAGATCCCCATTTGTATAACCTTATACAGATAAAGGTATCGAGATCTCCATTTGTATAAACTATTACAGATAACGGTAACATCAATTTGACATCAGTAATCATCAGTCACTCATAAAAGTCTCAGAACCTTCTACTTAAATTCAGCCCTTGTTCAGTTTGTCTCACACTCGTTCAAATCAGACGGCTGTGGGTTCAGGTTCCACCCGAGAGATTCCAGCACATCTAGGCTTGGCACTTCTACATAGCATTGAGGGAGTGTGGCTCCGTCTTTCAGTGGAGGAGATGTTAAACTGACACTATTTGCCCAGGAGGCACCTTTCAAAGACGAGCAGGCGGATCCTGTATCCTGACCAATATTCATCCCACAACTAAAACCACGATAGATTATCTGGTCATTTATTTCATCGTTTATGGACCATTGCGGTGTGCAATTTACTGCTGTGTTCCTTACATTATAACAATGACTAAACTCCAAAAAGTATTTCACTGACTGCAAAGTGTTTCAAGCCGTCCCAGGGTTGTGAATTGCTCTATACAAATGAAAGTTTGTTCATTCTCCTGATCATTTCATCACATTGCATCTTATTTATATTGGTACCTCCCAGTTATGCATCATCCCTAATACATTCCAATTTAGAGATGTATCAATAAACAGTACAGGAGGATCTGATTAGGTGACTCTGATTAGATCAATGGTAAGGAGCAGCAAGTCAGTGCTTGTTCATATGTGGCTGCAGCAGCTGAGCTACATTAGTTTCTGTCTTCCAGCAACATTGGTCACAGCTCCATTCAGTTTCAATCCATGATGCCAACCATACAGTGCTCTGATGGACAAACTATTTAACAAACACCCCATTGGATGATGCCATACGCTAGCCACAAATTTTCACTGGCCAGTTTGATTGTCAATTATGGTGCAGTGATCAGTCCTGTTTTTCAGGACGTTTCCTCATAACATATTTACTCTTTTGTACAATATTCAGTGAACTTGTCAATCACATTAATTTATACTGCTACATTTCACTTGCTTTCAACGAAACAGCAGGGATCTCCTTACCATGGATAAAACATTTAAAACAATGCAAGATTATTTTGTAGAGAATTCCGGGCCAATAAATTTAAATTCCAATGTAATGCATATTTTATCAGGCAATTTGCTGTTTTATTGAATCCAAAGTGGAATGCAGTTAATATGCCTGCTGTGGTGTCCCAATGAAACTCAACACAAGCTCCAGGTACTGCACCACATCTTTTGACTGGACTCTTTCCTCTGGATGTTTTGCATTTTATGGACTTATACCCCCACACACTTTCCTGATGGATAATTGAATTTAACAACTGTAGATCATAACCTCTGTCCCAATTTTGTTTTGTATTTCTTTGTTATTTCTTGCAACCACCACCCCGTTTTTCCATCTCATTTCCTTTACATTGTATTTTAGGACATGCCATTCACACCACCTCCAAACACATTTTTTTTAAAACTTGTTCCAATTGCCACACCCTTTGGCTTTGTACCATAGAACCTTGTCATTTAATCTCACCTGCCCTCCACCCTATCAAAGACTTTCCCTTTTGCTCTCCTCAATTTCTCCTTGCTCAAAACCTATTACCTTTCTAATTTGTGTTAAGCTGCAAATGTTTTCATAGATTACAATTGTGAAAGGTTTTGAACAAGTGAAAGTGGTAGCGGGGGGTGGGAAGAAAACCAAAAGGGGAAAGTGTATGATGAGGAGGCAGGCAGGAGAGATTAACTACTGGCATCTCAGGAGCTGATTTAGCACAGTGGGCTAAACAGCTGGCTTGTAATGCAGAACAAGGCGAGCAGCGCGGGTTCAATTCCCGTACCGGCCTCCCCGAACAGGCGCCGGAATGTGGCGACTAGGGGCTTTTCACAGTAACTTCATTTGGGCAGCACGGTAGCATTGTGGTAGCACAATTGCTTCACAGCTCCAGGGTCCCATGTTCGATTCCGGCTTGGGTCACTGTCTGTGCGGAGTCTGCGCATCCTCCCCGTGTGTGCGTGGGTTTCCTCCGGGTGCTCCGGTTTCCTCCCACAGTCCAAAGATGTGCAGGTTAGGTGGATTGGCCATGATAAATTGCCCTTAGTGCCCAAAATTGCCCTTAGTGTTGGGTGGGGTTACTGGGTTATGGGGATAGGGTGGAGGTGTTGACCTTGGGTAGGGTGCTCTTTCCAAGAGCCGGTGCAGACTCGATGGGCCGAATGGCCTCCTTCTGCACTGTAAATTCTATGATAATCTCCACTCAAACCCAGCTAAGACCACGATCATTATTTTCAGCACAAGGAAATCAACAACTGTACAATGACGACTTCCGGTGGCGGCTATGAGGGAGTAGGTCGCACATTTGGTGGCTCACGTTTCGGTTGGACTTTTGGACCTTTCCCCCCCCCCGACTTTTTTGCGCTTTTGAGTGCGGAACTGGACAGCAATAGTACTCAGGCAGTGAACCCATGCAGAGTTGTATGGACTTAAGAAGCCAGAGGCACCATAAATAGCAGAAGTGGTCAAACAAGGGCACGGTGGAGGCGGTGAGAGAGACCAATATGGCCGGTGTCCAGAGCACGGCGCCGACAGTCCAGCCTACAATGGAGCAGCTGATACAGGCTATGCAGGAGGGTTTTTAGCTCTGAAGCGCGATAATTTGGAGCCGCTCCAGAAGTCGATGGACCGATTGGAAAAAAGGCTCGATGATCAGGCTGAGAAGCTCCAGAAGCTGGAGAAGACGGTGGAGAAACAGGCCGACTTACCCTGCGTGTTTACCAAGACCTGAGCACTGAGTTGGCCAGGAGGAGGGGAGGCTACAGGCAGGTGAAGGAGATTTTGTACAAGAACAAGGTGAAATTCGGGCTGCTTTTTCCGGCGCGACTGTGGGTTACGTATGAGAGCCAGCACCACTATTTCAAGGAACCCGAGAAGGCAATGGACTTTGTTAAGAAGCAAGGGCTGGCTCTGAGCTGAGGACTCTTGGACTCATGGTAGAACCTGTAAGTCTATTTTGTTTGTCTCTCGCTTTGAGAGATGCCTGGATGCTTGGGTCCGTTCTTTTGCGTTTTTCCGACCTTTTTAGGTTGATGTATTTTGGTTGCGATGTGTTTTTGTTGTTCTTTTTCGTGGTTTCCCTGAATGTTTCCTTTTTGGGGTTTCTTGTTTGGTTGGAGGTTTGGTAGGGGGAAAATAAAAGTTAAAAAGGTGTGGTTATGATGGGGGATTCGGGGGAATTATTTGCAAACTTTTTCTGTGTGGGGAGAAGGGCTGAGAGTGCCTGGTACTTCTTATCTCTATCTGTTTGATCTAAATTGCACTATTATTGGGGATGTCTTTGACTTGTACAGAGTGTGTGTTTAAGCAGAGCTGGTTTGGGGAAGTGGTATGGATGGGCCGGGGGAGGGGAGCGAGGGAACAATGGGTGAGAGACGCGCTGGCGCCAAAACTGGGAGACACCAGGCTAGCTGGGTGGGCTAGTCAACGGAAGCCAGGTGGGGAGAGGCTCATTTAGTTAGACTAGAGCTGGGGTTAAGTGGTAGGCTGGTGTTACTAGGAGGGGGGGGGGGGTTGATCTGCTCACGAGGATGGAAACTGGACATGGCAACAGTGAGGAGGTCATGGGTGGAGCCGGCCAGGAGGCGGGCCAGAGGAAGCGCGAAACATGGCTGGGGGTCTGGCCAAGGAAAGGGGATGGCTGATGGCGAAGTGCCCCCCAACCAGGCTGATTACCTGGAATGTTAGAGGGCTAAACGGGCCAGTGAAGAGGGCGTGAGTTCGCGCATTTGCGGGTTCTGAAGGTGGACGTAGTCATGCTGCAGGAGATGCACCTGAAAGTGGCAGACCAGGTTAGGTTGAGGAAGGGCTGGGTTAGTCAGGTCTTTCATTCAGGGCTCGACACTAAGACTAGGGGGGTTGCGATCCTGATTAATAAAAGGGTTCAATTTGAGGCGGAGGGTACAGTTGCGGATGGGGGCGGCAGATTTGTTATGGTTAGGGGTAAGCTAGAAGGGGTGAGAGTAGTCTTGGTCAGTGTGTATGCCCCTAATTGGGACGATGTGGATTTCATCAGGAGGTTGCTAGGGAAGACCCCCGACTTGGACTCACGCAAACTGATCATGGGTGGGGACTTTTAACACAGTCCTGGACCCGAGCCTGGATTGGTCATCTTCAACAACGGGCAGGTTGCCAGCGATGGCAAAGGAACTGAGATTGTTCATGGAGCAAATGGGGGGAGCGGATCCGTGGAGATTTAGCCGGCCGTTGGCGAGGGAGTTTTCGTACTACTCCCACGTCCATAAGGTGTATTCCCAAATTGATTTCTTTGTCATGAGTCGGGACTTGCTGGCCGGGGTGGTGGGGGCAGAATATTCGGCAATTACCATATCGGACTATGTTCCGCATTGGGTAGACCTTCGGATTTGTAAGGATAGCTTCCAGCGCCCACAATGGAGGTTGGAAGTTGGATTGCTTGCGGATGAGGAGGTATGCGAGGCTCAGGAAATGCATGCAGAATTACCTGCAGGCAAATGATACCGGAGGTCACAGCAGCAGTGCTCTGGGAGGCACTGAAGGCAATGGTGAGAGGGGAGCTGATCTCAATCCAGGCTCATAGGGACAGGACAGACAGGGCAGAAACGGACCGACTGGTTCAGGAAATTTTACGGACGGAGAGGAGCTACACGGAGTCCCCAAGGCCAGTTACTCAGGAAATGACAGAGGCTGCAGGCCACGTTCAGGGTGCTGACTACAGGCAAGGCTGTGGAGCAGCTTAGAAAGGCAAAAGGTGTGATATAAGAGCATGGAGAGGCCAGCAGAATGCTCGCGCAACAACTGACGGTCATGCAGTCGGGTAAAACCCCGGGGCCGGATGGGTACCCGGTGGAGTTTTACTAAAAGTTTGCCGAGATAGTGGGGCCGGTGCTGGTCAGGGGTTTTAACGAGGCAAGAGACAGAGGGGTTCTACCCCCGACGATGTCGCAGGCCACTATTTCACTTATTCTGAAACGGGATAAAGACCCGGAGGCCTGCGAGTCTTATAGGCCGATCTCTTTGATCAACGCAGATGCTAAGTTACTGGCCAAGATCTTGGTGACTAGAATTGATGACTGTGTACTGGACGTAATTGCAGAGGACCAAACTGGGTTCGTAAAGGGTAGGCAACTGGCGGCCAATCTAAGAAGGCTGCTTAATGTGATCATGATGCCCCCGGAGAGCAGGGAGGCAGATAGTGATAGCTATGGATGTGGAAAAGGCTTTCGACCGGGTTGAGTGGGACTATCTGTGGGAGGTGCTGGGAAGGTTTGGGTTTGGGGAGGGGTTCATTGACTGGGTTAGGCTGTTATACCAGGCCCCAGAGGCTAGTGTAAAGACGAACAGGATGACATCAGATTACTTCAGACTACACCGCAGGACAAGACAGAGTTGCCCTCTCTCCCCACTGCTGTTCACGCTGGCCATAGAGCCGCTGGCAATTGCTCTGAGAGCTTCAAAGGACTGGAAAGGGCTGGTCCAGTGGCGGGGGGGGGGGGGGGGGGGGGGGACACGACATTAAAGTCTCGTTTTATGCGGATTACCTGTTGCTATACGTATCGGACCAAATGGCGGGGTTGGACGGTATCATGGAAATCCTGAGGGAATTTGGCCAGTTTTCAGGATATAAATTGAACATGGCTAAGAGCGAGTTGTTCGTAATTCAGGCGAGGGGGCAGGAGAGTCGGCTGAAGAGGTTGCCGTTCAGGCTGGTAGGAGAAAGCTTTAGGTACTTGGGGATACAGGTGGCACGGGACTGGGGCAAGTTGCATAAGCTCAACCTGTCCCGATTGGTGGAACGAGTGAGGGAGGAAGTTTGGAGCTGGGATGCGCTCCCGCTGTCACTAGTGAGGAGGGTGCAGACTGTTAAGGTGACGATTCTCCTGAGATTCTTCTTCACATTTCAGTGTCTCCCCATTTTCATCCCGAGGTCCTTCTTTAAGAGGCGGAATAAAATTATCCTGGGATTTGTCTGGGCAGGAAAGTCCCCGTGGGTGAGGAAGGTGATGCTCGAACGGAACAGAGGGGAGGGGGGCGCTGGCGTTGCTGAACTTTAGTAACTACTACTGGGCGGCCAACATAGCGATAAGGAAATGGATGGTGGGCACGGGGTCGGTTTGGGAGCAGATGAAGGCTGCTTTGTGCAGGGGCACCAGTTTGGCGGCCCTGGTTACGGCGCCTCTGCTGCTCCCGCTGGCGCGGTACTCCACCAGCCCTATAGTGGTGGTGGCTTTGGGGCCAGTGGAGGAGGCATATAGGGGAAGTGAGAGCATCGGTGTGGACCCCAATCTGCGGCAATCACCAATTTGCCCCGGGGAACATGGACGGTGGGTATCGACTGTGGCGGAGGGCGGGGATTGTGAGGTTGGGTGATCTATTCCTGGAAGGGAGCTTTCCGATCATGAGGGCGTTGGAGGGGAAGTTTGGGCTGGTGGGAAAGAATGACTTTAGATACTTACAGGTGTGGGATTTCGTGCACAGACTGGTGCCGTCCATCCCACGCCTCCCGCCAAAGGGGAGGCAGGACAGGGCAGTTTCTTGGGGAGAGGTAGGTGAGGGTAGAGTCTCAGATATTTACAAAGAACTAATGGGAGCAGAGGATACACAGACTGAGGACCTGAAGCTTAAGTGGGAAGAGGAGCTTTGGGGGGGCTGGGGGGGGGGAAAGAGATGGAGGACGGTATTTGGGCAGAGGTTCTGGGCAGAGTAAACACGCCTGCAACATGTGCCAGGCTCAGTCTGATCCAGTTTAAGGTTATGCACCGGGTGGCCCACATGACGGTGGCCCGGATGAGTAAATTCTTCGGGCTGGAGGACAAGTGTGCCAGATGCACCGGTGGGCCGGCTAATCACGTGCACATGTTCTGGTCGTGCCCTAGACTCAGGGGTTCTGGCAGGGATTCGCGGACATCAGGTCCCGGGTTTTGAAAACTGGGGTGGTAATGAGCCCTGAGGTGGCAAACTTTGGGGTATCGGAGGACCAGGCCGTCCAGGAGAAGGAGGCTGACGTCTTGGCCTTTGCTGCCTTGGTAGCCCAGTGACTAATACTATTGGCATGGAGGGACTCAAAGCTCCTGAAGACCGAAGCATGGCTATCGGACATGGCGAGCTTTCTTGGTCTAGAAAAGGTTAAGTTCACCTTGAGAGGTTAATTATCGGGGTTCGCCCGGAGGTGGCAGCCATTCATTGACTTCTTCGTGGAGAATTAATCATCAGCAGGGTGGGGCGGGGGCTATGGTAGTGTAGAGTAGGGGGTGATTTAGGCAGGTCCTTGCGAGAATGGAGTCGTGGTTTGCACTATGTGTTATCTGCTTTTCCTTTTGCACGGTACTATACAATGTCATTGTTTTATATATATGCCAAAAATACCTCAATAAAATTGTTTATTAAAAAAACAACTGTACAATGACTCCCAATTGTCTCTAATATTCCATCTTCGACGTGTGCTGGAATGCAAACTGAGTTTGACCACATTGAAGCCAACCTAAAACTGCCGATCCGTGAAAGCTTTTCAAACCTACCAAATATATGACTCAAATCACAACTCTTTCTAGACCTCTGCAAATGCTTCGAGTGATGCAGGTTTTGACAAAAAGGACAAAAGGTATGATCACTAGGCTGACATCGATATTGCCAAAAAAGATCTGCTGAGTGATCTGACAGTAGAGCCTGCAGGTTCGATGTCCCTCAAAAGTATTGGTCTACACTGAACAAAATGCACAAACCCCATGCATGGATATCACAATCCACCACAAATGGAAATTCAAAGACAGCCTAGCATGGGGCTGTGGTCAGCCGGATCGGACAGCTGAGCACATAGTCAATGGATGTGTTCTATGAATATTTGCTGTAGGATTAAAGGCAATCCAAATGACAACACACTGTCTGTGACTTGGCAGTCCCACTTGGATCTAGACTTGTAAAGCTGCAACAAGTCACATGCAAGAAGATGATGATTTCTAACTGTTCCTAATTCTAGTGAAAGATCAGGGGCAAAATTCTCCAGTGTCGGCGCGATGTCCGCCGACCGGCGCCAAAAATGGCGCAAATCAGTCTGGCATCACGCCGTCCCAAAGGTGCGGAATCCTCCGCCCCTTGACCGGCCAAGCCCTCACCTTGAGGGGCTAGGCCCGCGCCGGACTGATTTCCGCCCCGCCAGCTGGCGGAAAAGGCCTTTGGTGCCCCGCCAGCTGGCGCAGAAATGACATTGCCGGGCGGCGCATGCGCGGGAGCGTTAGCTGCCGCTCACGGCATCCCCGCGCATGCGCTGTGGAGGGAGTCTCTTCCGCCTCCGCCATGGTGGAGACCGTGGCGAAGGCGGAAGGAAAAGAGTGCCCCCACGGCACAGGCCCGCCCGCGGATCGGTGGGCCCCAATCGCGGGCCAGGCCACCATGGGGGCACCCCCCGGGGCCAGATCGCCCCGCGGCCCCCCTCCCCAGGACCCCGGAGCCCGCCCGCGCCGCCTTGTCCCGCCGGTAAGAGAGGTGGTTTAATCCACGCCGGCGGACAGGCATTCTAGCTGTGGGACTTCGGCCCATCCGGGCCGGAGAATCACGGGGGACCGCCAACCGGCGTGATTCCCGCCCCCGCCGAATCTCCGGTGCCGGAGAATTCGGCAACCGGCGGGGGCGGGATTCACGCCAGCCCCCGGCGATTCTCCGACCCGGCGGGGGGTCGGAGAATCTTGCCCCAGGTATGCAATGTTAACCCTGTTTCTCTCTCCACAGATGCGGTCAGACCTGCTGAATATTTCCAACATTTTTGTTTTGATTGCAGTTAATGCGTGAGCTCAATTGTTACACAAAAAATGTTTCCTTTTAGTACACTACTCTTGAGATGCGCTGATTGGGAGAGAATAGTTAATCGGCAGAAACTGCTGCAATGGTGGGTCTGGCAATGAAAGTCTTATGTTCACCATCGACATTACACTATATTTGTATCACAAACTGTTGGAATGTTAATCCGATCACACTGCAGCAATGTCATTGTTGCAACTGGCACCTTGTGAAATTCATACACAATGACTGACCTCCTTCACCAGCATAAAAAAAAAGCGTACGGCACTACGTAAAAGTAAATTAGAGCCAAATGAAATATAGCAACTGACAGAGGAATAAAGAGAGGGATTAAGCAGATTAATGGCAGCAAAATGACAGAGAAAGGAAAGGTTAAAAAAATTAAAAAGGATAAGCAGAAGGGTGCAGCGTAACCCAGTCTTGCTTGGGAATTTTTGTATTGGTCCTTCTGAAGTTAATGATGGGATAATAGGAGAGGGGGGGGTGTATGTGATATCTTTTACCATTTAAGTATAAAACCAGCAGTCTCATTCATTGTGGTCGGGAACAGTAGAACACCCAGTATGTATGCCACTGCACTGGGTTCAACGGAATGGCTAAACCAAAAAAAAGATTGGAGTTCAATCCTGGTGATCACATCATACAACGATCAAGAAGTTGTTGACTAATCATAATGAAGCTAATGATGGACAGGCACAAATCATCCAGAACAATTATGGTATGGAAAAGAAGCAATGAGATAGTAAGAAGCATTTATATGTGCCATTTCTGGATGTTTCATAGATGCAGTTGGAATGTAGTCACTGTTATAATGCAGGAGCACATAGCTGTAATTATAATGTAGGTTCAGGAAAACAGGCATTTTCTTCTGTTCATGGGTAACACCATGGGACATCAACTAGTTTATTTCTAAAAGTAGAACAGCATGTTCATGATAATGTAAAACTAATAAACAACTTCACACTATAAAAATGCATGTTAGTCTTAGCAACCTTTGCATGAATACCATTTTTCTGATAATCAATCATGATTTTTTGAAATTGTGGTATGTGTCTGTAAAATGTCAATGGTGAGCATGCGTTTCCACTACTGAGACATGTCAATGAGTGAGTTGCAACATAGCTACTTCACCATGTAGATTCAACTAATGTCAGAATTGCAAGAATACAGCACTAAGGCTGCATTAAATCCTCAGATTTATTTAAGAGTTTTGAATAAGTTAATTGGTTATCCAATGCTGACAGTAAGATTCCTAAACACCCAATTAAAATTAATGGAAAAGTTTTCACTCTGAGAATAACAGCTACATCTAATAATCACATCACAGACTTTCTACTAACTTGACATTACAGCATGTCAATGAAGGATGTGGCCCTCAGAATTGAGAAGTCTAGATAAAACTGAAATTTACCAGTGTTCTCTGCCAGAACTTACATGGCAAGGGGTTAGTGGTTGCCATATGTCAGAAAATAGTTTGACAGCTGCTTAATTTTTCAGAACATTAAAGTCGAATGATATTTTTTGACTTTTAATAAGTTTTATTTTCATTTCTATTTTTTGCACCTATTTTATCTACGTTACTTTATTGACATTAATCAATGTATTTTGTTTACTTACATTTAACCGCTTTTAAACATAAACTTCCGATTAATTTGGTATTTTATCTGTCTCAGTTGGGGAAACACTTGATGTTTATAACATTAAAAAGGCTTTACTTGATGCATTACGATCCTTCTGAGATAAACACGTCAACATGACACTCTACTCCAAATAGAGAACCTTGTATAACACTGCCACCTAGCTCTCCTTTGGTTGAATGCTATTTCCCTCTATCCATATATTGTTACTAGAAATACCTTTGTTCTAATGTTTTATGGGGTTTGTTCAGTATAAAAAAAGAGATTTGCATTTATATATCACCTTTCATGACCTCAGGGCATATCAAATGCTTTACATAGAACATACAGTGTAGAAGGAGGCCATTCGGCCCATCGAGCCTGCACCGACCCACTTAAGCCCTCACTTCTACCCTATCCCCATAACCCAATAACCCCTCCTAACCTTTTGGACACCAAGGGCAATTTAGCATGGCCAATCTACCTAACCTGCATAATTTGGACTGTGGGAGGAAACCGGAGCACCCGGAAGAAACCCACGCAGACACGGGGCGAACGTGCAGACTCCGCACAGACAGTGACCCAGCAGGGAATTGAACCTGGGTCTTGTGCTACCGTGCTGCCCGATACAGTCAACAAAGTGTAGTCACAGTTATAATGTAGGAAACATGGCAGCCAATTTGTACACAGCTAAGAATGCACTTTTTAAAGTGATGTTTTGTATGAAGGATAACTGTTGGCCAAGATATGCATTGGGAGAATTCCCATGCTCTTAACAGTAGATGGTCACCACTGTTAGAAAATGTGATTTGAAAAAAATGTACAATTTGAAGAGTATAGTTCAGCACATTCACGGTGTCATGGTTTTTAAAAATAAAAGCCTGGTAACCAGGTTTCTCCCCGAGGACAGGGAACAGAATTTATAACCAGCTGCCAATGTACAGAAATGTCAACCAACAACTAGCCTCTAGTCAATCTCAAAGATACACCTTTGTTAACTATTTTCCCATTGGCAATATCCAAGTTGTAGCCTTAAAGGGACAGACTTGGTGAAATGCACCTCCATCTTGGTAGCTCAACATCACAGTCACGTTTACTGTGAGCAGTATCATAAAAGATCAGCCAATCTTGTTAGAAATGAGCATCGGAATAGGTAATGCACACCCGTGTTAATAAAAATGTAGCATTTCAGCTTCTAACTTTCAAATTATCAAATGCTTTTAAATTGCAAAGGAAATTCTACAAGTCACAGTCTAAAATACCTGTAACCAATTCTGATGCATCAAATAAAATGGGTTCCTTTTGCTGTTTTATACAGACCTAATTTTTAAAATAATTGTGAAAGAAAGACTGAAGTATAATACAACTATTTAAGTTGGTACATTGATAATCTGCAGAATTAACTCACTGTTACTAGTGAGTGTGCAATAACATCTTAGATAGATTTGAGCAAATTGGGACACTAAAAATAGATGCGAGCTGAGAAATTCAACTTGCACAAAATTCCGACTCAATCATTTACCAAAAAGGGAGAGCTGCCAGGGCGAGCATTTCCAGGCCAGCAATGACTGCAATAAATGTGTAGATTCATGAGGACATCTGTTCCTTCCAGTTCCATGAAAATATAAATATGAAAACATTTTGGGGTTGTTTTTTTGCAGGACCTTCAGCCGCCCTTTTAAAAGCCATTGGTTAGGTAACTCTCAGGTCCAGGTTCAAATAGATGGGGAGCTTGAAGTCAAATGAATGAGGAATTTGTAGCCAGCGTTGGATTTTGATTTGCTTAGTAAAAGCTTTGGGCGGACTTGCTGGTTACCCACTGATCCTCGTGGCTTGATGTCATATGGGCCCACCCACCCCACAGGTGCAAATCCAATGGCTGCAACTTGGAATTTCTCCACCCGGCCCCCAGGTCTCTTTAGCATCGGTGGCAGTAAAGAATGAAGAACTTGGCTGCACATAAATTGTACATTCAGCCTCAAAATGTAAATTCTAAAACAGTAAGTGCAGGTTTTCGTTAAAAGTAATTCAATTCTGTCAAGTATTTTCAGAGCATCTCTGCCATGTTCCCTCACAATTAGATAGGAATGTTAAAAACAGGAATATTAAAAAAATTAGAAAGTCCATCCATTTTAACAAGCTTGTTGGGCATAGTGGTGTATGTATTGAAATTCACTGCATCAGAGCTGAGTACTGTCAGTTCAAACAGAATTGTCCTAGACTTTCTGTATTCATACAATTTCAAAGTAAAACATTTTCTTAAAAATAATCTGCACACAATGGTGAAAATATTAATGAGTCAAAGCATGGCTTTCAAACCCTGTGTGCAATTTCAACTATTACACATTAATGTAATGTGACTAATATGTAACATGATGGAGGAGATGGGGATGCGGAGCACTATGAGTTTTCAGAGTTTACTACTATAGTATTATCAAATGTTAAAATAATTTATACTATAGTAGCTCATTGCAGCATCTGTTGGCAAGCGATGTCTGTTTCAAAACTCTTATACACATAGGTCACCCACCATCATCTGCTTTGTCAACTATGCATTAACCATGTTATTGTTAAAACTTCTGTTTTGTAATGAGTTCCGTAAGTTGCTGCATTTTGCCATCTCTCAAGGCATCACGGATAGACTGGAAGAATCCAAAGTAGTGATGGAGATTATGGATCATGAGAAGGACTCCAGCCAGCAGCTCATTTGTCACGAGAAGATGGTAGAGGTAGGCACGCGTGTGGCTCTTGCAGCAAAAGCAGGAGCAACCCTCCAACAAGGGCGTGAAGTCACCACGAAACCTGAACGGCAAAAGTCACATAAACAGCAGGCAAATAGGTATCTCAAAACTAACCGCGGAATCAGTCGGTCTTAAATAACACACAATTAGCGATAAACTTTAGCAGTAACAAAAAACTGAAGGTGAATGACATTAATTAGGGGCTGCAAAATTATAAAAATGGCACTATATCTTCTTAATGAATTCTCCTTCAAGTCATCTATTCAATTAATAATAATAAACTGAGGCAGAAATATGTTGCTTCCTACCCAATTATGCCATGTTTGTGTTTTATATATCCCTGCAAACTAAGTAAGTGCAATTCAGAAGGCATTTCTGTAGTTGGGTGGAGCTGCTAGTAATGAATGATCCGCTAGGAATTCATTTCTCTGTTCCAAGGCAAACAGCTCACAGTATTAAGTAAGATAGCTCCATCCCATAAAATAAACAGAATGGACAGATGATGTAATAGATACAAACAATG
Source organism: Scyliorhinus torazame (assembly GCF_047496885.1). Classification (NCBI taxonomy): domain Eukaryota; kingdom Metazoa; phylum Chordata; class Chondrichthyes; order Carcharhiniformes; family Scyliorhinidae; genus Scyliorhinus; species Scyliorhinus torazame. The sequence goes on from NC_092714.1 coordinate 114,232,073, forward strand.
ATCACTAAGAATCACAGAGAGCAGAAAGTTTCTGAGCTAATCACTAGCCTGGGCTGGCTCAGGTGGATTGTACCTGGTCATGGTAAGGGATTTAGATGGAGAGGGCTGTGAGGAAACACAATGAAAGCAGACCTTCCAATTCTGACAGATGTGCCATCACACATACTGAAAATTCATGTGTAAACATTTCAGGGGCTACAAAAGTAAAATCACTGGTATAGGCTTGTATTTTGTTGAGTTTAGGTTAATGAGGGATCTAATTGAATGGGAGAAAATATCTTCTTTGGTTATCACTCGCAAATGAGTAAGATTGCCCACCTATGAAACTGCGTGTCACTGGTCATGGGCTTTTAAAAAATATATATATTTTATTCAAGATTTTTTGGCCAAACACAACAGTACGTAGTGTTTCTTTTAAACAACAATAAAGCAATATAAATAACAGTGGCCAGTTTTAAACAAATAAATAAATAATATATGAACAGAAACAAAAACCAAACTAAATGGCAACTGCCTTGTCAAAAATAAATATTCTCCAAAGATACAATCCAACAGTCCAATATACATTGCCTAAAACAAGTGCCTATACATATACAATAACATCCCTGAGAGTCCGTCCGATTCCTCCTCCCCCCCCCCCCCCCCCCCGGGTTGCTGCTGTTGTCTTCTTCTTTTCCATTCCCTCTATCTTTCTGTGAGGCAGTCGACGAACGGCTGCCACCGCCTGGTGAACCCTTGAGCCGAACCCCTTAGTACAAACTTAATCCGTTCTAACTTTATAAACCCTGCCATGTCGTTTATCCAGGTCTCCACACCCGGGGGCTTGGCTTCCTTCCACATTAACAATATCCTGCGCCGGGCTACTAGGGACGCAAAGGCCAAAACATCAGCCTCGCTCGCCTCCTGCACTCCCGGCTCTTCTGCAACCCCAAATATAGCCAACCCCCAGCTTGGTTCGACCTGGACCCCCACCACCTTCGAAAGCACCTTTGCCACCCCCACCCAAAACCCCTGTAGTGCCGGGCATGACCAGAACATGTGGGTGTGATTCGCTGGGCTTCTCGAGCATCTCGCACACCTATCCTCTATCCCAAAAAATTTACTGAGCCGTGCTCCAGTCATATGCGCCCTGTGTAACACCTTAAATTGTATCAGGCTTAGCCTGGCACACGAGGACGATGAGTTTACCCTACGTAGGGCATCAGCCCACAGCCGCTCCTCAATCTCCTCCCTCAGCTCTCCTTCCCATTTCCCTTTCAGCTCATCTACCATGCTCTCCCCCTTGTCCCTCATTTCCCTATATATGTCCGACACCTTACCATCCCCCACCCATGTCTCTGAGATCACTCTATCCTGCACCTCCTGCGTCGGGAACTGCGGGAATTCCCTCACCTGTTGCCTCGCAAAAGCCCTCAGTTGCATATACCGAAATGCATTCCCTTGGGGCAACCCATATTTTTCCGTCAGCGCTCCCAGACTCGCAAACGTCCCATCTACGAACAGATCTCTCAATTGTGCTACCCCTGCTCTTTGCCATGCTCCAAATCCCCCATCCATTCTCCCCGGAACAAACCTATGGTTATTTCTTATCGGGGACCGCACCGAGGCTCCCGTCTTTCCCCTATGCTGTCTCAACTGCCCCCAAATTTTCAATGTAGCCACCACCACCGGGTTTGTGGTGTATTTCTTCGGTGAGAACGGCAACGGTGCCGTCACCATAGCTTGTAGGCTAGTCCCCCTGCAGGACGCCCTCTCCAATCTCTTCCACGCCGCTCCCTCCTCTTCTCCCATCCACTTACACACCATTGAAATATTGGCGGCCCAGTAGTACTCACTTAGGCTCGGTAGTGCCAGCCCCCCACTGTCCCTACTACGCTGCAAAAATCCCCTCCTCACTCTCGGGGTCTTCCAGGCCCACACAAAACTCATAATACTCTTCTCGATTCTTTTGAAAAAAGCCTTCGTGACCACCACCGGGAGGCATTGAAACACAAAAAGGAATCTCGGGAGGACCACCATTTTAACCGCCTGCACCCTACCTGCCAGTGACAGGGACACCATGTCCCATCTCTTAAAGTCCTCCTCCATCTGTTCCACCAACCGCGTTAAGTTAAGCCTATGTAATGTACCCCAATTCTTGGCTATCTGGATCCCCAAGTACCGAACGTCCCTTGTTACCTTCCTCAACGGTAAATCCTCTATTTCTCTGCTCTGCTCCCCTGGATGCACCACAAACAACTCACTTTTCCCCATGTTCAATTTATACCCTGAAAAATCCCTAAACACCCCAAGTATCCGCATTATCTCTGGCATCCCCTCCGCCGGGTCCGCCACATATAGCAACAAATCATCCGCTACAGAGATACCCGGTGTTCTTCTCCTCCCGAGTACTCCCCTCCACTTCCTGGAACCCCTCAGTGCTATGGCCAGGGGCTCAATGGCCAGTGCAAACAATAACGGGGGCAGAGGATATCCCTGCCTCGTCCCTGTATGGAGCCGAAAATAATCAGACCCCCGTCCATTCGTGACCACGCTCGCCATCGGGGCCCTATACAGCAACTGTACCCATCTGATATACCCATGTCCAAAGCCAAATCTCCTCAGCACCTCCCACAAATAATCCCACTCCATTCTATCAAATGCTTTCTCGGCATCCATCGCCACCACTATCTCCGCTTCCCCCTCTGGTGGGGGCATCATCATTACCCCTAGCAGCCTCCGTATATTTGTATTCAGCTGTCTCCCCTTCACAAACCCAGTTTGGTCCTCATGAACCACCCCCGGGACACAATCCTCTATCCTCGTTGCCATTACCTTGGCCAGAATCTTAGTGTCCACATTCAGGAGGTAAATAGGCCTATAGGACCCGCATTGCAGCGGGTCTTTTTCCTTCTTTAGGAGGAGCGATATCGTTGCCTCTGACATAGTCGGCGGCGGCTGCCCCCCTTCCTTTGCCTCATTAAAGGTTCTCATCAGCAGCGGGGCGAGCAAGTCCATATATTTCCTATAGAATTCAACTGGGAATCCGTCTGGTCCCGGGGCCTTCCCTGCCTGCATGCTCCCAATCCCTTTCACTACTTCCTCCGTCTCAATCTGTCCTCCCAGTCCCGCCCTCTCCTGCTGCTCCACCTTAGGAAATTCCAGCTGATCCAGAAAGCACATCATTCTCTCCTTCCCATCCGGGGGCTGAGCTTCATATAATCTTTCATAAAATGCCTTGAACACGCCATTCACTCTCTCCGCTCCCCGCTCCATCTCTCCCTCCTCATCTCTCACCCCCCCTATCTCCCTCGCTGCTCCCCTTTTCCTCAGTTGGTGGGCCAGCAACCTGCTCGCCTTCTCCCCATATTTGTACTGTACACCCTGTGCCTTCCTCCATTGTGCCTCTGCATTACCCGTAGTCAACAAGTCAAATTCTATATGTAGCCTTTGCCTTTCCCTGTACAGTCCCTCCTCCGGTGCCTCCGCATATTGTCTGTCCACCCTCAAAGTTCTTTCAACAACCGCTCCCTTTCCCTACCCTCCTGCTTTCCTTTATGTGCCCTAATAGATACCAGCTCCCCTCTAACCACTGCCTTCAGCGCCTCCCAAACCACTCCCACCTGGACCTCCCCATTATCATCGAGTTCCAAGTACCTTTCATTACACCCCCTCACCCTTAAACACACACCCTCATCTGCGAATAATCCCATGTCCATTCTCCAGGGTGGACGCTGTTCTTTTTCCTCCCCTATCTTCAGGTCCACCCAATGTGGAGCGTGATCTGAAATAGCTATAGCCGTGTACTCCGTCCCCGCCCCCTTCGGGATCAGTGCCCTTCCCAAAACAAAAAAGTCTATCCGTGAATAAACTTTGTGGACATAGGAGAAAAACGGAAACTCCTTACTCCTAGGTCTACTAAATCTCCAGGGGTCTACTCCTCCCATCTGCTCCATAAAGTCCTTAAGCACCCTAGCTGCAGCCGGCCTCCTTCCGGTCCTGGACCTCGATCTGTCCAGCCCTGGGTCCAGCCCCGTATTAAAATCTCCACCCATTACCAACTTCCCCACCTCTAGGTCCGGGATACGTCCTAACATGCGCCTCATAAAGTTGGCATCATCCCAGTTCGGGGCATATACGTTCACTAAGACCACCGCCTTCCCTTGCAATTTGCCACTCACCATCACGTATCTGCCCCCATTATCCGCCACTATGGTCTTTGCCTCAAACATTACCCGCTTCCCCACTAGTATAGCCACCCCCCTGTTTTTTGCGTCTAGCCCCGAATGAAACACCTGCCCCGCCCATCCTTTGCATAGTCTGACCTGGTCTATCAGTTTCAGATGCGTCTCCTGCATCATAACCACATCTGCCTTAAGTTTCTTTAGGTGTGCGAGTACCCGTGCCCTCTTTATCGGCCCGTTCAGCCCTCTCACATTCCACGTGATCAGCCGGGTTGGGGGGCTCTTTACCGCCCCCCCCTTGTCGACTAGCCATCTCCTTTTTCAATCCAGCTCCTCACCCGGTTCCCATGTAGCCGTATCTCCCCCCAACGGCGCCCTCCCGCCCCACCCCATACCAGCTCCCCCTTCTCCCCAGCAGCAGCAACCCAGTTAACCCCCCCGCCCTAGATCCCTCACTAGCGTAATTGCACCCCCCATGTTACTCCCAGAAGTCAGCAAACTCTGGCCGATCTCGGCTTCCCCCCGTGACCTCGGCTCCCACTGTGCGAGGCCCCCTCCTTCCTGCTTCCCTGTTTCCGCCATGATTACCATAGCGCGGGAACAAAGCCCGTGCTTCCCATTTGGCCCCACCCCCAATGGCCGGCGCCCCCAGCTCCTCATCCTCCCTCCCCCACGACATGGGGAAGAGAGAAAAGTTACAGGGTCGCAGGATTAACAACTTGGGAAATCATCTCTTCCCCCTTTCCCCCCCTCTTCACCCCACATATTCGCCCCACCACTTTGTCCCAAACGTTCTTTTTCTAGCCCGCTTATTCCTGTTTCTTCTCGACAATAAATGTCCACGCCTCTTCTGCCGTTTCAAAGTAGTGGTGTTTCCCTTAATGTGTGACCCACAGTCTTGCCGGCTGCAGCATTCCAAATTTAACCTTCCTTTTGTGCAGCACCGCCTTGGCCCGATTAAAGCTTGCCCTCCCTTCTCGCCACCTCCGCACTCCAATCTTGATATACGTGGATCACCGCGTTCTCCCACCTACTGCTCAGAGTTTTCTTTGCCCATCTGAGGACCATCTCTCTGTCCTTATATCGGAGAAATCTCACCACTATGGCTCGAGGAATTTCTCCAGCCCTTGGTCTTCGTGCCATAACTCGATACGCTCCCTCCACCTCCAACGGGCCCGTCGGGGCCTCCGATCCCATTAACGAGTGCAGCATCGTGCTCACATATGCCCCGACGTCCGCCCCTTCGGGAAGACCAAGAATCCTTAAATTCTTCCTCCTCGCATTATTCTCCAGCACCTCCAGCCTTTCCACACACCTTTTGTGTTGTACCTCGTGCATCCCGGTCTTCACCACCAGGCCCTGAATGTCGTCCTCATTCTCAGCAGCCTTTGCCTTCACGACCCGAAGCTCCTGCTCCGGAGTCTTTTGCTCCTCCTTTAGCCCTTCAATCGCCTGTAATATCGGGGCCAACAGCTCCTTCTTCATCTCCTTTCTGAGTTCTTCCACGCAACGCCGCAGGAACTCTTGTTGGTCAGGGCCCCATATTAAACTGCCTCCTTCAGACGCCATCTTGCTTTGTGCCTGCCTTCCTGGCCGCTGCTCTAGAGGATCCACCGCAATCCGGCCACTTTCCTCTCCTTTTTCCATCCGTGTCCAGGGGGGGGATTCCCTTCTGGTTTACCGCACAGTGTTTTTAGCCGTTAAGATTGCCGTTGGGGCTCCTATTAAGAGCCCAAAAGTCCTTTCCACCGGGAGCTGCCGAAACGTGTGACTTAGCTGGTCATCGCCGCACCCGGAAGTCCCCTGGTCATGGGTTTTGTGGGTTCTTGGGTGGCTCGGGCTGCATATTCTACTGCACATTTGGTGGATGTTTCAGGGAGGTGGGATTGGTCCTTAAAGACTGCTGGTCTTCCTTTTCAGGCTCCTTTTCGGGACTTTTTCTTGCCGTTAGGTGTTTTTGAAGAATTAGAACCATAGAATCGCGACAGTGCAGATGGAGGCCATTCAGTCCATAAAGTCTGCCGACCCTTTGAAAAAGAACCCTACGCGTGCCCCTGACCTAAATCCATAACCCCACCTAACCCGTATATCTTTGCACACCAAGGGGCAATTTAGAATTGCCAATTACCTAAGGTGCAATTCAGCACGGCCAATCCACCTAACCTGCACATCTTTGGACTATGGGAAGAAACGGAGTACCTGGGGGAAACTCTTGCAGACATGGGGATAGCGTGCAAACTCCATACAGTAACCAAGACCAGAATTGAACCTGGGTCCCTGGCGCGGTGAGGCAGCAGTGCAAATCACTGTGCCACCCCTTGAGTCCCTTCAATCAGGAAGTTCCTCCTCTTCTGAATAAGGGTCTCCCAGGCATTGACATCCATGTTGCATTTCGAGGTAAGACTTCAGGGTGTCTTTGAAGCGTTTCCTTTATCCTTCTCTAGTTCTGGTGCCTTCCTTGAGCTGGGCGAAGAAGATTTGCATTTGCAATCCGAACTCTGGCATCCTAGCACATAACTGGCCCAGCGGAGTTGGTTTCAGATGATCATGGCTTCGATTCTGGTACTCTTGACACCTTCAATGATGCTGGTGTTAGTGAGTCTGTCCTCCCAGCTGACGTGGAGAATCCATCTCAGAGACCCCTTCTGGTAACCCTGATGGTAACCCTCCAGAGCCCTGAGATGGCGCCTGTACGCAGTTTAGGCTTCTGAGCCATATAGGAGAGTTGGGAGGATGACTGCTTGTACAGGAGGATCTTAGTGTCAGTACAGATGTCGGGTCATCAAAGACTCTCATCCTTGGGTGTCGTGCGCGGATTGGATACCATTTTGGGTTTCCACGTCAATGACAGCTTTAGATGAAAGGTTGCTTCCACGTTCCATGTGTGCGAGGGTTTATCCATTGATCTTGATGAGGGAGAGACCGGATCTTGCCGAGGTGGGGGGGGGGGAGGAGGATTGGTGTTGGTAAAGGACTTGATTCTTCAGGTTGAGGCTGAGTCTGATTCTTTGGTACGCTTCCACAAAGGTGTCAAGCAGAGCTTGGAAATTCTCTACCGCGAGAGCAGAAATGGCAGTGTTACCCGCATATTGAAATTGAAGTTCCATAACTGATGTCAGTAAGTCGCTTTCTTTTTGGAGTTCAACCAGTTGAGGCTGAAAAGTTTTCATTCTGTAGACGACGTCCACGCCACTGGAAGCTTGTTCTTGCCAACGTGAAGGATGGTGGCAACGAAAATGTGGAAAATGGTGGCGGCCGTAGCATATCCTTGCTTGACCCCAATCTTGACCTCAAAAGTTTCTGTCTTATTTTGACGGTGAGGACTGTCGCCAACATCTTGCATTGGAGCCATTGGAGGAAGTTGATGAATTTATCTGGGCAGCCAGCCTTTAACAGGGTCTTCCATAGTGCTTGCCGCTTGATTGAGTCAAACGACTTGGTGAGATCAATGAAGGCCATGTAGAGTGGTTGATATTGCTCCTGGCATTTTTATTGAACTTGTTGAGCAGTGAAAATAATGTCCATTGTTCCACGGTTTGGTCGGAAGCCACACTGGCTTCCCAGAAGGATTTCTTCAGAAACTGGGAAAAGATGGCTAGCAAGGATTTGGGTGATGATCTTGCCGGCAATGGAGAGTAGTGAGATTCCTCGGTAGTTTCCATAGTCCGCTTTGTCTCTTTTCTTGAAGATGGTAATGACAGCACTCATTTCTTCTCTGTCCCCAGATTTTCAGGAACAGATGATGGTTGATCTCTTCTCTGATGGAATCCCATCCACTCCCGCAGCTTTTCCTTTCTTCATGTTTCTAATAGCGGCTTCAACTTTATCCACGCTTGGTGAGAGTCCAAGACCATCTTTGATGGAGAGTTGGGGGATTTCCACCAACACTTCCTCATCTACGATTGAAATACAGTTTAGGAGTACTGTGAACTGTTCACTGCATCAAAGGTTGATGTTATTTCACTCTCAAAAGGGTTCGGTCCTTACTCCGCACCGGTTTGAGGCTTGGGCCGTTGGGTCCACATATTGCCTTGGTGGCATTGAAGAAGCCCCGGGAGTTGTGCTCGTCAGCGAGGAGTTACAACTCCCTAGCTTTCTCAGTCCACCATTAGTTCTTAATTTTTCCTAGTTCTTCTTTGTACCTCTGCCTTTGCTGTTTGAGGAGTTCTCCGCTTTGCCTTGCAGGTGATGTGATTTGCCGGCTGTGGGTAGATGAGGTCTTGGATGATGTAGTCGTTCTCGTTGAACTAGTCTTGGTGTTATCTTGACTTGTAACTGATGGTTTCTTCACAGCTCGAGGTGATGGCTGTCTTCAGCTCTTTCCAGTTTTCCTCCACTAGAATTAAAGCTTTTTAGGTTTTGGTGAAGACATTGTTGGATGTTCACTAGCGTGCTTGGCTCTTGAAGCCATTCAACGTTGATCTTTTTTCTGAGCTGTTTCTTCATCTTTCGCTGCTTCTGGTGGAGTTTAATGAATATAGAGGAGCGATGTGCCTGTGCTGCTGTCCAGTAGTCGACTGCACTGGCCATTCCTTTGATGACGAGGACATCCTTTTTGTCTTAGAATCGGATGATGATGTAGTTGAATCATGTGCCAGTGCTTTGTGGATGTCTCCAACAAGTCTTGAACTTGTATTTTTGGCAGAACAATATGTAAGTGATGACCAGCTGGTATTCCTCACATTTGGTGCGCAGGAGAACTCCGTTGGAGTTGCAATTCCCCACTCTTTTCTTTCCGAGGTTTCCTTTCCAGAGTTAGGAGTTCTTTCCAACCCTGGTGTTGAGGTCCCCAAGGAGCATGATCTTATCCTCCAGATCTTTCTTTGGAGCCATCATAGTCTTCAAGGGTTGAGGCATATGCTGGTTCTTGGCAAGTTGTAGACGGAGAGTCATGAGGCATTCGTTGATGCCGACTGGAAGCTCCGAAAGTCGGGTGACGAGTTAGTTCTTGATGGCAAATCCAATTCCATGCATTCAGGGCTTATCCTCGGGTTTTCTTCTCCAGAAGAAGGTGCAACCGCTGCCTGTACTGTACACCAAACTGTACACACTTCAGCCGATACAAAAGGTAAAATGATTGGCACGGGCTGGTTGAGTTTAAAAGATTAAGGAGTGGACTATTGAATGAGAGAAAATAATACTGCAATTAACATGTTTGCGACACAGGGTTCTTCCTGCAGTATGTCCGTTTCACTGATGATATTATTTTTATCCAATGGGAAACTAGATAAAAAAGCAAGAATGTCCTATGTTCACTGCCATAGTAAAATTTGTCAAGTCATTTGGTTCATTACAAAGAGCTGACAACTGATCAGATACTGTACCATAGGAGCCCACAGAAGAGAAATTAGATCAGTCTTTCCTGCAATGCATTTCTCGTTTTGTTATACAAAGAAAAATAAGGGTTATATAGAAATACTCCACCACATTTATTAACAAGTTTATTAAAAATTCATTAACACTTACTGTTCACTTCTCAAGTCAGTTGTAAAAGGAATCATCTTGCCCTCATTGCCCAAGGGCTTGTTACTAATCTCATTATCCCCACAGCCATTTCTTTCCAGCACTGAAATATAATCCAAAGCATTTATTAGAGTTTTAGTTTGAACTTGTATTATACAATGTGCTTGTACTGTTCTCAGCTCTCATCTCAAGTTAACAGTAGGTGAAATATGATGTTAAAGAAAGCTTTCATCAGTTATTGCATCAGTTACTGGACTTCTCACATGGTTATTTGATTCAGCTGCACTAGGTCACAGCAACGTAAACTGCAATTTCAGTTTAATAGTTCGTCATTGGCACATGTGGACAATTACTGTTTGGAATGTTATGCAAAAAATTAAGTTTGAAACTTTAGAACCCTGTTTTTGAGCATAAGCTGAAAGAGTAAGTCACCATCTGACTCCCCAGAACCTGTCCACCATTTACAAGCCACAAATCAGAAATGTTATGGAATATTTTCCACTTGCCTGGATCAGGCAACTTCAACAACAGTCAGCTCACCATCCTGCTCTCGCGTCCACATGTCTATCTTTGGCCTGCTGCAATGTTCCAGTGAAGCCCAGTTCAAACTGGAGGAACAGCACCTTATCTTCCGAATAGCCTCCCGGATTTAACATTGGAGTTCAACAACTTCAGACTGAACTCTCTCCTCCACCTTCACCCTATTTTTATTTCTATCAATTTATTTCTTCCATAGATCTGTTTTTTCCTCACCATTGCCCCCCTCCCCCACCCCACTTTTGAGCCATTTGTTCCCTCTTCCCAGTTGCCCTTTAACACACTGCTCACCTTGGTTTCCCATTCAAACATTCTAATCTCTATGTGCCACCATCAGCACCCTCACCCCCATTTACATTATTTTTGTCTTTCTGTCCACAACATCTTTGTCAATCTCCACCTACCGCTGGCCCTCTATCAGCCCCACCGCTCCATGACCCCCACAACTGTATAAATCTGACCCTATTTCCAGTCCTCTCCAGCTTTGACAAAGTCATCCAGACTTGAAACGTTAGCTCCCTTCTCCCTCCACCGATGCTGTCAAACCTGCTGAGATTGTCCAGTATTTTCGGTTTTTGTTTCAGATTCCAGCATCTGCAGTAATTTGTTTTAGTCCAACACCTGTCGAGCTCCTTAACACCATGCAGGACAAAGCACACCATCCACTAGTTTAATTATTCACTTCCTCCACCACCAATGAACTGTGGTGGTGGTGTACACTAAATACAAAATTCACAGCAGCAACTCACCAATACTCCTTCGAAAGGAGCTTTCAAACCCGCAACGTCTACCACCTAAAAAGACAAGGGGGCAAGAACTCTGCTGCCTGAAAGCTCCCTTAAAGTCATTCACCATCCTGACGTGGAACCATATCACTGTTCCTTCATTATTACAGCTCCCTTCCTAACAGCACTATGTCTGCACCAGATGGGCTGCAGTAGTTCAAGAAGGTAGCTTGCCACCACCTTCTGAAAGGCAATTGGGAATGGGCAACAAACACCCGTGAAAAGAATAAAAATAATTTACAATGTGGAAGTGGAATATAACAACCAAACAGCATAAAGGAGTGACTGAGACCTCTGAACTATAATAGATACAGTAAGAAGTCTTACAACACCAGGTTAAAGTCTAACAGGTTTGTTTTGAATCACTAGCTTTCGGAGCACTGCTCCTTCCTCAGGTGAATGAAGAGGTGGGTTCCAGAAACATAGACAAAGTCAAAGATGCAAGACAATACTTTGAATGCAAGTCTTTTCAGGTAATTAAGTCTACAGGTCCAGACGGAGCAACTGGAGAGAGGTGTGAATTGACTCTAGCCACGACAGTTGGTAGGATTTCACAAACCCAGGCCAGATGGTGGGGGGTGAATGTAATGCGACATGAATCCAAGGTCCCGGTTTAGGCCTTACTCATGTGTGCGGAACTTGGCTATAAGTTTCAGCTCAGCGATTCTGCATTGTCGCGCGTCCTGAAGGCCGCCTTGGAGAACGCTTACCCGAAGATCAGAGGCTGAATGCCCTTGACTGCTGAAGCGTCCCCTGACTGGAATTGAACATTCCTGGCGATTGTTGCGCGATGTCCGTTCATCCGTTGTCGCAGCGTCTGCATGGTTTCGCCAATGTACCACGCTTTGGGAAATCCTTTCTTGCAGCGTATGAGGGTAGACAACATTGGCCGAGTCGCACGAGTATGTACCATGTACCTGGTGGGTGATGTTCTCACGTGTAATGGTGGTACCCATGTCGATGATCTGGCACGTCTTGCAGATCAATGAGTCGAGTGCCATATCCGACATACAAGTTCCAGCCCACCAGCTGACTCACCATGGACTACTCTCCAGAATCGGTTGCATTCTTGGACACACTCATCTCCATCAAGGACGGTCACCTCAGCACTTTGCTTTACCACAAGCCCACAGATAACCTCACGATGCTCCACTTCTCCAGCTTCCACCCTAAACACATTAAAGAAGCCATGCCTCTGGACAAGCCCTCCATATACACAGGATCTGCTCAAATGAGGAGGAGCGTAACAGGCATCTACAGACACTGAAAGATGCCCTCGTACGAACGGGATATGCTGCTCGATTCATTGATCAGCAGTTCCAACGCGCCACAGCAAAAAACCGCACCGACCTCCTCGGAAGAAAAATACGAGACACAACCGACAGAATACCCTTTGTCGTCCGGTACTTTCCTTGAGCTGAGAAACTACGACATCTTCTTTGCAACCTTCAACACATCAGCGATAAAGACAACCATTTTGCCAAGGTCATCCCCACACTCCCACTACTTGCCTTCAAACAACCGTGCAACCTCAACAAACCATTGTTTGCAGGAAACTACCCAGCCTTCAGAACAGCAACCACGACACCACACAACCCTGCCATGGTAATCTCTGCAAGACGTGCCAGATCATCGACATGGGTATGTAGTATGGCTGAGCAGAAACTTATAACCAAGTTCCGCACACATGAGTATGAGTATATAGATGTTTCTGGAACCCAACTCTTCATTCACCTGAGAAAGGAGCAGTGCTCCGAAAGATAGTGATTCAAAACAACCTGTTGGGCTTTAACCTGGTGTTGAAAGACTTCTTACTGTGCTCACTCCAGTCCAACGCAGGCATCTCCACATCTATAATAGATAGCCTGCAGCCAATCAAAATTGACAAGTTTCATTTGCCCAAAATCTAAATGATTTAAAACACCTGGATAAGAGGGAATAGCTATGCTCACTTTCTGTTTTGAAATCCAGCCCAGACAAAGAAATGTTAACATATAGGTTTCACTACTAAATAAAACTATTATCAAAAATATGCTTCAAGCCTGTTAACAAGTTTACAGCTGTGAAACAGGTAACAGTGATATAAAGGTGTGGCGATGTCGGCTTTGGACTGGGGTGGGCACAGCAAGACGTCTTACAACACCAGGTCAAAGTCCAACAGGTTTGTTTGGAATCATTAGCTTTCGGGGCGCAGGTTCTTCTAGGAGTCACCTGATGATACAGGATATATGTCCTATCGAAAGGACAGGCAGATGGGCAAAGGGGGCGAGGCTGCATTGCTAGTAAGGAATGAAGTTAAATTGATAGCAAGGAGCGATATAGGATCAGAAGGCATAGAATCTCTGTGGGTAGAGTTGAAGAATCGCAAAGGTAAAAGACCCTGATGGGAGTTATGTTCAGGCCCCCTAGCAGTAGTCAGGATGTGGGGCAGAAAATGAATCAGGAGATAGAAAAGGCATGTAAAAAAGGCAATATTACAATAATCATGGGGGACTTCAATATGCAGGTGAACTGGGAAAATCAGGTTGGTAGTGGATCCCAAGAAATGGAATTTCTGGAATGTCTAAGAGATGTTTTTTTGGAGCAGCTTGTGACCGAGCCTACTCGGGAACAGGCAATTCTGGATTTGGTGATGTGTAATGAGGCAGACTTGATTAGGGAGCTTAAGGTGAAGGAACCCTCAGGGAGCAGTGACCACAATATGATAGAATTTACCCTGCAGTTTGAGAGGGAGAAGCTCCAATCAGATGTAACTGTATTACAATTAAATAAGGGTAACTACAAAGACATGAGGGAGGAGCTGGCCAGAGTTGATTGGAGAAGGAGCCTAGCAGGGAAGACAGTGGAACAGCAATGGCAGGAGTTTTTGGGGGTTATTAGGGAGGCAGAACAGAAATTCATCCCAAGGAGGAGGAAACATGCGAAGGGGAGGACAAGGCATCTATGGCTGATGAGGGATGTCACGGACAGCATAAAGGCTAAGGAAAAAGCATACAAAGTGGCGAGTATTAGTGGGAAACCAGAGGATTGGGAAGCCTTTAAAAGCGAGCAGAGGACAACTAAAAAAACAATAAGGGGGGAGAAGATGAAGTACGAATGCAAACTAGCTAGTAATATAAAGGAAGATAGGAAGAGATTTTTTCAATATATAAAAGGTAAGAGAGAGGCAAAAATAGACATTGGACCACGAGAAAATGTGGCTGGAGAAGTAATAATAGGAAACAAAGAAATGGCAAACGAACTGAATAATTACTTTGCATCAGTCTTCACGGTGGAAGACACCAGTGGGATGCCAGAGCTTCAGGAGAACCAGGGGGCAGATGTGAGTGCAGTGACAATTACGAAGGAGAAGGTTCTGGGGAAACTGAAAGGTCTGACGGTGGATAAGTCACCTGGACCGGATGGACTATACCCCAGGGTCCTAAAAGAGATAGCTGAGGAATTTGTGGAGGCATTAGTGATGATCTTTCAGGAATCACTGGAGGCAGGAAGGGTCTCAGAGGACTGGAAGGTGGCTAATGTAACACCACTGTTTAAGAAGGGAGGGAAGGAGGCAGATGATGGGAAATTATAGGCCGGTTAGCCTGACTTCAGTCATTGGTAAGATTTTAGAGTCTGTTGTTAAAGATGAGATCGTGAAGCACTTGGAAGCGCATGATAAAATAGGGCTGAGTCAGCACGGCTTTGTCAAAGGGAGGTCATGTCTAACAAATCTGCTAAAGTTCTTTGAGGAGGTAACAAGCAAATTAGACAAAGGAGAATCAGTGGACATGATTTATTTAGATTCCCAGAAGGCCTTTGATAAGGTGCCGCATAGGAGACTGTTAAATAAGTTAAAAGCCCATGGTGTTAAGGGTAGGTTCCTGGCATAGAGAGGATTAGCTGACTGGCACATGGCAGAGAGTGGGGATAAAGGGGTCTTTTTCAGGATGGCAGCCGGTGACTAGTGGTGTGCCTCATGGGTCTGTGCTGGGACCACAACTGTTTACAATATACATTAATGATCTGGAAGAAGGTACTGAAGGCACTTTTGCTAAGTTTGCAGATGATACAAAGATCTGTCGAGGGACAGGTAGTATTGAGGAAGCAAGGGGGCTGCAGAAGGACTTGGACAAGCTAGGAGAATGGGCAATGAAGTGGCAAATGAAATACAATGTGGAAAAGTGTGAGGTTATGCACTTTGGAAGGAGGAATCTAGGCATAGACTATTTTTTAAATGGGGAAATGCTTCGGAAAGCAGAAGCACAAAGGGACTGGGGAGTCCTTGTTCACGATTCTCTTAAGGTTAATGTGCAGGTTCAGTCGGCAGTTAAGGCAAATGCAACGTTAGATTTCATGTTGTTATAGGCGAGGCCTTTTCAGAACCCCAAAATGTATAATGGAGTTCAACCAACTTCACCGTTTAATATATTAGTTGCTTTTCTGAGCACGCGGCTTTTTCCCTAGGTGTGGGATTACAATTATGGACACGTGGGTTTTTAAACACAAAACACTGTTTATTCCATGTACACAACTTAACATCTTAAATAAACATTGGACCTCTTAACACCCCTTACTTCAAAGATAACTCAGAAAATATTGCAACAGTAAATAACTCCTTAAAATGTTCCTTCAAACTTCCAAGAGACTTAACACCTTTAAACAGTATCACATCAGGTTAAAGGATATATATATTTTCTGTTTTATGGCAGAGATTTTTAGCTTGGGTGACTTCAGCTCCAGCACCTTGCTTTCTTCATGCAGCTCTCTGGAAACCCATAGACATACCCACGCTGCTTTCTCAAACCTGGCTTTCTCCCTTCAAGTAGATCACAGCAAACCAGAACTTCTCAAGCTGCTGTCTCAAACTGGCTTTCTACTTTTAAACTGTTCTCTGCAAAACCAGCCAGGCACTTTTCAAACTGCAAAACCAAAACTGCAAAATGGCTGAATTGAGCTGTGCTCCACCCACTCTATGACATCACTGTTTTCTTAAAGGTACATTGCTTAAACATCCATGTCTTAAAGGTACTCTCACATGACAATGTTAAGAGGGCTAGAATACAAGACCAGGGATGTACTTCTGAGGCTGTATAAGGCTCTGGTCAGACCCCATTTGGAGTA
The DNA here is from genome assembly GCF_047496885.1 of Scyliorhinus torazame. Lineage (NCBI taxonomy): Eukaryota > Metazoa > Chordata > Chondrichthyes > Carcharhiniformes > Scyliorhinidae > Scyliorhinus > Scyliorhinus torazame. Next base: position 114,248,124 of record NC_092714.1, read on the forward strand.
TTGCGAGCAGTTTTGGGCACCATATCTGAGGAAGGATGTGCTGGTCTTGGAAAGGGTCCAGAGGAAGTTCACAAGAATAATCCCTGGAATGAAGAACTTGTCGTATGAGGAACGTTGGAGGACTCTGGGTCTGTACTCATTGGGAGTTTAAAAGGATGAGAGGGGACCTTATTGAAACGTACAAGATACTGCGAGGCCTGAATAGAGTGGACGTGGAGAGGATGTTTCCACTTGTAGGAAAAACTAGAACCAGAGGACACCATCTCAGATTAAAGGGACGATCCTTTAAAACGGAGATGAGGAGGAACTTTTTCAGCCAGAGGGTGGTGAAACTGTGGAACTCTTTGCTGCAGAAGGCGGTGGAGGCCAATTCACTGAGTGTCTTTAAGACAGAGATAGATAGGTTCTTGATTAATAAGGGGATCAGGGGTTATGGGGAGAAGGCAGGAGGATGGGGATGAGAAAATATCAGCCATGATTGAATGGCGGAGCAGACTCGATGGGCCAAGTAGCCTAATTCTGCTCCTATGTCTTATGGTCTCTTAAATACTATGCCTCATTACAGTAGGAGGTGCTCCTCTGAGGTTGTGGCTAAGGCACGTTATTGGGAAAAGAATAGGGAGCTGTTGAAGTACAGAATACCCGATCAGGGAGTAACTGATGCCAACACAGAGTGATGCTCAAGGCAGGTGAGAACACATTATACCAAGCTATGAATAATAATATCGATGGACTACTATAGAGACCATGACCACTTTTGTTATGCACCGCACACTAACACAACGCATTGACATTCTATAACTGGTACCTTCCGTCTCTGGGTCTATGTTGTCTTTAAAATTGAACGTCAGAGCTCTTCCTTGCTCGGTCATCAGATAGGGGAAGAAACCTTCAAACAAATCCACTCCTCTTGATATACATTCCAGCACTTCATCTGGCTTTCCAATCCCATGGATCAACCTAATATTGGGGGAGGGAAGGGGAGGAGGTGGTAATTTGAACAAATATTTCAATATTAAACAGCTATGAGGTACAACAAAATACTAATTTTGTCAGAATCCGATTAGCTTTGTTGAATAACTATGGTTAAAAGTATACAGAAACAGAAATGTTGGAAACGCTCGATCCATGGGCGCGATTCACCGATCGCGGGACTAAGTGGCCACGTCGTCGTGAACGCCGGCGCGTTTCACAACGGCGCGTAACGGGCGCGGGCAGTAGGGATTCTGGCCCCCACAGGGTGCCAGCACGGCACTGGAGTGGTTCACGCCGCTCCAGCCTTACATCCTGGTGCGGAATGGGGGCGGCGCCAACCCGCGCATGCGCGGTAGACTCACGGAACTCTCCGACCCCGACGCAACATGGCACAGGGGTTCTCGGGCCGGAAGCGCAACAAAGTAGGCCCGGGGTTGGGGGGAGGGGGGAAGAGGGGGAGAAAGAGGCCATCCTGTCGTTCGGTGAGCCCTGATCGCGGGCCAGACCCCATCGGAGGCCCCCCCGGTGAAGGAACGCTTTTCCCCGCCCCACAGGCCGCCCCCAGACCCTTCGTGCAGAGTTCCCACCGGCAGCGACCAGGGGTGAATGGCGCCGGTGTGACTCTGCCGTTTCCGCGCAGCCGCTCGGCCCGGAGAATCAGCGGCCCGGCCGCGGACAGCGGCCCGGGACGCACCAAGCGCAAGCGCGCTGGCACACATGGCGCCGATTCTCCGTAGCTCGGAGAATTGCACGGCAACGTCTGGGCGGCGTGGCGTGGTTGCGGTGATTCTCCGGCCCAGCGCGGGGCTCTGAGAATCCCACCCCGTTTCTGAAATAATTATGAAATGTACTCTGCACCATTTACCACTCTGAATAATATTTCACATTGATTAATTTTGCCTATAAACAAACTTCTCTAATGAAAATTCAACAATGAGTTTAACAAATTTCATGCACATCATCAACTTACCAAAATCATAGAAGTTTCCTATGAAAGAGCCAAATCAAATCCAATATTTAGAACCTCTGCTTTTCCTTTCTAACTCTATCCTCATCGCCTGACTTAAGCTGAAGTCCTTATGCAGTTCTCAGGGAGAGCTGCACTGTCAGAGAGTCATCTTTCAGGTGAGACTTTCAATCAAGGTTCACCTGTCCTCTCAGGCAGATCTCATTACACTACTTGAAAAAAAAAGGGAGTCCTTCTTGTGCCTAGGCCAATATTTATTCCTCAATCAACATCACTAAAATAATTTAATTAGTTATCCAGCTTATTACAGTTTGTAAGGCATTGCTTTGTTGAAATTGGCAGCCTCATTTCTCAGGTGCATCCATGGCCCAATGTCAGAAAGAGTCACTCTCCCCGTATGTCAAATCTAATATTTATCCCTCAACTAACAGAAAAAGGGTTTGTCTGGTCATTACTACATTGCACACAGAAAAGTCCTACAAATAGCAACGCTGCATTTCCTACATTGCCTGTAAATGCTTTGCGGTGACCCGATGCCATCGGCACTATTTGAATGCAAGATTTCTTTTCCTACATTACAACAATGTTACACTTTCAAAAGTACAACACTGACTGTAAAGCACTTTGAGATCTCCAGATGTGCAAGGTGCTAAAGGTAAATTCTTTTTTCTCTAATAACATAATCAATCATTCTTAAAATAATTTGGTGAAGGGCATGGAGGTTACTTCACCTTGTTGACTTCTAATGCCACCTGCAGAGAACATACATAGAAAATGGAAGCACGAAGAGGCCATTTGGTCCTTCAAATCTGCTCAGCCATTCACTATCATGGCTGATCATCAAATTTAATAACCTGACCCCACCTTGCCCCCAATAACCCATTAGCCCCAAGTGCTATATCTAATTCCTTCTTGAAATCACACAACATTTTGGCCTCAACTACTTTGTGGTAGTGAATTCCACATATGCACCACTCTCTGGGTGAAGAAATTTATCCTCACTTCAGTCCCAAAAGGTTTGCCCCTTATCCTCAAATTATGACACCTAGTTCTGTACTCCTCCACAATGGGGAACATTCTTTCTGAATCTACCGTCTAACCCTGTTAGAATTTTATAAGTTTCCATGAGATCCCCTCTCACTCTTCTAAACTCCAATTAATATAATCCTAAGCAAATTATTCTCTCCTCATATGACAGTCCTGGCATCCCAAGAATCAGCCTGGTAAACCTTTGCTGCACTCCTCCACATCGCAAGAACATCCCTCATCAGATAAGGACACCAAAACTACACACAATACTCCAGGTCTGGCCTCACCAATGCCCTGTACAATTGCAGTAACACATCGTATTCCTATTTTGAAATCTGACCGTGACCCAGAGAGTGAATAGAAACAAGAGCAATGTTCATAAAACATAGACAGCAGTTGTTTCTGCTCATTTGGGAGCATTTGACTGAATGTGGCATCAAAGAGGCCTAGCAAAATTGAAGTCAATTGAAATCGGGAGAATATTCTTCACTGACTGGAGTCATACCTAGCACAAAGGGAGATGATTGTGGTTGTTGGAGGCCAATCATCTTCGCCCAAAGACTGATGACAAGTTACACACCTGAATTATTAACTCTGTTTTTCGCTTCACAAATACTCCCTGTCCTGCTGAGTATTTTCAGCATTTTCTGTTTTTATTTTAGTGTGATGAGTACTGAATGCATACACTTCAATAATAAACAAAAAGCCCAGCACCATCCAGGACAAAACAGCTCACGTGATTGACATCCATCCACCACTGACGCACAGTGACAGCGATAGTTAGAATTCAGGGATGCACAACAACAACTAGCCAAAGCTTCTTCAACAGAATCACCCCCCTCCCCCAAACTTTCAACCTCTACCACCAAGAAGGACATGAGTAACAAGCTCATGGAAAAACCACCATCTGTACGTTTCCTTCGAGCTCACACACCATCCTGACTTGGAAACATATGATGGTTCCTTCATCGTCTGTGGGTGAAAATCCTGGAACTCCTTCTCTAACAGCACTATGGATGTAAATACACCACAAGAAATGCAGCAATAGATATAGGCTGTTCACGGGTAATTAGGAACAGACAATAAAGGCTGGCTTTGTCAGCGCGCCCAGAGCCGTGTCACGAGCAAGGCCAGCATTCGTTGCCCCTTCCTAATTATTCTTAAATTGAGTGGCTTGCTTGGTCATTTCAGTGGGCATTTCAGAGCAAACCACATTGCTGTGGTTCTGGAGGCCCACATAGGGCATACCAAGTAAGGATGACATATTTCCTTCCCTAAAGTGCATTAGTTAACCAGATAGATTTATCACAATTGATAAGTTTCATGATTATTACTGAGATTAGCAATCAATTCATGATTTTTATGAATTGAATTTAAATTCCACCAGCAGTTGTGCTGGCATTTGAACCCAGAACGTTAGCCTGAGCTTCTAGATTAGCTGCCCAGTGGTGATATGCAAATGAGTGAGCAGAAACCGGAGCAGAAAAGGTGTAACTTGCACCAAGACTGACGATTGAGCTCAAAGATGATGTGTGAAGATATAGAGAGTTTGTTTCCTGTGCTCATCAAACATAAGAAACAGGAACCAGAGTAGGAAATATATCCACTCCTGCTCTTACATTCAATACAATGATCATGGTTAATCATCTACCTCAACTGTCTTTCCCACCTTATCCCCATATCCCTTGATTCTCTTAGAACCCAAAAATCTATCAGTCTAAGCCTTAACCTTATGCAACTGAGCATCAAAAAGATTCACAACCTTCTGAGTGAAGAAACTTCTGCTCATCTGAATCCTAATTGGCCAACCTCTTATCCATAGACTAACTTATCCATCGACTATTCCCCCTAGCCTTTCCAGCCAGGGGAAACAACCTCTCAGCAAATATCTCATGGAGTTCTCTCATTGAAACATACAGAATTCAGGGAGCTCTCAATGGGCTTTATTAATAATGGCGTAGAGATCAAGAGCAAAGAGGTTGTGTTGAACATGTACAGGACACGAGTTAGACCTCAGCTGGAATATTGTGTACAATTCTGAGTGCCACACCAGAAAGGGTGTGAATGCATTGGATAGAGTGCAGAAGAGATTTACAAGAATGGTTCCAGGAATGAGAAATTTCAGCTATGAGCATAGATTGGGGAAGTTGGGACTGTTCTCGTAGGAAGAGAAGGTGGCTGAGAGATTTGATAGGTACTCAAAATCATGAACTGGCTGGACAGAGTAGATGGGGAGAAACCGATCCTGCTCGTAAAAAGGTCAAGATCGAGAGGGCACAGATTTACAGTGATTCGCTAAAGAAGCAAATGCGATGTGAGAAAAAAAATTTCACACGAGTGGTTCGGGTCTGGAAATCATTGCCTAGAAGTGTGGTGGATGCAGGTTTAATCGAGGCATTAAGAGGGCATCAGATAATTACTTGAATGGAAGCAATGTTCTTTCCCACCCTATTCCCATATCCCTTGATTCACTTGGAGCCCCAAAATTTATCGATCTAAGCCTTAAACATATGCAACAGAGCAGCCCAAAGATTCACAACCTTCTGAGTAAAAAAACTTCTGCTCATTGGAGTCCTAATTGGCCAACCTCTTATCCGTAGATTATCTTATCCATCGACTATGTACAGGGAAAACACAAGGGAATGACACTAAGTTATGATACTTGTTTGGAGAGCCAGTTCAGACATGATGGGTTAAATGGCCTCTTTCTGTGCTGTAACAATTCTGTGAGATCAATTTGTTTTCCTCTAAATTCCAGAGACCATAGGTCCATTTTATTTAACATAGATGAGACGTAAACTAAGATAGAAAGGCATGATACTCATTCTCAAAGTAAAAATACCCAAAACAGACACTACGTTGTGGGTCCGTCTAAGAATCACAGGATGGAGAAGAATCGATGTGTTTGTGACCTAAGGAAGTTTACCACAATAGATCTGTATTTTTAGTACAGCTTTGTAGCTAAAACACAGCCATTGAAAATAAATTGTCCCCAATGATGAAATATTTCCTCAAATATTCGACTGCCTGATGCAGAGTGGATGCAAGGCTAAATCATGTTGAATTAGAAAAAGTATTCAAGATGACATAGAGATGCCAATATCTGTTTGCTGGTGATGCCCCTTGACTGATTTTAAATAAAAGTACTGGTGACTGATGCTTATTAATATCTGTTCAATGAAGACACAATGATTGCCAAATTTTGCATTTTCCCTTACCTGGGTTTATCTTCAGGCAGTTCTCCTATGACTGAGGAAATTAAGTTCAGTTTGGGGTCATCGTGTAGGCTGTCTCCCTGAAACCCATCCAAAAGGAAACCTCCAACTGGCCGCTTCACAGTTTCTCTAACGGACCTCAGCCTTTCTTCAAGAATGTCTCCTCCTTCTATTACACCTATAATCTCCGTGTTCTTCAGAGCCTGGTACAAATAATAAACATTCAACTCAAACACCTACCAAATATACCAACTTTGCTTTAATTTACTGCAACACAACTTTTACAAATATCATTGCATCTCATGAAATATTACAACATAAATTAAATTTGTGATTACTACTACATTTTATTACTTCAAAACCATTAAATGTTCATGTTTCCTTTGACTGGCCTCCCTTTCTCCCCCCTACCTTCACCTAAAGCTACTAAACTGCCAGCTGCCCTGTTACCTCAGCAAAGGGGGCATTTTACAAATGTTGTTCCTTTCTTAATGAAGAAGAAAAAACAAATCAGCTTGTGCTCCTGCTGTTGATTCTATTCAGCTCCCTTATCTGGAAACATAGAGAGCACAGTGGAGATATAAAAAAAGGGAGTAAGAGGGGCAAAGAGATAGTATAGGAATAAATGAACAAATAGTACAAAATAGAACCTAAAAATTTTTGTTTCAATACAAATCGTAAAAGTGCAGTCAAAGAAATGTCAGAGCAGTGAAGGACAACAAAATGGAGATCTGCTTATGAAGACCGAGGGTATGGCTGGGGTAATAAATCAGTACGTTGCATCTGTCTTTATGAGAGAAGATGCTGCCAATGTATCAGCAAAGGAGAAGACAATAGCGATATTGAATAGGATAAAATATAATGGGGATGTACTTAAAAGAATGGCAGCTCTCCAAGTAGAATGGTCAGCTGGTCTAGATCAAATACATTCAAGGATGGAAATTACAGAGCCTCTGGCCACAAATTTTCAATATTCCTTGGATACAGGGATGATTCCAGAGGCCTGGAAAGTTGGAAATGTTATAGTAGGCTTCGAAAAAAAATGAGGGGGATAAATTTTGCCAGTCTGTCGAATGTTAATAGTGAGGAAACATAAATGACTTCCGGTGGCAGCATGTAGGTGGAAGTCGCACGTTGGTTGGCTCCTGGTCGAGACTCTGGGTTTTGGAGTTTAATGCCCAAAATATTGCAGGGGCAGTCTTTGGATAAGCTGGTACAAGAAGACATTAGGAAGGTGGGGAATGTCAAAACCCAGAAAAAAGCCACTGGGAAGAAGGGAGCAAGAAGTTCGACGAGTGAGTGGTTCAGCCCAGCAGCAGGAAAGATGGTGGAGACTGAATCGCTGGGCGGGGCCGCACGCTTCACAGTAGACTTTGACCGAGGTGATAGCTGAACAGTTTGAGGCAGTTCGCCAAACAAATGGAGGCGATGCATAAGGAGATGATGGCTGCGATGAAGGAGGTGGGGATGGCCCATGTGAAGGTGGCGGTGTTGAAGACATCGGGCGAGGTACGGGAGCAAGGAGAGAAGTTGAAGGGGTTGGAGGAGATTCTGTCGCAACATAGTGACCAGTTCACCTCTATGGCGAGGAGCTACGGAGGATGTTGGAGCCAACAAAGGACTTAAAGCCAAGGTGGACCACCTGGAGAACAGGTCGAGGTGGCAGAATTTGAGAATTGCGGGCTTGTCTGAGGGGGTGGAGTGCCCGAGGCTGACTGAGTAGGGCTCATCGGTTGCTCAGGCCCAAGCCGAAGACAAACGAGCAGGTGAGGACGGTCATAATTTTTCTCCAGAAATTCCATGTCAAGGAGAAGATCCTGAGTTGGGCGAAACAAAAGCATATGGTGAAGTGGGAAGAAGCTGTTATTCGTATACATCAGGTCTTAACTGCGGAGCTGGCGAGAAGGCAGGCGTTCTTTGGTCGGGTGAAGGCAGCACTCAACAGTAAATGGTGTGAGGTTCAGTGTAGTCTACCTTGTGAAATGGCTGTACACAGGTAGGTAATACACTATATGGTGAGGCTGCAAAAAGCAAATTCACAAGTGATTGTATTGTGATAGTTTCATATATTATAAACGTATTAGCCATTTGCCAACAGCAATGATTGGGACACTTTGGGGATTGATACGTTTAGCAACCCTCTTTTATTAGGGCTGTTAACAAGAAGATAATGCATGAGAAATTATTGTTGGAGGTATTAGAGTTGTCTCAAAACACTGGTTGAAAACAACCAAATATTTGCTTATGACATCAGCTCTAAGCTCTAATTGGACCTGATCAGTAACATCACAGATGATTGTCAAGAATATATTTGAATGTCCCACTTGTAAAGATTGAAAATCTCACCATTGCTCAGCGAACCTTCCAAAGCCCAAATTTCTAGCATTCAAAGTCATGTAATATGAATGCAAAAAGAATTTCACTGGAAAATGTTTTGTTCATTAGTTAGTTACCTGTTCAGCATGCCGGCAGAGGGAAAGGGGGGGGGGGGGAAGAGAGAGAGAGAGAATGAGAATGGATGGTGCCAGCTAATCAAAAAATACCACTTTAACGCTGTCAACCAATCAGGAAGCTCCTGATTGCTCTTGTGGCGATGAATGTTTTGAGCAATCAAGAGGGGGGAGGTGGCAGTGCCATGCTGAAGGTTGGCCAATGGCAGCAATTATCCTTGCACGGCCCCTGGATTTGATAGAGGCATCCAAAATGATGAATGGTTTGGTAAACTATATAAAAAGGGAAATTGTTGTTTCCAGGGCCAGAAATCAAAGGACATACGAGAGTGATTAATCTTTGGAACTCTCTGCCCCAGAAAGTAGTGGAGGCTGGGTCACTGAATTTATTCAAGGCTGACTTAGATAGATTTTTCATAGACAAGGGAGTCAAGGGTCAATGGGGGGTGGAAGAGAAGAGAGAGAGAGAGAGAGAGAGAGAGAGAAAGAAAAAAAAGAGGGACAGAGAGAAAATGGCAGAGCAGGGCCAAATGGCCTACTCCTGCTCCTACGTTGTATGTTCCTATAAATTGTTCACTGCCCAAAAGTGTGGTTCAAGCAAATTTAACAGTAACTTCCAAAAGGGAACTGGATTTACAGTGAAATTAGATGGATTTAAACGGTGACATGAAATTCCATTTTTGTTGAAGTTGTCAACCATTCCTGCTGGCAGAATAGCAAATCCCATAGAACGCTGCTCCCGAAATTCCGCATTGGATTAGCTGAACTTGTTTAAGGCTGTCCTATGACCGCACTGAAAAGAGCAGAGTTAGACCACACAAGAGCCTGACATCATGGAGCGCTGGGAAAGACATCAGGATCATCCTGTGAAAGGACTTGCAAAATCTGCGAATATGGCTAAACTTGCGAGAAAGTTAAAAGTGTTGTCAATCGGCGAGAAGGTGAAATTGATTTAACAGGTGGAAAGCCGTACGGTAAAACAGAAAGCAGACTTCACAAATGAGTGGGAGATTCTGTCATCAGGTTTGCCCACCATTGTGAAACACAAGGTAAACATCTTGGAATACATACAGGCATTCCCTTCTGCAAGGAAGTGATGAGAATGGCTGCAAATCCTGATGCTAAAGAAGCTCTGTAAATGTGGCTCAAGGCCTGCTCACCAATCAATCTTGCTGATCTATACTACTTCCTGTGGCATAATGAACATCCTCACCCTTAAACTGTCCATAGCAGTGCTCCACACCATCTATGCAATTTTTGTGGGCCTTATAATTGCTTCTCAAACACTGCTCTTTCAGCTCCAGCCTTTGTGCATCCCGTCTTCCTTCCTCCATCACAGGTTGCAGTCTTCAGCTAATCTGGTATACATTTCTGGAAGTCGTTTCCTTACACCTTCCCACATCTCCTTACACTTTTAAAAACCTCCCAAGACAACTGAAACCAAACTTTTTGTCACCCTTCTAATCACGCTCTTCTGCGCTTGTCATACATTTACTGTTGCCCATCCATGAATCAGCTTAGTATATTACTGTACATTAAAAGGCACTATACAGGACTTCCGGGTGCGGCGATGACCAGCTGAGTCGCACGTTTCGGCAGCTCCCTGTGAAACGGACTTTTGGGCTCTTGATAGGAGCCCCAACGGCAATTTTAACGGCTGAAAACACCGTGCGGTAAACCAGAAGGGTGTTCCCCCTGGACACGGATGGAAAAAGGAGAGGAAAGTGGCCGGATTGCAGCGGATCCTTTGGAACAACGGCAAGGAAGGCAAGCAGAAACCAAGATGGCGTCGGAAGGTGGCAGTTTCATATGGGGCCCTGAACAACAAGAGTTTTTGAAACGCTGCGTGGAGGAGATAAAAAAGGAAATGAAGAAAGAGTTGTTGGCCCCGATATTACAGGCGATTGAAGGGCTGAAAGAGGAACAAAAGACCCAGGAGCAGGAGCTTCGGGTCGTGAAGGCGAAAGCAGCAGAGAATGAAAACGACATACAGGGCCTGGTGGTGAAGTCGGAGATACAGGAGGCACACCAGAAACGATCTGTGGAGAGGTTGGAGGCACTGGAAAATAACGCAAGGAGGAACAACTTGAGGATTCTTGGCCTTCCTGAAGGTGTGGAGGGGGCGGACGTCGGGGCATATGTGAGCACGATGCTGCACTCGTTAATGGGAGTGGAGGCCCCGACGGGTCCGTTGGAGGTGGAGGGAGCATACCGAGTTATGGTGCGAGGACCGAGAGCAGGAGAAGCTCCCAGAGCCATAGTGGTGAGATTTCTCCGTTTTAAGGATAGAGAAATGGTCCTTAGATGGGCGAAGAAAACTCGGTGTAGTAAATGGGAGAACGCGGTGATCCGCGTCTATCAAGATTGGAGTGCGGAGGTGGCGAGAAGGAGGGCGAGCTTTAATCGGGCCAAAGCGGTACTTCACAAAAAAAAGATAAAGTTTGGAATGCTGCAACCGGCAAGACTGTGGGTCACATATCAAGGGAGGCACCACTACTTTGAGACGGCGGATGAAGCGTGGACTTTTATTGTAGAAGAAAAATTGGAATGATTGGACTACGAAAATGAACGTTTGGACAAAGTGGTGGGACGAGTGGGGGGGGGGGGGGGGGGGGGGGGCGAAGAGGGATTGTATGATTAATCCTGCGGTATGGTAACTTTTCTTTCTCCCACAGGTGGTGATGGGGGGAGGTGGGGAGGGAGAGGAGATGGGGCGTTGGCCATGGGAGGCGGGGCCGAGGGAGAGGCGCGGGCTTGGTTCCCGCGCTATGATAATTATGGCGGGAATAGAGAAGCAGGAAGGAGGGGGCACCGCACGGGGCGAGCCGTGATCACGGGGGGAAGCCGAGGTCAGCCAGAGTTTGCTGACTTCTGGGAGCAACATGGGGGGAGTAATTACGCTAGCGGGGGGTCTAGCGGGGGGGGGGGGGGGGGGAGGGGGGAATTACTGGGTTGCTGCTGCTGGGGAAAGGGGGAGTGGGTGCGGGAAAGGATGGGCGGGGGGGCACCGTCTGGGAGAAATACAGCCGCGTGGGAACTGGGCGAGAAGCTGGAAAAAGATGATGGCTAACCGGCAAGGGGGGGGGGGGGTGGGAAGCCCCCCAACTCGGCTGATCACGTGGAACGTGAGGGGGCTTAACGGGCCGATAAAGAGGGCACGAGTACTCGCACACCTTAAGAAACTTAAAGCAGATGTGGTCATGTTACAGGAAACGCACCTGAAACTGATAGATCAGGTTAGGTTGCGCAAAGGATGGGTAGGGCAGGTGTTCCATTCGGGGCTGGATGCGAAAAACAGGGGGGTGGCTATATTAGTGGGGAAGCGGGTAATGTTCGAGGCAAAGACTATAGTGGCGGATAACGGGGGCAGATACGTGATGGTGAGTGGCAAATTACAGGGAGAGATGGTGGTGTTGGTAAACGTGTATGCCCCGAATTGGGACGATGCCAATTTTATGAGGCGAATGCTAGGACGCATCCCAGACCTAGAGACCGGAAAGCTGATAATGGGGGGAGACTTTAACACGGTGTTGGAACCAAGGCTGGATAGGTCGAAGTCCAGGACTGGTAGGAGGCCGGCAGCAGCCAAGGTGCTTAAGGATTTTATGGAGCAGATGGGAGGGGTGGACCCGTGGAGATTCAGTAGACCTAGGAGTAAGGAGTTCTCGTTTTTCTCCTATGTCCATAAAGTCTATTCACGCATAGACTTTTTTGTGTTGGGTAGGGCATTGATCCCGAGGGTGAGGGGAACGGAATATACGGCTATAGCCATTTCGGATCATGCCCCACACTGGGTAGACTTGGAGATAGGGGAGGAAACAAGAGGGCGTCCACCCTGGAGAATGGATATGGGACTAATGGCGGATGAGGGGGTGTGCTTAAGGGTGAGGGGATGCATTGAAAAGTACTTGGAACTCAATGACAATGGGGAGGTTCAGGTGGGAGTGGTCTGGGAGGCGTTGAAGGCGGTGGTTAGGGGGGAGCTGATATCAATAAGGACACATAAAGGGAAGCAGGAGAGTAAGGAACGGGAGCGGTTGTTGCAAGAACTTTTGAGGGTGGACAGACAGTATGCGGAAGCACCGGAGGAGGGACTGTATAGGGAAAGGCAAAGGCTGCATGTGGAATTTGACTTGCTGACCACAGGCACTGCAGAGGCACAATGGAGGAAGGCGCAGGGTGTACAGTATGAATATGGAGAGAAGGCGAGCAGATTGCTGGCACACCAATTGAGGAAAAGGGGAGCAGCGAGGGAAATAGGGGGGGGTGAGAGACGAAGATGGAGAGACGGAGCGGGGAGCGGAGAGAGTGAATGAAGTGTTCAAGACATTTTATAAAAAATTGTATGAAGCTCAACCCCCGGATGGGAGGGAGAGAATGATGGAGTTTTTGGATCGGCTGGAAATTCCCAAGGTGGAAGAGCAGGAAAGGATGGGATTGGGAGCACAGATCACGGTAGAAGAAGTGGTGAAAGGAATTAGGAACATGCAGACGGGAAAGGCCCCGGGACCGGACGGATTCCCAGTTGAATTTTACAGAAAATATTTGGACTTGCTCGCCCCGCTACTGACGAGGACCTTCAACGAGGCAAAGGAAAGGGGACAACTGCCCCCGACTATGTCAGAAGCAACGATATCGCTTCTTTTAAAGAAGGAAAAGGATCCGCTACAATGCGGGTCCTACAGACCAATCTCCCTCCTCAATGTAGATGCCAAGGTCTTGGCCAAGGTAATGGCAATGAGAATAGAGGAATGTGTCCCGGGGGTGGTTCATGAGGACCAAACTGGGTTTGTGAAGGGGAGACAGCTGAACACGAACATACGGAGGTTGTTAGGCGTAATGATGATGGCCCCACCAGAGGGTGAAACGGAGATAGTAGTGGCGATGGATGCCGAGAAAGCATTTGATAGAGTGGAGTGGGATTATCTGTGGGAGGTGTTGAGGAGATTTGGGTTCGGAGAGGGGTATGTTAGATGGGTGCAGCTGTTGTATAGGGCCCCAGTGGCGAGTGTGGTCACGAATGGACGGGGATCGGCATATTTTCGGCTCCACAGAGGGACAAGGCAGGGATGTCCTCTGTCCCCATTACTGTTTGCACTGGCGATTGAGCCCCTGGCGATAGCGCTGAGAGGTTCCAAGGGATGGAGGGGAATACTTAGGGGAGGAGAAGAACACCGGGTATCTTTATATGCGGATGATCTGCTACTATATGTGGCGGATCCAGCGGAGGGGATGCCAGAAATAATGCGGATACTTGGGGAGTTTGGGGATTTTTCAGGGTATAAATTGAACATGGGAAAGAGTGAGCTGTTTGTGGTGCATCCAGGGGAGCAGAGTAGAGAAATAGAAGACCTACCGTTGAGGAAGGTAACAAGAGACTTTCGTTACCTGGGGATCCAGATAGCTAAGAATTGGGGCACATTGCACAGGCTAAATTTGACGCGGTTGGTGGAACAGATGGAGGAAGATTTCAAGAGATGGGACATGGTAGCATTGTCAATGGCAGGGAGGGTGCAGGCAGTTAAGATGGTGGTCCTCCCGAGATTCCTTTTTGTGTTTCAGTGTCTCCCGGTGGTGATCACGAAGGCTTTTTTCAAAAGGATAGAAAAGAGTATTATGGGTTTTGTTTGGGCCGGGAAGACTCCGAGAGTGAGGAAGGGATTCTTACAGCGTAGTAGGGATAGGGGGGGGCTGGCACTACCGAGCCTAAGTGAGTATTATTGGGCCGCTAATATTTCAATGGTGAGTAAGTGGATGGGAGAGGAGGAAGGAGCGGCGTGGAAGAGATTAGAGAGGGCGTCCTGTAGGGGGACCAGCCTGCAGGCTATGGTGACAGCCCCATTGCCGTTCTCACCAAGGAACTATACCACGAGTCCGGTGGTGGTAGCTACACTGAAGATTTGGGGACAGTGGAGACGACATAGGGGAAAGACCGGAGCACTGGGGGGGTCCCCGATAAGAAACAACCATAGGTTTGCCCCGGGGGGAATGGATGGGGGATATGGAATGTGGCAAAGAGCAGGTATAACGCAATTGAAAGATCTATTTGTGGATGGGAAGTTTGCGAGTCTGGGAGCGCTGACCGAGAAATATGGGTTGCCCCAAGGGAATGCATTCAGGTACATGCAATTGAGGGCTTTTGCGAGGCAGCAGGTGAGGGAATTCCCGCAGCTCCCGACACAAGAGGTGCAGGACAGAGTCATCTCAAAGAAATGGGTGGGGGACGGTAAGGTGTCGGATATATATAGGGAAATGAGAGACGAAGGGGAGACTATGATGGACGAACTAAAAGGGAAATGGGAAGAAGAGCTAGGGGAGGAGATTGAGGAGGGGATGTGGGCAGATGCCCTAAACAGGGTAAACTCGTCGTCCTCGTGCGCCAGGCTAAGCCTGATTCAGTTTAAGGTATTACACAGGGCACATATGACTGGAACACGGCTCAGTAAATTTTTTGGGGTGGAGGATAGGTGTGCGAGGTGCTCGAGAAGCCCAGCGAATCATACCCATATGTTTTGGTCATGCCCGGCACTACAGGGGTTTTGGATGGGGGTGACAAAGGTGCTTTCGAAAGTAGTAGGAGTCCGGGTCGAACCAAGCTGGGGGTTGGCTATATTTGGGGTTGCACAAGAGCCGGGAGTGCAGGAGGCGAAAGAGGCCGATGTTTTGGCCTTTGCGTCCCTAGTAGCCCGGCGCAGAATATTGCTAATGTGGAAAGAAGCCAAGCCCCCGGGGGTGGAGACCTGGATAAATGATATGGCGGGGTTCATAAAGTTAGAGCGGATTAAGTTCGTCCTAAGGGGGTCGGCTCAAGGGTTTACAAGGCGGTGGCAACCGTTCGTCGAATATCTTGCGGAAAGATAGATAGGGGAGAACAAAGAAGGCAGCAGCAGCAGCCCAGAACTTGGGGGGGGGGGGTGTGGGGGGGGGGTGTGGCCTGAGACAAGGCAGTTGCCAATTAGGGCTAGTTTTTTTTATTTTTGTTATTTAATATTTATTTATTTGTTGTTGTTTTCTTTTGTTCTTGTTTAAATAAAAAAGGTCATTATTATCTGTATTGTTATAATGTTGTGTAAAGGATGCACAATGTACTGTGTTGGTTGACCAAAAATTTTCAATAAAATATTATTTAAAAAAAAAAAGGCACTATACAAATGCAATCAATCAGCAAATTCAATATTTTTAGTTATTTTCACATTCTTCTCAGTGAAAGAAAGGGTTTCCATTGCTGGGAAATCTCACTACTGTATGAATTGATGGCACCACAAGTCATGTGGTTTTTAACTGCTTGTTTTCTCAGGGTCAAACACAATGCCATTTGCACCGCAACAACCCCAATGATAATTATTCTTGTGTTTATTCGACCACCAACGTAAAGCAGCTATGGGTAAAAATCTTAGATCGGCACTACGTTCCTTCTCACCAGACATGCAATAAAAATTGCCAATTGCTTGCTAGCTCACTTTTAGCATTTAACTGGCATGGTGAACATCCATTTTCGATGTGAGCTAACACACTGATGTTCTCCATTCAAGTTATTGACTTCTGGTTCAAACTAATTACCATTTCTCCTACTGTTTTGTCTCAAACAATTTACTGAAAACTCCAAAACACACATTTGTCAAATTGTGTCCACTGATTGAAGATTTCTTTGAAGGCTGCTAAAAGCTCAAAACCTGAGATTCCATTTGTTCCTATCTAGGTTCTAACTTCAGTGCTGCTGCATAGATATACTTCCAATTCTTCTGGCACTGACCCTTTTTTCTTCCAGTTTAAAGGGCATTTGTATTCTGATGAAAGGATATGCCCGAAATATTAATCTTTCTCTCCCCAGGTGGCCTGCTGTATAGTTTCAATCTTGCTTTATTTTCCCTTTACTGCATTTTCCTCCCCCCCCCCCCCACCGAATGCCATTTTGTGTTCCTCATTAACTGAGATGGAGACTTAAACTAAAAGTCAAATATTTCAACCTTAAAGCTGTTTGCTTTAAACGCTCATTGCAGTTCGATTTTAAAAAGTGTTCGCTGAAAGTTTAAGATGCATTAGTTATTGCGGAGTAATAGGTTACAATGAAAATATCAAGTCGCAGACCATTGGAATCTATGTCAACCCTCTTTACTGCAACCCAGTCTCATTCTCCTGCTCTAGCTCTGTAGCCCTACAAGTTTATTTCCCACAAGTGCCCATCCAATTTCCTTAGAAATTATTGACTCTCTCAGCTTTCATCACCCTCAAAGGCAGAGAGTTCCATGTCAAAGTTTAAAAGAGCTTCCATTCACAAGCAATCATTGTAATACACATTGTTAACTCTCTTTCTCTCCTGCTAGATGCTGGCAGACCTGCTGACTTTTTCCACATCTGCTGTTCTTGTTGTGATAGCAATGGACAATCTGGTTTGATTTATGGTACAGTTACATTGTTATGACTAACCGGCTTTAATCTATCTCACCTTGGGCAGTAAGGTGGCGTAGTGGTTAGCACTGCTGCCGACAGCACTAAGGACCCGGATTCGATCCCGGCCCTGGGTCACTCTCCGTGTGGAGTTTGCACATTCTCCCTGTGTCTGCGTGGGTTTCGTCCCCACAACCCAAAGATGTGCAGGGTAGGTGGATTGGCCATACTAAATTGCCCCTTAATGGGAAAAAAAAATAATTGGGTATTCTAAATGTATTTTAAAAAAAAAAAATCTAATCTCACCTGGTTTACAAAGCAGTGCTACACAAGTGTTTGTTTACTGTCCAGGGTACTAGGGTTACCAGCTTCCAATGTCTGGATGTTACACATCAAGAACCTCAAAATCCAGCGGTTTTCCAAAGATTATTTTCTTTTCTATTTACCATGGGTCACACAAATGTCCTTAAATCAGTGTGGGAAATGAGAAACTGGCATGCTACTGCAGTATAAAATATTCTTCTAAGCTAGTGCATCAGGAGAGACTTTTGGAGCAAAAGGGAAGCTTTTATTTGCCACCCTGGCCCAAGAGTGCTCCATACTAATAATGACTGTCTAAACACAATGTGGTCCAGAATTAACATCCCCTCACTGATAGGTTTCGCACTCAAAAACGTAAACTTAAAAGAAACCCTACCACAATAGATCTGAAACCCTAGCTCTAAGACTTACCCTACTGTCACAAAGTTGCTTCTAATTAGCATTCTAAATTATTTCCTACTGTGGTCAAATATCAGGAAATGTACAGTGTTCTTTTCAATAGGTATCTCATTTAAAAACAAATATTTTTATTAAGGTATTTGCTAAATTTTTATAACAATAACAAAAACAATAACATTAACATGGTAAAATAAACATTTCCCCACCCGACCCAATCTTGAGACACCGCAACCATCTAACACCTATTTGTGTTTAACCTCCCCTTCAGAATGCTGCTTCTGCCGACATTTTAATTTTCCCCGAGAAAGTCGACAAACGGCTGCCACCTCTGAGAGAACCCCAACATTGACCCTCTTAAGGCGAACTTTATTTTCTCAACACGGGGAAACCCATCCATGTCACTAACCCAGGTCTCTACACTCGGGGCGGGGGCTTCCGAGTCCCTCCACTGACACTCCAAAGATTGCTACCTCTGGACCCGGCACCACCCGTGTTTCTAGAACCGTGGACATTGTCTTTGCAAATCCCTGCCAAAACCCTCTGAGCTTCTGGCATGCCCAAAACATGTGGACAAGGTTTGCTGGGGTTCCCGCGCACCTATCTTCTACCCCGAAAAACTTGCTTATCCTCGCCGCCATGTGTGCCCGGTGACCACTTTAAATTGTATTAGGCTAAGCCTGGCACATGATGAGGAATTGACCCTGCTTGGGGCATCTGCCCATAGACCCACCTCTAACGCTCCTCCTAGCTCGTCCTCCCACTTGCCCTTAAGCTCCTCCACCGGGGTTTCCTCCCTCCAACAGCTCCTGGTAGATATCCAACACCTTCCCCTCCCCCCACCCAGGTACCAGAAACTACTCTATCCTGTATCCCCCGTGGCGGCAGCAGCGGAAAGGCCAACACCTGTTTCCTCAGGAAGTCTCGCACTTGCAAATATCTAAAACCATTCCCTGACGGCAGTTTAAATTTATCCTCCAGCACCTTCAAGCTGGGAAAGCTCCCATCTATAAACAGATCCCCCATCCTTCGAATTCCTGCCTTCTGCCAGCTCTGGAACCCACCACCAGCACGGTAGCTTTGTGGATAGCACAATTGCTTCACAGCTCCAGGGTCCCAGGTTCGATTCCGGCTTGGGTCACTCTCTGTGCGGAGTCTGCACATCCTCCCCATGTGTGCGTGAGTTTCCTCCGGGTGCTCCGGTTTCCTCCCACAGTCCAAAGATGTGCAGGTTAGGTGGATTGGCCATGATAAATTGCCCTTAGTGTCCAAAATTGCCCTTAGTGTTGGGTGGGGTTACTGGGTTATGGGGATAGGGTGGAGGTGTTGACCTTGGGTAGGGTGCTCTTTCCAAGAGCAGGTACAGACTCGATGGGCCGAATGGCCTCATTCTGCACTGTAAATTCTATGATAATCTAGCCTGCCCGGTACAAACCTGCGGTTGTTACAAATCGGGTTCCAGACCGACGCACCCTCCACCTTATACCTCCTCCATTGCCCCCAGATCCTCAGTGCCGCCACTACCACTGGACTTGTGGAGTATCGGGCCGGCAAGAACGGCAGAGGTGCCATTACCAATGCTCCCAGACTGGTGCCTTTACATGACGCCGCCTCCAACCGCTCCCATGCCGAACCCTCCCCCATTACCCACTTCCTAATCATGGCTATATTAGCCGCCCAGTAGTAATTGCAGAAGTTCGGCAGCGCCTACCCACCCTCCCCCCCCCCCCCCCGACTACACTCCAACAACATTTTATTCACCCGTGGAGTTTTATTCGCCCACACAAAGCCTGAAATGATCTTGTTCACCCCCTTGAATAAGGCCTTAGGGATGAAGATGGGGAGGCACTGAAAGACAAACAGAAATCTGGGGATGATCGTCATTTTCATGGTCTGTACCCTCCCTGCCAGTGATAACGGGAGCATGTCCCATCTTTTAAAGCCCCCTTCCATTTTCTCTACCAACCGGGATAGATTAAGCTTATGCAGTGCCTCCCATTTCCGAGCTACGTGGATTCCCAGATTGCGAAAGATCTTCCCTACCATTCTAAGTGGCAGCTCTCCCAGTCTCTCCTCCTGCCCTCTAGCCTGAATCACGAACATCTCGCTCTTCCCAGTGTTCAGTTTATACCCTGAAAACCTGCCAAATTCCCCCAAGATCCACATAATCTCCCACATCCCCTCCAACGGGTCCGAAATGTACAAAAGCAAATTGTCCGCGTAGACCGAGACCTGGTGCTCGCCCCCCTCCCCAAACACCCCGAACCAGCCCCTGCCAGCTCGCTAGACACCTGGTAGAGCAACACACCCAGCCAATAAAGCCCTCACCAAACCCAAATCTTCCCAGCGCCTCGCACAGGTACTCCCACTTCACCCGATCAAAAGCCTTCTCCGCATCCATCGCAACCACCACCTCCGTCTCTCCTCTTTCTGAGGGCATCATAATAACATTTAAAAGCCTATGAACGTTGGCCTGGAGTTGCCTGCCCTTAACGAATCCCGTCTGGTCTTCCCCTATCACCCCCGGGATGCAGTCTTCTATCCTTGTGGCCAATATCTTAGCCAACAGCTTGACATCCACATTCAAAAGCGAGATCGGCCTATATGACCCACACTGCTCAGGATCCTTCTCCCGTTTAAGAATAAGTGAAATCGAGGCCTGCGACATTGTCGGGGGGAGGATTCCCTTCTCTCTAGCCTTGTTAAATGTCCTCACCAGCAGTGGGCTCAATACCTCTGAGAACTTCTTGTAAAATTCCGCCGTCCGGCCCCGGAGCTTTGCCCGACTGCATGCCCTCCAGCCCCTTGATAATTTCCTCTATCTCAATTGGGGCCGGTATCTTATTTTTTTGTCGTACTCAGTAAAGCTTCATAAATATATAATTAACAGCTACTTTTACAATATATCCATTTAGCAACATTAAGTGGGCCAAGTTTACCATTTCACACACTTCAATCATGGGATTCATACTCTCACAAACCAGAAGCACCAGCAAGCATCGTTTCTATAGTAACTCCTCCACCATAACTAAAAGATAAGCGTATTTTAAAGATTCAACAAAATTACTTCAGCCAGGAGAGGCATATTGGTCTAAAAATGTAATATTAGCGAACATGTATGTCTGCTGCATATGTATCTGCAGCCATTTTAACAGTGGCAGGTTGTATGGTTTGCAAGTGTTCTAGTTTGGAGACATGGGACTGTTTATTCACATGCTTAAAACTACCGTGGGCAGCATGGTAGCACAGTGGTTAGCAAATTGCTTCACAGCGCCAGGGTCCCAGGTTCGATTCCCGGCTTGGGTCACTGTCTGTGCGGAGTCTGCATATTCTCCCAGCGTGCGCGTGGGTTTCCTCCGGGTGCTCCGGCTTCCTCCCAGTCCAAAGATGTGCAGGTTAGGTGGATTGGACATGCTAAATTGCCCTTTGTGTCCAAAATTGCCCTTAGTGTTGGGTGGGGTTACTGGCTTATGGGGATAGGGTGGAGGTGTGGGCCGAATGGCCTCCTTCTGCACTGTAAATTCTATGATTCTAAATCAGGCTCCCACAGTGAAACTGGGATTCCAATTTACATTTGCCAGTTGCTGCCCGAGTTTCCTCAGGACTCACGAGCAAGAGTGCATCATTTGCCCCGGCAAGAAAACAACTAACATACTTCTGCCAAATGTAATCTCTCCTCACTGCTGGAAACAGTGACTGGCACCACAGCCCCAAGGGTCACAGGCTGTGGTCTTCTAGTGCCAGAGTTCCTGTTGACAGGGCTGGCCAGGAAATGCAGGAAAAAAATGTAAATGAGGCCCCGATTTTAAGTCAGGAATTCTGCATCACTGGGCAATCAAGGCATAAGATACACTCTCTCCCCTCCCCCCTACAGTCACTGTACTAGAAGGATGCCACATAAGACATTGTTGAATATGATGTTTAAGCCAAATTTAGAGAAGGCCTGCATTAGTCAAGCCATTATCATTACTCGTGGAATATACATTGTTGTCAGAAACATCTTATGTAGGATTCTCGCCATTTAAAAACATTAATTTTGAAAATTAATGTTCACACAAGAAATTATAATTTTGCGGCTTCCGGTGGCGCTCGTGAGCGGAGTGGCTGCGTCGGGTAGAGGCTCTCGCCGGTCCGCGATTTTTCGGTCTTTTTTAGGGGATTCCCCGTGGTTCTTTCTTCCCACGAACATGGAAGGGTTTCTTCGGTCTTTGGGGCCTGAGGGACGGGCGTCGGGTCGGTCTGGAGCCGGTGAGGAGCCCCGCGGGAGTGTCCAGCGGCCGGAGCGGGAGGCATCGACCCGGAGGTCGGATGCGTGGGCGGAGCCTGACACAAGGCGAGGCAATCGAGATGGCAGGCCTGAGTCCAGAATGCGATGTAGAGGGGGACTAGAGCACACTGGGTGGCTCCCACTGAAAATGGATCTTTGAGGAGTTTGAAGTCCGGTCCCCGGAGGAAGAGATTTCTTGACTTTGGAATTTTTTGGGGGAAAAATTTGTGAAAATAATTACTTAGTTATTTCGAACTGAAGAAAGAAAGAAGAAATAATAAGTCGTTAGAGGATGCGAAAAGCAGCTAGGAAGAAGGAAGAAAACCCGGGTTCGCCGTTGACTGAGAAGGCCAGCAAAAGCGCTGACAAGATGGCGGATGCCGGACCGCATGGTGGGGCCGCACTACTTACGGTGGAAAAGATGACCGAGGTGATGGCGGTGGAGCAGGAAAAGCAGTTTGCGAGGCATATGGAGGCTTTGAGGAAGATGGCAGTCGCATTGAAATCGTTGGTGGAGGAAGCAATCGCCCCGGTGAGGGTAGCTGGTGGCAAAGACATTGGCCGAGGTGGGAGAGCAGGGCGAGAAGATAAAGTGGAGGAAGCCGTGTCGCAGCACAGCGACCAGTTCACCTCGATGGGGGACGAGCTGCGGAGAGTCGTGGAGGTCAACAGAGGACTCCGAGCAAAGCTCAAGGACTTGGAGAAGCGCTCGAGGCGGCACAATCTGAGAATTGTGGGCTAGCCCGAAGGGACAGAGGGCTCAAGGCCAACAGAGTACTTCGCTAAGAAGTTGGCGGTGCTGATGGGGGAGGACGAGAACTTCTCCCAGTACGAGCTGGACCAAGCTCATCGGTCATTAAGGCCGAAGCCCAAGGTGAATGAGCCGCCAAGAGCAGTAATTATCTGCTTCCATAAGTACTGCATGAAGGAGAAGGTGTTAAGCTGGGCGAAGCAGAAGCGCGAGACGCAGCGGGACGGTAGTGGAGTTCGGATCTATCAGGACTTGATGGTTGAGTTGGCAAAAAGATGAGCGGCGTTCGGGCGGGTGAAGGCAGCACTGCACAAGAATGGGGTGAGATTTGGTATGGTGTACCCGGCGAAGCTGAGGGTAACATATAACGCCAAAGACTTTTATTTTGAGACAGCGGAGGCGGCTGAGACGTTCGTGAGGGCGGAAGGCTTGGGACAGACGTGATGAGCGGAACTGGAAGAGAGACTGTGGACTGTGTTTGGGCAGCTGGAAAATGTATAAATGCTACAACTTTCTTTTTACAGGTGTGTATTGTAATTTACTTCTCTTTGCATTGTAACAGAGTTCAAGTTAATGGTTGGGTGGATTGGCGTTCTGTGTGGCTACGGTTAAATCTTATTTTAGTGAATTGTATGGGTTGGATTGTTGGTTTTGTTTTTTCTTTCTCTGGGACTGGGTGGAAGAGGATGATATATCTTGGCGGGGGAAGACACCCGCGCTAGCTAACTAAAGTCAGCTAGAGAACGGAGGTGAGGTGAGAGGAGGGCTGCGGACGTTGGAGCCTGGATAGCAGGCTTCAATGGACCTACGAGGCGAGCGAGAGGTGGGGGGGGGGGGGGGGGGGAAGAACGGGATTGATGCTGGGAGATGTTTTTTCAAGGGTAAATGTAGGGGGGGGGGGGTTCTTGCGAAGGAGGAAGGGGTTTGATGTTAACAATGGACAGGGGCGGGTCAGGCTTATGGGGCAGGGCTCGGTGGTATGATGATAAGAAGGGTGGGGGGGGTGAGAGACCCCCAGTTAGGATAGTCACGTGGAACGGGAGAGGGCTAGGAGATCCGGTCAAGAGTGCTTGCGCATCTTAAAAGTTTAAAAGCCGATGTGGAAATGCTGCAGGAGACTCACTATTAAGGGTGAAGGACCAGGTGAGACTTAAAGGGCTGGGTTAGTCAAGTGTTTAACTCTGGATTTGACGGAAGGGCTTGAGGGGTAGCGGTGCTAGTCAGCAAAAGGGTACGCTTCCAGATGGAGAAAGAAGGTGGTGGCAGATCAGGGGGGTAGATATGTGATTGTGACAGGGGCGCTGGAGGGGAGATTAGTGGCGCTGGTAAGTGTATGCGGTCCCAATTGGGACGATGTGGGATTCGCGAAGAAGGTGTTTGGGACTGATTGTGTGTGTGGGGGGGGGGTCGGAATACTTGGCAATTGCAGTGTCAGATCACACTCCACATTGGGTGGACATGGGAGGGGTAGTCCGGGGTGGAAACTGGATGTCGGGCTTTTGGGGAACCAAGTGTTCTGTGAGAAAATTGAAATGGTAATTAAGGAATATGTAGGTTTCAACTGTATGGGTGAGGTGTCGAAGGCAGTGGTCTGGGAGGCTCTAAAGGCGGTGGTGAGGGGTGAGGTAATTTTGTTTAAGGCCAGGGTGGACAAAGAGGAGAGGTTGGAGCGGCAGAGGGTAATAGACGAGATGTTGGAGGTAGATAGGAGTTATGCAGAAGATGGGGACCCAGCGAAGCTGGAAGAGAGGAAGGAACTACAGGCGAGTTTCGACCAACTGTCTACCAGGAAGGCGGTGCGCCAACTGAGACGAGCAAGGGGTGCAGTTTATGAACATGGAGATAAGGCGGGTTAGCAGGTCAGCTCCGGAGGGAAGCAGCGGCAAGGGAAATTCTTCAGGTGAGGGATAGGGCAGGGAAGTTGGTGGTGGCTCCAGAGCTGGTTAACAAGGTTTTTGAGGAGTTTTATGAGAGGTTGTACAGGTCAGAGCCACCCGGGGAAGACCGTGAGATGCAGGAATTTCTAGATGGGTTGGAGTACCCGAGGCTAGGGGAGGGGGACAGGGCTACATTAGAAGGAGCAATAGTGGAGCAGGAGATAAAGGATGCGATTGGGAGTATGCAGTCGGGGAAGGTGGCAGGGCCGGATGGGTTTCCGGTGGAATATTATAAAAAATTCAAGGATAAGCTGGCACCCCTGATGGTGGGGATGTTTGAATAGGCGATAGGGAAGTGGGTGCTGCCACAAACCTTGGGGCAGGCATCGATTTCACTGTTGCTAAAAAAAAGATAAGGATCCGACGGAGTGTGGGTCGTATAGGTCCATATCACTTCTGAATGTGGATGCAAAAGTATTGGTGAAGGTACTGGCGGGTAGGCTGGAGGAGTGCCTCCTGAAGGTGATAGGTGAGGATCAGACGGGGTTCGTGAGCGGCAGGCAGCTTTTTTCGAACATTAGGAGGGTTTTGAACGTCGTTATGGCACCGGGGAAGGGAAGGAAACAGAGGTAGTTGTTGCATTGGATGCCAAGAAGGCGTTTGATTGGGTAGAATGGGGGTACTTGATGGCAGTTCTGGAGCGGTTTGGGATTGGACCAAGATTTGTGAATTGGGTAAAGTGATTATATAAGGAGCTGAAGGCGAGTATCCGCACAAACAACATCAGCTCAAGATACTTTTCTCTCCACCGTGGGATGAGGCAGGGGTGTCCTATGTCCCCCCTGCGGTTTGCGATTGCGATTGAGGTGTTGGCCATCGCATTAATAAGTTCGGATGCATGAAAAGGAATAGTGCAGGGGGGGGGGGGGGGAATAGAGCATAGGGTGTCCTTATATGCCGCCGACTTGCTGCTGTACGTGTCGGAACCGAGTGGGTCGATAGGGGGAATATTGGAGCTACTGCGAGTATTTGGGTCGTTCTCGGGGTACACGCTGAACCTGGACAAGAGTGAGTACTTTGTGGTGTCTCGGCGGGGGTGGGGGGGGGGCTGTCATTCTGTCGGGCAGGGATTCAATTTAGGTATCTGGGGGTGCAGGTTGCCCGGGAGTGGGGAAGGCTTCGCAGGTACAACATCACTAGTTTGGTGGGGAGAGTGAAAGCCGATCTGGCAAGGCGGGATGGTCTTCCTCTGTCACTGGTGGGTCAGGTACAGGCAGTTAAAATGAATGTGCTGCCGCGATTTCTGTTTATTTTTCAATGCCTACCAATTTCCCTGCCAAAGACTTTTTTCAGGGAGATTGACGGAAGGATTACCTCGTTCATAAGGGGAGGGAAGATGGCCAGAGTGAGAAAGGTGCTGCTACAGAAGGGAAGGCAGGCAGGGGGTTTGGGTCTCCCGAACCTGATGTACTACTACTGGGCGGCGAATGTGGAGAATGTGCGGAGCTGGGTCAGAGGGGTTGATTCCCAGTGGGTCAGAATTGAGGAGAGTTTGTGCAGGGGGTCGGGACTGAAAGCACTAGCAACAGCGCCGCTCCAGATAGCTCTGGGGAAATACTCAGGGAGTCCGGTAATAATAGCTTCATTAAAAATCTGGAGGCAGTTTCGCCAACACTTCGGGTTGGGGGCAGGGTCAAGGGGAATGCTGATCCGGGGAAACCACAGATTTGAGCCAGGGAGGTGGGATGGAAGTTTTCGGAAATGGGAAGACAAAGGGGATTACGACGCTAAAAGATTTGTTTCTTAGGGGTCGTTTGCAGGATTGAGGGAGCTGGAAGCGAAGTGTGGGCTGGAGCAGGGAGAAATGTTTAGATACATGCAGGTTCAAGATTTTGCCAGGACGGAGATACTTCCCGGAGGAACCGGCCTCCACATTGCTGGAGGGGGTGCTGACGACAAGGAGACTGGAGAAGGGGGTAGTGTCAGCAGTGTACGGAGCTATTTTGGACAGGAAGGGATCAAAGCAAAGTGGGAGGAAGAGTTGGGAGAGGTTATAGAGGAGGGGTCTGGTGTGAGGTGCTCCGGAGAGTAAATGCCTCCACCTCATGTGCGAGGTTGGGGCTTATACAGCTGAAGGTGGTACAGAGCACACCTCACGAGGGCGAGGATGAGCCGATTCTTTGAAGGAGTAGAAGATGTGTGTGAATGTTGCCGGGGGGGGGGGGGCTAATCACGTTCATATGTTTTGGTCCTGTAAAAAGCTAGAGGATTACTGGAAGGAGGTTTTTAGGGTAAGTTCCAAGGTGGCGCAAGTGGAACTGGACCTGGGTCCCCGGGAGGCCATATAAGAACATAAGAACTAGGAACAGGAGTAGGCCATCTGGCCCCTCGAGCCTGCTCCGCCATTTAATGAGATCATGGCTGATCTTTGTGGACTCAGCTCCACTCTCCGGCCCGTACACCATATCCCCGAATCCCTTTATTCTTTAGAAAGGCATCTTTCTTTTTCTTAAAAACGTTTAAAGAAGGAGCCTCAACTGCTTCACTGGGCAAGGAATTCCAGAGGTTCACAACCCTTTGGGTGAAGAAGTTCCCTTACACTCCGTCCTAAATCTACCTCCCCTTATTTTGAGGCTATGCGGGGTGTCGGACCAGCCAGGGTTGGAAACGGGTACGGAGGCAGATATCATAGCCTTTGCCTCGTTGATCGCCCGAAGGCGGATCCTGCTGGGATGGAGAGCAGCCTCTCCAGCCTGTGCCCTTGCGTGGCGGGGGGACCGGTTGGAATACTTGACCCTTGAGAAGATTAAGTTTGAACTGAGGGGAAGGGCGGAGAGGTTCTACAAGTCATGGGCATTATTCATTATGCACTTTCAAGAAATGGATAACATCCAACATTAGTTGGGGGGGGGGGTGTATTAAGGGTAACTATGGGTAATCCCGGATTCCTTTTTATCATTTGTTTATGTAAACATACAGGCTGATGTTTGGGGGTTGGTGAGAGGATGGGATCGTTGTTATTGTTATGGGGATTTACATATCTGTTGCTGATTATTGTTTATTGTTGGTGGGTGTAAATTCGGGAGAAAATGTGAAAAAGGAGAATAAAAATATTTAAAATTTAAAAAAAAGAAATTATAATATTGTCAAAGTTGTGCTTTAAATCTACAATGTGAGGAAAAATTTCTATTTGCAAGTCTTATAAAAACATTTATGATCTTGCTATAAAGGGAAGATTTCCTTTGTGGATGTGATGCATTAAGGACCTTCTTGCCGTCATGTCTTACCTCTGAATTCTGATGCACCTTGAGACAATCATCCAAGAAGCCCAGAGTACGATCCACTGATTTCTTTATCCTTTTCCTTGAAGCTCCTGGAGGCAGAGGTTCTCCATCTGCCATGCTTTGGTACCAATCGGCTCTGAAGGCTTGTTGGATTGCCATGAACTTTGACAACGTTATTTCAATTCGCCCACCTCCACCCCACACTGATACAGTCTTTTCCGTTGGAATGATAGAAACAAAAGAGGCATTAAGTCATAAGGCACCAAAAAAATGTAAGAAATGGATTTGTACAGGATTTTAATGTTAAAAATTTCACAAATTATTGCGGGATAAAAAACTGGTTACTTTTAAAACTACAATTTTAAATCATATTGTGCAGACTCCACCTTCTTCACATTTCTACATTTAGTAACATCAGATTTGCAATTTACCGTTGCAAACTTTCTTCCCACCATCAGCTCCTCACCCTGCTTCAGTTTACTATTTTCTTCCCAACGAGGTCATTCATTTTTGGGTACTGTTCCATAAATATGAGAGACCCTTCACCCTAGTTGTGTTGACGCCAATCTTACCATTTACAGTCCCCATGCAACCATTCAGCATTGAAGCAATTATCAATCTCAGAACAATCCTATGCAGTAAATTTATGGTGGAACTCCAATTGTACGGGCTCTTAAATAGATGAAAATATTGCTTTTGAACAGGAGAGAGCATTAATACTGCATTCTGCAATTTTGGCAGGAGCATGTTGTTCTCAAGTCAAATCGAACTGTAGTAATAACGATCAGCACCACTGACAGCTTAGAAAACAAATTAAATAAAAGCAAGGCACGAAGAACCGTCAAGTATCGGCTAAATTGTGCTTCTACACTAATAGCTAACTTACTTTGTTTGTGTTGTATCCTGATGGACATGGACTGGCTGGGTCATGTAAAGAACAGTACAGAACAGAGTCTGGCATACCTGTCATAAAGCAGACTGAAATAAATAACACTTCTTTCAAATTGATCAAATTAGTAAACTCTGAAACCACCAAGCAAAAACATTGTGGGAGTGCACTGGAATTTGTATAGTGGCACTAGTGTTGTTGAAACGTATCCAAAACAAAAGTTTTACTTAAGTGACAACATAAATCTTAAAATTAAAATTCATTGGCGTAAAACTGGAGAGGGATTAGGAGAATACAATAGAAGTGGAACATACATATTTATTGAAACTTAAAACAATTAATATTGTGTCAGACAGATTTGCAGAAAAAGCACATTTGAAGATGGGAGTCTAGGGTTCAAGACTTAGTTTCTCTTTATTTCCGATTTCTGGCATTCTTACATGTGCTCATTTACAATTGTTGAATTGTTTTTTTTATATAGTGCAAGGGGATTCATTAACAACTAACTATTCCAAGGGTGGCCAAACTTTCTGAACCTCAGAGCTGCATATAATAATCTTCAGACATTCGAGAGCTGCAAGTCCTGGGCAACCTTTACAGACAAATTTTTATTACTTACGATCATACGTCTTGGGCCAACCCCTCGAGTATGGTCCGCCATTCTATAAGATCATGGCTTCCTGGCTGCAATTTCAACTCCACATTCCCGCTTATCCCCAAAAACATTTCACACCCTTGCTTATCAAGGATCTATCTACCTCTTCCATAAAAATATTCAAAGACTCTGCTTCCAACGCCTTTTGAAGAAGAGCTCCAAAGACTCTCAACCCTGAGAATTTTTTTTTCCCCCTCATCTCTGTCATAAATAGATGACCCTCATTCTTAAAGTGGACCCTAGTAATAGATCTGCCTGCAAGAGGAAACATCTCCTTCACATCGACCCCATCAAGACCACTAAGGATCTTGCATGTTTCAAACAAGTCACCTCTTAATCTTCTAAACATTCAGCTTCAGTATTTTCCTTTCTAACCTTCCAGCATTCCTTCAACCTGCTTTTTCCTCTCTTATCCACCAGACTTACTTCGCACAAAACTCAGATCATGGAAAAATCAAATCTGCTTCATTGACACACATCAGGGCTAGCACATGCCCACCACTTACTCTTCCAATGTTGATAATCGGTCAAGGTTTAAAAAAGAATTGATTTTACTTCAAAAGACGTTGTAACCTCCTACTGAACAACAAATTTCAACTTGGGCACTTATGTTCCAATAAAATAGATTCTTACATTCCTGATCCATATTAAATTGCTTCCTCGCTTTCCAGACACTACTGCAAGTTAGCGATCAACAGCAAGAGGATGGGTTAGGGAGCTGGAAAAAGTGGCAATGATGCTTACAAGACTGGCCGGGAGCCACAAAAGGAATTTTGCAACTGCACTGGAATAAAAGGAATCAGTCACAATGTATGTGAAAGAGCCACATGGCGGCTCACAAGCCAGGGTTTGGCCACCCCTGAACTATTTATTACAACCTGACTCACCTGATGAAGGAGCTGCACTCCGAAAGCTAGTGATTCAAAACAAACCTGTTGCACTTTAACTTGGTGTTACAAGACTTCTTACTATTTATTACAAGATTTACCTGCACCAACAGTATTTATGGATGCCGCTGAATACCATGCTACGCTAATCACAAAACTAGACATGTACAAATGATGTGGACAATCTGAAACATATTCTGGTGTGAATCGGGGAATAACATGTTGGCCCACAAAACACAATGAATACCTATGAATTTTCCGATGCCTTGTTTATACTGCTCCAGAACTTCGTGGTGCTCAGCCCTGAGGGGAATAAAAATAAACAAATACTATTTATGCACCGAATAATACCGGAAATAAACGACATTAAGATATTTGGTAAGCTAATATGCAGTGGTTAAAAATCGCAATCTTGTCATTGCAAACTTGGTGAGATGTTTTTTATAAACACTATAAAATATAACTTTCAAAGTAACTGTCAGACAAGTGAACAGACTGCGACTGATCATGCAGTGGTTTATGGCAGAAATGTAATAAAGGAACATGAACTGGGTGGTGCAACAGATCAAAATACTTGTACTTCATTCGTGTGACCAGAATGTGTATCCAACCAGTTAGAGGCCTCCTTTATCTACTGGCTTGAATGCCATCAACATTCTCAATAAGGTTTCAACTCTCAATTTCAATCAGTGTGAGAGATTAACTCATTAAATCAGAGGAGAGTCAGTAAATATAATTTACTCATTAACCCATAGCTCATATGCATTCGCATTCCTACAAATCATAGTAACTATAGTGCTGAACGAAGAACATAATCTATTTTATTCTATAATAATTTATTTAATAAGCATTATGTTGATCCATGCAGCCAAGAGCTGAGGTCATACAGCCATGGGCTTCTCCAGAAAGTGTTCCTCCAAAAATCTTCTTCCTTCCTAGAGCAGATGATATGGAGATGCTGGCGTTGGACTGGGGTGAGCACTGTAAGAAGTCTTACAACACCAGGTTAAAGTCCAACAGGTTTGTTTCAAATCACTAGATTTCTGAGCACTGCTCCTTCCTCAGGTTCCACCTGATCAGGCAATAACAGTAACACACCTGGTAAGGAGGGAAAAAGTAGGCAGGCTCAGTTGCTTTTTATTTTAGACCTATCAACTTCATCAAATTTAAAAGTAGACCTGTAGTTTTAATGCCGCACTGGTGTCAATATAAAGTGATCTTGGGTGTACATCGATGCGGAATTGGCATTATACCTCAGTTAAGTCCCAATCCTATGCCCAAGTGGTATGAGACCTCCCTCTAGGAGACACTCATACTTGCCTCGGTTCATGTCAGGTTTAGTGTAACAGATCATCAAACAGCATTTTTAGACTTATCACCCAATTTGAAGAATTGTTTCCAAAAAGGTAATTGAATATGGAATGTTTTATTGCAACTGACTATGACCTTTAAAAAGGAACTTATTTAAGTGTTTGAAAAGTACGAATATAAAATAGTAAAAAGGAACTGGCATCTTACTTTTCAACATTCTTAAAAGTTAGCGGAAAATACAGGTATTCTCAAGCAACATTACAATAAAGCTAGGCACAGGACTTCTGGCACCATTCACGGACACCAGGGCAATATGCAGCAAACAGAAATGGTCTCACAGTGCATATACAGAGTTCCCGGACTCACTCTATAACTGAAGTCAAAGGAACTTCTTTTGATGTACACACTTGAATTAATCCAACCCATGTCAACGTGGATCTTTGAATGCTGGAACTTGTATTCGACAGAGGGATACTGTTATATTTCACCAGGTACTGACCATATTTGCATTAAACCCAAGGGCAAAAGAAAAAAGTGTTTTATACTTGCACATACAGTGTAGATAATGTCAGGTGCACAGGTTCAGGAACTCCTTCTATAAGGCTGAGTGTATCATGAGTCAGATGTGGAGCTGTGCCTGTCCGGGTATAAAGCAAACAACCAGGAATGTTGATGCTTTTGCTGCCATTCCGTCCTACTTCAATCAATTTACCATGGCGACATCCATTCACAACACCGGAGAGGATTAATTTCATCTTTCTGGTTAAAACACCTCATGTGTGTGCAGTTTGGATAGGTAGATCTTTTACTGCATGCAGGCACTGCTAAATATGTTGGCTACCAGAAGTTTGTATGAAACATGAAAGGTACACAATTGTGTTGCAGCTTCTGTGAAAAGATAAAGGGAAACAAATAATACACCACTTTTATCCAAAGTAAATTCATACTTTCTAACATCGTGAAAATTGTCACCCAATTTTATCAAGTGACAGTGGCGTTTTCTGTGCCTATAATCAGCAACGGATGTCAGCACCGTGGAACAGGACAATTGTCTCTATCACCTCCAAGAATCCTCCATCCTGGCCAAGTGAAGAGTAAGATGCCTGCTCTGTCCCGACAAAGCCTTATTCCCACTTCAGCAGAGCAAACCTACTGCACCAACAAGAATTGCATTTCCCACCCAAATCATCACAAAGCTCCATTGGAGTGGCGCAAACTTCAGGAAGTTCCATGTTGTCAGCTCTATGTTTCTCCTGTGAATTTATGAACTTTGTCCATCATTTGGTCAGAAAAGAAGTTTAATCTAATCTAAGTCAACCTCACCGACATTAAAGTTTATTCCGCAATCATCAGTTAAACTCCATCAATGCCGAGCCCCCAAGAAGCATCATCTTTCATGATTAATAATCAATTCCTTTCTTTAATTTTTCTTTATTTACACATCCTTTATCAATATTTGAGTTCTATGTTTGTTCGGCTTCACTTTTTGCCTTTTCTTTTACTCTTAATGTATCTATCTATTTCATTTATTTCTTCTTCTATTTACTTTGTCATCATCAGTCTTTCTGCATTTGATGTAGTCGCCACTGCACTTCGTTCGTCCCAGGATAAGCTCGCAACATTCACAGCATTCTATTAGAACCAAAAGAGCTAGATTACAATTCCTTTAATGAAACTATGAAACAAATTTCCATTACAGATATTGTAAAACTCAGCAACCTTTACAAAGCTTTTGAAACTGGGATAAAGAATCATGGCTGCAGATATTAAAAAGGGGAATGCGGTAACTCTGGAAATCGGGATTAGGAGTCACCAGGCTTGGTTTTTAAAAGTCTGGAGGTTGTAGGAGGAATAAAATACCACGGTCCAAGAAAAAATGAGGGATTATCTGTAACATGAAGCCCTCCACAAACAACTTTCAGATTAGTAAAATCAAATGTGATGTCCCCTAATCACTATAACATATAAATCAATCGAGACCAGGAGTAGGCCTTTCAATCCCCTGTGCCTGCTCTGCCTTTTGATAAGATCATAGCTGATCTAATTGTAGCCTCAACTCCATTTGCCTATCTACCCCCTATTCTCTTTCAGTCCCTTATCAGTCAAGAATCTACCTAGCTCAGCCTTAAAAATATTCAATCACCCTGCTTCCACTGCTTTTGGGGGAAGAGAATTCCACAGTTTCAGAACCAAGTGATAAAAATTATCCTCGTCTCGGTCTTGGATAGGAGATCCCTTATTTTTAAACTGTGCCCCAGAGTTCTAGTCTCTCCCACAAAGGAAACACCCTTCCAGCATCCACTATCAAGTCCCTCCAGGATCTTGCATGTTTCAATATCACCTCTCAATATTCTGAACTCCAATGGGTCCAAGCCCAACCTGTCCAGCTTTTCACCACAAGATAACTCTTTATCCCATGAATCAGTCAAGTGAACTATCTCTGCAACCCTCCCAAAAGTTATATTTTTTCTTACAAAGACCACAACTGTACATCGTATTCCAGATGTGATCTCAACAACGGCCTGTACAACTGTAGCAAATCTTCCCTACTTTTATATTCCGTTCCCCTTGCAGTAAATTACAACATTCCATTTACCTTCCTAATCGCTTGCTGTACCCGCATAGATTCATGTACCAGGACACTCGAATCCCTCTGTACCGAGTTCTGCAATCTCTCTACAGTTAATTAATATGCTGCCAAAGTAATAAGTTCACATTTTCCCACATTTATACTTCATCTGTCAAATTTTTGGCTACTCACTTTACCCATCTCCTTTTGCAGTCTCCTTATGTCTTCTTCACAGCTTATTCTCCTATGTATCTTTGTGTCATCAGCAAATTTGGCAACCATGCATTTGATCCCTTCATCCAGGTCATTGACATAGAATATAAATAGTTGAGGCCCTAGCACGGATCTGTATGGAAATCCACTCACTACATCTTGCCAACACGAAATGTAATTTATTCCTACTCCATTTCCTGTTAACTAACAGCTATCTATGCTGATGTATCACCCCCTACTCACAGTACTTTGTGCAGCAACCTATGCTATGACACATTGCCAAATGCCTTCTGGAAATCCAAGTCCAGTACACTATTTTCTGATTCACTTCCTATTCACCTTTACTCTTGTAATCTTGGTAATGTCTAGTACCACAATCCGTTATCTTGATTTGTTAGTTTTAAAAGATCTTGCAAAATTGCCCACTGAAAGCTCTCTCCGTCTATGCTTTACTCTTGCTGTTGTACTCTAGTGCATTGAAATAGAATTTGGGAGTATTCATCACTTCCCAAGTAATTAAATTCTGGTGTCAAATTTAAAATCCGCTTCTGATAAGAGTGACATTAATGTTGCTGAGTTTACCTTTGGGCTGGCAATACACAAAAAAAAATCACCAGCTAGTATTTACATAATTTCTTTCACTACTAAACTACCTCAAGGTGCTTTACAAGAGCATTATCACACAAAATGTGACACTGAGTTACATGAGGAAATATTCGGACAGATTACCAAAAACTTGGTCAAAGTAGGTTTTAAGGAGCCTATTAAGGAGGAGAGAAAGATAGAAAGGTTTGCAAGTATTTTTGCTACTGCCTGCATAAACCTGTAAAGTCTTAGAGTCAGAGTCACACAGCACAGAAAAGACCCTTCACCTCATCGAGTCTACCAACAATAACTACCCTTATCTCACTCCAATCCCACTTACCACCACTTGTCCCATATCCTTGAAAATGATGGCGTTTCAAATGCTCATCCAAGTGCTTTTTAAAGGTTGAGAGGTTTCAAGCCTCCACTACCTTCCCAGCCAGTGCATTCCAGATTCTCACCACCCTGTGAGTGATAACTTTTTCTCAAATCCCCTCGGAATCTCCTGCTCCTCACCTTAAAACCATGGCCGCTTGTGATTAACCCCATCAACCAAGAGGAACAGCTGCTTCCTATTTACCCTGTCCATGCCCTCAGAATCTTATACACCTCAATCATATCCATCCTCAGCCTTCTCTGCTCCAAAGAAAACAATCTAAGCTTATCTAGTCTCTCTTTATAGCTCAGATGCTCCATCCCAGGCAACATCCTGGTTAATCTTCACTGAACCCCCTCCAGAGCAATCACCTCCTTCCTATAGTGAGGTGACCAGAACATCTCGCAGTACTCCAGCTGTGGCGTAACAAAACAATCCAAGCCTACCTAGTCTCTCCTTATAGGTCAGATGCGTCCCAGGCAACAACCTGGTGGATCCCCTCTGTACCACTATCATACCGCCCCCCCCCCCCCTCCTCCATCCAGTGCAATCACCTCCTTCCTTTGGTGAGGTGACCAGAACTGCACACAATACTCCAGCTGTGGCCTAACCAACATTCTGTACAGCTCTGGCAAAACCTCCTTGTTCTTGTATTCTATGCCATGACTGATAAAGGCAAGGGTCCCATATGCCTTAACTACCCTCTTCACCCGCTCTGCCACTTTCAGGGATCTGTGAACAATTACCCCAAGATCCATCTGTTCCTCTGAGCTTCCTAGTGTCCTGCAATTCATTACATACTCCATTGTCAGTTTCTTCTTCCAAAGTGTATCACGTCGCACTTATCAGGATTAAATACCATCTGCTGCTACTCGGCCCATCTGACCAACCTATCTATATCGTCCTGTAACCTACGCCCTCTTCTTCACCAATCTTGGTGTCAACTGCAAACTTAACTTATATCATTGCCAGTTTCGGATCCATCTCGACAAGTTTCCTTGAAAGTGCTTCAACCTTCTCAATCAGTCCTTGTGGGACCTTGTTAAAGTCTTCGCTAAAATCCACATAAACTACATCAACTGCACTTCCTTCATCTACACTCTCGGTCACTTTATCAAAAAATGTTATCAAATTTGTTAGGCATGACCTCCCCCTCACAAAACCATGCTGACTATCTCTAACCAACCCATGCCTTTCCAAGTGGAAATTAATTCTCTCCTTCAGAATTTTCTCCAATTGTTTCCCTACACAGGCCTCTAATTCCCCGATCTATCTCTACCACCCTTCTTGAAAAGTGGAATAATATTAGCTGTTCTACAGTCCTCTGTCACTTCACCCACCCCCCTCCCTCCCCCTCCCCCATGACCAGAGAGGAATTAAAAACGCGTGTCAGAGCCCCTGTAATTTCCTGCCTCGCCTCCCACGGCTGCCTGGAATGCAATTCATCCGAGCCTGGGAGCATGTCTATTTTTAAGCCGGTCAAAGTCTCGAATACCTCCTCACGTCCTATGTCAAGCTGCTCAAGGTCCTCACCGTCCCAATTCCTGAATTCTGTACCTATGTTGCCCTCTCCCTGCATGAGGACTGATGAGAAGTATTCATTTGACACCCTAGCAAAGTCCTGCGGCTTCATGCACAGATTGTCCCTTGGTTCCAATGGGCCCTACTCTTCCCCTTAATGTATGTATAAAATGACTTGGGGTTCTCCCTAATCATGTTCACAAGTCATTTTTCATGCTCCTTTTTTGTTCTTCTAATTGCTTTCTTAAGTTCACTCTTGCATTTCCTACATTCCTCTAGGGCCATAGTTGAATTTCTCCCTTTGGACTTGATAAAAGCTTTTCTCTTCCTCTTTATCCAGTCCTGGATTGATCTGAAGTCACAGGTCCTTCTTGTTATTTGTATAAAGGGACACAATAATGTTTGGTGGATTGGGAAGAACATTGAGTTTGACAGTTTAATAAGTGGCAAACTTAGCATTCATCAGAAGTTGCAGATTTTCTGTGAAAATTTAGTGCAGATGAACGTTTGGAAGTAAATCTGCAGAACCAAACCTGTTCCATGCTCTTAGAGAACATCAGAGGTTTACAGTACAGAAACAAGAGGCTATTAGGCACCTGTCTTGTGCTGGTTCTTTGCTACAGCAATGGGCTAATCACACATTTCTAGATCTTGCACTACTTCAAATACTTATTCACTTTTCCCTTAAAAAGAGTAATAACCAATCTAAACCACTGTTTTTCAAACTTTTTTGCCCGGGACCCATTTTTACGAATCAGCCATCCTTTGGGACCCAAGTTGGCCTACATTCGCGACCCACCATTTTCTCGTACATTTAATATGTGCGGTAAACCTGGGCTTATATTCTATAGTCTAGAGTAGCGAAGAATGAGAAATGACCTCATCGAAACAGGCATTATTCTCTCAGGACATTACAGAGCAGATGCAGAATGTAAGCTTTCCTAAAATGGGTGGTTTACGACCTAGGGAGATAGTCTGCAAATTACAATGTGATGATTTTAGACATAGATGAGGAGGAATTACTTAACTCAAAGTATTGGTCAAGACAGATGCAGAAAGATTGAATTTAAATTTTTTTTTTTATCTTCTGCGCGCTGACGTCAGGGGGAGGCGATGTTTCTCTCTGGATTTGCGCAGCGTGCCCGCATTTTTACGGCCGTCATTTTTAAAGCCACTTGGAACCGGCATTTTTAAAAGCCGGCTGCTGTGGCCTTTGCGCCTGAATTCTCGCGATCAGGAACGCCACTATGGATGACTCCGCGACCCTCCCGTGAGTCGCGACCCCCACTTTGAAAATGCCTGATCTAAACGATTCCCTATAGTAAAACATTCAATACTCCAATAAGTAAACAGTGCTTTTAAAATTAACCAGACATCATTAAAATTCAACAGCTGTGTAATACAACAATATTGAAATCTAATTCAGTAGCTGTTTTCTGCTAATGCATAAATTTGATAATTAACTGTCAGTTTCTGCAAATAACAGTTCCAAATCAGAATCACTGGCAAAAATTTACCCTCCAGACCAAAATAATGGATGCAGCTCTCAATGAAAATGAAATGAGTGTTCTAGCCTTTGGCTGAGAGCACAGCAATAATTTATGTGCAATGAGATTTCCTACTGACAACTCCAAACAACATGCTTATTCTGCAAAGACCATAGACCTAAAGACGCAGGAGCAGAAATAGGCCAATTGGCCCATCCGTCTGCTCCGCCATTTATTGAGATCATGGCTGATCCATTAGGAAAATCCTCAACTCCACCTTCCTGACTAATCTAGATTACCCTCAAGACCCTTACTGTCATGGAGGACAAATGAGAACACTGCCAGGGGGACCCGGCTAACCACATCCACATGCTCTGGGCCTGCCCCAGACTTGTCGGGTTCTGGACACCCTTCTTTGAGGCAATATCCAAGGTTGTGGGGGGTGAGAGTGGAGCCATGCCCAAAAGTGGCAGTCTTCAGGGTTTCAGATCAGCCAGAACTCTCTATGGGGAAGGGGGCGGGGCGATGCCCTTGATTTTGCCGCCCTAATTGCCCGTCAAAGAATGCTGCTCAGTTTGCGATCGGCAGCACCCCCAAAGCTGTTGACTGGCTGTCTGACCTGTCGGCATTCCTCCAACTGGAGAAGATAAAATTCGCCATCCATGGGTCGGAAGCGGGTTTCCACAGCACGTGGAAGCCAGTCAGCAACTTGTTCCAAGACCTGCCCATAGCCAGCAACTAGTCGGATCGCAAAGA
Organism: Scyliorhinus torazame; assembly: GCF_047496885.1. Classification (NCBI taxonomy): domain Eukaryota; kingdom Metazoa; phylum Chordata; class Chondrichthyes; order Carcharhiniformes; family Scyliorhinidae; genus Scyliorhinus; species Scyliorhinus torazame. The sequence goes on from NC_092714.1 coordinate 114,287,293, forward strand.
AAAGAGAGATTGGGGGGGGGGGGGGGGGGGGGGGGGCGCGGCAAGGGAACAGGAGTGAGGTGGGCACGGTAGCACAGTGGTTAGCATAGTTGCTTCACAGTTCCAGGATCCCAGGTTCGATTCCCGGCTTGGGTTAGTGCCTGTGCGGAGTTTGCACTTTCTCCCTGCGTCTGCTTGGGTTTCCTCCCGCAGTCCAAAGATGTGCAGGTTAGGTGGGTTAGCCATGCTAAATTGCCCTTACTGTCCAAAAAGGTTGGGTGGGGTTACGGGGACAGGGTGGGGGTGCGGCTTAGGAATGGTGCTCTTTCCAAGGGACGATGCAGACTCGATGGGCCGAATGGCCTCGTTCTGCACTGTAAATTCTATGATTCTATGAAAAGCCCATTGAAAAGACTGCAGAACACAAGCGACATAGCCACAGGAGACAGGCCTGAGGGCAAACAGGAAAAGGCAATGGTGAGCATCAACACACTGGGCAAGACAGGGTGGCACAGCCACGTTTTGGGGACGGACATGTAAATATGTTTAATGATCCTGGTTTGTTTGTATTATTTTTATTTTCTTCTCACTCTTCTTTGGCTTATCTCTCACTTGTAATTTTTCATTTTTCTTTGGCTGCTTTGCCCAATACTATGCACGGTGATGAAACTTGTAAACTTAAAGTGTGAACTGGAATGTGTAAGATAAAAATGTGAAAATCAATAAAAACATTTTAAAAACTCTGTCCTTTTCAATCTTGAACATGCTAAATGACCAAGCCTCTACAGTAAGGTATTTGTGGAACACAAATTCTGTACTAGAAGTGTGGTTAGGGGGTCAGCATGGTGGCGCAGTGGATAGCACTGCGGCCTCACAGCACCGAGGTCCCAGGTTCAATCCCTGCTCTAGGTCACTTCCATGTGGAGTTTGCACATTCTCCCTGTGTTTGAGTGGGTTTCGCCCCCACAACCCAAAGATGTGCACACTAGGCGGATTGGCCACGCTAAATTGCCCCTTAATTGGAAAAAACGAATTGGGTACTCTAAAAAAAATTTTTTTTTTTTTTAAACGTTTTTAAAAGTGTAGATAGGACTGCTCGTTAGTAACTATTTGAACAGCTAATTCAAAATCGAATTACTAAATATGAATACTTGTAGACTGCAATGCTGTAACTCTTCCAAAGCTCAAGCAGAAATGAGAACATTATTAAATGGAGCTCAAGTAGGCAACGGCAGTAATATTCTGTCCACTTCAGAAAAAAGTGAAGAGGTGGAGTTGGAAATTGTATTTCTTTAGTGCTTTTCAAAGTGTTCTGCTAATTTCCATACCATAAACCATAAGACATAGGAGCAGAATTGGGCTATTCAGCCCATCGAGTCTGCTCCACCAATCATGGCTGATATTTTTCTCATCTCCATTCTCCCGCCTTCGCCCCATAACCCCTTGTACTAACAATCATGCTTCCACCAGCACCACCAAAAGCAGGCTGAGTAGTCATTTATCGCATTACTGTTTGGGGAACCTAGTCATGCACAAACTGACTACTGCATTTGCCTGCAAACTTCAAAATTAATGTATTGGCTGTGAAGCGCTTGAGATATCCTGAGAACATGAATAAAATAACTATTAACTTTCACATGCCTTCGGCTCCTATGTACCCGAGATTGCATCATATTCGTCTGATCCACCAGAACAAATATCTTTTTAGACTCAAACAATGGAAATTATTCAAATGACAAATCTATTCGACCCCTTTTAGTCACTGCAGAAAATAATTAAGTCTCAAACTAATATTCATAACAATCTCAACAATTAATGACCACATTTCAGTTACAGTCTGAATCTTTCTTTTCAATCGTGGATTAAGTTTGCCATTTGGCAGACTTTGAACGCTATTGGCTAATCATGTTCGCTGATATCTCTGCTACCAGGCCTGTTGAGCTTTTCCTACGTTCTGGTTTCTTTTAACAAAGTACAAGTTCTCAAACTTCAGAAGTGGCATTTGAATTTACGGTCTCTAGATTAGTTATCCAGTTACTTTCAAACACTGATCTACCTGGTTATATCAATGTGTTACAGCAGCAACGTTTAGGAAATATGCAGATTTCAAAACCGATGTGGTGCTCCTATTTCAGTTTTTTTTGTCAGTGATCTGTGCAATATATAGAACTTCAGACTGAGCTGCAACGAGCAAAATTCACCAACTTCCACTATGATCATCTTCCAATCTGACCATCCGGGAACAAACTCCAGCCTGATGGAAGGGTTGGAAGTGGGTCTGCTGTATATATCATGCCCTCGGCTTACTTTTAAAGCCCTGACGATGTAAGTACATCTCCTGCAGGAAGCACCAGTAGCCATACCAATAAAGAGACACCTCACCTGCACATGGTTCGTCAAAATATCCCAACAACCACTCCGATCGCCCAGCTCATCATCAACGGCCGGAAGCCACCGTTGTCATGTGAGAATCAGCTCTGGTCACGTCATCCGGGGGCTTCCGAGCTAGCCATGAATGGAGCCCTCGGAGCATGCGCAGAAGCCGGCGGTCTGTGAATGGAACCCTCGGAGGATGCGCATCAGCCGGCGCTCCTTCCAACGGCGGCCTGTGAATGGAGCCCTGGGAGCATGCGCGGCAGTTGGCGTTCTGCATGCCGTGGTTCCGAAGGACGCGCGCAGCCTACCACGTGATGGACATCGATGCGGAGTGTTGGTACGGATTTGATTTGATGTCACATGTACCGAAGTGCAGTGAAAAATATTTTTCTGCGGCCCAGGGAACGTACAGGCAAAAAAGAATGGTACATGGACAAACACTGATTGGTTACAGTGTGGAACAAGGGGCCAAACAAAGCAACTGCATGAGCAGTGAGACAAGAGGGTGGGGAGAAACCATTTCCACTGGCAGAGGGTTGAGAAACAGAGAGCACCGATTGAGGCAAGACTTCACTCAGCCAGTGGTTAGCATCTGGAATGGGCTGCTGTAGAGTGCAATGGAGGCAGGGCCATTGGTTCGAATGGCACAGAAGGAGGCCATTCACCCCATCATGTCTGCCAGTCCTTTGCAAGAGAAATGGTGCCAGTGCCACTCCACTGCCTTTTCCATCGAACCCTGCAATGTTTTCCTCGTCAGATAATGACCAATTCCCTTTTGAAAGTCATAATTGAGTCTGCCTTTGCCACACTCAGGCAGTGAATTCTAGAGCCCACACTGTGTTTAAAAAAAACTTTCCCTCATGTTGCTAGATTAGCACCCCATCCACCACCTAATCACTTCATTCACTGCAATGCAGTTATAACAGTGTATACCATCTACAAAATGCACTGCAGCAAGGATCCTTCAACAATACCTTCTAAACGCATGGTCTATCACCTGGAAGGACAATGGTAGCAGGCACACAGGAACACTGCAACCTGCAAGTTTACCTCTAAGCCACATCAGATCCTGACTTTGAACTATGTCGCCATTCCTCCACTGTCGCTGGGCCAAAAACCTGGAATTCCCTTCATTAGAATACTGTGGGTGTACCTACACTACTTTGGCTGCAGCAGTTCAAGACTGCTCACCTCTTGAGGAATCATAGAATCCCTACAGTGCAGAAGGAGGCCATTTGGCCCATCGAGTCAACACCTGCCCTATCCCCATAACCTAACCTGCACATCCCTGGACATTAAGGAGCAATTGTTATCATGGCCAATCCACCTAATTCACACATCTTCAGACTGTGGGAGAAAACTGGAGCACTCGGAAGAAATCCACCCAGACAGTGTCCCAAAGCTGGAATTAGACCCGGGTCCCTGGTGCTGTGGTAGCAGTGTTAACCACTGTGCCACCTTGTCACCCAGGACAAATAGAAATGGACAACAGACCTTGCCTATGACACTCGTATCACATGAAATAAATTTACTTCAGCAAGGACAAAGCCTTCCTTATTCTATCTGATGTGCTTGTTCCGGGACAGGGGGATCGAGTGGATAGTGCGGTTGATGAGGCCCTCCCGGGCTGAAGATTCCAGCAGCTTCTTTCTGCAGAGAGGAGGTGTATTTCATTGGGCGGTCTTTCCAGGGTGGGGGCACGGACTGTGTTTTTGCTGAGCCCTACTTGGGCCGAGGACCTCGTGAACCAGCACCACTTAACTCGGTGTGGTTAACCTAGGGTGAGAGCACGGACTGTGTTTTTGCTGGGCCCCCTCCCGGGCTGAAGATCTGCTTATACTCCCCAATCCTCCCACCCTGCAGCTTCAATCTATGGTGCCCCACCTTTCTGTGTCGCTAATCTCATCCCACTGTGTTCCTTGTTCTCTCTTCCGTTCCTTGCCTCGTTCCTCCATGTACCTTCCTAGGGGGAGAATACATTGTTCTACCTCTCTCTTCCCCTAACTCCCCCCCCCCCCACCCCGCTACTGTCTCTTATTTCTCCAATCAATTCCAACACGACAAAGTCCACATTGGGGTGGGCATGGCACTTGCCCTGATTGCCACTCCACCTGCGCCAGTGGCGGGGCCGTCCAGAGCCACCTATGCGGGGATGGTGGCCTCCACTACTCGCACAGCCCCACCACCTTTCCAGTTGCTGACCCGAAAGCTGGGCGTAAAGTGCTACGCTCACCCCACCGTCACCATAGAGGCGTGCGTTCGCGCAATGGCCGGGGTCATTGGCCCCTCGGCCATTGTGGCCGCCTCTCGCATGTACGGGAAGGTCGTGTTCTTTCTGAGGGCCGGGAGAGGGCTCACAGTGTGCGAGACCTACATGGCGGTGGACCCTTTGAGGCCACCGCCAAGAGGGTCATATTGTCCAATGTCCCGCCCTACCTTCCTATGGAGCTTCTCCTCCACCTCCAACTACTGGGGGAGGTTCGTTCTGAGGTGGCGCTGCTCCCTCTCAGCCTGAAGGACGCCCCCCTCAGGCACAACTTCTCCTACCAGGCTTTCATCCGCGTGGCCCCGGAGGATGTATTAGAGGGGGGATTCGAGTCCGCATTTTCTGGTCTGCGGATGGCGTGCGGTGCCACACCTGCAAGAAGATGGGGTACGTGCGGAAGAACTGCCCCGCTTCCAAAGCCACCACTGACACCAAGGCACCTGCGACTGGCACCGCCCCTTCTCCCTCCGTTGATGTTACCACCCCGACCTCGCAGGGGGGCTCTGCACCGGCGCATACCGGCCAATCAGCTGCCAGCGTGGAGGAGGGAGGGCATCCACCAGGCCGCTAGGCCCAAAAGAAGGCAAGGCGGGGATCAGCTCCAGATACCTCTGACCCCGTCAGCCTAGAGAACCCTGCGCCCCAGAACTCCGGCCTGGCGGGGTCACTGACATACCTGGCACCGTGGACACTCCTCATCCCAGGCCCCTTGACACATCAGCGGCACGTACTGGGCCCGCCGTCGTTTCGGCGTGGGTCAGCAAGGGGGCGGCGGCGGTGATGCGTGTGATCCCAGGCCGGCGCGAAGGACACCCAGAGCACGAACCTGGGGGCAGAATGTTGAGGGAATTGGGGGCTGGCGATGCGAGTGTGGAGGTTTCTTGAGTGCAGGCCACCCCCTGCAAGCGGTGCCACACATTGGAGGGAGGGGAGAAAACCATCATGACACCCCTCCTCCGGTGCGGAGAGCTTTGCCCCCGGACCCCTGCCAGACCTCGAACGGTGGTTGGACATGGGGCTGCTCATCTGGGGCGGGATTCTCCGCGCCGAAATGTCGGCACGGGGGCGGAGAATGGGAGTCAAACACGACATCCGGTCCGATGCCGCTCCCGCGATTCTCCGGTCTACGCATCGAGGATCGGGGGCCATTGACGAGGCCCTCACGGCGATTCTCCAACGAAACTAGTCGAGTTCCCGACGCCGTGGTTCTAACCACATTTTGCCTGTTGGCAACAGCCAGTCCACAGCCGCCCTGGTTGGGGGGGGGGGGGGGGGGGGGGGGAGGGAACCTTCATCGGGGGGGGCGGGGGAGTTCACAGACGGCCAGCTATCGATCGGGGGCCACTGATCCGCAGGTGCCGGTCTTTTTGGTGCTCGTCCGCGGTGTGGCTCCGCCATGTTGCGTGGTGCGGCCGGCGCCGTGTGCATACGCGGACCCCCGACCGGAAGTGCAGAGTCCCGTATCGGCCGCTGGAGCTGTGAGGACTACTCCGGGGCTCCACTAGCCCCCTTCATGTTGGAGAATCACTCTGGACTTTCTTCAGGAAAGTCCAAAGTGATTCGCCCACGTTTTGACGCTGGAGTGGTGACATAGCCCCATTATTGAAGAATCCCGCCCCCGGTCTTCCCACACCTATGTCAAGGAGGCGGGAGACGTGGACGCAACTGATCAACGTTGGCTCTAATCTTTCCTTGCCAGACTTCTGAGGGAGCACGCGCACCTCTGCTCCCTCCGAGCACTGGAAAGGTGACGGCGAAGGTAGCACTTTACTACTGACATGGAGGTGACCATAGCCAGCCTCAATATTAATGGCAGCAGGGACACACTCCGCAGGTTCCAGAAATTCTCGGTCCTCCGGGACGGGAAGTATACGGCGTGCATCCTGCAAGAAACCCACATCGCACCGGGAGACGAAGCCACATGGCTCCTGAAGGGGGGGGGTCTACTTGAGCCACTTGACCTCATGATTAGACGGGGTGACTATCTTATTCGCCCCACTTTTTCAGCCGGAGATCTTGGGTGTCAAGGAGCCTATGGCAGGCCGTTTGCTGCACATGCCGGTCCGCGAGGGGGGCGAGGTACTTCACTTTGTGAATATCTATGCTCCCCAGGCTGGCCAGCAGCAGACCACTTTCTTCGAGAAAGTGTCCACTCATCTTGGCACCATTGCCTCGGGCGGGTGCATCGTCCTGGGGGGGTGGATTTTAATTGCACCTGTAGCCACCTAAAATGGCTGATTCCCTATTAATTTGGCCAAAACCCGATTTAAAATGGCTCACCAAAAAGGCTGATGGGAAAAGCAGCCAACAGGACACAAACAGCTGCAGACAGAATAGCATATTCGGCTCTGGGGAAGTCGGCCCAGATCGATACTCAAGACCATTAGCAGCACATCAACCCAGACATCTGCAGTTTAATCGGCTATCCCCGGGAACAATTGCAACATATTAGCAATTGAATGCTGGGCCAGACCTGTCGGCGCCTGCAGTGGCCGAAACAAAGACAGGTGAACGACCACCCCCCGATCGAGGAATCGCCCCGTTATTGGACGTATCGAACCCAGTGATTGGGAACAAGTCCAATCACTTGGGACTCAGGGTCAAGGGCCGCCCCGAGAGGCGGGAAGCCCCTGGGCCCTATAAAGTAAGGGGCCAAGTTCAGATCGCTCTCTCTCTCCCTGCTTCTCCTGCTCGAGACCTTCGCAAGAACATCAACAAAGAAACAGTAAGTTTGACTCCAGCGATCGCTACCCGATAAAGACTCCTAGCCATCGACCTGTATCAGCCTTTTTGAATCCCGCGGGCCAGATCCGATTCGATAAGTCATTCGTTTCCCTGACCTGGTGGGCCCTTCCTAAGGTTAAGTATTGGCCAGTAGTGATAGGTTTCTGTATAGATAGTAGGATTATTGTGTAAGCATTACTTGTATATAATAAATGACCGTTGATTTCAATCTTACTAAGCGGTGTGCTGACTTATTAATCATAACTCGAGCTTGAACCATGTGGCGGTATCAGAAAGATACCTGGCGACTCGTGAGCAAAAGTGACATAATCAGAGCTAATAAACTAAGGCTAAAAAGAGCAACACACCCTCAGGACAAAGATCCATCTTAGTACCCAGTGTAGCTCTCGTGCAGTGGTGAAGTTAAGGAACCTGGTTGGGTTCTTTGACTTGGTGAACATCTGGCAGACTCTCCAACCTGACTCCACCGTCTTCACTTTTGTGAGGCCTGGGGTCGGAGCGTCCAGAATCGACCGCCTCCACATTTCAAGGGTGTACCTGCCCTGTGTCACGACGGCCCCTGTGCAGCAGATGCCGTGCTCGGACCTGGGCGGGGCTCGTACTGTCTCGCCCTCAGTCGTGGTCCGTGTACTGGCACTTTAATAACCTGCTGCTGGAGGTCGAGCGGTTCATGGGCTCGTTACGTTGCTTCTGGACCGGCTGGGAGGAAGCAGGGAGGCTACCCCTCCTTGAGGCTATGGTGGGACGTGGGCAAGACTCACATGCTTCTGACAGGAGTATGCGAGGGGGTTGACAAAGAGGTGGAAATCCAGGGTTGAAGACTTGGAGAAGGAGTCACGTCTCGGTCAGCCCGATGAGGACCCGGCCCTCGGCTGGTGTACAGAGAGAAGAAGGGCGCGCTGCAGGACCTGCAACTTGTCGGGTACTCGGCCGCGTATGTGAGGTCACAAATCCAGATCCTCAGGGACATGGACCCGGCTTCCCCTTCGACTCGCTGGAAAAAAGGCACGGGGTCCATCAGCAGCTTTTTACACTGCTGGCCGACAACGGATACCTCGTCTCGAATCTGGAGGAGGTTAGGGTCTAAATTCAAAGCTTCCACAGCGCCCTCTTCCCTCCAGATCCATCCAGCAAGGATGCTTGTAGAGTTTTGTGGGAGGACCTGCCACAGATCAGCCCGGAGGGCGCCTCGAGGCTTGATACTCCTGTAAGCCTGGGAGAGCTGACCGGCGCCCTTGAAAGCCTGTCCAGGGGAAAAACCCCAGGGCTGGACGGGCTGGCCATAGAGTTCTTCAGGGCATTTTGGGGCACCAGGGGAGCGACTATGTGGGGGTCCTGGGGGAAAGTATCGTGACCGGGGAGTTTACCCTGCTCCAAAGAGGGGGAACTGTCATCCGGTCTCCCGTCTCTGCACGGATTACAAGATTTTCGCCAAGGCGATGTGTTTGCGCTTTGGCACCGTGCTGGTCCACATGATCCATCCTGACCAGTCCTACACGGTTGCGGGCCCCACAATCCACGACAACAAATATCTGGTCCGGGGCCTGGTCCATCATTTCCAGATGGCTGGTCTGCTGAATGGCTTCCTGTCCCTTGATCAGGAGAAGGCGTTCAACAGGGTGGATCACAAGTATTTATTCAGGACTCTGCAAGCATCCGGGTTCAGGATGCATTTTGTCACCTGGATCCGACTTCTGCACACTGCCGCAGAGTGTCTCGTTAAGGTTAACGGGTCCCTAATGGCGCCCCTTAGCTTTGGGAGAGGTGTGCGTCAGGGCTGGCTCTTGTCTGGCCAACTTTATCCTATTTGCGTGGAGCCTTTCCTGCGGCTCCTGCGAGCAGGTTGTCGGGACTGCTTCTGCATGGGCCGGCATTGGGATGGTCCTCTTGGCTTACGCTGATGATGTGCTGCTCATGTCACCAAACCTGCTGACCTGTGGAGGATGCGAGAGTGCCAGACTGTGTACTCCGCCGCATCCTCTGCCAGGATCAACTGGGCCAAGTGTTCTGGACTCCTGGTTGGTCCGTGGCAGATGGACCCCTTCCCAGAGAAAGTCAGGCCTTTCACCTGGAGCAGGACCAGCCTTCTCTACTTGGGAGTCCATCTTTGCCCAGCTGAGGAATCCTGGCCGACTAACTGAGCTGGTGGCCAAGGTCACCACCCGCTTGAGACGCTGGACAGGACTGCCCTGAGTGTTGTCATACAGGGGTCGAGTTCTCGTCATAAACCTGTTGATAGCCCCTGTGTTGTGGTACCGGCTGGTCACTTTGACCCTTCCCCCTGACTTTGTCACAAAAATCCAGAGAATGCTTGTAGAGTTCTTCTGGGACAAGAGACTGCACTGGGTCGCTGCTGAGGTTCTGAGTCTCCCGCTTAGGGAGGGCGGCCAGGCGCTGGTGTGCACCCAGGTGGCGACCTTCCGCCTTCAGACCCTGCAGCAATATCTTTACGTTGAGCCCACTCCACGATGGTGCGCCCTGGCGATGGATTTCTTCCGCCAGGTACATGGCTTGTATTACGACATGCAGCTCCTGTTCATAAATCTGCAGCGTCTTTGTTACCCTCTGCAGGTGCTGTCTGTCTTTTACTAGGACCTGCTCAAAGTCTGGAACATGGTCGCCTCGCACTGCAGCTCTCCCCGTCAGAAGAGGTGGCTGTCGTCAGAGAGCCGCTACTCAGTAATCCGCACCTCCACCAATATCATTTTGAGTGGCTGGCAGTGGGTCGAGCTGTGGCAACCAGGGTTACCAGGATCGGGGACCTACTGGGTGGTGGAGTGGGCTGGTTGACAACCCACGAGTTAGCACAACACGTGGCGGTACAAAGAACAAAGAAATGTACAGCACAGGAACAGGCCCTCCAAGCCCGTGCCGACCATGCTGCCCGACTAAACTACAATCTTCTACACTTCCTGGGTCCGTATCCCTCTATTCCCATCCTATTCATGTATTTGTCAAGATGCCCCTTAAACGTTTGGCTCGCGGTCATTGCCGTCAAAACGGTCTTGCTCGGACTCAATGGCACTCCCAGTTTGGAGGGCGGGCAGGTGTGCGGTGGCACCCTGTCTGGGCGAACCCCTGCCCGGACGGAATTCCACATTGGCCCCAGGCCCTGAAACCTCCCTCGGGGGCTGGTGCCCCACAATTATAGCCGCCTCGCGGAAATGCCCTCCATGCCTTTAAGCACTAAGGGTTTCCTGTAGGCCCCGAAACCTCCCTCGGGGTCTGGTGCCCCACAATTCTAGCCGCCTCGCGAAAATTCCCTCCTTGCCTTTTCACACGATGGGTTTTCTGTACGAGCTGCTGCTGCACACCCTTCACCTCCTTATCCTCGCCCGTCGTCCAGACACACCATGGCATGACTTGTTACCCTCAGGCGGCGCAGGTCCCCACTGGAGGTTCCTCTATGGAGGAGACCTTCCCCAAAATCTTGGGACCTGGAGTAGACAGTGTTGCATGCAGCAGTGCCGTACAATTACCGATTGCAACGGTTCACGGACTCCCAAGAAGCCTGCCTTTTTTGCGGCCTTGTGGAGTCCGTGGACCATGTCTATGTTACGTGTTATAGGTTGCACTCCCTTTTTAGTTTTCCTACCAATCATTTGCTGGAGTTTTGTTTGCACTTCAGTCTCATAGAATCATAGAATTTATAGTACAGAAGGAAGCCATTCGGTCCATCGGGTCTGCACTGGCCCTTGGAAAGAGCACCCTACTTAAGCCCACACCTCCACCCTATCCCTGCAACCCCACCTACCCTTTTTATGAACACTAAGGGCAATTTAGCATGGCCAATCCACCTAACCTGCACATCTTTAGACTGGGAGGAAACCAGAGCACCCGGAGGAAACCCACGCAGACACGGGAGAACGTGCAGACTGCGCACAGGCAGTGACCCAAGCCACGAATCGAACCTGGGACCCTGGAGCTGTGAAGCGACAGTGTTAACCATTGTGCTACCGTGCCGTCATGTCCTGGTCTATGGTCACCTGGTGCGGAGTGGGCAGGGAAGGCGGAGGACTCCTTGTGAACCTGCTCCTGAGCCTGGCGAAGCGTGCCATTTATAGGTCCAGGTAGCGGGCAACCGAGGGAGACGTCCGGCCAGACTGTCTGCTCCTCTTCCGCGGCTACATTAGAGGCCGGTTGTCCGTGGAAAGGGAGCACACAGTGTCCACGGGCACCATCAAGGCCATCCGTGCCCGATGTGTACCACAGGGGTTGGGGGGCTTTATTGACCACTTTAATTGCACTCTTATTTGATGTTTTTTAAGTTTCCATTGATCTTTGTTATGTTCGGGCAGTGCCCCTTACAGGAGTGGCCCTTTTTTTGCTTTGTCCCTAAGTTTTTTTCCTTTCTTCTATTTTGTTGGTAGACCTCAAGAGAGTGACCAATCCACCTGTACATCTTTGGACTTTTGGAGAAAACCAGAACACCCGGAGGAAACGCACGCAGACACGAAAGTGCAAACTCCACACAGTGGAATTGAACCCGAGACCCTGGAGCTGTGAGGCAGCAGTGCTAACATCACCGACTAGAACCATGTAACTCCGTGAGCCAAGCTAAAGTGTATGTAATACAGATCACTTTAACTCAATAAAAAACAGATTATCCCCAATGTGTTGTTCTCATGGGCATCTTTGCGGATTAAGTGTAATGATTGTTGCTTTGTTTTCGGTTCATGCAAACAGCCGTTGGTCGTTGCCATGGCGATAACAGAATCTGTGGCGCATCCAGGCATTGGGCACAATGACCCATGGGGATTGTAGTTGTTGACATGTTTCACCCTTGGGCGGTGATCGGATTTCGGGAACTGTGAACTACAACTCCCAGTATGCCTAGCGCGGCATGGAGGCGGCCATGTTGGTGCAGGAGCCGGAGATGGAGCGCGGCCGCTCGGAGCTGTTCCACTGGAAGAGGTTCACTCACAACAAGCATAGGCTCAAGGTAGTTCAGCATTACTGTTTACCTCAGTCACGCATCAACTTTTAAAGAAGTTATTGCGTTTGTTCAGACTTAAAAACAACGAACTTTTTCTGCCGAACTTCCCGCTCACCGCGTTAAAGAACAGACCGTAAGCTTTCTCATTCTCTCCACTGGCTTTTCCTTCACCTTCTGTCGCCCCTCTCTTTCCTACTCGTTCTCTCCATCTAGGTTCAATCTGCTCTCCCATGTGACCATAAATATCCCATGGCGCGATTTCTAAAAATACAGTGGAGTTCTCCCTGGGCCAGTATTTATACCTCAGCGAATATCGCCAAACACACCATTTATCCCATGGCTATTCGTGGGACTGCTGTGCACAAATTAACAGCTTTAATTCCCACATCACGACAGCGTCTGCACTTCGAAGCTACCTATTTTGCTGCAAAGCGCTTTGGGACATGCTGAGGTTGGGAATAATGCGGTGCTTTAAATCTCTTTTTCACTCGTGCCTGTCAAACTCTTTTTTTCCTCTCTTTCGGTATTTTGACTCTTAATTGTCCTTGTCTTTTCCCTCTCATTCCATCTTCAGAGATTTGGAAGCAGACTCGGTACTCTGATTACACGTCCCTGTAGAAATCTCACACCTACCCTGTCTTGATGTGATGAAGAGAGTTGGCCCTGAAGTTACAGGACAGCCCATGAAGGGACCTGGTTTGTGTCAAATGGCATTTCAAATTACTGTCATATTGGATTTGGAGCCATGCTCGATTCTGAGGAAACACACCTTGAGAATTGGTACAAGATGTTCAGGCAAAATAAAAAATTGACTGAATTAATGAGTCATAGAGGTTCGGATGGCTCAGGTAATGAGGCACACCAGGAATGGGCATATATATGCTGCCTAACCAGCAATGCCCACATCCCGTAAATGAATTTTAAAAAATGTTTGGGGAACTAACTGCAGTCACATGGCTACCACACTCTAATATAGTGACTCCAAATGAACAGCTATTAGATGAATAAAGGTCTTTTTCAGAAGATAGATAGGATTGCAAGCAATTATATGTTAGTGCGTATTGGAGAACAGTAATTACTGCCAGCAGCAGCACTGCAGGGTACACATAACAGCTTGCCGCTGTTCGGTTCATGCTTTTTACATCTTTTTCTCATGCAAATGCATTAATAATTTCCCTAAACTGACCACATCTTATAATTGAATTCTGAGGAACTCTTAAGAGGACCCGGGTTCGAATCCCCACTGCAGATGGTGAAATCTGAATTCAATAAAAAAAATCTGGAATTAATAATGGCAATGAAACCATCGTCAATCATCATTAAAAACTCATCTGGTTCACTAATATCCTTTAGGGAAGGAAATCTGCCTCCTTACCTGGCTGGCATACATGTGACTAGATCCACAGCAATATGGTTGACTCTTAAAATGCCTCTCAGTTCGGGGCAATTGGGGATGGGCAACAAATGCTGGCTTTGGCTGTGATGTCTACATCCCATGAAAGAATAAATAAAAAAATATTCTGCTTGTGCTGAATTTCTTATCAGAAAGAATATTTATAATATCTCCTCACTGGTTGGAGAGATGTCACAATACTAGACTTGCCTTGTACAATTGCTGATCTGATTCAAATTGATTCTCAGAAGCAAAAATACTGATAAAATGCAAATTAATCTATAAAGAACCAGGAAAACACTCCATTAGAAGTTAATTTATGCAGTGCTTTTACATTATAAAATAAGTTTCAAGGAACCTCACAAATGGTCAGGAATATAGGGAATGTGTGTTGAAGGGATGTGGATGAAAGTTTCATCAAAAAGATAGCGTTTGAGGAAGATTCTGAAAGGAAGGAACAAAACGTAGCAAAGTATTTTCGGACTGGTTTAGCACAGTGGGCTAAGACAGCTGGCTTGTAATGCAGAACAAGACCAGCAGCGCGGGTTCAATTCCCGTTCCAGCCTCTCCGAACAGGTGCCGGAATGTGGCAACTAGGGGCTTTTCACAGTGACTTCATTGAAGCCTACTTGTGACAATAAGCGGTTATTATTATTAGTAGTAGTAGTATTTAGAGAGGGTGTTGAAGACAACCCATGGTGCAAAGTAAAGGGGGGGACGCACACTCAAACAGGCAAAAGTCAAAAATGCATGATGCAAGAGCTTGAAGGCGATTGTAGCAATGAAATGGGGCAAGCCATGGGAGAGATTATAAGATGAGGATGAAAAGATTAAGTCTATTACCTTCAGAAAGCCAGTGTAAGTCAATGCAAATCAGCACGATGGACAAGAGGTCCAAATACAAGTGATTTTATTTTGGAAAAGTTGGAAGTTTGTGGAGGAAAGGGAAGTGAGCACAGAATATAGATGAATAAAATACAGATAATGGTTTCAGTGGCAGAGATATAAGGTAAGGCAGAAATCAGCAACCATTTTGCAAATGGAAACAGCTGGCCTTGGTGCTGAATAAGACCTGTAGTGTGAAGCTCAGCAATTGGGTCAAACAGCATGCCACATTTTCAGGTGATCTGATTCAGCTTGTGAATGTCCAGGAAGAGAGCAAATGTCAGTGATCGATGCATAGAGATCCAAAACAATGGTTCAGATGTTCAGTTGGAGGATACTGTTGCTTATCTAAATTGATGTTGAGACAGCTAGTGAACTAAAATCGATTGCAAAGGTGTCAAGATACAGTTGGTTTGCAGTGTATGCAGATTCTCTACTAAAAGTTGGTCAGGGATTGCAAAAGGTAGAGCACATGTTACCAGAAAACCAATGTAAACTCAGTCTTGGTTCTAGACCATTTCCCTTTGTGAGAGTGCATACAAGCCCAGATTTCCAAACTTGTTTTCAACATCTACAGACCAAGAAGTCACCAATATGCCAGAAACACAATACAATTTTAGAAATACTATCCTCCTAATAATAATCTTTATTTCACAAGTAGGCTTACATTAACACTGCAATGGGTTACCATGAAAAGCCCCTAGTCGCCACATTCCGACGCCTGTTCGGGTACACAGAGGGAGAATTCAGAATGTCCAAATTACCTAACAGCACGTGTTTCAGGACTAGTGGGAGGAAACTGGAGCATCCAGAGGAAACCCATGCAGACATGGGAAGAACGTGCAGACTCCGCACAGACAGTGACCCAGCCGAGAATCGAACCTGGGATCCTGGTGCTGTGAAGTGACAGTGCTAACCACTGCGCTACCGTGCTGCCCTTCTGGTTGGCATTGTCCATCAAGCTTCATTAAATTAGATATAAAAGCAACAATGCTGTTTTCCCCATGATGTTAACACTACTCTTAGACTCTGGGTCTATACTCGGAGTTTAGGAGGATGAGGGGGATCTTATTGAAACTTACAGGATACTTAGAGGTGCAGATTGAGTGGACATGGAGAGGATGTTTGCACTGGTAGGAAAACCTATAACCCAAGAGCACCACCTCAGACTGAAGGGACGATCCTTTAAAACTGAAATGAGGAACAATTTCTTCAGCCAGAGGGTGGTGAATTTGTGGAACTCTGCCGTAGAAGGCTGTGGAGGCCAAATCACTGAGTGTCTTTAAGACAGAGATAGATAGGTTCTTGATTAATAAGGGGATCAGGGGTTATGGGGAGAAAGCAGGAGAATGGGGATGAGAAACATATCAGCCATGATTGAATGGCAGAGCAGACTCAATGGGCCAAATGGCTTAATTCTGCTCCTCTGTCTTATGGTCTTATGATTTACATTGGAACTTAGTTTACTTATTTTTAAAAATTATTTCACAGATGCTAAATCATCTTTGCACCTGCACTACCGACAGTATCAGAGTACATCTATCAACACTGGTTAAAATTACAAGATTCAATTACAAGTTACCATGAATTCTATTGCTTGGAGAGCACGGATAAATATTTAACAAATAGAGCTCTCAACATAATAATGAAGACTGCATGATTAAAATTGCTCGAAGAGCACCTAGGCAGATTTCCAGTTGCCATACGGATTACAGAATGGAGCCAGCCAATGCAGAGTCTTCACAATTAAAGCACTTGAATTAAATGAAACCCAATATGGGTCTTTACTCTAAGTGCTTTATGTTTTCAGATTATGGTGTCAACAAGAAGATGGATTAAAATTTGATTTTAGTGATTCAGTTCCTCTTTGCACTGATAGCACACATCAGGACCATCCAAAATCTATGATTGCATTGCACATAAAGAATATTCATCTATATTCTAAATTGTTAACATTTGACATCAGTTAAGTTAAAATACAGTTTTACAATGTTAAAACATTTACTCAAAGTCTTTCATTTTACAAAATTTGGCACTGGTGAACCAAATCGATTGCAAAGGTGTCAAGATTCAATTGGTTTGCAGTGTGTGCAGAATCTCTACTAAATTATTGTACTGATATTGACAATGCTGTTATGTTTATATGCAGCCAAACATAGATCCTGATGATATCCAAAACTGGATTAAAGTGAGTATAATCAGCTGAATCCATGATATCAGTTATGGTTTAACAAATTACTTAAATTGGAAAAAAATGATATGTGTTTTTAATAGAGAGTGGAACGAGCATCTGAATGTGCTGTGGCAGAGGTATTTCCCTCAAAAAAGTCAAAAATGAGTCCAAAAGCCAATGGATATGTTATGGCCATGGAGACAATTGATCAGCTTCATGATCATGATGATGCCTACACTGAAGGTAAGTCACCCCTGAATGTCTGGCCCTATGATGATCCTCACACTAGAAATGTAAATCACAAAAAGTGAATTAGAGTTGCAGAATTCTTTTAGCCCCAGTTTCCAAATCTACAGGTTGTGTGGAACCTTGCTAATGGTGAGGTCAAACTACAAAATCACATAATCCAGTCTGCAAGCAATCTCGTCCCGAAAATGCTAGTGAGTAAATTTTATGGATCCACAAATGTTGTCGCGGGCTGGACAGAAACTTTGACAGACCATTTAAAGGTAAGAATTTCCGGTCTCAGGGCAGGCGCGATTGGAAAGTCCCGCCCAGGGTAGTTATTGGTTTTGGACCAGTGAAAGAACATATGAACTAGGAACAGGAGTAGGCCATCTGGCCCCTCGAGCCTGCTCCGCCATTTAATGAGATCATGGCTGATCTTTGTGGACTCAGCTCCACTCTCCAGCCCATACACCATATCTCCGAATCCCTTTATTCTTCAGAAAGGCATCTATCTTTTTCTTAAAAACGTTTAAAGAAGGAGCCTCAACTGCTTCACTGGGCAAGGAATTCCAGAGATTCACAACCCTTTGGGTGAAGAAGTTCCTCCTACACTCCGTCCTAAATCTACCTCCCCTTATTTTGAGGCCATGCCCCCTAGTTCTGCTTTCCCCGACCAGTGGAAACAACCTGCCCGCATCTATCCTATCTATTCCCTTCATAATTTTATATGTCTCAATAAGATCCCCCCGCATCCTTCTAAACTCCAATGAGTACAGTTCCAGTCTACTCAACCTCTCATCATAATCTAATCCCCTGAACTCTGGGATCAACCTAGTGAATCTCCTCTGCACTCCCTCCAGTGCCAATATGTCCTTTCTCAGGAAAGGAGACCAAAACTGAACACAATACTCCAGATGCGGCCTCACCAACACCCTATACAATTGCAGCATAACCTCACTAGTCTTGAACTCCATCCCTCTAGCAATGAAAGACAAAACTCGATTAGCCTTCTTAATCACCTGTTGCACCTGCACACCAACTTTTTGCGACTCGTGCACCAGCACACCCAGGTCCCTCTGCCAAGTGTCACCAAAATTACACCAAAGCTGCAGAAATGTTATGAATAGGCCCCAGATTGATTAACAACTACTCATTAATAATAGCACTGTTAGATAGGTTGGAGAAAATGAATGGCTTTCCCAATCAGGGTAGGCGTCTTTAAGGTGCGCCAAACTTTATAAATTGGTTGGAATGCGCAATTCTTTGGGATTATAAATTTTGCTTTCCCTACACTATGTTTGTTGCATGACGGCCTAATTTTCAACATTCCAGGCCTTTTGTTTTCAACTTTTTTTTCCAGGGATGCGAAGTTCCCACTGTTCGGTAGAAGTCTGATTTTTGGATAGTGGAATCACGCCTTTTTAATTTTATTTCTGACTCCTGCCTCCCCTTGGCTGCAGCTGCCGCTTCCACTGCAGCCAAAGTTGGAAGGAGAGAGTCTCAGCCTTGAATACATTTGCCAGTAACAAGGCTGGGAGCGGCCTCACGCCAGTACGGACCTGGCTGCTATCACTCATCCCATGGGACGGAGATGGTCTACTGCTGGCCACTTGAGGAATCAGTGTGTTCGGCTGGCGTGGGGAGGTGGGAATAGAGTCCAGGGCCGGGATTCTCCGAGCCCGCACCGGGTCGGAGAATCGGCGGTGACGCGGGAAATTCCCGCCATGCCGCTCCGATGCCGGGACGGGATTCTCCGGCGACCGGAGAATCGGCGCCAATCGCACCCGAGCAGTCGATGCAGGGGCCGCTGACAGAGGCCCCCGCGGCAATTTGCCACGGTCAACCAGCGGAGTCCCACCGACGTGGTTCCAAACTGGTACCACCCGGCGGGAGCTCGGACCTGCGGCCGTGGTGGCTGTCCTGGTGGGGGGGGGGCGGGAGGTACAGATTCTGGGGGGGGCCTCCACGGCATCCAGGCCCGTTATCTGGAGGGGGCCTACCTTCTTCCGCGCGGGTCCGCTGTAGGGCTCTGCCATGTTGCTCTGTGCCGGCGCGGGTACGGCCACTACGCGCATGCGCAGGCACGGAGACGGCCGTCGCGCGCATGCACGGACCCACGCCGGCAGTGCAGGGCTGCCTTTCAGCGCCGGAGCTGCGTGCAGTACTTTGGCGCTGTGCTGGCCCCCTGAGGGCCGCTGAATCGCTGGGCCAGGAGGCCGTTGCTGCCGGTGTGCACCACTCCAGTGTTTACGCTGGCGTGAACACTTGGCCGGGATTTCGGAGAATCCCGGCCCAGGTCTCCACAGGGCTCAGAAGACCTGGAGGGGTGTTAGTGGAACTATGGGGTTCAGCAAGAGCAGGCCCGATTTGGGGTGGTTGGTGTGGGAGCAGAGCCATAGTTTGTAGGGTTTGGCATGCCTGGGGAGGGAAGCTATTTGGGTATTGGGCCTGCTGATTGTGTACGGTTGGGGAGAAGTGGTGCTCTGAATGAGTGGAGGGAGAGGGCCTGGGAAGAGTGGTTGGTATGTGAGTAAGTAGAGGTGGGTTGGGTAGAGATGCTGCTGAATGGGTGGGGGAAGGGCTTTGTGGAGAGAGGCTGCAGAGCAAGGGGATGGGGAGAGATTGATACGCAAACTAACCTTTGGTGATCACTCGCCACGAGTATGATTGTCCATCTAGGAAACTCTGTGCTCCTGGTCATGGGTTATATAGGCTCTTGTATGGCCGATGAGCCCGACCCTTGAGCCACATCTTCGACTGCACCCTTAGCAGGTGTTTCGAGGAGGTGTGATCGGTCTTTGTCTCTAGATCGCTGCTTTCCTTTCTCAGGCTCCTTATCAGGGGATCCTTTTGCCATTGGGTGCCCTCGGAGAATTTGTCCCTTCAATAAGGAGGTTCCTCCAAGTAGGCTTCTTCTGCGCAAGTGTCTCCCAGGCGTTGACATCTATGTTTCATTTCTTGAGGTAAGCCTTCAGGGTGTCTTATATACTGAATGTTAATATGTTGCTTTATTGCTGTTTTGATTTTGCTGGCATTTGAGGTCTCGTTAATTTTCAAGAGTTTTTTTAGAAATTCAAAATGTGGGCATCCCTGGCAATGCCAATATTTGTGCCTATCCTTAAATGTCCTTGAGAAACTGGTGGAGGGTTGTAATGGGGTCACATTAGAAAATAGTTTGGCAAGTACCATCATGGTTCTTTGCTTTTCTTCACATGTACATAATCCAGGCAGGTCTTGTTCTGATGTTAGTATGGTCTTCATCCTGCATTACATGCATTAACTGCATTAAATACTGAATTAATGAGGGATTTGATACAAATGCATTGGTCCACGGTCTTGACGGTAATAGAAGATAAACAAAGGGAAAACAAATGTTTTACCCACTTGAAGTAATAATTTCACCATTTGAAGTGGTCTAAATGCATTTAAATTTCATTACAGATCAGCAAAAGTGCTATAATTACATAATTCCTCGTCACAAAATATTTCCAACATGTGGACGCTCCCATTCCTGTTTTATTAAAACTGTCTTACTGCCAGCTGGTACTTGATGAGATAGAAATTCTTCAGAGAGTTTCAATGTTACCCTTAGAAGAGGAGAAGCTTTTGAAGGATCAAATGGCTGTGACTATACTACACACTTTATAACTTAACCCCCAATGTTAATTTATTGGCATTTATTTCTGGGTCTGTTAAAAATGTCCTATTCTGAAATTTGCACTTCACGCAGGTAGAGTCACAAGTTTGTGGCGGCTAATCTGCTGATAGTTCTTTTGATGAGCACAAAGGTCACT
Source organism: Scyliorhinus torazame (assembly GCF_047496885.1). NCBI lineage: Eukaryota > Metazoa > Chordata > Chondrichthyes > Carcharhiniformes > Scyliorhinidae > Scyliorhinus > Scyliorhinus torazame. Next base: position 114,308,068 of record NC_092714.1, read on the forward strand.
ATGATATGAACCCTATGGGAATCTGTAAATCAAACAAACCAAATTTACTGAATGACACCCAAATGAAGAAATTACCAAACAAGTCACTTTTGTGACTTTTACTTTAACACAGATCAGAGTTGATATAAATTAAACATAAATTATGCAGCAAATCACAGTCGGTACAAACTATAAATTGCATATAGACAAAGATACGATCTCATGAGTTTTACGGGCAGTCAGTCCACTCTGCCAGCATGGCACCAATTTCAGCCACACAGTTCTTCCAAGCTAGGTGCTTCCTCAGGTAGTATTCCAGTCCCTTCCTTCAAGGACGTAACCGATTCTTCACGGGCAGCAGCTTCCACATAAGCAGGGTTCTGCTTGTGAAATATTCTACACAATAGCATACTTCTTTCCAGAACCTCTCAACCCTCAGCTTCAGTTGATTGTGGTAGCATGAATCTACCAGAACCACTTTTATCTACGCACAGTATGGCTGATTGTGGGTATTCAATAATCCAGAGGTAAAAGGAACTGGAACAGAATTCTAAACATGCTTTCTGACTCGACTTGCTGACCATTCTTTGTCTCTTCTAACTCATGTGTTTCTGCCACGCGGCTTTCCTATTTTAACTTCCTTCTGCTTTCAGGTCAACGGTTACCAGGTCACATGGACTTGTATTTCTTCTCACTAAAAGTTATAATTGATCCGTTTACAATTGATACAAAGTCTTAAAATTCTTGTCAAACATATTTAAAAACAATTACAGATTCCCCAAATATTTTAAAGTAGTTATAAATTTTCCTTACTGTTGCGACTTCTGGGTGAGATTCCATAACACAGCAGATCTTTCCAGCTGCTGCTAGTAACTTATGACTATAGATGTGCAGAGATGCATCAAAGAAATGATAGATAAAGTGATTTCAAGGAGCAGCACATTCATCACTTTCCCTATGGAAAGGAAGCATGAGCTCGATAGGGCACAAAACAGTCCCTGGGTGAGAAGGTTCCCAGGAGGGCAGAACACATCTTTGCACTGTGCAGACAGTTAAACATGGTGCCATTTCTTGACAAGCAAGGTGAACTTCTGTCTTCTGATGAAGGGAGCAAAAATATCAGCTGTTCTTCTGTAGCAGCATGTCCATTGTGCCTCCATCAAACAGACAGATACTATATCACTCCAACATCTGTCTACTAGGCAAAGTTTCATTTCTCTTTGTTGCATTTCCTTTCAATTAATTTTCACCTAAAGCTCAACATTTTATGACAACTATTTAAAATTCTTTTTGACCCCGTTATATGCAATATTTTATCCATATGCAGCCACTTATGATTAAACAGCCACACCCCTTTAAATTTGAACTGTCGCCAGGTTTTCTGCTTCCTCATTAAGCTATCCACTGATACTCTGCCAAAGCCGAGCTGTGAACGTCTATTAATTATCCCTACAATTAGATTATAATTGCAGGTAGTTAGATCAGGCCACTTTCACCTAGCCATACTTCGCCAGTTTTCCCAGCACCAAAAAACTGGGTCTTGCTGAAAAAAGAGACATGCTATTGAAGCTTTTCATCTTTAACTCATCATCATAGAATCATAGAATTTACAGTGCAGAAGGAGACCATTCGGCCCATCGAGTCTGCACCAGCTCTTGGAAAGAGCACCCTACCCAAACCCACACCCCCACCCTATCCCCGTAACCCAGTCATCCCACCCAACACTAAGGGCAATTTAGCATGGCCAATCCACCTAACCTGCACATCTTTGGACTGTGGGAGGAAACCGGAGCACCCGGAGGAAACCAATGCACACACGGGGAGAACGTGCAGACTCCGCACAGACAGTGACCCAAGACGGGAATCGAACCTGGGACCCTGGAGCTGTGAAGCAATTGTGCTAACCACTATGCTACCGTGTTGCCTATCATCAGAACAGACACAAGAATTTCAGAGAGAACAATAATTTATACAGTATGAGCAAAGGGCTCCAATTGGTAGAGAGGTTGCCATGGTGAATGCATCAGGGAGCTATTGTTCCTCATGCTTTTGTTTATTCAAATATATTGTTATGATCAGGTGAGGAAGAGTTGAATGGCTTCCCTCTTTTCCCACTCCTTGTTTGACTGTAACAGGATTTTTGTGAATAGGATATGCTTGTGAATTCAGTGAGTGTTTTCATTGTTTACATCCTATCATCATAACCGAACCAATTGTACTGTTTTTTTTTAGTTTAACATAGAAATAAGTTAACTTTATTGCACTAAACCTAGTCTAAGTGAAAGAAGAAAATATGCTTCAACTTTGATTAAGTTTAATGGTAGATAAAGGGATACCAGTCGATGTTTAGGTTGATGTGTTGTTCTTCTGATATTTTGTGTATATATGTAAAAAGCCTTGAATAAAAACATAGATATTTTTTAAAAGGGGCTCCAGTAGATGTAAGAGACATGGGTTCCCAAAATGCGTTCAATAAGGTACCTCACAAAGTGCTACTTAATAAAATAAGAGCCCATGGTGTTGGGTTGTATATTAGCATGGATAGAGGATTGGTTAACTAATACAAAACCGAGTGTTGGGATAGAAGGGGCATTTTCAGGATGGCAACCTGTAACTAGTGAAGTGCCACAGGGATCATCAGTACTGGGCCACATTTATTTGCAATATATATTAATGACTTGATGAGGGAGATGAATGTGCTATTGCCAAGTTTATGGACGACCCAAAAAGCATTGGGAAGGCAAGTGGCGAGGATGACACAAAGAGTCTACAGAGGGATATAGATAGGCTAAATGAGTGGCAAAAGCTTGGTGAAAGGAATAGAATGTAGGAAAATGTAGTTAGGCACATTCCAGATCAGTTGAGCTCATTGAATGGCGGAGCAGACTCGATGGGCCAAATAGCTTACTTCTGCTCCTACATTATGGTCCATCTCCACCAGTTTAATGTCTTGGGTGATTGCTTTGATGCCTAGCTAATGGGTACAAGATATGCAGTTCACTCATATTCTCTGGTCAGTGTTCTGAATGAGTCCTTGCAGACATGGTGTCTTAATCTCAATGCATTGGAATATGGAAGGACAGTGATACAATTTTGGCTGTGGGCAAAGTCACCTTTAATCCCTGTTTATGAAAAATTCAAATTGTGTTTCCAGCTGGTAGATTAAAAATCATTATTTGATACAAAGCATTTTTTTGTGACAAAGTGCATTGTCTGGTATATTCCTTTTGCCTGCAGATCAGTCTCTGCATATGAATGTAGCTTTTAGCAAGTGTAAGTGAGCTACATTGCAAGCCCTGCTGATAACCTTAAATTAGTTGTTGATATCATTCATTGCTTACTAGGATTGTTCAGCAAATGCTGTCTCATTGCAGCCTCACATCTAATAGATAGATAGATAGAATTTACAGTGCAGAAGGAGGCCATTCGGCCCATCGAGTCTGCACCGGCTCCTGGAAAGAGCACCATACCCAACACCTCCACCCTATCCCCATAACCCAGTAACCCCACCCAACACTAAGGGCAATTTTGAACACTAAGGGCAATTTATCATGGCCAATCCACCTAACCTGCACATCTTTGGACTGTGGGAGGAAACCGGAGCACCCGGAAGAAACCCACGCACACACGGGGAGGATGTGCAGACTCCGCACAGACAGTGACCCAAGCCGGAATCGAACCTGGGACCCTGGAGCTGTGAAGCAATTGTGCTATCCACAAGGCTACCGTGCTGCCCTAATGGTAGACATTGTGTTCTGAGTTTTACAAGCATTGAGCACAGCAGTACTCTGCCTATTGCAAACAGTTGAAAGGATGTGCCATTTGTTATGACCTGCAAGTCGCTGGGGTACAGGGCCTAATGTACCTGGCATCTCTCAGGCACTGAAATTCACATACAGCATCATTCATTTGTTTGGTAGGCAGAATGTCTTGTTGTCTTGACGGCAGCATCCTGTTAGTGGAAAACACTACTCATATGTCACTTGGATGTTATTATCACAAGGCATACCTCTACTAACCCTCTCTCCCTTGGGTCCTGATACTCCTGATGCAGATTTGGCATAGATTTTGGTATATCCTGGTATAGATTTCCAGATTTCCATTTCAGCTGATGAACCAATAACACTTCAATTCAGTGTGTCTACTTCTAGGAAAACACCCAGCTCTTTAGTGTGTCTAAACTATCGTACAGTTTGGACATTTTCATTCAGCTTGCAAAGTACCTCCGAGGAGCTCCTGTCTCTTTCCATGCCTAACAGAAACAGCTCCTTAAAATATTATTTTTAAATCTCCAGCAATATTTTAAATCTGAAGGAAAGTGACTCCACACTTGTGAAGCTAATTTTCTATCCCAGAAATAAAAACAGAACATGATGGAAAAACTCAGCAGGTCTGGCAGCACCTGCGGAGAGAGAAACAGAGTCCCATTGTGAGCAGGTTTAGCGCAGAGAACGACCCTGCTATTGAACAGGACTCTGTTATTTTTTCAGGCCTCAGCGGGTAAGGCTCCGCTCGTTAATGCAGGAAGAGATCTGGTGCCCCCAACTCTCGTTCCCCCAACGTGACCCCTGGAACCCCCCAATGTCCCAACTTACCAGTTGGGGGGTTCTCAAGCCCCCCCCCCCCTGACCCCACCTCATAAGGACAGGGCATCCCTGGGCCAAATCCTTAGCGCAGGTAAAATGCCAGGCTGGCAGTGTCAAGGTGTCCAGGTGGCATCAGCACCTGGTTCCCAGGTCCCCACCTGCTTCAAGAAGACCACCTTCCAGTGCCAAAGAAGAAACAGGCAACAGGCCTCATTCACTATCATCCGGTGGCCTTGACATCAATTGCAATGAAGTGCATCGGGAGGTTGTTCATGAGGCACATCAACTCCATAATCCCAAAATGCCTAGATTCACTGCAATTTGCATACCGCCGCAACCGGCCCACAGCAGATGCCATCTCCCTGCCTCTACACTCATCCCTGGAGCATCTTGATAGCAAGGACACCTACATCAGACTTCTATTTATTGACTACAGCTCCACCTTCAATACCATAATCCTAGCCAAGCTCATATCAAAGCTCCAGAATCTAGGACTTGGCTCCTCACTCTGCAACTGGATTCTTGACTTTTTGACCCATAGACCACAATCAGTAAGGATGAACAACAACAACACCTCTTCCACGATAGTCCTCAATAATGGGGCCCCGCAAGGCTGCGTACTTAGCTCCCTACTGTACTTCCTGTACACACACGACTGCGTGGCAAAATTTGGCGCCAACTCCACCTACAAGTTTGCTGATGACACAATCGTAGTGGGTCGGATCTTGAACAACGATGAGTCAGAATACAGGAAGGAGGTAGAGAACCCAGTCGAGTGGTGTAACGACAGCAATCTCCATCAACAGGGGCTGTTTAGCACAGGGCAAAGTCGCTGGCTTTGAAAGCAGACCAAGGCAGGCCAGCAGCACGGTTCAATTCCCGTACCAGTCTCCCCGAACAGGTGCCGGAATGTGGCGACTAGGGGCTTTTCACAGTAACTTCATTTTGAAGCCTACTTGTGACAATAAGCGATTTTCATTTCATTTAATTTCAATGTCAGCAAAACTAAACAACTGGTTATTGACTTCAGGAAGCAAAGTATCGTACGCACCCCTGTCTGCATCAACGGGGCTGATGTGGAGATGGTTCACAGCTTCAAATTCCTAGGTGTGAACATCACCAACAATCCGTCCTGGTTCACCCATATTGATGCTGCGACCAAGAATGTACAATAGCACCTATACTTCCTCAGGAAATTAAGGAAATTCGGCATGTCCACATTGACTTTTACCAACCTTTACAGGTGCACCATAGAAAACATCCTATCTGGCTTTATCACAGCCTGGTTTGGCAACTGCTCGGCCCAAGACCGTAAGAAACTACAGAAAATCATGAACACCACCCAGTGCATCACAAAAATCTGCCTCCCATCTATTGACTGTCTACACCTCCCGCTGCCTTGGGAAAGCGGACAGCATAATCAAAGATCCCTCTCACCTGGCTTATTTACTCTTCCAACTTCTTCCATCGGGCAGGAGATACAAAAGTCTGAGAACTCGCACTAACAAATTCAAAAATATCTTCTTCCCCGCTGTTACCAGATTCCTAAATGACTCTCTTATGGACTGATCTGATCTCTTTACCCATCTTCTCTACTGAGTAGTACTACACCCGATATCTATGTCTATGTATTTACATTGTGTATTTTATGTTTTCCTTATTATGTATTTTCCTTTCATGTACGGAATGATCTGTCTGAGCTGCATGCAGAACAATACTTTTCACTGTACCTCGGTACACGTGACAAAAAACAAATCCAATCCAATCCAGTGTCAGGGTGTCAACCTGCCCAGAGGCCAATCATCTGCGGGCCTCAGATTGCCCAGGAGTCCAAGTGCAATTCCACCTGGTCCCCGTTTGTGGAAACCAGTGATAAATGGCGCCTGGCTGGACCACTCGGTGAGGGGATTCGATTCTGGGGACTAGTTAGATCTGGCGAGTGCATATCAAAGGGTGCTTACTGCACACTTTAATATGCAGAATTGGGTCCCGCCCATTAATGGCGGGATCCAGATATCGACGTCTTGCGAGATCCCGTCAGATCTCATGAAACATAGCGATCCGGGTAAAGCTCACGAGAGACCTCTCGCGAGATTTACCAACCGGGTTGCGTCCTCTGTCAGGCACAGTCGTTTGATTTTGCCCAACATTTTGAATGAAGTACGACTTCTTCAGAACTGAAGGAAGATAGAAATGAGTTTTACCTGGTTCCAACTAGATAAAGGGAATGCCTGGGATAGGATAGAGGCTGGGAGAGATTGAATAACAAAAATATAATGAAACTGAAGGCAAAAAGAGTGGTAATGGCTGTAGGAAAGAAACAAAGCAATGGTCCAGAGTGGGTGTTAGCAGCAGAATAATGAACAGCTCTGTCTGAAAGTAAAACCATAAAAACAGATACAGATTGGCCATTGTAAAAAAAAAATCAAAATGGAGGACAGAGTTCATGGAATGTTGTTGAACTCAATCAAGAAGGCTGTAAAGTACATAATCGGAAAGTGAGAGGCTGTTCTTCAAGCTTGCATTGAACTTTGCTGGAATGTTGTAGCCGAGCAAGAATACAAATGTGAGCATGAGAGCAAAGTGGTGAATTAAAGTGCCAAGCAAGAAGAAGGTCAGGAAAGTGCTTGCGGACTGAGTAGAGGTGTAACCCCCTTCCTCTTTTTCCATCTCCCTCCTCACTGTTCAAAGTCCCAAACACACCTTCTAGTTGAAGCAGCGATTTACTTGTTCTTTCAATTTAGTCTACTGTATTTGCTACTCGCAATGGAGTGTCCTTTACATTCAGACGACCAAACACAGACTGGGTGACCAGTTTGCAGAAGACCTCTAAAGTATTTTCCTTTTATTCTGTTCCAGAAAGGTTTTTTGACAATAATTCAAACTTTCCAATCTTAATTGACTGGAATGGACACTCCCTAACATTTTCTGATGAGTTTGTATGTGTTTTGGAAGTAATAACAGGAAGACAGAGTACTGGGCTAATGGTAAGATTCTTGGCAGTGTGGATGAGCAGAGAGATCTCGGTGTCCATGTACATAGATCCCTGAAAGTTGCCACTCAGGCTGAGAGGGTTGTTAAGAAGGCGTACGGCGTGTTAGCTTTTATTGGTAGAGGGATTGAGTTTCGGAGCCATGAGGTCATGTTGCAGCTGTACAAAACTGTGGTGCGGCCGCATTTGGAGTATTGCGTGCAATTCTGGTCGCCGCATTATAGGAAGGATGTGGAAGCATTGGAAAGGGTGCAGAGGAGATTTACCAGAATGTTGCCTGGTATGGAGGGAAGATCTTATGAGGAAAGGCTGAGGGACTTGAGGCTGTTTTCGTTAGAGAGAAGAAGGTTAAGAGGTGATTTAATTGAGGCATACAAGATGATCAGAGGATTGGATAGGGTGGACAGTGAGAGCCTTTTTCCTCGGATGGTGATGTCTAGCACGAGGGGACGTAGCTTTAAATTGGGGGGAGATAGATATAAGACAGATGTCAGAGGTAGGTTCTTTACTCAGAGAGTAGTAAGGGTGTGGAATGCCCTGCCTGCAACAGTAGTGGACTCGCCAAAACTAAGGGTATTCAAATGGTCATTGGATGGACATATGGACGATAAGGGAATAGTGTAGATGGGCTTTAGAGTAGTTTCACAGGTCGGCGCAACATCGAGGGCCGAAGGGCCTGTTCTGCGCTGTAATGTTCTATGTTCTACTCCAGCTAAAGTACAGAAATCTCACACATTTCATTATATTTGAATGGGATATTGTTATTGTGCTGTTTTTGGAGGAGCAGGGTATCACTGACAGCAACTTCTGAACATTATTTTCATTTTAAACATCAAATTTTAGCAAGTGCTATTGATTGCCGGAGCAAATTGGACTCATATGATTTCATTTTTCAATTCGTTAACATTGAAACTTGTAGCACCATTCACTAGAACTTGGGAAAACCTATGTAAGAGTCTCACATGCTTTATAGATTACATGTTCTACAATGCAGAAAGCGACCATGCGTCCCGCCCTCTCAATGAGCTATCCCTGTAGACCCATTCAACTGAAAAATAACTATTTGAGCCCACTTTGCTTTTAAGAAGCAAAAAGAAAGAAACTTGCATTTATATAGCATCTTCACATCCCAAAACATTTCATAACCAAATAGTTACTTTAAATGTAGGAGGAGACCTGTAGCGCAGCACCAGTTTAGGCTGAGGGAGAAGGGTCGTCGGTGGGAAAGCCTCAGATGGATCAATTGATGAGCTTCATCAAGGAGGAATTTTGATAGCAGAGGAAGAAGATGTGCAATGACTGGTCGAGGGCGATTGAGGGAGCAGTGGCACATCTGCGAGGGTCGTTGGATCGGGTGGAGAAGTGCCTCGAGGCACAAGGAATGACGACGATACGTGAGGTGGAAAAGGTGGTATCTGACCAGAGTGACCGTATTGTATGTTTGGAGGCGGAGGTGGGGATCCTGAGGGATCTATGCCAGTCGCTGCTGGTAAAGGGGGAGGAATAGGTCCAGACGACAGAAATTGCATATTGTGGGTCTGCCGGAGGGTGTGGAGGGAATAAGCACCGCGTTTCAAGGATGTTGGCCGGGTTGGTGGAGGAGAAGGTGCTGGTCAAGGTCCCAGAGGTGGATCGGGCCCACAGGTCTTTGAGGCAGAAGCCAAGAGCAGGGGAGCCGCCGTGGGCGGTGTTTGTGCGGTTGCACAAGTTTGTGGACAAGGAGAAGATCCTGAGGTGGGCCAGAGCGAAGCGAGTCTGAATGGGAGGGTAATCGACTCCGGATTAATGTGGATTGGCGCGGAGCTGGCAAAGATGCGTGTAGGATTCAACAAGGCCAAGGCAGTGTTGTACAGGCGGAAGATTTGTTTTGGGGTGTTGTACACAGCCAGATTCTGGGTAGCTTATGATGGTTGGGAGTACTATTATGAGATGCTGGAGGAGGCAAATGACTTGATAAGGGACCATGGGTTGGGGGAGAACTGAGAGGCAATGTGTGAGGGAGGATTAAGTCCGCAAACGTTGGATGTTCATAGCTGTTTTATATTGTTGAAGGGGGGAGATTTTAGAAGTTGTTTTGTTTTTGGGAGGAGGTTGTTTGTGAATTTTGGTGGGGGTTTTTTCATGTAAGGAGTGGGTTGGATGGGGCCCATGGATGGTGTCGATGGTATTGTCGTTATTCAGGGTGTTAGGGGCTAGTTGCGCAGACTGAGGAGGGACTGGTGGAGGTAGGGGTGATAGGGCGTGCAATGGGGGAGCCTTCGGGCGGGTGTTGCCACACTAATAAGCAATGCTAGTGAACAGAGATGAGGTGGGGAAGAAGGTCAAGAGGAATGGCCAGGTTGGGGGGTGGGGGGAAGGATTGTGGGGGGGGGGGGGAGGGGCGAATGCGACATGGTGGGTTTGGAGGTTGAGCATGATCATGGGTGGCGAGGGGGGCATTTTGGATGGTCCCAGTTCAGAATGGGATAGATGAGTCAGAGCTGATGGGGGGTGATGGCAGACAATAGAGGGGAATGGAGGCATAAGCTTCCGGTAAGAATTGTGACATGGAATGTCCGGGACTAAATGGACGATTAAGAGGTCTCAGGTTTCTTGCACACCTGAGGGGATTGAGAGCGGAGGTGATTTCTTTTTACAGGAGACACATCTCCAGGTGAAGGATGAGGTGAGGCTGAGGACGGAATGGGTGGGGTTTCACTCGGGGTTTGATTCAAAGTCAAGGGGGGTGGACATTTTGTTGAGCAAGCGAATGGGGTTTGTGGGTTCAGGGAAGTGCAAAACCCGTGGAGGAAGGTATGTTAGTTAATGTATACGTGCCTATCTGGGTCCATGTGGGGTTTGTAAAGGTGCTACTGGGGCGATTCTGGACTTGGATACGCACTAACTGATTATGGGTGGGGATTTCAACTGTGTAATGGAGCAGAAAGTGGACAGGTCGAGCCCCAAGTCAATGGGAAGGTTGAGGATGGCGAAGGAGCTGGGAGGGTTTATGGAGGGTATGTGGATGGTGGATCCGTGGAGGTTCAGAAACCCAGGATGAATAGAATACTCCTTCTCGCAGATGTATAAGGTGGATTCTAGAATCTACTTTTTTGTGGTGAGTCAGGCCGTGCTGATGGGGGTGGTGGGGGCAGGGTATGCGGGAATTGTAATTTCGGACCCACAGGTGGCTGTTGGACGAGATAGTTGAGGTGGATAGGAGATATTCAGAGCCCCACGAATGTGTTGTTGGCGGAGTGCAAGAGGTTGAAGGGGCAGTTTGACAAGTTGGCGACGGGCAAGGCGGTGGGCAAAGGGGGTGCAGTATGAATATGGAGAGAAGGCGAACTGTATGTTGGCCCACCAATTGTGGTAGCGGACGGCATCTAGGGAAATTTTATGGGTGCAGGTGGAGAATGGGGAGGTGGTGTGGAAGCCGGAAAAGATAAATGAGGTGTTTAGGGGGTTCTACGAGAAGTTGTATGAGGTTGGACCAGGTAGAGAGGTGGGGGATATGGGCTGATTCTTGAATGGGTTAAGAGTTCCCAGAGCTGAAGGAGGGGAAGAGACAGACATTGGAGGAGCCGCTGGAGCTAAGGGAGGTAATAGATAGTATCAGGATAATGCAGTCGAGGAAGACCCTGGGGCCAGACAGCTTTTGTAAGGTGTTTGCAACAGAGTTGGCCCCCCAGCTGTTGGGAATGTTCAGTGAGGTGGGGGAGAGAGGGGAGTTGCCAGCGACACATCTCAGGCATTAATTTCATTGATCCTGAAGAAGCGGAAGCATCCACTGGAGTGTGGGTCGTACAGGCCCATCTCTTTGTTAAATAGAGACGTAAAAGAACCGGTGAAGATGTTGGTGGGTATGATGGAGGCGTGTGTGCCAGTGGTAGTCTCTGAGGATCAAACTGGTTTTGTGAAGGGTAGGCAGCTCTCCAGCAACATCAGAATGTAGTTATGACTCCATCAGGGGGCGGTGTGGGTCAGGTTGGAAGAGGAGTCGTGTACGGGGTCTAGTCTGAGGGCCCTGGTGATAGCCCTGTTGCCGTTAGCACCAGGAAAGTAAAGGGGGAGTCCGATGGTGCAGTCAACAATCAGGATTATGGAACCATTTGAAGAAGCGTTTCAAGCTGGAAAGAATGTCGATATTGACGCCACTGTGTGGGAACCACAGGTTTAAGACAGGGTAGATGGACGGGATGTATGGGAAGTGGAGGGAGGTGGGGCTGGAGCGGGTTAGGGACATATTCTCGGAGGGGAAGTTTGTGGGACTAGACGAGCTGCAGGGGAGATTTGAGCTGCCGAGGGGAAGTGAGTTTAGATATATGCAGGCGCGGGACTTTGCGCGAAAGGAGTGGCAGACGTTCCCCAAGCTACCGGAGTACATACTGTTGGGAGCACCTGCTGCTTCCTGACAACTGGGGGGGGGGAGGCAGGATTGGAGATATATACGGGTGATCAGGGGAGCGGGGTGGGGCACAGGTGGTGAGGATCAAGAGTCAGTGGGAGGAGGAGCTAGGGAGGGAAATAGTTTGGGGGCTATGGTCTGAGGTGATGCAGCGGGTGAACTCGACCTCCTCCTGCGCAAGGATGAACCTGATTCAGTTCAAAGTGGTGCATTCACATGACTCGGGCGAGGATCAGTGGCTTCTTCCAGGGGGTGGCCGATGGGTGTGAGGTGCAGGCAGGGCTGGCAAATCATGTTCACATGTTCTGCAGCTGTGAGAAGCTGGAGAGCTTTTGGGAAGTGGTGTTTGGGACGCTATCTAAGATAGTGGGATGGAGGTTAGGCCAGACCCATTGGTGGTGATCTTTGGGTCGAAAGTGCCTGAGCTGCGAAGGGGAAGGGTGTTGTGTGGTGGCCTTCGCCTCTCTGATTGCCCGGTGAAGGATCCTGTTAAATTGGAGGTCAGATACCCCGCCAGGGGTGGCTTGCTGGTGGTGGACCTGCATGACTTTTCCGGCTAGAGGAGATTAAGTTCAAATTGAGGGGGTCGGAGGAGGGCTTTGAGGTGCGGTCGGAGCTGTTCATGATGTTATTTGAGGAGTTCTTCGTCACGGGGGAAGGTGAAATGGGAGGGGGAAGGGAGGGAATAAAAGGGGATAAATTGTACAAACTGTCGATTGTGATTTGATGGACTGTGTATTTTGTTGATGTTACAGGTGTTTGAAATCACAATCACTTCATCCTTCCACAACTTTTCCAAAAATATTTTGAGTCAGTTTATTAGATTTTGAGTAATGAACATTTAACTGCATCTATTAAAATATTAGGCATGCTTATGAAGTTGAACATTGAAACTTCACTGTTGTTGCCTCTACTGGTTTCAACTGACGAAACAGACTAATCAGTTGTAATGTGGATTATACGTAATACAAACTTTATTTAATACAGTTTTATTTAACTCACTGAGAGTTTAGCTATGTGCTTGTTTGAACAGTTACATATGTTTCAAGACTCACAACTCAAACTCAAAATACCAGTAGAGAGAATTGGCCAGTTCGCTCTGGAGGATGTGCTCTGGTCTGAGTTTTCAAACTCAGGTCTCTTCTTGCAAATGTTGATCCCAGGCTTATCAATGCTGAAATCTCGGAAGCTTCTTCTTTTTGTAAGGTTTTTAGTTCTTAGTTATAAACAATTCTTTAGTGTGTACACATCAGTTTTCCTTGAGAGTCTTGTTTTCGCTGTTTCAACACCAAGTGTTATCAGTGAAGAATCCAGATGTGCAAGTTGTTGTTGTTTTCCCCCCAGAAAACTCATTTTGCTGAGTTGCAGTTTTCACACACACACACAAATCGGTTAGCCTCTTTTACCATCATGCCTCGCGGCACAATGTTCGCCATTTCTCTACTTAGCATCACTTCTTAAAAAAAATTATTTATTAGAGCTTAAAGTAGAATGTCCCATTCTCATGTTTGAATTGGGGATCATTAAAGTTTATAGTTAATTGTTTATGGCAATAGCAGTGTGCATTGTACTAAAAATATCCAGTATAAACTGCCTGTCACAGTTTTTCAGTTCTTTCTATGTAGCTCAAGCGTTGCTCCATGAATGGATGAATTCCAAGATAAAACCAGAATTAGAATATGAAGAAACTGAAGAACAAGAACGCTACATTAGTAACTTAGAGGTGTGCGCATACTCATCACAGACGACCTCTAGAATGCCTGTATGTGAAAAATTTGATGGTGAGGCCATTTGTTGTGTCTTTGGTTTTTTTAGCTCTAAATTTTCAGACACACAAAGATTTTAATTGAAATACCAAGTGCTTCATCTATAAATATATATTTCAAGTTATTGTTTATACTTGTACACCCCTTTATCAATTTATTTCTACTCAAATTCAGTTCCTTTTGAATTATCTTCACAAAAGGCAGTTACAATGGTTCCCCCAGGGGTAATCCCTGCAGTGGCGCCGGCTCGCCATCCAAAAACTCCAGTAGGTTTGTCAAACGTGATTGGAGTTTCTGGAGGACGTAACTAGCAGAATAGCTAAGGGTGAACGAGTGTGCTGTATTTGGATTTTCAGAATGTTTTTGATGAATTTCCTCATGAGGTTAATGTGCAAAATTAAAGCACAGGGATTACAGGTAACATATTGGCATGGATTGAAAATCTATCTCCTCTGTATGTATTTGTTTTTAAACAGATAACATCAAAACATCTGTTTACCTAGTTTTTGCTCCCTTCTAGTTCCAGTTATCTATTCTGGATGTAGTTGCATCCTTGGCTTTGATGGATTGAAAAAAAAAGCTCCAGATACCCTTTAATGAATCAGTAGAGCAAAGGTTTAATGTAAAAAAAAAAAAAAAAAGCAAGTCTGGCCACCAATGATAAACCAGTTTGCAGCCCATAAAGCAAAAAGAATCTCAATGAGTAAATGTGATTGTGGCATTACCAAGAAATAAAGAACAGACTTCTGCTAAATAATCTTTTAAAAGGAAACAGGCATTTTAAAGTATTTTACCAGAAATTAGAAAGATCAAAACGAACAAAAAATAATACTAAGATACCAATTGGAAAAAAAGATGTTAGAATATTCCTTTTGTTTCAAAATATAGCTATTTAGAACAATGCAAGCAAAGTTACTGATAAGTGAAAATAGACATGACAGTACAATAAAACAAAGGCAGTTTGATGTCCTGGGGCGAAATTCTCCCCCAACGGCGGGATGTCCGCCGACTGGCGCCAAAGCCGGCGCCAATCAGACGGTCATCGCGCCGGCCCAAAGGTGCGGAATGCTCCGCATCTTTGGCGGCCTAGCCCCAACATTGAGGGGCTAGGCCGACGCCGGAGGGATTTCCGCCCCGCCAGCTGGCGGAAATGGCGTTTGTTTCCCCGCCAGCTGGCGCGGAAATGCGGCGCATGCGCGGGAGCGTCAGCGGCCGCTGTCAGTTTCCCGCGCATGCGCAGTGGGGAGAGTCTCTTCCGACTCCGCCATGGTGGAGGCCGTGGCGGAGGCGGAAGGGAAAGAGTGCCCCCACGGCACAGGCCCGCCCACGGATCGGTGGGCCCCGATCGCGGGCCAGGCCACCGAGGGGGCACCCCCCGGGGTCAGATCGCCCCGCGCCCCCCCCCCCCAGGACCCCGAGCCCGCCCACGCCGCCTGGTCCGCCGGTAAATACCAGCTTTGATTTACGCCAGCGGGACAGGCAATTTCTGGGCGGGACTTCGGCCCATCCGGGCCGGAGAATCCAGCGGGGGGTCCCGCCAACCGGCGCTGCCGGATTCCCGCCCCCGCCCAATCTCCAGGAGCGGAGACTTCGGCGGGGGCGGGGGCGGGATTCACGGCGGCCAACGACCATTCTCCGACCCGGCGGGGGGTCGGAGAATGACGCCCCTGAAGTCTAAAGATTTGAAAAGCACAAAGAAATAAATTGCAGTCATTTGCTGGGCCATAATTTGGACCAGTGTCTATGTTTGTCTTCGGCTTATTACCCACAAAAAGTCACCCCTTATCCAAGAGTTATTTATTACATATAATGCATGTATCATTACAGAATTGTACAGTTATTTGGAACAAGAAAAAGAGAGTGCTGCAGCAGAAACCTTCTTACAGCAACTCTTGGAGACAAAAGTGGTGGAGTCTGGCATCCTTGAGGATCTTGGGATCGATGAAGAAAGACAGCAGAAAAAGTACAAAGACCCTTGCCTCAGCATGGAGGCAAGACACCAACAGGTGTGTACCAGGTTGTTAAGAACAGTACTGTAGTTATAATCATCACTTAACTTATATTTTGGTCTGGAGAATTGAAATGTGCAGCCTATATGCTGTAGCACAAAAAGCGAATCATCTTTTTTTACTGCACAAGGATATAATTGATTTGAATATATTTTTAATGAAACTGCTGCTTTTAAGTATTTTGGGCGTTTTTTACTTTTAAGGGGACTTCATGTTTCTTTTCTTAAATTAAAAAACAAACAGAATTATCTTGAAACCATGTAGACTTAGATTTCCAGGAATAATTATTCCAGTCTATAATTTAAAGGTGAGAGAGAACCGTCTGAAAAGGCAGGCTAAGTTGGAGCAACAGAAGCAGGAGAAAGCCATGAAGAAATTTGCTCATGCTAAAGCTCAGCAGCTGCTACAAGATGAAGACAGAAGAAAAGCTCGACAGGCCAAGAAAGAGGAAGCACATATTAAAAAAGAAATGGTGCAATTACGGAAAGAAATGATGGAAAAGAGATACATAATGGGTGAAGCAAAGCGAATGTAAGTTAATAATCAGTCAAAGTAACTACTCCAAGTGTTTATAATACTTTAATTAATTATGTATTATTTGGAGGAAGGAGAAAATGAAGTTTAAAAAACATGCATCTCTGAAATTAGAATTTGGTTTTATTTTTCCATTCAGAATATTGTTTTCAGGAAATTATATCCTCTCCTTT
This sequence comes from Scyliorhinus torazame, assembly GCF_047496885.1. Classification (NCBI taxonomy): domain Eukaryota; kingdom Metazoa; phylum Chordata; class Chondrichthyes; order Carcharhiniformes; family Scyliorhinidae; genus Scyliorhinus; species Scyliorhinus torazame. The sequence continues at coordinate 114,324,494 of NC_092714.1, forward strand.
AGTAGTTATTGGAAAATGCTTAATTTCTGTTATTAAGCTGTTCATGTTAAGAGTACACACAAAGGATTCTTAAAAAAAAGAGCAAATGTTTTGCTTCTTTCACCTTACTCCCTTGCCTTTCCATGTACTTTTATTTTTAAGTGGAAAAATCCATTGCAGAATTTAATGAAATAAAATTGCCTCCTTGGTACATCCAGGGGGACCCACATTGTCAAGGTAGTTTTAAGTGATCTATATTGGTAGTTTTAAATATTAGAAATATGGTATAGATTTAGGTGGTTTCATTTATTGTTTTTGTGAATCTAGTTAGATTCATGTTAAACAAAGGCGTTTGCGTGTATGGAGATTTTGGTTTCAGTTCAAACATGCGCTGAGAGAATATACGATGAGAAAAGTAAACACGACCTTAGGGAAAGAATGAGATGTTGCTTAGCAACCACGAGCCACTTTTAGGGAGCAGACCTTTTCAGTTTTGGTGTTCAGGATCCAGGCAATTGGAAATAGAAAGCGAGAGTGTGAACAGCTCTCAGTTCTGCTTGAAGCAGGAAAGCCTTATCGTGGGGTAATGAGCAGGAAAGCAAGTCCAGAAGTTAAAGGACAGTTAGTTTTGGAAACTATGGAATGAAAAAGAAGCCCCAGGAAATTTGAAGTCAAAGGAACACAGAGGAACTGCCATTGGAACAGGGTGCTGGTCACCGAAGCTAAATGCAGAGCTGGAAGTGCAAACCTGGGTAGGGAAAAAACAGACAGATTGGAAGCAATTGCAAGTGCGGTGGAAGTTTGGATGCGGTGGCAATTCAAGACAAAGAAATGCTGAAAGGATAGTTGGAACGCCTGGAGGAGGATCCTTGCTAAAACAGTGGAGAGGGAGCCTTGTTTGAAAGGATAGTTGAAAACATGGAGATGGTATTTTCTTTCCTTTCATGTACTAAATGATCTGTTTGAGCTGCACGCTGAAAAATACTTTTTACTGTACCTCGGTGCATGTGACAACAAACAAATCCAAGGATCCTTGATGAAAACAGCTGAGGGAAAGCATTGTTTGAAAGAAGATTTTAGAGTGAGACTTTTGAGAATGGAGTTTGGAAGCACTTATGTGACAGTCATCTGGGAGGATTTGAAGAAAATCCACAGAAGTTCGATTGGTGGCATTGACCACTTTATTTCAGAGTGGAGTGTCTCTGAACACAGTCAACTTGTGGGTTTAAAGGGACTGCGTATTGACCAAGACTATTATAGCACAATATATATTTCATAACCCATGTTACCCTTTAAATCCTGTGTACATTTGTGAAGATAAATGGGAGTGACGAAGTATTGTATTATAGTCAAGCTTTTCGTGGTTAATAAATGCTTTCTGTTGTCAAACATTAATTGGCATTCCTGTGACTCTGTTTCTCCACGTTTTCTAAAAAACGTAGAGGTTATGGGACTGGATTCTCTATTTCTGAGACTAAGTGTTGATGCCGCGTAGGATTCACGGAGTTCCACGACAGCAAAACTGGTGCCGCACCTGGACCGATTCTGCATCTGTTGTGGGGACCAAACACAATTGATTCCAATGAGAAGCGTTGCAGGATCTGCCGGTTTCGCGATTGACACTCAGAAGGCTGACAAGCTGCAGCCGCATATACACACTTCAATCCCCATACACACCATCCCAGCCCAGCAAACAAGATGGCAGCAAGCAGAGCAGCTCCACCTTCATCAACACCCTGTACCCTGGCCCGCGAAGGAGGCTGCCAGTCGCCACCATTCGCCGTGCCTGGGTGCAGGTGGCAAAGGCTGTCAATGCCACCAGTAACACTATCCAGATCGTCCAGCAGTGCCCGAAAAAACTGCACAACTCCCTCAGGGCAGCCAGGGTGAGTAGGCAACACTGTGCCCCTGGCACTAACCTGCGTCCCACACACCCGAAACTCGACGCCCCCCCCAACCCGCAGGATGGCAGAACCCCACACCCTGCACCACGTACTGGCACCCATACCAGCCGCCTGGCCGGGTACCCTGGCCACTGAGGCCACCAACTACCCACCCCCTGGACTGCATGCATCGGACTGTCGAACATTGTCGTTTTCTGTTTGCAACCCCCCTCCCAGGAGAAGGCCGCCATAATGGCCGGGAGAGGGAGAAGACAGTGGGGGGACCGCCAGACCTGTGGCACCTGACCGTGGAAGAGCAGAGGGCCCTGGACGTGGTCGGCGGACTGGAGGAAAGATAGGTCGCCGGGGTGGAGTTCAGCGGCGGGCGAGGAAGTGAGACCTGCTGAGTTGCAGTTCCCCGTGACACACGTGTCAACCCCCCCCTAACACCGCCCCATGCTACCCTCACCATCACCCCAGCTACATCCCTACACCATCCCCACCACCATCCCTCACCCTCATCCTCGCCTTCAACTCTCCTCGGCCCGTGGTCTAATCATGCTCTTGTCATGTATCTTGCAAGGACTGCTGGAGATGGGGCGGGTCCGTCTGGCATCCCCCGCCCCCAGCCAGTGCCACAGCTGGAGCCCCTATGTGAACCGACCACCGACGGCGAGAGCAGCTCGGACGGTAGCCCTCAACCTGAGACGCGGGACACCCTGGAGCTTGAGTCTGAGGATGATACTGACTTCCTGTCACATTTGTCTCCAACACTCCATCCAAGAGACATTCACCTCGGTTGGGCATTTAATGAAGAGGCTCATGGGACACTATCTGAAGCGCACCACACAGCTGATCTGGTACAGCAGGTGGCGGTGGAAACTCTCGAGGGGGTGGACGGTCGAAGGACAGGTCGACCCCAGGAACTAGCTCTGTCCAGACAGGTTTCAGGCTTCTGGTACGTACAGTCCTATCGATTGTGAAGATGCTACCTGGAAATTGCAGCAGCGTTTGTGAGCGTGGCCAGTCACAGCAGACCACGGCTGGGAAGGTTGACGGCATTGCCCAGGCGCTGGCCGACATGGCGCATACACAGAGGGAGGTGGCCCAGTCCCAGAGAGAGATGGCATAGTCACTGGTTGATGTGACACAGACCCAGGAGGTGGTGGCACAGTCACAGGGCATTCAGCTTGGTACAGCAACTGCTCGGCCCTAGATCGCAAGAAATTGCAGAGTGTGGTAATCTCAGCCCAATGCATCACTGCCATTGCCATCCTCTCATTGATTCTGTCTTCACACCCGGTGTCTCAGGAAGTCAGACAGCACTGTCAAAGACCCCTCCCACCCAGGCTTTGCCCTCTTCCAGACCCTTCCATCAGGCAGAAGATACACAAGTCTGAAGACCAGCACATCCAGACATAGGAACAGCTTCTTCCCCACAGCTACTAGACTCCTCAACGACTCTCCCTTGGACTGATCTGTTCCCTGTAAGACCACTATTCACGACGCCCTATGCTGCTCTTGTTTGGCCCTTGTTCCGCCTTTGTTCCGCACTGTAACCAATCACTATTTGTTGATGTACCATTTGGCAATGTACTCTGTCGATTATTCTTTTGTCTACTTTGTATGTACTGTGTACGTTCCCATGGTCGTAGAAAAAAACTTTTCACTGTACTTCGGTACATGTGACAAAAATCAATCAATCAAAGTGACGCAGTCCCTGATGGAGATGGTCCACTCCCTGTGCTCCATGGCTGCGAGCATGCAGACCCTAGTTGAGACCAGAGCGGGCATCCAGGACTGGCAACGCCAGGAGGCGGGGGAGCCTCAGAGGATAGCTCCGCTTGCACCTCTGTCCCATGGAGTAGCCCGGAGGCCATTGGCATCCCGAGGGAGGAAGAGGTGATGGGACCCATGACGTTGATTCCCACAGGGGAGGTGTCGGAACACCGCAGCACCTCGGATTACCCCCTTCCCCCTCCTTGTCTCTGGCGCATCTGGCGGGCAGTGGACTGAACAGGGCGCCACCACGCCACCTGGGACACCCGAGCAGCAACCGGGCCCATCCAAACCCGGTCGACCCAGATGACGTCCGCCAACGGGGCCAAGCTCGCAGGGTGGGAATCGCAGCAGGCCACCTACACTCCTGCTGTATCGTCTGGGGATCTACAAAGACGTAGCGTTAGGGCCGGTAAGGCCAGAACGTTAGACACTAATTAAATTGGCATGAATGGGCAGCCCGGTGGCGCAGTGGTTAGCATTGCTGCATCATGACGCCGAGGTCCCAGGTTCGATCCCGACTCTGGGTCACTGTCCGTGTGGAGTTTGCACATTTTCCCCGTGTCTGCGTGGGTCTCTCCCCCACAGCCCAAAGATGTGCAGGGTAGGTAGATTGGTTACGTTAATCCTTAATTGTAAAAATGAATTGGGTACTCTAAATTTTTTTTTTTTTTAATTTAAATAAAAAGTTGGCATGGGTGCAGGGCACAGTTTTGTGATGGGGCTAGGGCACAAACCTGTATATACGTTGTCACATTAAGCACCTGTTCACAGAGTTGCAACCTGTCTTGGTGCTCTGTCAGAAGGGTGTGAGGGGTGGGTTGGTCTGGGATGGCCAGAGAGGGGATGCGGAGAGTGGTGGGGGGTGAAATGGGCGGACATTGTGGTTGGCCTCGGCTCCCCTACCAACCCCCCCCCCCCAACCACTGGAACGTCCCCACTGCCATCACCCCAGGGATCTGATGGGACCATGTGATGGGATGGCCAGCTCACATGCAGGGATCACCCAGGGTCCACACCCTGTAGTGCAGCAGGTATGTATCACGGAGGGGATGGAGGGGGAGGGGGGGATGTGAAATGCGGTCAGTATCCCTGGCCAGTGTACTCCCACCCCCTTCCCAATCGTCAAGTGTGCCAGGATGAACGCGACGTACACACTGCCCAGGTATCGGGCACAGACGTGCTTTATGTGCACCTGATGGTCACATATCAGCTGCACGTTCATCGAGTGGAACCCCTTTAGGTTTGTGCAGAGCGGCCTGCCATCTGCAGGTGCTCGTAAGGGGACATGCATCCAGTTGCTTCCCCCCCCACCCCATGCATCCTGATGGGCTCGGTCCACGTGAAAATTGATGTATTGAGCAGCCTGAGCATATAGGGCCTCCGTGACAGCACGGATGCACCTGTGCACCGAGATCTGTAAGATCCTGGACAGATTTCTACTCGGTGTCTGGAAGAACCACATGATGTAAACGTTCAGGCCGACTATCACCTTGATGGCCACCGGAAGTGAGTGTCTTCCCTCATAACCCCGTGGTGCCAGTTGCGCCATGATCTGGCATATATGTTGCATTTCTCCCTGCTCAGCCGGAGTACTCAACGGATGCCCCGTCCGGCAGGTCCTCGAATGACAGGCGCTGCCGGTACACGCGAGGCCACATGCAGCGCCTCCTTGGCACCTCATCCTACTCCTCCCTGGCTTGTTGGGTGGCTGGCTCTCCATCTTAGACGGCTGTCCCCCTGCGGCACTCTCCGCTACTGCAGGGCCAGCTCGTACAGCCGCAGGGCATCCCCCAGGGCTGCGGCGACTAGCAGGAAGGATGACATTACTGGTTGAATTCCAATATCCAGTCTGGTGTGTACTCCTGTGCCCAACCAGGTGCAACGGGCTACATGATGGCCCCGGTTGGCACAATGGGCTCTGCCAATGCATGTTATCACTGGGCCCTCATCTCCGCACACTGGCCCCTGGCCCCGTCGTTGCCCTGCACCGTGGGGGTCTCTGGCGCTGACGGCCATCCTGGTGCCAGAGGTACCGTTAACTGGTGCTGCCCATGCCAGCAACGTGGTCCCCACCTCCCGCCCCATAGGGGCTTCAGTGGGTGTTGTCCTGGGTGGGCTGCCAGATGCCCTGCGGAGGGGGGCGGCCGGTTTAGGGAGGAGGGTGTTGGGAGCACCCATAAGGCCGGTGTCACACTGCAGAACCATGGACCAAGGTGGATGGTCCGTGGGGTGCTCAGCAAGATGGTTGCCTTGCAGGCAGTGGCAATGGCCCCTCCCCCAGCCCAGCCTGTGTCCGGCCTGGCAGCCAATGGTCACGCCTCTCTGTGTCCTGCCTTCTCTCCCTCCCTCATTAGCTACAACGCCGATTTCACAATTTCTAAAAGCACTAGTGAACCATGCAGCCTGCAACTCGGCCCATCGGAGGACCTGGTGAATACCGGGTCGGGCCCACTAATGCTATGCAAACGGTATTTACTGAACATGCGTTCTGGAATGCATTGACGCTGCTGTCGAGGTGATGGAGAATTGCAATTTGCCGTCAAATCGGCACCCGTCGCAATTTTGCTGTTGGAACCTATTCTCCACCCAGTCGCGTTTCCCGATTTTAGCGTCAGCCAATGGAGAATCCCACCCATGGTCTTTTGAGTCAGGGTTCCTTTCTGAGATCTTCCCGTCCAGTTATAACATCCACTGGGATTGTACCAACAGCGTGAAGCCTGGCCTTCAATCAACTGTAAACCTACTTCTGAGGCTTGGTTTTCGCCAAGACCAGAATACGTAACTATAGGAATCCTTCATGAGGTTTCCAGCACCTAAAAGTAAGTGCTTTTGATGGAAAGCATTTGAATGTTTTGACATTATATCAATTTGGTCATTAAAAATAGCAAATAATCTCTTTTAAATTATCCAAATAATTTAGTGCTGATTTTGTTTTACAGTGAACGAGAGCATCTGGAAAAAGAGAAACGACGCAAACTGTCGGTTCATGAAAAAGTCAAGCAAGCGCTGATGGACTTACAGGAACAGCAGGACCAGGAACATCGCAAGATTGAGCATCTTTGGGTGATGCAACAAGTTGAAGCCAGGATTAAAGCTTACCAGCTTCGGGTGAGGGAAAGTTAATAATCTATAAAAACTATGGCCCTGAGTGGTGAAGGACCCAGTTACTATGCTAACAACATTACAATAGTTCTAGTTAAGTCAAACACCTGTGTATTCATCAAATTTATAAGTATAAGTAACTCATCCTCGTGACAGTGCTGTAGTAAATCAATCATCCTGCAGCACATAGTTATTGCCCTTACTTTTCATTATAATGTTCCTCATTAATTTCTTAGTTAACAGTACATCGCCCCCATCACCATGAGCTTGTGTAGTAACCTTTTAGGTGGCACCTTATCGGATGCCTTTTGGAAATCCAAATACACTACATCTACTGTATCTCATTTTCTACCCTTGATTGTCAAAAATCTCTAATACATTTGGCAAATGATGTTTCCCCTTCACAAAACTATTTTGACTCTGCCTAATTATATTAAGATTTTTAAAATATCATGCTACGAATTCTTAAGTAATGGATTTTCCCAATGATAGATATTCGATTAACTGGCCTATAGTTTTCTGTTTTCTGTCTCCATCCTTTCTTTAATGGAGGTATAATCTTTGCGGTTTTCCAATCTGCTGTTTTTTTTTCCAGAATCCAGGGAATTTAGGAAGAATTCTACCAATGCATCTGCCACTCCTACAGCCACTTTTTAAAAGACCCCAAAAGAGGCCAATAGGTCCAGGGGACTTGTTATCCTTTTGTCTCATTAGTTTACCCAGTGTTTTTTCAATAGTGAAAGTGATTGCCTTAAGTTCCCCTCTCTTTTGACTCTTGATTTCTACCATTCTTTGAGTGCATTTTGTGTCTTCTAATGTGCCGTCCCCTTGTGGAGAAAGTGTTTAACTTGAAGGTGCCTGAGTTCCTGTTCTGACGGTAGTTCCAAGTCTTCCGTCAATTTGTCCAAAATCGCAAGTCTGTCCCCTATGTAAAAGTCCCTGAC